>NC_050735.1:12459780-13097784 GCF_014529535.1 Bradysia coprophila
ACCTTGTTGCATATTCTCTATTATTAGCGGTTTTAGGGTGGTACTTGGCGTGCCGCCGGTCCAGAACAGAATAATGAAATGTGTTACAAATATAATTTAGACGGTGGGTGGGGTTATCTATCATCCACTGTGACATGCGGTCTTTAGCAAAGAGAATGTTAAAAAAGTGAAGTAAAAGATTCGAAATCAAATGACAATTCATTTGATAATGAAACTGTTGACATGAGATTTGAACTCGTTGTATTCTAATTTAATTCGATGCATCAATAATAGATTTCGATCATTTTCTTCAGCTAATATTCTGTGATTAACCATGGCCACACTTCTACAATAACGTGGACTTAAATCTGTGTGTTCCAACAACTACAGCTGATACTCATGTGGTGTGAAAAAATACCAGCAAATATTCAAGTTTATCTTTATTCAAGTGATACACATCTACATAAACTCATTCCACTCATTTTACTCGTTTTCAAAGGGATTAGGGCGACAAACAATGTACTTGTTGAGTCCGACTGTCATAAAAATATATTTTTTGTCTATTTCATCGACGGAAGCAAGAATCATTCGTTTCGTGGATAATACCTTGTCGATGTGACTGATACTTTCGATAATTTCATATTCTTCCAACATGACACAGATTCGTTCATTATATGTAAAATAGTATTTCGCCGTTCCAATTTCTCCGCTCTTCAATCCGATGAAATAGTCAACCGATCGTTTCGGTCTAGTGTACATTGTACTTGTGTAAATCAGTTTCGCGTATCTGATTCGTTTATGTACGGACAACGACACATTCGAAAATGGTAAAATCTCCAAGGAACTTATGTCGAAAACATGCCGCGACAACTCTTTTACATTCACAGGTTTTCCGAGTAAAATTTTTTGATTTTTCTGTATGGTTGGATTATCCTTAACATCCTGGACATTGATTGCTTTTCCGAGACAGTACTTTGTCGATATTTGATGTAAGACATCAGTGGTCCCAACAGCTAGTTTTAACAGGCACCCGTTGTTTCGTTCGAAGGCAAATGCTGAGTGCGACCACAACGGCCCCAATTGACGAACACACTCTGCTATGTGTTTCACTATATGGATAACCATGACCATACTTTCCTTTCCAAAAAGGTCTTGGTGCTGCTTCACAAACGAGCACATCATTTCCTCCGCTTTATCAACGTTTTCGTATGTGATCATCCTCTGCAGCAAAATGTACACCGCCGCAGAGAAAAGCCGCAAATGTTTTACGTATTTGTTTGGTATCGACCCAGGCAAGCACACCGGCAAGTAGTACAACAGCATTGAACGATGTTCACTGGCTTTGAAATTCGGTAGTTGTGTCAGCGGTCGGGGCTTACGAACAATGCTGGAAGTCGGTTTGATATTCATTATCTTCCTGCTGAGTACTTTTGCTTGGGATGGTCCAATGTAATGGTCCTTGTGCGAATATTTCGGATTGAAAAACAAATCCATTAACCGCTTTTCGACACCGAGCAGGCACAGATGCATATATTCTACGGACATGCTCCAAATTATGTTAAAATGTTCCAGGCCAACCAGAGGTGACACGTCTGTTAATAGAAAGGAAGTTGAGATTTATTTGAATTTGAATGTATCTAACAGTGTTGTTCATTAAGAGGGATTCTTTTGAAAAACAGCCTACCAAAATCGGGCGTGTTTTCCAGTGGAACTTTTTATAGGTACCTAGAAAGGACTTAGACCCTAGAAGCCAAAACCACTTTCAAAAAAATTCTTCGAAGCTTTTGTGACTGGTGAAAGGTGATCAATAACCGAAAACTTACACTTTTCTTACCAAAATTTCTCCAGTTACACGAGCCGTACAGGGTCGTGTGGAGTGTCATTAGAAAGGTAATCACATGTACTATTGAGCCGAATAGAGGCTCATTGGCTTGAAAATTAATCCACACTGAAATATGTGCAGTTGAAGTGGTTTTGACTTCGAAATCCTTTCTAGGTACCTATAAAAGTTCCACTAGAAAACACGCACGATTTCGGTAGGCTGTTTTTCAAAAGAATCCCTCTATGTATGTCACGCTAAACCTTCCGTTTCCATACCCACTCCTGCTGTCAAGCAAAAATAATAATTAAACGTCATGTAGGGTCGGATCCTCGGAGTGTGACGTGAAATACGTAATGAACGGAACCTTAAAAAAGGGGAAGTACTAAAAATCTGGCAAACTTTCATCATTAAACATTCCGAAACAAGTTTTTCATATTTTTAAGTTTATGAACGAATTCAGACCAAATTTTCGAAAATAGATTAAGCAGATCAGAACAAGTGGTAGAGCTTGTGAAGCAAATCATTCGAACACAAGACTTTAGGTGATGGAAGAATGAGAATGGCTTAATGAGCTTCTAAAAAGTCTTTGAGAAAAGACTCTGTTGTCTAAGATGAATATGACTCATATGACCTTACCTTTTATTCCACCGATGGATACTTTGTTGCCTATTCCTGAACCCGAAGCAATCAACATTTTCTGTAATGTGTCAATCTCGCTTCTCAAGTTGAAGGAGCCATCAGTTTCCGTGTATCGTACGAAATATTTGGGTTTCGTTGGTATTTCTGTACTAGACGATTTTTTCGCGCTCAACTTTGGTTTCGTGATAATAACTTTTTCGCCTTTTATTTCGCAATACGGACAAGCATCGTATCCTCCAAATTGTTTCATTTCCTGGAGCTTGCTTCTGGCTGGCAGATCAACGGAGCAGTGCGTGATGACTGGCTTGAATTTATAACTTCGATTGTCCATGTTCATTGAAATCGGATTTTCCTTCAGATGATTCAACTCGTCGACCAGAGGACGTAGGTATTCATGGAAAGTCAACTGTTCGTTTTCCTTGCTTTTGTGGTAGTACAGTCCACTTAAGATTATGTTTTTCGGCAAAAATCGGCAATGCGGTGGTAAAAAATTTTGCATTAACTGTATTGGCCAAACGGAAAACGAATTCGATCTGAATTTGTTTGCCCCATCAACGTTGAGACACAAGGACAGCACATTTATATCCGACGATTCGTACTGTTGTAAAATCTCTTTCAAAATAGATCCATCGCGTGCATCTCTATAACATTTTGAGTCCTCAGTATCACAACTTTGATCATATTCACAAATTTCGGTCCAATTATCCTCAATGCTTTTCACAATTTGTTCTTTCACTGATAATATCACGAAAAAGTTGGTTTCGTTTGTCTTCAAAAGTTTATGACAATGGTGACACTTCAACCCTTGCTTTTGATCAGCCTGAACTTTTGTACTCTTATTACACTTATCACATTTCACAAAAAATGTCACGTTCGCCAAGTTCGGGTGATTTCGCCAAAACAGTTCCATGAGTTGAACTTTTCCCGGTGGCAGTTTCTCATAATCGTCAAGTCGAGTGTTCAACAACTTAACCCAATCCGTCAGACATTCCAAACTCGTGTGATGTTTCAAATAAATTCGAATAATGTCCTCTAGCAAACTAAGGCGATCATCACTTGCACAGCCTTTAGTCGGTAGGATTTTTTCAATTTGTTCGTTAATGTCGATGCCAGGAATATTCACACTCCCTAAAATAAATTTGAATTTGTTTATCTTTGCGGTAAGAAATAATTAGAAAGTAATAACCAAAAGAGCTGTCCATTGAAATTTGAAATGAAGAATTTGTAGAATCCATGTTTAGGTCAAAGCGTGTTTATTTTTTGGTAAAATTTTGTTTGTAACTGAACTGTCAAAGTGTTTCAAATTATATGGTAATGGTATGCGCGGTATGTTTCTTTCGTTCTGTGGTATTCCAGTATACCGGTTCAACAAATGTCGACAACTGCATAACAACAAAAATCTCGTCAGTTCTGGAAACCTCACACATTTATATTAACCTAAAACCGCAACAATGAAGGCTGCTAAAACGCAAATTATTTCGAAGAAAAATCCGATTCAACGTCAGAAAAAGTCTAATACGGACAGTTCAAAATCACGAATTAAATCGTATTTTAAGCCTGCACCCAAATCGTTTGGCGCTAAAGATAACACCAAAGCTGATCAAACAGAAGAACCGAAACTGTTCTACGTTGAAGCGCTTAAAAAGAGACTTTATGGTAAGAAATCTTTCAATAATTCAGTGGTTTTATTATTATTAATAATCGTCGTAAGTGCGATTTTGAATTTTGAGTGCACGAACGGTTAGAGCAATTTCGCTGGCGTAATTCACAAAGTGACCTGCATTTGTCACAAAGTGATATGTTCCTTTTACAAAATGCCATATTGTGAATTACGCAGGTCACTTTGTGAATGACGCCGATGCGAAATTCCTAGTAGCCGCACGAACGGGTGAAAAAATCAATGAATCAAAGAGTCATTCATATTCCACATTACAATTAATGCCTTTGTAGTTTAATGGAAAACATTTTCTTGTTTGTTTTGTTAAAGTACTGAACGGAACTGAAGGCGACGATTCGATTGAAACGGATGGCCCGAATGAAACGGATGGCCAGAACGAAATGGAAGTTGAACAAGTCGATGATCCAGATGATAGTTTGAGTCGTCCCTGCTGCGTGTGCGATCAAAAGAATAAAGATTTATTGGAGCTTCAAGAAAAATACGAACAGTTGGGTGTTGAATGTGAGTGCGAAGGAAAGCGGTGCATGGAATGGCAAAACAAGTACAAGGAAATGAAAAAGGTCTACGTAAATTTGACTGTGAATTATGCTGAGCTGGACTCTAAGTACAAGGATCTGTTGAAGACAGTCACTGGCAAGAATGAGGGAAAAGATGAAGCTTCGACTGCAGACGAACAAACGGACGACATACTTACATCTGGTGAAGTTAAATTCTTGGAATGCATGCCGCTTGACAGAAAAAAGGATTCTACATTCGTGTTACAGTGTCTTCAGTTTATATATAAAGCCGATCCGAAAATTATGGCCACTAAATCAGTAAAAGGGACGAAGGACTCGATTCGAATCACATCAGATGGGGAAAAATTGCATATTCCAGGGAAACAACCATTGACGCCGACAAAATACATTCGCATCAAACAACTGTTCGTCGACCGTATTTCGCAGTGCGGTATAAACTCAGCCGAATATGGAGAAAGGATCAAGGAAGCGAATGTCAACAGACTACTAGCGTCCGGAATCAAAAATATGTCGAAGTGAAAGGACTGGGTAAGACCTCGCTTACTTGTGAAGTAAATATTTTTTTTGTTGAATTAATGAAACGGCCTATGTTGTAAATAAAGGCAATTGAAGTATCTGATTTTGAATACATTGATCAAGGCCACTGGCTCCAAAAAGCCCTTCGTGTGTTGTATGAAGTAGAATTCCAAAAGGCCCATTACCATTTATCCATAAAAAAATCAAAAAGCCCTAAAAGTGTCGCCTGAATACCCAGTTCGGGCATGTCATTCATTCATCGCTGAAAAGTAAATCTTCTTAAAAAGTCTAAAACAGCCTAGAAGAAGCTCTTGCGTATTGTTAAATTATGAAATCTTGAAATTTAGCTGACATTATCTGGTGGTGGATCTGGTGGCATCTTTGGGCATATTTCCGAAACCAGATCCGACTCTATGGACCAACGAAGAATTAGGAATTTCACCAGACAATTTCAATGAGTGAGTGTGGAATTTCAACATGAGAGTAAATATGAGATTGTGAATTCCCATCAGAAATGCTAATAAATCCTTGTCCCCAGTAAAAAAAATTAAGTGAGACTTCTCACAAAGCCTAAGTCGAACGAATTCATACAAAATTTTCCCCACTGAGACAGTGAGAAGTCTGAATTCGATCGATTCAGGCTTTGTGAGAACTTTTTTTACTCGGGGTAGCTTGAGAGATTCACAACTGTATGCCTGACAACGTCTTCACACGTATGTGGTTCAAAAACAGATCTCAGTACTACTTGCACGTTAGTTTAGAACCGTGAAGTAAATACTAAGCGAAACTCATACCGAACTTTGACACAGAAAAAATTAGCTTCGACCTTAGATCTATAATGTTAAGAAAACGCTTATCGGATATTCACAAAATACGGATTCGGTATCAGAAACGTAAAAAACTGTTACGTACGTACTCCTTGATACGTACTCAATTGCGCATTCACAATGATCTTTAATCTGCTGTGGCAAATCTGAATTCTTTTCTGACATTAGTGCTCCAAAGCTAATTACCAATTTTGTACGTAACGACCTCCTGACCAGACAAAAATGGATTTATCCGATATCGATTCAGATATATCACTGAGCAGTATTTTGGGTAATTACGGAAATCATAATCGTACTTGTTGTACGATTCTCATATTTAGCGATTGGAATTCAATGTTTGCTAATTCGGTGTTTTGTTTAATAGCAAGTACTGACGACGAAAGTGACATGAGGAACACTGATAATTTGACAAAAACGTGTGACGAATGTGGAAAAAAATCAATTGATGCACAAAAGTTGGAAAAGAAGTTCAAGAAGCTGAAGAAGCGATATATTAAATTATGCGTACGTTTTGCCGAATCCGAAATGAAATGTAAAGATTTAGAAAAAACCAATGGCGCACAGCCCTCGAAAATCTTTGAATAAATCAATTGTCTCTTCGACAATGTTGTTCCGATGGAAATAATTTTTTTTTGTGATAAGTAATTAACGCGAAAAAATGTTTTATTTTTATTTTGCGTGTTTGAACGTCCCCAAAAACTTCAGCACCATTTCGAAGAGCATTAAATAGGATTGTGCTTTATGCAATCTTGCGGGCGATATTTCTTACAAATTTTATGTTTTCGACAGGCTCATTATAAATGGTCAATATGCTCAGCACAAAAAAGTTGAAAACACACTCAGGCAAGGAATTTTCGTGTTTATTTTCCTATTTTAATAGAATAATTTAAGAGATGACATTTTTCTCATGATTTGACCTATAAAATATCAAGCAAAGTGTCAAGCGTTGACGTATATGAGTCGATAAGACAGACTTTACAGATTTTTCTCCAAACTCTCCAACGTTTTCAAATTGAGGTAAATTGGAGGTAGGCTATGGTATGTTGTGGTTACCAAAATGCCTGAGTTTTGACATCCGAACATCGCGCGTATGTGATAATAACTATTCCTTTACTAGAAAACGGAAATGGACTTTCCGTCCCTAGGGAAAAGTCTTTCCCTCCTTCGTAAAGGAAAACGTCATACTACGCTCGGGAAGGAATTTGATATTTCGTATCACGATGAGTAAAAGTACCTCGGGCTAAAGCCCTCGGACGCCTTTACTCGTGCTAAAGTCCTCGGACACCTTTACTCATTTGGATACGAAATATCAAATTCCTTTCCTTGTATAGTAATATACTATTGGATGACAAAGGGGCGAAAGTAAAAAAATGCAACCGTGTAGTTCGCATGGTGCTGAGATCCAGTACAAATGAATGTTGTCGTCATTTGTCCCAAAAAGTTTGAAATATAAATTTTGAGTGTTTCAATTAGTACGTCCATGAAAAAATCGTCAGTGTATAGAATTCATACAGTTTGAAATATTCGACCGAATTAATTTGTTCGACAGTTATATAAGTACAATTGGTTGGAGGAAGTCTGCTTTAACAATAGTATATTTCAACATACCCCAATACACACAAGATGTGTGTGCACGCGCGGGCGAAGCCCAAGCGAAAACACACATCGAGTGTGTATTGGGGTATTTTGAAAGAAATTTTTCTGTAATAGTGAGAGTGTGTTGGTGCTTTCCTTCCCAACCGTTACTTTCCTTCTCGACCGTTTACTTTCCCTACCGACCGATTCATATCATAGCTCACCAATACACTCTCACGTATACAGAAAAACAATTTTTTATCTATCTTAATAACGGAGTAATATTATTTTTAGAAGATTGTGCTTTGTATTGAAAATGAAAGAGTTTTTTTTTGTTTTTAATTAAAACTTATTCAGCCACGCATTTAGTTTAATGTTCTTTGTTTTGAACGAAGTTATTATTAAGTGAATGAGATGAGGATGTTTTATACGGCAAAAATATGAAGGCAAAAAAATTAATTAAATTTTAATAAAAAAGAAATCGATTTTAAAACCGTTTAAAGCTCTGCGTTCAAAGCAGTGTTCGTATATAAGATATAAGACATGAAAAATGTACCCGTACGAATGATGTATACTCTATAATCTTGAAAATTCTCTGCATATTTAAAACTAATTCAAATAGTTAGGCGGCTTCAAATCTATGAGTTACCATGGGAACATGCAACAACTTCGTTATGTTCAAAAACCACCTGAATTTATCGAAAAACTTGAGATGTGGTAGAGACATCACCTCGAATCCAAAATTTAAGGACCACCATTAGAACACCCTCAAAGCAAGGGGCGAAAAACCTTTATTCGCCCTATCAAATAGCACTCTCGATAACACTTTGTCGACCATAACTTTGATCATCTTCGAACTTAGCCTTTCGATAGTCTCTTGTTTTTCGATGATTCGAATTTGCTGTGCTACTTACTGTTAGGCATGGGCGATAATGAAAATGATTATCGATAATTATCAATTATCGATAATCGATAATTATCGACTTTTTTTATCGAAAATTATCAAAAAAATATCGATAATCGATAATTATTGATATTTTGATAATTATCAAGATATCGATAATTCGATATATCGATATTTCGGTCCGAAAATCCGATATTTATCGATATATTCCGATATATCGGTACATTATCATGAATTTTCAGATAAATATCAAAATATCGATATTTTGATAATTATCGAATTTCGATATTTTGATAATTATCGATAATTATTAAATTATCAATAACGATATGATTAATCAATTATCGATAATTTCTGTCGATTGATATTATCGATAATTTTGAACGCCTCCCATCCCTACTTACTGTAGAAGCACATAGCAACGCT
This sequence comes from Bradysia coprophila, assembly GCF_014529535.1. Classification (NCBI taxonomy): domain Eukaryota; kingdom Metazoa; phylum Arthropoda; class Insecta; order Diptera; family Sciaridae; genus Bradysia; species Bradysia coprophila. The sequence continues at coordinate 12,468,665 of NC_050735.1, forward strand.
AGTTTGACATAACATTCTTATTTCGTTTTTCATACCAGGGACGAAATGAAAAGTCTTGTTTTAGTGTGTTTATTGTCCTCGGCTTCGACTCGGATCAACAAAATTCGCACGAAAACTCTACTTTTCAACTTTTTATCCCTTGTTATGTAATAGTGTTTTACATAACTCGGGATAGAAATGTAAAGTCTCGTTTTCGTGTGTTTATTGACCTTGGCTTCGCCTCGGATCAACAGAATTCACACGAAAACTCTACTTTTCATCTTTTTATCCCTAGTCATGTAAAATACTATTGCATAACTAGGGATAAAAAGATGAAAACTAGAGTTTTCGTGTGAATTTTGTTGATCCGAGGCGAAGCCGAGGTCAATAAACACACGAAAACGAAACTTTTCACTTTTATCCCGAGTTATGTAATGTATTTTACATGCTGAGGGCGTCGAAAGAAGTGCTTAAAACGTCTAAAATACTATTGTTTTCAGACCTTTTCCAATTGTCTTAAAATGTCAAACTTGCGAAAGCTACGCAATTTCGTCGATCGATTCATTTCAATCATAACAATTGCGTAGCTTTCGCAAGTTTGAAGTTTCAAAACAATTCCAAAAGGTCCGAAAACAAAAGAATTTTATGTCACACTCGCGTGTGTGCTGCTTACATAACATAAGTTGCTTAGATTACACAGCATATTGATCAATCCAATGGACACAAAGTCGAATACAATTAATCTTTTTACAAAACTCAATGGTGGCTACGTCATGAGCCATAACTATGATTATTAATTATATGGATAGTCTTTGTCAAAACACTTTCGGACAACTGCTTGAGGAACGAATTGTCTAATTTCACTTCACGCTATCACCGAACGTTTCGCGACTTCCGAACCACAGACCGCGAACGCACCAGTCTATCTCGCCGAATGATTGCACGTATTTTTCAGTGCGGCAGATACTTTCTTTTTCGTCCTTCATAGTTTGGTCGAAAGAACGTGAAACATGAAAGAAAGCACACTAAGACTGTGCTTCGTACGGGTCTAACAAGTGAACACTAACCGGGTTAGTAACCCCAACACGAATAGTGATAAAAGAGAATTTACCATGAGTCCTTCATCTTTGTGCATGTATTGAGGGAAATTATTTGTCGAATGATAAGTAACAATCGTTATAATTGTTTTCGTGACAATGAGTTTGTGTTGCTGACGCAAACCTGCTGTGCTAAGTTCAAAGATAAATGATTCTTCGAAAAAATGTATACTCTGAAGCTTGCATAATTTTACCATGCTGTTCATAGCTGTATATTTATTTGGTAGGGATCTCACGCCCATCGGATCACATAGAGCACACATGCAATGAACTATCCTTAAAATATTTAGATATTTACAAATATAAGTTAATTTTCGTGACGCAACAAAAAACAAACAAAATTATTCTTTATTTAAGCTGGTGAAAGTCAGTTTTTTGTCGTTAAAAATTTAATGGAAAAGTTTCAATCATCCCACGTTTAACATGAAGACTATTAAAACCTATACTTCATAACATTTAGAAACTACCTAACAGCGGCCTGAAGCCACCCATTTAGGCAGATTTGCCTTTGTCAGGAACAACGATTGTTGTTCGAAAGCGAAACTCACTTTCAATCACAATCAAAATGTGACGAGCGAGAACGTCTCACAGTGCATTTATATTATGGGAGTTAATCTCGACCATATAGAATGTCTACAGTCAACTAATACAAGATCTACAGATGAAACTCAATAGATGTGTATTCGGCTAAGGCCGTAAGTAGAATGAATTTTATTCGTAAGCAAACATTGTTTATAAAGGAAAGTCTCAGGCGACTAGGTCTAGAATAATTAAATGAGTTACTGTGATGGGTCACCACAGAGATTTCCCCCTTACAAAAAAAAAAAAAAAAATTTTAATTATTGGCTGCTTCAGTTTCGGAGTCACTCATCAGGAGGTCTTCTTCAAGAATGTTGTTATCTTCGTCCAGCGAGACGACAGCAAGCGCTGGCGTGATGGATTCTTGATTGGTGACGGCTCGTGATGATGTTGCGACGTTGGATGAGAGAAAACTGCAGCTTGGGTTGCAACGGCGGACGTCAGCGGCTTTTCCGAAATGACGATGGTCGCGGCAAATTGTTGAAAGAACTGGTTTGTTCGCAGCTTTTTCCAGCACTTGACGCATTTTCGAAATTGGAGGAACGGTTCGTGGAATGTTGTTCGATTGATGTCCGCTGTTGTTTGGTGGTTGTCCACTGTTGTTCGATTGTTGTCCATTGCCATTAACTGGGTGGGTTTCCGGGATTTGTCTATTACCGGTGATACCAATAGACGAAACGGAACAGGCTCGCTGGTTGTAAGGATGGCCACGGGAAATTTTTCTTCGTTTGTCCATTGAGTCGGCTTCCATGCGGACCAGTGTTCGTTGAACGGCAGATAAATCTTTTTGTAGGTTGTCGAGTTTTCGGAATAACTTTGGAACCCAGTTCGGTTGAGCCATTGTAGGATTTATTTATTTTATTATTTTTGATGTTGCCTCAGCAGGATCAAATAATTGAATGACGAATGCATGTTATTTTGCATCGTATTTATAGGCCGATAACGTGTTACTAGATTGAATTTGAATTGAATCTAGCAGTTCGTTCGGTTTGAGGAGTGATTTTGTTTTTTGACGACTTTGATTGAGAAATGTCGTTGGGTTTTTAAATTGTTGGAATTATTTGATAGATGGAGTTTGTGCTCGTCTATTTTTACGCGGAATGTTGTTTGAATCTTATTGTGTTTGATAGGAGGAAACATTCCGGAATAAGATTTGGTTCGAGAATTTGTTATTTCGAATTTTGGATCTGTTTAAATTTGGAAATAATTTTAAAACAGAGTACGTTGAAAATGATTAAATTTTGAACTTTATTTCGGATGAAGATGGATTTTTTCCGATGTTGGAAAAAAAATGTTAAGTTCCCAACTTCATTTGAAAATTTGTTTAGATCGAGAGATCAAACATCATCACAATTTCACTAAATGACATTCTCCACGGCTTTACCCGGAAAAATGAGAAGAGGTCATCCATTTAACTGCTATTTTTACAGTTTCTAATGGGTGAAAAGTGAAGTGTTGTTGTCCTTTTCAAATTTGATTTTGACTGTCAATTCATATGGAATTTGTTTTAAAATTTCCTTATTACTGCCTTTTATATTTGCAGGAATACACACACTGCACGAAATGCACTTTAATTGGATGGTAATATTTGTCTGTGGTAGTCGGTGGTAGCAGACTTTTTAGGCAGTAGTTTTTTGTGTGTACATTTCGACTGATATTATTTATGTGACTCATTGATTGTACGGTCAATGAGTGTAAACCTATTGGCGCCGGTTTTGGTGGTTTAATATCAGATTTTATAGACTTAGGTCATTCGTGAACTTGAAATTGCTATGTGTTAATTTCAAGGGTGGTAAATTTATACACGATGACTTTTGATTTCGTTACGTTCTGTGATGTTAAGAACTTGTGAAACTATTTTACATGGAAAAAGGTTGTGTTATCGCACAGTGGATAACTCATTGGATCAATTTCCATGTATCAAGTATTTTCGATTACAACTTTAAGAAACAAAACATTTCAATCCTCGACACGCTTCGGTTTTGCTAAACGGTTCCGTCGTTTATGAGTGAATCATGAAAGATTATTCTCAAGACGGATAGGCGTAGAGCTTAATCTGCGAAATGCTGAGCCGGTTGATTGAAAATCGTTCTATAATTGTAATGAGGGAATACTTGACTTTTTTGTGTTTGTCAGATGAATTTTTAGGATATTTTTTCCGAAAAATTGTTTTAATTTTGGAAGTTTGAACTATTCGTTTAAACTTTTTAGGGTTTGTACGGAAAACGTGCAGACCTTATCTCCATCACAACGATGTCTCGCACCTGTCACAGCATTACCTGGTTGTACCGTAGTACGGGCGGAACGTACATCTCAATTTCGATAAATCGAAATTGGTGATGGTTTTATAGATAGGTTGTCACATTACGGTTTCCGTGAATAATTCACGAAAATGGTATTCTCTGAACGAACAATTTAGTTTCACTAAATGTTGATTTAAAAATTTTTAAGAAAATGGTTGTGAAACCATATTTCTGGGCCAAAAAGATTATTATTTTTTTTTGGTTGACTGTAGTTCTCGTAACTGAGTGGTAAAGTTACGGTAATATTGTCGACAACATTTTAGCCAAAATATTTGTGCAAAAACTAAGTCTTAAATCTAAATTTACTTTTTGAGCTTAACTAGTGGCGTAACCTAGTTTTTATGCTTAAAAGTACAATTTGTTATTAAATTTTGAATTGGTTTTCATAATTGAAAAACACAATTTTAGAATGTTGTCGACCGAAGTATAGATCTTATAACTTCGTTATATTTTGACGACTGTAGTGCTCGTGTGGGCATTCTTATTTATTATTGTTACAGTCCACTGAACGTTTGTTACGGACAGTGCAAATTGGTTTATTGTGCCAATTTGGTCTTTAATTTTTGATTTCATTGCTATTTATAGCTGAAATTATTAGACTTTGTTCAGAGGTAGTTTAACGTGAACTTGAGTCGGGGTCACCAATTATATGGGAGTTAATCTCGACCATATAGAATGTCTACAGTCAACTAATACAAGATCTACAGATGAAACTCAATAGATGTGTATTCGGCTAAGGCCGTAAGTAGAATGAATTTTATTCGTAAGCAAACATTGTTTATAAAGGAAAGTCTCAGGCGACTAGGTCTAGAATAATTAAATGAGTTACTGTGATGGGTCACCACAATATCTTCAAGTGTAGTCTTGATTTTTTTTTCATTAAGTATATAAAAATGGAATCTGAAAGCCGCCAGACCGACGGAACAGGGCCGGTTAAGCCTATGGGCCAAGTCCAGGGTGCTGAAGAAATCGAATCAGTGAAACTTATGTCACGGTTACATAAGCTGGTACCACTACTGAAAGATGGAACAAAACTAACGAAAAGTGTAGAAAATCTCACCTGCAAGAGCTCGTTCAGGATATCTTCGTTAAGTTTCACTGGTGACGATTTTGACACTTCTTTCATATAAAATATATCAAAATCTTCACTTTGGGTAACGAATTCTTAGTTTCTGAACGAGCCCCAACAGTGAACGTGGTCTTCAGGTAATATATAATACAACATACAAAAATTACAGCTGTGGCCCTGGCTGTGGCAGACGATGTAGATTACCTGGAGACAGAGGTACCTGATACATGTGTCCAATTCATTTTTGTTAGTGAAGAGGAAAGGGGGAAATTAGTTTTAACACCTCAAAACGAAAAAAAATACAAAATTGTCGGCTCACTTCTTTCCTTTTAAGAATGTCATAAACTTTGTAACTATAAGTACGCTGACTGTACATCAGATAACTCTCTTAAAATAATTTTTTCGTGCGCTGAATTACAGTAGCACAGGGCGCTGAAATTGATAATTCCGGGCCTGTGAATTTAAAATAAAGTTTACGAAAGGAATATTACCGTGCATTGTAGACATTGTAGCAATTATTTATTATTTCAAAATTGGCAACAGAATTTCCTTTGAACGTACATAATTTCATTTGTAGAAATTAAACCTCAAAAATTTCTATTTGCGTGTGCAATGTATACTCATCGTGCTAAATATACGATGCTAATTTAAATTAAATTTGACTAGCAATCTTTACTTTTATAATTTAATGAATTGCCCTTAAAAATGGCTTAAATGTGTCTCTAAATGTAAGGCATTTTACTTTACCGCAAACTTCGAAAGACTTTTGTTTAAGTTGAAGCGACGTTTATGTAATCAAATAAACGTCGATTCACAGAAGAAAAAAAACGTTTTTAAAGGTAGAGAAGAGTTGAGTCCTTTTTTTAACTTTTCTATATAAAAATGTGTCTACCAGCAAATTTCATGAATTGTGAGTGTTCTTTCTCCAGTTAAAATGGAAATTTCATCATTATAATCCGCTCTCATTCGCTTTCGGAAGTAATGGGTATAAAAAACGCAATTTAACCAGTCAGAACTGAATTTAAAATCTGGCAGCATCTCTACATGAACAATCAATTTCAAAATTTTTACTCCTCCGAGCTCACTTAATTCATACTGTTGGCGCAGGATCACGGCAGAGTAAAAGTAACCCAGGCAGGAGCGCTTGTTTGACTAGAGACCTGACTAATCTAGTAGCCCTATGTTTTTTGCGAATTAAATTTTTCAACTTATGTCAGTGTTCTTTTGTGTTCATTTTCATACTGTGTATTAGGTCCCTCATTTGACGTTTCAATAATGAACCGTTCCTGCCAGGTTTACTTTTACTTTGCCGTGACAGGATTCATGCAGTTTATTTCGTGACAATTCACAGTAAATGTCAAAACAAGAGCTCGATTGTCGCTTAAAATTGTGTTCCAGCAACGTACTCCAATAAGTTGGAGTGCGTTGGTTCCAGTTTCCAGTGCTTGGTTTGCAGTGCGTTGGACCAATATATTAGTTAAGAATTGATAACAGTAGCTCACAAAAACTCATTTGAAAATTAAATTTTTTGTAGTTCATTCGTAGGTGGAAGCCATGCAGAACGCGTAAAGAATGAAATATGGATTGTCATGTGAGAGAAACAGACCGGTTTGTATCGCTTTTTGATGTAGAATTCACGCCGTAAGTGCGGTCGAAATTCAAAATCTTTCTCATGCAAGTCTTTCTAACGCAGCGTCATTTTCATACAAGGCCGCGTTGAAATGTATTTTTCGGTTCACTTGAAATTCAAATTTTAGGCACACTTACCGCGTGCATACCGACTCAAGTCAAAGCACTTAGATTAGTACTAGCATATTTTAAATGTGTCCATAAATACTACTTCATTTGACCTGTTACAGACGGCAATCATATGACCATTATTATTATCAGATCTAAAACTTCCATCTATCAAAGTATTTTTAATCTTTTGATTTCAAATCTTGTACTTCAGATTTTTTAACAAGCATTTTACTATATAAAGGACTATACTATCCATACCGTGTCATTATTTTTGTCGTCGTTATTGATAACAGATGTGACTGGTTAATATAATTAGTAGGTTTAAGACTACAATACCATTAATAGTATTTATGGTGTTACAATATTTTCAGATACCAAATATTAATACGGTAGTGTTAGGTGTTTTGACTTGAGTTAAAGGATGTTGAACTCGATAATGATTTTGCAAATGACGTTGTTATAGTGTTGATGTTGCTGTAAAAACTGGGCAATAGTACTTTTCCACACATCGACACAACTCTTCTGTGGCTAGATGGAAATCTCTCTGCAAATAAGCTTACTAGTTGTTATTTGCGGATGTGTCTTGGACGATTAATTTTAGGCAATCTCGCGAGTGCCACAAATGAATTGTCCATGAAAGATACGTACAATGTCTTCGATGATTGATTTAAGAGGCACTTTCGTTCGCTTCGTTGGAGCGAAGTTACTTAAAATCAATAGTCCCAGACAAGGTTCATATATAATTTTCCATGCAGAGGGCCATTAAAATAGTACATTGCTGTCTTAAGACAATTGCAATTGCTGGGACATTTTTGTTGAGGGGTGTGGGGAAGTTACACGCATTCGACGTGTGGGATATATTCCTCGCTCTAAATACAACCTTTCCACACAACTCAACAAAAAATGTCCCAGCGAGACAGTAATACACTATTCGACATATAGCTGTGTCTACCACAACAAATCGTCGAGTGTGATGAACAGTGTAACCAATATAACCATTTTTTGTACCAACTTCATTCTATAGCTTGGGCTATGAGAGGCTTTCGTTGCAATTGAACGATAACTCTAAGATAGCAGTGGTGAAATGCAAGAATGAGAAATATGAAGTAGTTGATCCTGTTTAAATAATTCCGAAAGTTTTGCGTATACCTCGAATAGCTTTCTTAACTTGGTTTGCACACAAGCGAAAGCTTTATACCAGACCAGTTATTTACTATCATCACTTTTGAGGTAAATAATAATTTATCAAATGTTTTGTGCCAGAATGTAATTTCCATTTATATGTTCATTTTGTAACATTAGATTTCTTCTGTTACAATCAACGCAAGTGCGTTGTTACAATGCAAATTCAAATATGATGTTTTTATGTAAATTTGACATTAAACAAAAATCGAGAAAGTAAGGCTAAGAAGTAGCTTAGGAAGTTGTAGAGAGGAATTTTAATGGATGAAATTTATACCACCTCTGTTTTTTCCGGTCATTGAAGATTATTAACAAGGTTGTATCACTCAAAAAGTCTGCACTGAGCAAAATTTCAAATTATTTTCATATAGAGAGAAAATTCTCAATTTGTTCAGTCAAATCATAGCCCCGAAAAACACAGCGTTATTCATGGGTTCGTGGTGTGATTAACAGTTCTTCTCAACTAAAGGAAAACATCAATTCTTTAAACAAAACAAAAAACTGAAAACAAAAACAAATTGACAGTTCACGTGAAAAAAGATCTGATTTCTTTCCGCAGCACAGCAAAAAAAGTGTTGAGAAAGTCGAAATTTTTTCGCCTGAATTGTCATCAGACAAAACGCCATTTTCTGATGACGTTTTCAGTGGAGAAATAGTTTGTTGTTTACCTGCGGAAAAATGTTGGAAATTGTGTCGAAGTGTCTAGGGAGTGATTAAATGCTATTATCAACTTGAATTAAAAACAACGTTTTCCACAACAAAGGCTGTCGAAGCTTAATCGGAGGGTCAAAAATCAAGGTAAATATAGTGAGGATGTAATTCCATATATAACAGAATATCAGATGTGCGGTGGCACGAAAGTTCGATACGAACTCCATCTCATTCCCTCGTTGAAAGCAAAAAATGGAATAGAAAGTCGGGCCATCTGTTGTGAGATAGCGAAAATATTTTTGTGAAATACAAGTAAATCGTAGTCAACCATTTAAAAAAAAAAAAGATGTCATTGGCATCGAACTTTTGTGCTAGGCCGCGCGTCTGAATGGCATTACCTCCTCACTATATTTACCTTGGCAAAAATGACTATTTTCTCGCATGAGTTCAACTCATTGAGTTGTAGCTATAACGGAGGAACTAATCGATTATTTTCGCGATTTTTTGTCAAATATCAGCAGAACTACGAAAAATTAGAAACTCACACCCAAATCACATCCACCTCGAACTTAGTCGAATATGGTTTAACAAAGAAAATCGTCGTTAAAGTTGTTAATCGTAACATGAGTATTGTTTTTGCAACGTCAAATCACGAAAACAAAAATTTAGTGTCGGTTGTGAAAAATGTATTAATTTCGGTGATTTCGATGTGATTTTACGTAAATGTGCTTCTTATGTTGTTTTAACGGTTCACTAAGCGGTTGACTTGAAATATTCGTCAAAGCCACCAAAATGATGAAAAATTTATTATGCCAATCATGTAAATAAACAACAATATTATCGCTTGGTGTGATGTGAGTTGTAGAAGAGATGACTCAGTAGAAATAAAATGTCAGCATTAATCTTAAAAATTGCATTTTAGCGGAAAAGCTTTAGTTTAAATGTGTGTACGTTTCCGGTAAAAAAAATAGTGCGAAAGCAATCACTTTTAACTTTACGATAACACCATTAGTTAGGGGTGGGTCACATCCCTTATTCACGCCGTCAGTGTGCCTAAAATTTGAATTTTGAGTGAACGATTCGATGAAAAAGTGAACCAAAAAATACGTTTCAACGGTTTCAACGCTTCCTTGTATGAAAATGACGCTACGTTAGAAAGACCTCCGCACTTTCCATTTTGAATTTCGACCGCACTTACGGTGTGAATTGGTGAGAATGCAAGCAAAATAACGTGTTTTACGTGTTTTGCAGTAGTTTTTAAGCACATGTCTGGATGTTTAGATTTAAAAATCTTATGCGATATGTCAAATGAAAGGTATTGACTAGACGAGACAAAATATTTAATTTTTAAGTAAGTAAGTTTGTACATACATACAACAGTAGCTATTGGTGAGAAAGCAAGAAAAACTGCATATTTTCCTACTTTTACTGTTTCCCGCATCTTTCGGTTCTCATAAAAAAGATATCGGGAAGAATGTAAATCTTTACTGAAGTGGTGGCACACGAAGCAGAAAATCAACTTTTTGCAATCTCGCACCGTGTGCCAGTCTTACCGCTCTTCCTATCTTCTTTTTTAGGGGGTGGTTATTAAAGTTGGTTATAATCAAAGCACTGTCAAGCACCGAAGCTGACTTTGACATCACTCGCAATTAGAAGGCCAAAAACACACCTTGTTACGGCCAGGCGTTTGTACTAAGCTTCTAAGAGCACGGTTGACCCGAGTGAAACGACTGCGTTGATTAATGTATTTTGTTTATTGGTCAACTGAGAGCTTTAAAATTCTAAAAATGTTGGAAAACAGCTGGAATTACAATATATTCCTAAAATCATACGTGACGCCGCGATTTAACTTACGAATAGTATTTCTTGTGCACGCCTGTCGCAAACTAATTGTCGTTGTGCAATTCTTCAGTGTAAATTCCTCTTCAAATAATCGCTACGTTACGGTTTTACAAAATAAATTAACCGCGCACAATTCACGCCGTAAATGTGCCTAAAATTTGAATTTCAAGTGAACAATTCGATGAAAAAGTGAACCGAAAAGTAAATTTCAACGCTTTCTTGTATGAAAATGACGCTGCGTTAGAAAGTATTACGCACTTTCCATTTTGAATTTCGGCGTGAATTTACTAGGCTATTTACACTACACAAACGAATTGAGAATAAATTTAAATTCTTTAGGATGAGACGGACTTTACCAAATATCTAAATTGAACGTCTGTTCCCAGGCCCGGACTGGCCATACGGTGAATTCGGGGGATTCCCGATGGGCCTTTTGGATTTTTGTATGAGAATTTTTAAATTGTGGGCCTTTTTAAATTGAGTTGCATGAAGCCCCCGATGGGCTTTTTCGAGCCAGTCCGGTACTGTCTGTTCCGTACGACCTCCAATATGATTCTGTCTTTCCGGTAACATAATGTCTTTGATACAAACAAAATGATTTTCGTTATAAATTTACATGTGGCAACGATCAATGAATTGTCCACAATTCTTCGTTAAATATTTATTTCTCTCGATTGGCGCGCGTTCGTAACACACCTGTTGATTATTCCCTTGACTGTAAGTCATGGGTTTTACAAAAACAAATACACCGTACATAACACGTTCACTATGATTAAAAATGTATTGAAATGTGATGAAAAAACGTTTAATGTTAAAATTTTGTGCCCCTTGTTAACACGAAAACTTGAGTAAATCTCAACCGATTTTCAAAAACTCTTTTTTATTCAACGAAGTGTTGAAATCCTCAGGTCAAGTTCGAAAATGGGTATTATCGGTTCAACCATCTGGGAGTAGTTCTCAGAAGAAGCCCTTTCTGCTCTTTGTTAAGCCCAGTTACAGTGTTCTGAACCGATTTAAAGAAAAATGTTTGATAAAGCACAGAATTCCTGAGGTTAGGTTTCAAGATACATTATATTGGTTTAACTATGTTGTAGCTGCTGTTGCTAAACGAATTTTTTGATCTATTTCAATAAGTCTTTCTTGTTGTTTTATTTTGTCTTGTTAACAAAATCGAATAAACCACAAAAAAATTTTATTGAAGGCATTCATCATTTTATAGACAATAACGGTCTAATATGAGCATAAAACCAGGCCAGTAACAGAAAATGAAGTTGTGAATCAAAAATTAGTATCGTTTAAAACGTCTCAAGACTTTACAAAGATTTTCAGTAAAACAAAACAGAATTAAATTATTAATGAGAGATTTAGACCGTTCTAGTAGTTCTTCTTAATCAACCAATAAATCATTACCAATACAACATCTATAAAGAAGTTCAGGTTCAGACAGTCAAGAGATCTGGCCCACCCAACAGGTGGGACTTTTTTTTTTTTTGATAGCCATTGAATGAAAAAGAATAGCCAACTTTGATCGGTTCAGTCCTCTATCAGTGCGTTGTAATAATTTAAATTTGATGACGCATCACCGGAAAAACTTGACATACTTAATATAAAGGATAAAGGCAATCTCACATTTGGATAGAGGTTGCACTGTAAAATCAATATGTCATAATTAAAGGCCTGTTTCATTAATAATTTTATACTGACGAATCAAATGTCATGCATTATTATGGTATTATGGTACCTTTTTATATGCACAAGAAACACCCAACAATTACTATCCGGACAGCAATAAAATTAGAGCTTTGGAGAATTGAATATTTTACGGCTTTACACTAAATTACAGGAGTATATCCGGTAATAACTGAATGATGATTGAAAGGCTGCATTGAGGTGCAAAATTATATTGTGTGGATCAGTGTTTTTAAAGACGCAGCAACGACGGGAAGTAAAAGAAAAATGTTTCGAAAGCAAATCAAGTAATTTGGAAATAACTTCAAACAGTTTTGTTTCTCAATTCGCTTATCTTACTGATTTCTTTGCAGTTCCATTAGAGAGATCCTTAAAAGTACTGAGCCTATGGACTCTTTCAAAATACAGATCAACGTATTGCGGATTTTGGGAGGATTTCACGACCCAGATGCAAACAAATATTTTAAACATCTGACCATTTTTCCAATAATTTTGATTCTAAAATTGTGCACAATGTCTGTGATTCATCTGCTATCGCATAGTGTTTCGTTGGAAGTATACACTATTAGTTCAGTTTTAGTAAATTTGAGTTTTTTTGACGATACTAAATTCAAACTGCAGGAAAAGCTGCAAGGTTCATTCACTTCAAATACATCGCTACTTTGTTGCATTAAATTGTATTACATGCGAAAGAATAGCCTGAAATTATTCGACCTCGTGAAGTCTTTAAAGCATCGAATCAACCCTGTAAATGAGTACGAAATGAAGTAAGTAAAATGACCATATACACATCATGTACGGTGAAGAATTTTTTTAAACGATCAAAAAAAAATTCATACAATTTTTATGGCTACCAAACTATAACCAGACTAAAGGTCTGACATCAAATATTGGAATTTTGCCCTTTTTTATTATTTTTTTTATTCGAAGGGTGAGAGGGGAGGGGCGAAAGTTCGTTAAATTTCATGAATGGATGTACTTTTAGCGATCATTATGTTCTGAACGACTGAACCGATTTTAATGATTGGAACGAATTTGTAGAGGGCAAACTCAGATCTTTCACCTCAAAACACTTCCCTTAGTCTACGTAATTAGGAAAACCATCTTAACATACGATTAATTACAAAACTATCAAAAGCAAAAAACACGTCACCTTGGAAATATAAAAAAAATATTTCAAAACAATATCTCCAATGTTTCCTATTTCACTATTTAAAAATCACGATGAAATAATTTGATTTTACTTCAATATTTGCATATTTATCTCGTTGCGCAGAGCAAAAATTTAGCCATGTCAAATGCTCCATATTTTAGGTTTGATTATTCGCTTTTCGGTTACCTAATTGAACACGAATCAAAAGGGTCATATATACTGCGAATGATTATGTGGTCGGTCGTAAGCAAAATGATGTACATATATTTAAGCAAATTGCAATCATAGTACGCTTTGCGTTTCTTGGAGGTAGCCCTTGTCAGTAGCCAATACAAGTCTGTTTGCAAAAAAGTCGCGTTTGATCGAATTCACAGATTTTAATTATTTTTTTATGCAAAATGATGTCATTTAAAAAACGTTGCTGTGATCCATTCAGCTTGAAAAAATGCACAAAGCAATTGATAAATATTCGGCCATCAGTTCAAGCAAAATTGGAAACATTAAATGTTAATGGAAGCGCTATATGTTCCAGTTGTAACATCAAAGTTTCAACCTTAAAAATTATGAAGCCAATTTTGCTCTCTGCGTCTTCATCTAACGACGAAATTTCGGAAACCGTGTCAAATAACTCAACGCAGTCCACATTGGATTCAACAGACGAAAGTGGAAATGAAACGGATCGAGAATCGGACATCGAAACAGCGGAATACGAAAAAACTGGACTCTTGGATTCGCTTAACCAAAACATTATACCAGTGCTTAGACTGTCTCCGATTAAAATGAAAAACATGACGTCTGAGAAATACGCGGCTCAAAAGATTCAACAGCTAACTTCTTGTCTTACAATTATGTTCGGAGGTAATCAGGAATATGTGTCTCCGATTGAAGCAGAACACCAAAAAACGAAAGCGAAACAGTTCGATGATTTCATCGCCAATTTGAAAACCAAGTTTTCAAGTACTAATTCTAAGGACGAGAAATATCAAATTCTAACGATGCTACCGACTGAATGGAGTGTGAGAAGAATAAAAGCGGAATTCGGATGTTCATTTCATATGGCAAATTTAAGTAAAAAGCTTCGTGAGCAGAAAGGTGTTATGTCTGTACCAAATCCGAAGTTACCAAGCAACATTTTACAACGTTCCACTAAAGAAGCTGTGCAAACATTCTATCTTGAAGATGATATAAGTCGAATGATGCCTGGAAAGAATGACTGTGTGTCAATGACTGTAAACGGTAACAATTGTATTCTGCTAATTGTCCGTCCTTTTGTGTTTGAAACTAAATTAGAAACCTGCAGAATTCTTCAATTAGGAATATTCTTCTACTTTATCTAGGTAAAAAACAAAAGGTGCAAAAACGTATGATTCTCAGCACCTTGAGACAGACGTACCAAGAATTTAAAAATCGTCATGAGACTATCAAGGTCAGCCTGTCCTACTTTATGAAATGCCGGCCGAAAAATTGCATATTCTTGGGAGCTCCTGGAACTCATTTCATTTGTGTTTGCACAATACATCAGAATGTTAAACAAATGGTCTACAGTACGTTTCTAAAAACTTAAACTTTTATTCATGTTCACCCAAAACCGAGACCTAAACGAAATTTGATTTTAGGTGGAAAATTGAGTAAACACACCTGTGGAGAACTAATGCATTATGAACATTGCGTTGCGAAAGTTACTTGCAATCCGCCCCAACAAAAATGTTTTATGCGAACGTGTAAGAACTGCCCCAAAATGCTAGCTTTTAAAAAATATCTGATCAATGCATTGAAAATTGGTATGAATGGGGAAAGCGATAAGGAAGTTGAGTTCGGAGACCACTGTGATGATGATGTACTGGAAATTGAAGATGTCAGTGAAATTGAACACATGGAAGGATTAAATGAAGATGAGGACAGTGACGAATCGGATGGGAATGAGGCCGATGAAACAGAGCACGAGACCGGAATTGAAAGCGAAGACAGTGAAGCCAATGGTGATGAATACGACGACGAAGAAATAATCCATTTCAGGCAATGGGTGTCTACAGATCGGTGTGAATTTAAACATTTTGCAATGCCCATATCTAAATTCGTGGACGATTTTGCTGTCAAACTCGAGAAGCTAATTACCCATATTTTTATTACGAATGAACAAACAGCTTTCTTGAAATGGTGCAGAGACAGTCTGAAAATTGGAGAGTTTTTGATATGGGGTGACTTTGCAGAGAACTTTTCATTTGTGATACAAAACGAGGCTCAAGGATATCATTGGGCAAGAAAACAGGCGACAGTGCACCCTTTCGTAATTTATTATAAAAATGAGAAGAATGAACTGGCGCATTTGAACTACGTCATCATTTCAGACTGTCTAAAGCACGACAGTGTCGCAGTGTATTTGTTTATTTCGAAGCTTGTCAAATTTTTGGAAGGTCGATTTAAAGTAATAACAAAACTGTATTACTTTACCGATGGGTGCGCTGGACAGTATAAAAATCGCAAAAATTTTTCTACTGTATACTACCACAAAATTGATTTTGGATATGAATGTGAATGGCATTTCCATGCAACATCTCATGGAAAAGGTCCGTGCGATGGTATAGGCGGTACTTTAAAACGTAGTGCCGCTCGCGCAAGCTTGGGTCGAACATACGAAAAGCAAATCGATTCGGCAGAACTATTGTTTGAGTGGGCCTCATCGTCGGACATGGACATGCACTTCGAGTATTCAACAACTGCTGAACACGAAAGCATGACAATTCAGTTACGTGACCGTTTTAATGCAGCAAAATTAATAAAAGGAACCCTTAAGTACCACTGCTTTATTCCAAGAGATAATGGAGAACTCATGGTTAAATATTATTCGGCTGACCCAGACCATAAAATGGTCAAAATCATGTGAACTTATCCGAAAACGACCATAAAAAATGGTCAAAATCGTGTGAACTTATCCGAAAAAGACCATAAAAAATGGTCAAAATTGTTAAAACGATTTGATGAAATAAAATTTTTCAACAAAACCAGGATGTTCAGTTTAATTTCACAATCGGTTCAACTGAACAACCCGAAATAAGTGGCAGATTCTAGTAAATTTTATTTATAATGATGTAAACTGGTTAACACTTTCGAAACATTAGATTGCAGTACGATAAATCTAGAAGGTAAGTTTACATTGAACCAAAAAATGAACAAATCTGACACAATTACAAGTGTTTAAGTATAGCCCACAATTTGCAATCATCGATTAAAAACAAAACAAGATATTGCCAACACAATCTCATACTATGCAGTATATATGACCCTTTTGATTCGTGTTCAATTAGGTAACCGAAAAGCGAATAATCAAACCTAAAATATGGAGCATTTGACATGGCTAAATTTTTGCTCTGCGCAACGAGATAAATATGCAAATATTGAAGTAAAATCAAATTATTTCATCGTGATTTTTAAATAGTGAAATAGGAAACATTGGAGATATTGTTTTGAAATATTTTTTTTATATTTCCAAGGTGACGTGTTTTTTGCTTTTGATAGTTTTGTAATTAATCGTATGTTAAGATGGTTTTCCTAATTACGTAGACTAAAGGAAGTGTTTTGAGGTGAAAGATCTGAGTTTGCCCTCTACAAATTCGTTCCAATCATTAAAATCGGTTCAGTCGTTCAGAACATAATGATCGCTAAAAGTACATCCATTCATGAAATTTAACGAACTTTCGCCCCTCCCCTCTCACCCTTCGAATAAAAAAAATAATAAAAAAGGACAAAATTCCAATATTTGATGTCAGACCTTTAGTCTGGTTATAGTTTGGTAGCCATAAAAATTGTATGAATTTTTTTTTGATCGTTTTAAAAAATTCTTCACCGTACGTGGTCGTAAGGGGTGTCCATTCCATTTCCTTTCGGGCAAATACTATCTTATTGGGTTTTGTATTTATCTACACTGAGATATAGGTAGTTGAAACCGCGTATCTCGGCGAACCTCCAACAGTTCCTCCGCATCCGAAATACATTTAAACCTAAAAGACCCTACATATTTGTCCCGAAAGTAAATTCAATTACTTTTCTAAGGACACCTTACACGAACACATACAAAAGGACCTGACTGGCAGCACTGAGTTAAAGTTATCAAAATACTACACAGTGCTGTCAACCAGATTCGTTTCAAATTATTGATGAGCACCTTTCGTATTCCTAATTTCGGAGTGATATGGCATGTGACTGTTTTTTTACAGACTAATGCAAAAAGGCGCTATATATCCCACAGCACTCAGTTATATACTTCTTCAATCAGCAATTTTGTTTTCATGCGTGATCTACGCATTTTTTCCAATAGGAAAGAGCAATTACGGCAAACCCTTACCGGTCTATGCGTGGTAAGAATTTAGTTTTCATGTAATTTGTTTTCTTTGATAAAAATGTAGATTTTTAGTGCGTAATAGACCCTTACTCTAAGCAACTATGTCTTGAAAAGATGCCTTTACTGTTTTGCACATGTAAATACCGTCACTTTCGTATCTGAGCTGTTCTTGCTGTTATTCACCGTTTCATAGAATTCTCTCGTTTCGTGTGTTATTTCAAATGGCAAATAAGGAGAAATGGAGAATAACAATAATAACAGAAAATTGATGGAGATGGCTTCATGTGTGTTTCCAACGCACTGTCTAGCACCGAAGCTGACTTTGACGTCATTCAAATAGAGGACTGAACCGATCAAAGTTGGCTATTCTTTTTCATACAATGGCTATCAAAAAATTTAAAAAAATAACCAACTGGTGTGTTTTTGGCCTTCTAATTGAGTGATGTCAAAGTCAGCTGACAGTGCTTTGGTGTTTCCCGGCCGCGGCATCACTGGTGGTAAAATCGTATCAGCACGTGCAATGTGTTTGTATGAATGGATCAGCTTGCAAACATTAGAATAGAATAGTCTGTCTTGACAGTTGCATGCGTGAAATACGCTATTATTAACTACTACGACGGGTTTGAAGCTTGAGCTAGACCCCACCATCTACACCAGCTTTGTGCCATCTACGATGTACTAGAGAGAAACTAGTGGTCGAATACCAAGGTAAATTTAGTGTGGATGTAATGTCATTTATAACCGAATCAGGTGTGCGGTGTCACGAAAGTTCGATACAAACGCAATCTCCTCCCTTCGTTAAAAACAAAAAATTGAAAACACATAGTCAACCATTTAAAAAAAAAGATGTTATTGGTTTCGAACTTATATGTGCTACCGCGCGTCTGAATGGCATTACCTCTACACAGAGCCTATTTTTACCAAAATTTCCAAAAAAATTCTAAAAAATTTCCAAAAATTGCGAAAGTTCAAAAGTCGAATATTTTCATAATTTTAAACGGTTTTGGTATTTTCTGAGCTCAACCTTGCGTTTTAGCCGGTTTTCAATGTTTTTGTTTGGTTCTTGACACACTCTTCGAAATATAATGACATCGAGCATGACTAATTTGAGCAAGAATCAAATAAAAACTTTGAGAACCAGCTAACATGCAAGACTAAACTCAGCAAATGCCAAAACCGTTCAAAATTATAAAAATATTCGACTTTTGAACTTTTGGAAATTTTTTAGAAATTTTTTGGAAATTTTGGTAAAAATTTCCAAATAAATTTCCAAAAATAGGCCCTGCCTCCACACTACATTTAACTTATCGAACACCTGTTCTCCTTACAATGTTTTTTAATGTTTGGCCGTGCGAATTTCGTAGTAAATTTCGATGCAAATTTGGTTGACTTTCCTCGTAAGTTTTTCTTCTAATAGTTCCAAATTTTCTTTGAGGTATCCACGTTACTTCAGCGAAGGTAACCCGTACACAGCTGTGTACATCCTACAGGAAATGAGCATTATATGCGCTGGATCGCTTTGGGTTTGTGTCGATACAATCGATTTCGGATTGTTGGCACAACACAATGTAATGTTGAAAATTTTGAGTCGACGTATAGCAGACGTTGGATGGACTGGATCGCAAAACAGAGGACCCGACTACAATGAAAATAATCATCAGCTGCTTTGTGAATGCGTCAAGTATCACGTTGAAATTACGAAGTGAGTTACGATTGGCAGTTAGCATACACGATAATAAATGTTCCCAATTTAGCTACCAGAGTGAAACAAATGAAATCTACGGCTCCATTTTGTTTTCTAAAATTACATTCTCGGTGATAATTGTTTGTTCGTTTGTTTATTCACTTACTTTGGTGGGTATTTAACTCAGAACATTTAGACATTACGTGGACAACATTTCTTTGTAGGAAGGTCACGATTTTGGTAGCTTAGTTTGTCAACTAACTATTTTTGGTGTGATCATCAGCACTCTGTTTGTGTTGTCTTGGATGAGCGAGCAAATTTCTGCTACAGTATGCACACATTGTAGGGATCGTTCATATAAGGTATGTCACTCCGCGAATGAGATGGTTGATAGAAATAAATGCAAATAGTCGTCAATTGTGACCATTGTGACATACTGTATGGACGATGCCTTATACAAAATAACATCGAAACGAAATTAATCTGACATTATTTTCAGTCAGACAATTTGCTGAACAAGGCAGTAGAATGTAACTTTCAATGTATGGATCGTAGAACCACAAAGACCCTGTTTATATTGATGCAAGGATTATCTAGAACTGTTCATATTGAAGTGGGTTCGGTGTTCCAGATTGTGTTGAGTTTGAATATGTTTGTCAATGTATAGGAGAGTATAAGGAAACAATAGGTTTAAAGCGCAACGGACAATTTTCTTGTTCTTTCAGATCATGAATTTTTCCTACAAATGCCTTGCACTACTCAAAACTATAGAAGTTTAAAATTTGATGCAAAAAGGAAAACCAACTATAATTAAATTGAAAGTTCACTAATCTCCTTAAAACTACTCATGTTCGTTTGAAGAGTCTGGCTTTCATCTCATTTTACAATAAAATTTTTGGACTATGGAACTCCTGTTTTTCTACAGTAGCCAGACGTTAGCACTGCTTAATAAGCAGTAAGGCGATCATCTTCGAGGCCGTTTGAAATGCCATTCTCGTTAAAAAATCTGATACAAATGAATGAATGAACGAAACCTTCAACAAAACTTAAGTGACGTTTAGTCTGAAAGTACCGTATCTTCAAGATACGAAAAATTTTAGGAAGAAAATTATAACAAAAAAAAAAGAGGCAGATGATTCGGCATTCTTCCGTTTGAATTCCATTCTTTCAATATATTTCACAATTTTAAAAATTTTCGTATGACGCAATTTTTTTTGTTATAATTTTCTTTCCAAAATTTTTCGTGTAAATTTTTTTTGATTAAATTTTCGCGTGCTTTCCTCAACAGCTACCATTTGTGACGCATATCTTTTTGCGTGTCGAATCTGTAAGCGTGCGTCGCGTCACCTACACCGATATCAGTTCTTTTGTAAGTGGATAACAGGACTTGCGTCACACCTCCACTGTAAGTGGTTTTGGGTATCAGCTCTTTTGTAAGTTGTGATTTTTTAGAATTTGGTCACAGATAATAGACAATCATATTGTGCAGTTTGAACGAAAATTTTCTTCTTACAAAACCGTATAACTTTCTCTTTGATCTGACCTTCCAGCTTTCATTTGACGAAAATCGGAAATTTGACAAAAATAAAAAATTCGAACATTTAACGAAATTTGAAAATTTGTCGAAATTCGAAACTTTGACGAAAATCGAAAATTTTATGAAAATCGTAAATTTGACGAAAATCGTAAATTTGACGAAAATCGTAAATTTAACGAAAATCGAAAATCTGTCGAAATTAAAAAATTTAACGCACCTAAAAGCTCATAGCTCCAAATAAACGACTTTTTATGGAAACCATGAAACACGTGTCGACTAGAATGTGAAACTCTATAAAATTGTCTTTTAAACGAACTTTCTATCTGCCATATTTTCCGAGTAATGGTTGACATAGGTCGCACTTAAAACGCCCATAGCTCCCAAATTTTTGGTGAACACACTGAAACACGTGTAGGGAAAGAAATTATCGATAATTGATTAATCATATCGTTATCGATAATTTAATAATTATCGAAATTCGATAATTATCAAAATTTCGATATTTTGATATTTATCTGAAAATTAATGATATTATACCAATATATCGATAAATATCGGATTTTCGGACCAAAATATCGATGTATCGAATTATCGATATCTTGATAATTATCAAACTATATCAATAATTATAATGATATTTTTTTTGATAATTTTCGATAAAAAAAAGTCGATAATTATCGATAATCGATAATTATCGATAATCATTATCATTATCGCCCATGCCTAAACGCGTGTCGACTGAAATCTGAAACTCTACAAATTTGTCTTTTAAACGAACTTTCTATCTGCCATATTTTCTGAGTTATGGGTCCTATAGTTGAATAGTTTAAAACGCTCATAGCGCCGAAATTATAAGCTTTTATGAAAATTCCATCAAATTATTTTCTTAGAATTACGTCCTTGACATACCCTGAAAATTTCAGCCAAATCCACCGGTAAATTCAGAAGTTTCGTTGTAACAAAGTGACAAAGGGACAAAGGTTGGTAAAATTCATCTATTTCAAAATCAATTTCTTCATACAAATTTCCAAGTTTTGAAATTTAATATCTCGGCCAAATCTTAACCTTATGATGCGTTTGATAGCTCGTTGAACTCGTATGGACGCCCAGATTACGAATAAATTAAGTGGGGGGTAGTAAGAGCGGAGAAGGTAAAGTCAAAAAAGTTGTGTATATCACGGTGAGCTTTAAAAAAATTTTATTCGACCTCTCGTGCACATGGGACATTTCTATGGGAATGTGCTCAAGGGCCTTCCAGGATGACGAAATGACTATTCCCAAAATATTTCGATGGGAAAATTTTTAATTAGATCGATTTTTCGTTTTTTTGGGACCTGTGGGAAGCTTCGAAGACTGTTTGGACCTTACTGGTGACTCGTTTGAACACAAAAATATAGTTGCTGTTTAGCCTGAGATGTAAGCTTTACAGCGATACCAATCATGACATTCATTACTACCAACAAACATCTTGTATGAGGCATAGTCATTCAACTAGATGCCTGCGAATTTCAAAGGCTGTATCACACGTGGATGATTTCTATTTTCTCTCAAAAAGTATGTTTAGTTATTTTACATAATTTAAGGGGTTAATAAAGGTCACATAAAGGCACATCCTGAGCACATTCCCATAAAAATATCCCATGTGCACGAGAGGTCGAATAAAAAATGTTTAAAGCTCACCGCGATATGTTCCTCAGTCATACTGATTTTTTTTTGTCAAATTT
Organism: Bradysia coprophila; assembly: GCF_014529535.1. Taxonomy (NCBI): domain Eukaryota; kingdom Metazoa; phylum Arthropoda; class Insecta; order Diptera; family Sciaridae; genus Bradysia; species Bradysia coprophila. Next base: position 12,491,233 of record NC_050735.1, read on the forward strand.
AAACTATGCAGACTAGGGTGTAGCGTTTTGCAGTCTTTTTTTATTTTTTTAAGGCCTGCGGATAGGCTTGATGCAGAATGGTCCACTGATCACGAAAATACCAAAAAAATATTTTTAAGTTCGAAGCTCCCATGCGCACCTCTGAAAACAGACTTTTTGGTCACAGAGCCATAGTGAGAGCAGTTCTGCCGCCTGTGTTGAAGTAAATTTGTTAATAGTATATGATAACTACTCGTAGAGACTGTGGCTTCAATTTGGCATACTTTAAAATAAAAAAAAATCGACTCACCGATGAAACATTACAAAAAGGGTTCCCGACCATGACTTTTCCAGAAATTTTTTGGAGTTAAAGCTTTCTAAAATCTGTGACTGTGAAGCAAAATGGTCGTGTCGTAGCTCATTTTAAAGGAAATTTCAAGAGCTTTCAAACGAATATAGACTCGACGTAAAGTTTCACCGGGTTGCAGATTCATTGACCTTCCAATGTGTTGAAAATGGTACGAGAAAAATCTTTCTTTTTTTCACAGAATTTATGCAAAAGCGGTTCCAAATTGTTCTTAGCAATCCATAGATATCATAGAGTGTTTGGCAAATTATAGCAAAAACATATCATTCACTTGCTCAGTCCATTGACTATGTTTTAATTCCAATTCAAATTTTATCAATTTTATCATCAAGTACACATATCCTAATAAGGCTTACATCGCTATTCCTTTGTAGATTTATCATCAAGTACACATATCCTAATAAGGCTTACATCGCTATTCCTTTGTAGATGTAGGGCTACATAAGACTATAAAAGTCATCATCATATAAATGGCTAAAATCAACTTAGTTCCATCAATCATAAATTAACGTGATGGAAAACCGTAACATTTCATCAAAATTCAATCACATAAATCCCTTGCGAGTGACCTTTATTCATTTTTTTTTTAATTCGATTAGACGAAAGTAGCACTTAGAAGCGGTACGACAGTAATCATTCCGTGTATACATAATTATTCGAAGCCATATTTTGCGATGTTCTTCTCATCTTAAAATTCCACAAAATGATATTTTTGCTTTAAGGCTTCAGTTGCTCTTATTTTTCGTTCTTTTCTTTTCTTTTTTTAAAGAAAAACCATCCAAAGACGACGAAACATTGAAATGAATGTTGTGGCATATTTTGAATATAAAGTGGCGGCACTGACTTCCTTGTATGCCTTAGTTAAGTTGGTTGTAAAACACCACCTACTCCAAACAATAAAACCACCTTAATATTTCACAAGATTTACATCGTCTTTTTTAATGTTTTGGGCTTAGGTATATGTGATGGATGCGTTAAGAATAATTTGAAAAACCCTAAAATAAATATACCACCAAATTGAGAAGGTTTATGCGTTCTCTTTTTGCAATGCCTGGATGTGTACGTTCAGCCATTCATTTTATGTAACTTATATTTATTTTAAATGCGACAAAAAAGACTGCTCACAATTATGGCGCAGCCGGTAAAACATCGATCTTTTCTCAAAAATTAAAAACTACAGTAAATAAATATCATCGATCTTCTTCTTCCCTAATGTTCCCAAAATACAAGCAGCGTTACCACGTTGAATTGCGATGGAAATTCTTTGCAGAAGGTATTCTTTTGATTTTACCTCACCCGTTGCCTTTTTCATTAAAGAGCCCAATTTATCAATAAATTTCTTCGTTTCCGGGCCCATGCAACCTAAAGTCTCGAAAGCAAGTGGGGTTAGCAAATAGTTTTGTTTCAAAGAAACGTAATGGTTATGCTTATGTCTCTCTGCTTTTTCAGCAATGGACCGTGCTTTCTTTGATGAATCATTAATATATGATGCAGCCATGGTATCCCGGACGGTAACATCCCACAAGAGTGATCTTCCATGACTCCATGGTATCAAAGTCATACCGTCAGGTCTTTTACCATCATCTCTTGAAATACCTGGAGGCTGTACTATATTTGGAACACCTGCACTAGAGAAAGCATAAGCGAATATGTTATTCATAATATCATGTCTAACGTATTTTCCTTCTGCGCATTTCACACAAGATAAACCATGCAATCCATCTTTTTCGACTGTTTTACCGCAAAGACATTTATGTTCCTCACATATTTGAGTGCCTAATCGAAGACCAACAGCAATTCTAGCAGAATTGTTATCCAGTAGTAATCCTAATTGACTCGATGGGATCACTTGCAACCACTTTGAAGATTCTTTAGTCGATGATGCAAGTAGTCTGGCACGAGTTTTCAGGTCACCATTTTCAAACAATTCATTAAATTGATTTTTGATCTTCGGGATGTCCCAATTCTTTTGTTCCTTTTTAAGAGTATCGTTTTCTGGAACGAATTCTTGAGGAATTTCATTAATTAATTGTACAATCTGTTCATCAATTACTCGTAAATCAAATCTTTGAAGAATCACGCCACACAAATCTGATGAAGAAAAGACTGACGACAAGTAGGCCGGTATTGCTAAATCCTCAACTTTTCTAATACCCATACCTCCGAAAGACAATGGAAGCGACGCTTGATCCCAAGAAAGGCCTTCTACCCTATTATTAGTAATCGACTCCAAAGCTGACCTAAAAACTTCGTCAACAGACCTCAGCTTATCCGGAAGCAAGTAAGCTCTAGAAGCGCGCATCAAATAACTGAACCTACAACTGCTCAAAGATTTCCTAAAAACACACAAAGCAGGATGTACGTCCATCAACTTTAATCGATCACACATCAATTTGATTGATTCAACCTTAGACGAAAACATCCTCTCTAAACCTGTCTCAAACACCGGCGAGCCTAACAACTCAAGGGTAGACTCATCCACCTTCTTAATGCCCGGCAACAAAGCTGATATCTCAGCATACATACGAGCTTCTTCATCATCAGTCGCATTGATAAAGAAAACCTCGCACTTCTTAGCATTAAGCCGCAAACCTGACACCTCACAAAAAGACAAAACTCTCTGAATATCATCTAACACTACAGACAACTCATCACCTATAGTACCGTCATCCAAATACCAACCATTAAACCGAGACAAAAGAGTATGCGTCATCTTCATGATACCTATACAAAAACCTGGCGGACCTAACGGATCTCCCTGCTGAAATCCTCTCTGAGACAATAGAGGATCACCAACAAAGTACAGATTCGACACGAGCCTATACGCTTGTTGCAGCAAAGGAAACAGCTCAGGGCAAACATCCCGCACTTCACCTAACATAAACTTCCTAAACAGCATATTGAACGCATTCTCAAAATCAAGCTTAACAAGAGCCATCGGCCTATCATGATCAGCTTTACAAAACTTACGCACTGAATGAACTAAAGCCTCCGCTCCTCCCTGAATACCGTAACCAAACTGAATTGGTTTCAGCTTCTCAACCAAAGATTCCCTAACCTTAAAATTCGATATCTTTCCCGCCATACGCCTCCAAACAAGACCAACCGCTATTGGTCTTACATCTGCTTCTCCCTTATTGAGGGCAGTCAAAGAAGCACCAAAAAAAATTTTCGCAACATCTTTTTCTACCTTACCCGACCTAATCACATCCACCAAAGAAGAAACAGCTTTAAGCAGACGACTCGCCGAATCGCCACAAGTAAAAGATATAAGATCTTTTAAATGCCTCGGCCGCAACCCACCAACACCTCCTGACGAACTCAAAGGAAAGCTTCTAATAGCCTTAATAACCTCATCTACCGTCGTCAAACCTAAATCAATATCCACTTTCACTTCTTCAAAAATCCCACCCGTATCCTCAGGGTGCTTAGCCCGTAACTTCACTGCCGTCTCAATCGTCTGAGGAGCCACAGACTCGTTAGAGCATAAAACTCTAATCGCACCACTAATATCTCCCTCGCTAACTTTTCTAGTAGCCGCCTTAACAACAACACTCTCTTTATCCACAGATTCCTTGATCCTAAAGGAATTCCCTTTAGTTTCCAAAACATTATTCAACGTATCATTAACATTGACACAATCTTTGAAAACCTTCAGATTAGACCTAATCACATTAACCCCATCAGTTCCCTTAGACTTACTACCCAGAACAATAAACGGAAACGCAATCAACCTCATCCAAGAATCAACGTCATTCTTCATCACTAAATCCTGAATCACCCTAGTTAGTTCCTGACATACAACAGTTCTAACAGACTTTTGTATCACACGTGTCAAAGGAACCGATAACCTACACTGATTAAGCAGCAATCCAAACTCTTGCAAAACCGTCGAAATATCAGTTTTCACAGAAGAGTCAGCACAACCACTTTCACTATCTACAGGGACAGAGCAAACCACATCCTCAACACTAACACGCTTATGCACCCTCATGTGAATGCTCAGACCACGACTATTTTTAGCCAAAAATCCGCACACATCACATGATACTCTATCTACATCATCCTCTTCTAAGTATACCCCAGTACTATCTTTAGGCCTCTCTTTACACTTCCTACCAATACGTCGTCGGCCTAATTTACCATTCCCATCCTCAGTCAAACATAAACCAGACAACTCCTGACACTCGCAGTCTATGCAATACCAACTCTCCTTGTTATTTTTTTCTTCACGCATTAAAGTACATAATTGATGAAAATACTTGTTACATCCCTTGCATAATGTCCAATTTTTCGTGTCTATGTTTTGCGCATTCTTGTCATTTTCTTTAACTGGGCAGAAACAAACATGATCCGGATTGTCAGACATTCCACCAGACGCCTGTCCCATAATGTTGTTTTGTATTTGTAAATTCAAACAATTAAGGCTCAATTTCCATCAATAAATTCAATTTTTTTATAATATTTTGATGGAGCAAGAATTTTTCGTGTCGTTCACTTGCAGAGCCTACGTAATTCATTTTATTATTTTTATTGCTTTTAAGCCAATTTGTAAATAACAGACAAAAAACGGAGTAAAGGAAGTGAACAAATTCGAAGTTTACATTCAAGCGACCGAAGAGTATAAACACTGAAGGTGAAGCAAATTGGCCGTTTGACGTGGATCCCGACTTTGAGGTGAATTTAGTGTAAATCGCTACACATACCATGAATATGCATTGAAAGCATAATAAATTCACCTCCGTCGGGCGTCGGGATCCGTTTTTTCTCTGATCCGCTGAGGGTTTGCATCACCTTCAGTGTTTATATACTCTGCAAGCGACGTGACGGTTATTATTAAAATAATTTAATTTTAAAACCTGCGTGTTGGCTGTAGTACCGACCATAAGCTTTCCACCGAATCGGTACAAGGACAATTACAATTTACTTTGATGTTCCGATAGACTAGTATGATTCAAGTTTCAAGTTGCGACTCGACTTGAAATTGTAGATTTTAAATTATTGATGCATCTAACGGATCTTCCCATTACCTGTCTTTGACAGTATTGGGAAAACATTTTCTCATATTTCCTTCACTTTTCACAAATTTTCCTTAAAGCCGGAGCATTATAATTTGACCGATTCTACTCATTTAATTCATTTTTAAATAATTGTATGTTTTCGAAGAAATCATTTCGAAAACATTACAGTATAAAAGCTTAGCAGCGTGCATTTGAACGGATTACCCGCAGGTATACCGCGAGTAAACAGCTCTAATGCGCATATGTAAGCTTTTATACTGTAATGTTTTCGAAATGATTTCTTCGAAAACTACAATTATTTATAAATGAATAGAATCGATCAAATTATAATGTTTCGACTTTAATTTTCCCAAAAAAATATTTTTTCGAAAAAATCTGGAAAATTAAGAAAAGTCAAGAATAACTTGAAATTTGTTTCAGGACTTCTCCTGATTTTTTCGATTTCATAAGGTCGGGAAAATTCGAAAAAATCAATAAATCACGTCGATAATAACAATGCTGTATACTTTGGGGATGTCACGCAGATCGCCATTTTATTAGATACGCGGGAACACTTTCCATACAAACAAATTCACCAAAATTGAATTTATATGGCGTGATGAATTTTTTGTATGAAACGTGTGTCGTGTGTAACCCGCGTATCTACGTGACCTCCCCAAAGTATACAGCCTTGGATAATAACTGATAATATCGCTTCGAGTCAAGTGAAGTTGAGTGCAGAGCTTTCGCACGGCCTGCCGACAATAGTATTTTTGGGAGAACCGGTATTTGACTCGTACTAGTACATCACAGATGACACTAGGTGAGTCGTGAGTCACTCTTACCACTGAGACAGTAAAATAATACGTAATGAAAGAGACAAACCCTTCGTGGGTTGTTAGGTGGGCGCAATTTTTCGTTTTATGAGCGACGTCTCATATATTTGGACATAAAACTCGCATTTGTGAATCTAAGACGGGGTTGTCCATTAATCTTATCCAATAAAATTATGAATTTATGAGAACAAGGGTTGATCCGATCACTTGTTCGTATTAGGTCAACGGACCGTGAGGTTAATAATGTTGCGAATTTTCTCTCATCAGAGCAACGGTTCTGATTCTGAAGAATTTAAAATTTCGAAGCCTTACACTGTTCAGTTTAATAGCAACCAGACTGATGATTCCCGCATCTCCGTCGCTAAATTATACGAAACGAATAAACGAAAATTGGACTTACTTCTTCACTTATATTGATTGCCACTTGCTCGTTTCGTTGTATAAGCGTTGTGTGAGAAGGTTGTTACTGGATTCTCATCAAGCATAATTTTGTTAATCTTTAAGTAATTTAACCGACGGCTGATATGATTACAGCGAACAGTTTTGTGTTGCTAGTGGTGGCGTATAGTCACGTATAAGTAACCAGTTGGTGTGTTTTTGATGTAATAATTAAAATGATTTCGTATGAAGAGGCGACATCGTTTTTAGAAAATGTTTTAGAACTACCCAAAACATGGAAAAAGACATTCGACGACGACAAAATCGCATTTCTACGGATGTATGTGAAACATCACGTAACTAGAGTACCGTTTCAGGTAATTCTTATAGATTTTCACAGAATTACCTTGACTCACATATCAACAATCTTACCGCAAATCATAAGGTTCGGATAAATTCCTTTGTGATCTTTCCATAGAATATTACAATGGCGATAGTCAGCCCAGAGGAACGTCACCGACCAACAGTAGAAGAGTTAATTAGTCAAGGGCTGACGGGAATCGGTGGATGCTGTTTAAATCTCAATTTCTTCACCACCATTTTGATGCAGGCTCTAGGCCTAGATGCATTCGCTGTTCAAGGAACGCATTTCATGGCACCGGTTGATGGGACGCACTGTATGTGCATGGTTCGGCTGAATGAGAACGAATTGTTTATGGTGGAAGTGGGAGCTGGCTATCCATTTTTGGACGTAATACCAATGCAAAATCTTCCGTTTCGATTCACGGCTGGTGGATATGTGAACGAATTTCGGCAGATTTCGGATGGCAAAATTGGACGTTTTCAAATTGGTGGTGGATTGTTCGGAGGAGATTATGTAGGCTCGTCGTGCAGATATTTAATCCGAACGTTTATAGTCCTTCCGGTCTGATTAAACATTTTGGTCTTTCAGATCGGAAAAACCGAATCATTGCGAACATCTTGGGATTTGATTCCAAGGAATTATGAAGATTTTGACCATGCAATGGACATGACCTTTACGTCGGTCCCGCATTCGAGCCTGCTGAAAACTAACTACTTTTGCCGCTACTTCTTTCCCGGTGAATACGAAAAACTGTATCCTGATGTTGCTACCCCAGCAGATAGTGAAAGGCAACCGAACGAACCAAACTCTGCGGACACTCCAACCAATTACGTGTTCATCTTTAAGCGTCGCATCATTATCGGCGATGAGTACTCACGGAAATATGTTCGCCATTTCGAATCATACGATGAAATGGTACCGGAAATCGCAAAATGTTTTCCCAAATTGAAGCTGCACGACATTAAACAAGTGCTGGAAATGTTTGCAACAATCGAAATTGTTCCCTCTCCGTACGATCACATTTTGTAGTGAGGGTGCTACTGGTTAATTGCCATTGTAACCACAATACAATCGAAGAAATCAAGAAATCACAGCAAATAACGTGACGACTTTGATTTGCCTTTCTACTGTAAACTGTAACCCTCAAGAACTGATGGGATAACGTATACCGGATATGTACCTCCATGGACCTGTAACTATTCTACAACCAACTCTTGAGGGTTCGTCTGCTCATAATTCTAAATAAATCCCTTCGAAGAGACTTAGTCGGAAAAGCGAACGAGAGATTGACTATTTCCACAAAACTCTAAATTTGACTCAATCGACCAGCAAAACAGTCAAGACTTTAATGATAATGCAAGCGTTTACCTTCTGAATTTTCTAATTTTTCTTCAAAGTAAAATCAATTCAACAAAACTAGTAGCATGACAAAGGACCATCCGGTGCTCACTTCAGTGCCGATGGTTGTGGACATCTATATTTGGCCATTTCAATTTCGGCTTAGGAAAATTATTTTAATTTAGAATTTTGATTGGTGTAACAATGATTCGTCATTTACCTTCGGCGTAGCTTGTTTTGTCGTAGCAAAAGTATTCCGGAACTTTATAATCAGCTGTCGCCGAAGCGCCCGGCCTAAGGATTGTACAAATCACAATTTAGGATGTTATGTCTAGAGCGACCCCGAATTATTGATCAAGAGATTCATACCCGACTGGTTCCCTATTCGATTTAACACATCTTTCGCTCAGTCCAGCTACGTTCAACGACGGTTGACTGGGACCCTTGTTTGCTGTAGTTGGAGCTCCGGATTTTGCATTGCTGAACGCCCGAATGGCCAGTGAATTCAATCGAATTACGGGTCTTACATTCATTTTGCACGATCAGAATTTACAATCTTTTGATTCTGAAGACTAGAAATATTGTTACGCAAAGAGATAACTGTCGGTGTGTGTGTGTGCGATACACCAGCTGTTTTGACATTCCTTTCAGATTTTTCGTTTAAATTTTACGAATCGTATAATAATGTGAAGGTGAATAGGAGCGGGAACATTTTGAAAGCGAAAACAAAACGTCAAATTCAGGCCATGCAAAACCAAGGTTCTGAAAGAACAGGTTAAGACACTTTCGAGTAGATCACGAAGGCGATGTGATCAAAATTTTCCTGTAGCGCCAGCTAGGTTTGGAAAATTTTATATGACGATTTCAACTTAACAAAAAAAAATTGTTATCAAGTTGACTTTTCAAACAATATACATGTCTGAATTGTCAAGATTTGTGTTTCACCCGCCTTCGTAAGTGTCTTAACCTGTTCTTTCAGAACCTTGTGCAAAACTGCCTCCACCATCTTGTATAACAAACTCAGCAATAGAGCGGAGGTACAGAATGATTCACATCCACGCCGGGTTGTTCCAACACGTTACTGCACAACGGAATGCCACTGACACCGACTACAAACGACGCCACCTTTGTATACTATTACCCAAGGCTATAGACTGCTGGGCAGGTCACGCAGACCACCATAGGCTTAAAACTCTCCTTGTTATTTACTGGATTTTTTAGATTAAAAGTCGTTACTTAGGTACTTGTGTCCCGTTTGATAGACTTTCATTGAATGCGTTTTCCTTAGATCAAATGTCCATTTTTATAGGCCATAACTTAGCTTTCTTAAGATTATTTTCATTCATTTGGTCAACTTCATAGATTCGAGTGATTGAACATGGTGAATGACACTCAGAAACTCTCTAAAAGCAAAGAGTCAAATGCGATACAATGTTTCTCAAGGATCAGTTAGGCTTCAACTTTGGTTAACGGGAACTAATATGAAAGTTCCAATACAAACATTGGATGATTAATGGAAAGGGAATTGCATGTGTCATGTAATGAGACCTCCATCAATTATCAAGAATCCACGCCATTAGTCGTATAAATTTATACGTCAGAGAGAGCTTTTTTCTCCTTTGTCTATTTTGCGATTTAATATGGAAATGAAAACTAAAATTGAGATATCTTTGCAGTTTTAAGTGGTTTTTCATATTTTTTTGGACCAAAATGTTTTAAAATGTGTTTGGAATCGACTGGCATTAACAGATTGTGTGAAAATATTTTTTTCTATTTTATTATTTTGTCAATCGATTCCAAACACACTTTAAAACATTTCGGTCCAAAAAAATATGAAAAACCACTTAAAACCAGGGCCTACTTTTTGGAAACTAATTTCTTGAATTTCTCGAAATTTCTCAAATTTCTTGAATTTTCTCGAATTCGAGAAATTCGAGAAACTTCAAGAAACTTGAAAAATTAGTTTCTTGAAATTTCTTGAATTTCTCGAAGTTTCTCGAATTTCTTGAATTTTCTGGAATTTCTTGAAATTTCTTGAATTCGAGAAATTCAAGAAACTTTGAGAAATTCAAGAAATATTTTCTCTAAAAGTTTCTAAAAAGTAGGCCCTGCTTAAAACAGCAAAGATATCTCAAATTTAGTTTTCATTTCCATACTAAATCGCAAAATAGAAAAACTGACAGATCGTAACAAAGGAGAAAAAGGTTCTCTCCAAAGCACCTAGCAGGGTAATAGAGGATTTTACACGTCAAATAGAGTAGTTTTCGGAACGTCAAATAAGGGACCTAATACACTGTATAAAAATGAACTCAAATGAACACTGACATAAATTGAAAAAAAAAAAAAAATCGCAACAAATCAGCGCTACTGTCTGGTTAACTTTACTCTGTCGTGCTTCGCAGTAAATGTTTTTAAACAGGAAAACTTCCACATTTCCTGTGTTTAACCGAAATTTCAGCGGGAAATTTTTGAAATCATTAAAGTTCACACGTAGTGGATTGAGTATGTAACGATAGCGAATGGTATAATGGGTATAATCGAAATGACAATACAAACGTCAAAAAAGTGGGCAAAATAGAGAGTGTTGGCAACACTCCCGTCAAAATTCATTTTTCTGATCTAAACGTCATTCAACCATCAGTTGTAAAAAAAAGACGAAATGGCGTCAATGTTTCGTTCTGCTGTTCTGGCCGAGGGATTAATCAGAAAATCATCACCACGGGTGAGCTAATTGAAATCTTTTCGTGACCAGTGCTGCGAAATTGCATTGAAATGACCGAAAAACCTCCAACTTTTCCATGGGATCGTTGACGTAACAATTCACTTTTTTTTTCGCCGAATTCGCGAGACTCGATTTCTCAATGTCAGGTGTCAAGAAAAAAAAAATCTCTTTTTTCGACTCTGCTCCAAATTGACAATTACGCAACACAACACAGATTTGGGTTATTTTTAAATTGTTTTATTGACACGGTTACAATTTACACTACTTTCTGATGTTGGTGATCGTTGATTACCACTAAATTGATTTGTTATTTGTGTGACGCGATTTTTAGTTGTTGTATCGCGAAATGATTGAAATGAATATTTTCAATTGCAGATTTTGGCAGCAGCCGTTCCAAGCCGTAATCTCAATGTACAGGAGCACATTTCGTACACATTATTGAACAGTGCTGATATCCCGACACCAAAGTGAGTTCATCGTTCCAATATTATTTACAGTTTCTACGAGTAGAATGCTTTATCATCATGTAATCGATGAGTCATGTCATTGCGCAGGGATATTGAACTTGATTTTATTCAATCACAGACAGGGGAAACAAAGATTTGTAAATTGCTAGTTCATCAGTCGGCACGATATTACGCAATTCTTTGTGCGTTATATCCCTGGCGGTCGTTATAACCTTGACAGCTACGTTGTTAACAGCTCTGATGTCAATCTTTGTATGATCAACAGGTTTGGTGTGGCTACCAGCGGGGCTGAAGCTAAACGCATCGCTGATGATTTGAAGACGGACAATATTGTATTAAAGGCTCAAGTATTAGCTGGTGGACGAGGTAAAGGTGCCTTCAAAAATGGCCTCAAAGGCGGCGTTCGATTGGTGTACTCGTCAGAGGAGGCCGAAAACATTGCCGGCAAAATGATCAATCAAGTATTGGTGACCAAGCAAACGGGAGCTGCTGGTCGAATGTGCAATAAGGTTATGGTCGCTGAGCGAAAGTTTCCCCGGCGAGAATTCTATTTTGCTGTGATGATGGAGCGTGCGTTTAATGTAAGTTGGTGCATATAGTACCGACTGTCGAGTCACTTAACGACGGACTGAGCGGATAAAGTTAATCGGAACGAATTTATCCTCAGGGACCGGTATTGATTGCATCGTCACAAGGTGGTGTTAACATTGAAGAAGTGGCTGTAGAAAATCCAGATGCCATTTTATACGAACCGATTGACATTGCTGAAGGACTGAAACCGGAACAAGCGCGAAAAATCGCCGAAAAAGTCGGTCTCGGCAATGTTGCCGATCAAATCAGCAAAACCCTCATCAACATGTACGATCTGTTCATCAAGAAGGATGCCACTCTCATCGAAATCAATCCATATGCCGAAGACGCTTTCGATACATCCAAATGTGAGTCGTGTGACACAAATCAGAACGTCATTGACCGAATGTGACTGTTGAACTTGAACTTCTATTTTCAGATTTTGCTCTCGATGCCAAATTCCGTTTCGATGACACGGCCGAGTTCCGTCAAAAGGAATTGTTTGAAATGCGCGACTACAGCCAAGAGGATCCGAAAGAGGTGGCCGCTGCCAAATTCGATCTGAACTACATTGCACTGGACGGTCGCATCGGTTGTTTGGTCAATGGGGCTGGTTTGGCAATGGCAACGATGGACATCATCAAATTGCACGGTGGCGATCCAGCCAATTTCTTGGACGTCGGTGGCGGTGCCACAACCGAAGCGATCAAAGAGGCGTTCAAAATCATTACGGCCGATCCGAAAGTGCACTCAATTTTGGTGAACATTTTCGGTGGTATTATGCGATGCGATGTCATCGCTGAGGGTATCATTGCCGCCACGAAGGAACTCAATCTGAAAACGCCAATCGTCGTACGTTTATTGGGCACAAAGGTCGAAGAGGCCAAGCAAATCATCAAGGACTCCAAATTGCGTATTTTACCCAGAGACGATCTGGATGAGGCTGCCAATTTGGCAGTTTATCTGGCCGATATTGTTCATTTGGCACGTGAGGCGAAATTGGATGTCAATTTTGAAATTCCAGAATATCATCATGATTAAGATGGGCTGCCCCCGCTGTCCCGTTTACCTCATACTTTCTAATTTATTTTTCCTTCGCAATTTTTTTTTTTCGAAACTCAGTTGGAGCATTAATGTATCGTTCCTATAAATCTAATTTGTTTGATGTACCGATGCGCATGTAATTTATTCAAGAAAAGAATTCCCCTTACCTGCCCGTGTCCAAATGCCCAGTTTCATTCTCATCCTTAAACCACCCCCTAGAATGTAGATAGACCGTTTGACTCTTCCATATGATCGATTTACGACCGAGCCATCGATGAAGACACCATACGCTTTCTTAAATGCACCGTTGCTGATAAACAGCTACCATTGTCATCGATGTCTATTGTTGTCTTTTTTTTAAAAGAGCCGTGCAGTGCAGACATTCACAACATATTGTTAGAATAAAACGATTTTTTTTGAAATTATTGATGTTATTACAAAAAAACGAATCAAACGATGAAATACACGTTGAAACGAAGCGACGGTGAGTTTATAATTTTGCTTCAGAAACGGTCGACCAATTGTAGTATGTGCGCATTTTCCTGGTCTCTCCAATCATTGTCACCAGCTTCGCCAAGGTTACCAGCATACTCTGAGAAAATTAAAAATATTTTCAACGATTTGAAACAACATCGAAACTTAGACCAGTACCACAAATAAGTGACTTTGAGTCTGTCATAAAGCTACGGTTCTTTGGCAAATCTTTTTCCCAAATTCTTCAGAATTTTTCTGTATTTTTTCCAAAAATATTTCTTGCGAAAATAAGGAAGAAAATGTTTTCCTAAAAATCTGCCGTTATTTGCATTATGGACTTAGTGAAAATTTAAACAAAAGAATTATTCCGTTATGCAAATTACGGCAGAAATGGATAAACACCACTGACACAGCAAAAATAGTTCGGTAATCAAAGGATCTCAAAGCAGAATCATAATTGTAAAACTAGTTAAATAACAATGATCTTTCGACTGATACCAAAACAAAACACGGCGAGCTTGAATGAATTTAAATGAAGTTGTCGTGCGTATTGGGTTTCTCCCCTTCTCGAACGCACCAAGAGAAGTTTACGCACCTAAGGCTCATGTCATTGTCAAGATAAGTGCATTGGTTTCTCTTTAAATTCTGTTGAAGAACCATCTCAGGATGTAATGTCAACGATCAGAACGAAAAACGTCTAGCCATCTAGCGACAGCATCATGGCAACAAAAAGTACGTCAGGTACTAAAGAAAGTTATATTACCTTTTAAATGACTGACACTAAACTTATGGCAGAAATGGTCACTGCTACAGTTTGCCATATTGAGGGATACTTCTGAACCCAAAACTGCTTTCAAATAAATTCTTCGAAGCTTGTGTGGCTGGTGTGAGGTGAGGTGATCAAAAACCGAAAACTTGCACTTTTCTAACCAAAATCCAGTTACACGAGCCGTACAGAAGGTTCTCGTTAGAAAGGTAATTGCATGTACTTTCGGGGCAAATAGGGTCTTATTGGGTTTAAAATTCATCCACACTGAGATATGTACAGTTGAAGTTTTCAACCGAAAAAAGACTGAAAACCTACGCTTTTCTTACAGAAGTTTCTCGAAGTACACGAAACGTGCATGGTCGTATGGGGTGTCATTAGAAAGGTAATTGCATGTACTTTCACGGAAAGTAGAACTTACAGAAGTCTGGTTGCATGTGCGATTCAATATAAGAACATAAACATTTCCACTTCTCATAATTCGTCGTAGATGATTCCAGTCTTTTTTCGGTTGAAAACTTCAACTGCACATATCTCAGTGTGGATGAATTTTAAACCCAATAAGACCCTATTAGCCCCGAAAGTACATGCAATTACCTTTCCAATGACATCCCACACAAGTACGGCTTGTGTAACTGGAGAAATTTTTGTAAGAAAAGTGCAAGTTTTGCGTTTTTGACCTCTTACCAGCCACACAAGCTTCGAAGAATTTTTTTAAAGTGATTTTGGCTTCTGGGATTGAATACCTTATTAGGCACATATAAAAAATTTAAATAGAAAATGCGTCCGATTTCGGTATTCTGTTTTTCCCTCAGACGATAAACACCACTGACACAGCAAAAATAGTTCGGTAATCAAAGGATCTAAGACTCATGTCATTGTCAAGCTCAGTGCATTAGTTTCTCTTTAAATTCTGTTAAAGGACCATCTCAGGAAATTTCTTCAACACTAAAGGCGAGAACAAAACAGTTTCTGAAAAATCGTTGAAAAATGTGTGGAATTACAGTCCACAGTTACCAATTTACATTCTAATGATATACCATTACTGCGCTATTGGTAATTATATTTCACCAAAGTTACCAATAGTGCAGTATTTCTATACCATTAGAATGTAAGTTGGTAACTGTGGACTGTAATTCCACGCATTTTTCAACGATTTTTCTTGTATATGCTATTTTTCAGTCATTTTTAACAATTTTTCAGGAACTGTGTACTCAGCTGAGCTGAAAGACCATTTTTCAACCATTTTTCAGAAACAATCTACTCGCCTTAACATCTTTAGTTGTCTTTACTCTGGGCAGAGGTGCTTACAAGTACAAAATTGCGTCCAAAAATTTGGTTTTACGGAGATTTTTCAAAAATCGCTGGTTTTTTGTTCTGATTGTTGATATTATATCCTGCGATGGTTCTCAAACAGAATTTGTAGAGAAATACAACATACAAGACAACTTTACTTACTTACTTTAAATTCGTTCAAGCTGGCCGTGAAAGGTTATTGGAGCCGGATGAAAAATGAATTTGAGAAATACAATTTTTATGTAAAGGCCCTACAAAGTACAGATCAAATTTTCGGATTTTCAACTTATCTGGCACGACAGGCCTTTCAAAAAAAACGAAAATCCATTCGTCATTTGGTACCAATACCGTCATTTCCACTCCCAATTTTTTGTGTGTGTGTCGGGTAGTGTCATAATATATGGCAGATGTTTCTAACCGTGGTTTTTTATGGTAACAAACGGATTCGACCTTGCTTCGTCAGTCAAACTAGCAATCGTGGTAAGGATTTATCAATATTGTGTTGGATAAGCTCCGTAAAGGCAACCTAAAGTTTCATGCTAAAAGATCAAATTCACTACTAACCTCTCATCACATGTCGTATGGTTTTGATGGATCCGCCTCTCATGTTCAGTATTTGCAAAACTCTCTGTTTGATTGTCTCGGATGTCGAACAAATTTCCAAAATAATGTAGTCGATCAATTGTAGCGTAAACAATCCGGACGCCAATCGTTTCAAGTAATTGTCTTCGGTCTCCTCCTCTTCGGTCATCTCCGGATCCCGTTGCTGTGCCTCCAACTCATCGTCAACGGCGTCCACTTTCTCCAAATACTTTAAATGCAACTCAATCAACCGATCCACTTTCTCGTAATCGTTTTCCGCAAATTTGGCCAACATTCGTTGTCGCTGCGCACCTTTGCAATTACGTAACATGCTGGCCACGATCGATACGACATGCTCCTCATGTTCGTCGGAGCTGAGCAATCGTTTCTTGTTGCGTTTCGGCGTTTTCATGAACAGCGGGAATATCGTGCGCAGACCCAGTATGTCGACGAATTTGTTGCAATTGTCTCTTCCATCAATGCCGGACATTGCATGGTCGAGAACTTTTAGTGAACCGTTGCGGGACAGTTTCTTTTCGCGTAGCATTACTGAAATTATTGGGAGAAGAAAATTCAATTCAATTCATCGATTCGAAGTGACTGCCAAAATTCTACGATAAAATCTGATGAAACGAAAGACAATTAGTGAGTGAGCATTGTATGCTGTAGAAGATAAAAACGAATCAATCACGTTCTTGGTAAATGACGGAAGGCTGATACTAACAATAGGTATGGTTGTTTTGTGTGATGGTCTGTGGTTTTCCGTCCGTGTTAGAAATTACCACTTTTACGTTACTGAGTTGAATTCACAGGAACTCACTTCTATGACATAAAATTCATCTGCGTCATCCACAAAAGGTCACGCTTAACAGCTCAGTAGCGGTTGAGTTTCTAGTGTTCGAGTTAATTCAAAGCTCAACCACAGACAGATTGGAACCGATAGAACCGATTTGTAAACAAAGCAAATCTAACTGAATCGGTTCAAGTGAAGTGGATTGTTGAGCTTTAGTAACGGCTTACCGGCCAAACATGGTTAGGAGAATCAGTTTTTGACTGCTTCTAGTCTCACATCAAGTACATCATAGATGACACTAGCTTACCAAAGTTGCCGTAAAATACTTCGGAAACGGAAGTGTCCCACAGAGTCATACAATAAGCAGCGAAACTAGAGTAGTAATGATCTAGTACCAAACCCTTCGTGGCTTGTAAAGGCGTAGATTAATTATTATTAGTTTATAATTCACTCATAGATGGTCGATTAACCGATTTTTGTGCCATTTTCACATTTTTCTTTGGCTGTGCATTCACAATATCTTTCAAACGTTGCATTGTTTATCGTTTAGGGAATGCCCTCTTATAGATGTGATACATAATGTGAGCTGACAGCTCAAACTATATGGTGAATCGTATTGTCTGGCGTTTCATCTTATCAATCAACTTAAAACAGATAATGACAAGAAATCAATATAAAGGCAAGAGCAACAATAACATCGCCAGCATTCCTGCTGAAAACTCTTGCTTGATAAAATGGCATTAAAAGTGTTGTTGCTGTTGACCGTAACGATTTTGCTATTCCAATCGGTTCGCTCTCAAATTGGTTTTGCTACGTTAAATGGAGGTACGAATGGCGGAGCAGGTGGCCCTACAGTAACTGTGTCTACGGAAGCTGACTTACTAGCTGCTGTACAGGGAAATGACAGACGCATCATACGGATAACAGCTAATATTCGAGTCGCTGGCCGTGTTCGTGTTGGATCGAATAAGTCCATTTTGGGAGCTACTGCCAATGCAGGAATAACCAATGGCGGTTTATTTATAGTCGACGCAGAGAATGTTATTGTCAGAGGTCTCTTCTTATCGTTTCCCGTTGATCCATTCGATTGTATCGAAATACAGAGATCGTCTCGAGTTTGGGTCGATCACAACGAACTGTTTTCCAATAGGAATAATGGCAGAGACTTTTATGACGGTTCGACGGATTGTCTAATTGTTTCGCATTTCAGCGGAGTAAAATTTTCCTTGTGTTTCAGGTCTTTTCGACATCAATCACGGATCCGATCTGATCACAGCCTCATGGAATCATTTCCACACTCACTACAAAGTCAGTCTGATTGGTAATTCCGATGACAATGGATCGGTGGACAGTGGTCGATTACGTGTATCCTTCCATCATAATCGGTTCCGCAATCTTAACTCGCGCGTTCCATCACTTCGTTTCGGTACCGCTCACCTTTGGAACAATCTGTTCGAAGACATCGATTCGTCAACAATAAACAGCCGAATGGGAGCCCAAGTTCTCGTCGAAAATAATATTTTCATCAACGTACGTCGCACGATCATCACCAATTTGGACAGTCGAGAAGATGGATTTGCCAATGAACGGAATAACGATTGGGGAGTGGCGCATACGTTACGGGGTCCGTTTATCACACGAACCGGAACGTTCACAAGTGCACCGTACTCCTATCAACTTGATAATGGATTGGGTGCGAATGGAAACATTGCTACGATTGTACGTAATGGGGCAGGTAAACGAAATTTCTGAGTGATGAACGAGACTGTCAATGAGATTTTCGTGGAATGAAGTGGCGAGTATTGTGTAAACCTTTCCTGTTGTTTTGATGTGACCGTTAAGCATAAGAACTATGAACATTTATTCAATAAACAAGGATTTGAACGGGTATGGGAAGTGTTAAGCTATTTAACAATTCAGGGTTACGTGACGAGACCAAGTTATTTGAATTAAATTTCGCGTTGTTTTTCGTAAATTTTTCTAAGCTCTATATCTAGAAGCTATAGCAGATAGATCGTAATCACAGAAAGGCAATGCAAATATTCGGCGAATCATCATAACACACTTATCATCATGAGCTCTTTTAAACAGACAATTTCACAATACAATTTGTAAAGTAAGTAATCAGATTTTCGCCTAATCTATACACGCAATAGATATCGTGTATTCATTGACGCCGCGCTGTGATTGCGTGCTCATTTTCGTATACGCTTGTTTAAGTGAAAATCGAAATGTTCGTCATCGACTGTATATACAGTGCTTTGGACTCATCCCTTAATAACTGAGCCACTCTCAGACTTAGCCATCTATTGCAGACTAGTGCCTCCAATATCGTCTCTTTCTAGTGCCTTTTATTCAATAAGCCAATTGCGCCTTTTGGAAGCCAGGGCGGCACTTTGACCATTAGTCAGGTAGAAGAAATGAATGAGAAGAGAGTGGGCGTCCGATCACAGACTGTAGGTTTAACGATAAGATAATACAGCAGTTTTGGACTCTGTGTAACATGTCGTTGAATCAGTAACATTTACACTACTGACTTGTATTAGTACATGGATCTCGAGCAACTCGTGTCATGACGTAAGTCTAAAATTATTATGTCGAAAGTTTGAAGTGTCGTTCGATGCACTATCATGTATGAGTACGACAACGCAGAAAAATGACGTCAATCAATTTTCAAATCGTAATAAGTGTTTCCACTTAAGCAAAGACTCTCTACAAGTCATAAATACTACACAGATGACTCAGTTTCAGATTGCCATAGTAATCCAATGGTTTCGATATTGTGAAACAACATACGAGTATATATGAGTATCTTCTGGCATGTACGTGGTTCATGTTCTCGATTAAAAATTAACGAAAAATGCTATGAGCATGGTGAGACAATTTGATGATGTCCAATGTTCCCTCGCGGAGTAGGATCAGACGATGATAATGCTGAAGCCATTTTGTTCGTAAAAGGTTTCAGTTGAATAAAGTTAATCTCAACCAAATTCGCGTCACAGCTATACCAGTACCAGTACATGCAACTTCACTGTCGTCACTGTTACTGTCACAGCAGTGCTCATGTAAACGGATTATAACATAAGTACGAATTATTGCGGTGTCCGAGCTGCAGGCGACTAAGTTACTGTTAAGAGTCATACGCGCGATTTGTAGTGGTAAAACCGTATAAACACGTTTAAGACAGTGAGGTTGTATGAATGGACCAGCTGGTAGAACAGCTGAACAAATTCCATCACGAATTTGTTTGGGGTCTTCACCGTTAACTGTAGGAGAAGCAATGACTCAATTGACTGTTGTTGAGTTACCGTAAGAAACTCCAAAATACATAACATGAGTATCTCACGTGACGCAACCAATATGCTCAAACTGCGATCATATTTTGACTACATAATGTGGTTCATATCACACTGTCGGTGGTCAGTTGTAGTGACAAAGAACTGTGAGTGAGGTCGTGTAAGTTCTGATGTGAATTTCGAGCGCTCTATAGCTCAATTTTAGTGGCTCTCTTACCACATTTATTAAAATTCAAGAGAGGTTTACTACCGAAGAAAAGCGTTTGTGGCGAGCACACAAACACCAAGGAATAAAATACTGAAGAGAAGAGCTGAGAGTGTCGCAGTCTAAAACGTTACATCTAACCGTGCGTCGAAAACCGTACGTTTCCTAATTCAAGCACTTCTTTCGATCCTGCCATCAAATAAAATACCAAAATCCCTGTCATACAATTGTCCTACAATAGTTTTCCCCTCTCCACAAGAGAAACCACTTTAAATTACTCAGAACAGCACATACAGAACGAACGAGATTACAATTTTGAGACATTTACCGACGTAGAATTTTGGAAGTAAAGTTATAGTTCAAAGTCATACTACTTACGTTGCATCAATTGAAGTCCCTCTCCGCGCAAAAACCGTTCTCGATTCTCTTTGGACATCAAAGCCGAACACAAGCAATTGAACAAATTCTCCATAAATTCCTGCTCTTCCGACGTGGCCGGATCGTGTCGCTTGTAAATGGCCAATTGTTGCAACAGCACATCGATCCCATCCAAAGTGCCCAACAGTAGCCGATTCTCGTTGGTGCTTTGAATCAGAATCGACAGTATTTCACTGCAATACAATTTGTTGCCATCGAATGGCATCTTAACTTTCAGTCTCTTCAGAATCCACTGCAGCAATCCCTGTTCGGCAATCTCTTTACACATTTCGGGCCGAATTTCGGTCAAATTTTCGAATATCGACAATGTGTTGTGCACACCATCCGATTCTTCTTTGACGGTCTCGTCGAGTCGATCTAAATTTTGAATCAATAGCGCGCCGGCCTGTTGCTTGACAAGGGCGTCTATGAGCACATCGGCTCCCTCCAGACTTTCGTGTAGAATGTCGACGTCGGATAGTTCTTGCAGCAAGTCGATAATAGCAACGCTGATGTCGGTGTTTTGATGGGCCAGTAATTCCAACAGACTGGGAATAGCATGTAAATCGACGAGAACGGGATATAAATCTGGAACTGTTGCCACTACTTTCAGTTCCTGAATCATGCTGTGAAGATCAATTTCGCCTAAGTGAAAAACAAAAGATCAATATGCTGACTGTTCGGCTGCCTTTCAGCCAATTGTTGTCACTTACTTTCCATAAACTTCTCCGGATTGTCTGGAAATTTGATTCGCATCTCCTGGTTCCGTAAATTTCGCTTCTCGAACAGTAGCAGCATCTTCTTCAGTCCATTTTCGTCCATAATATTGTCCACGGCATCGTCACCGCCCTGATCGACATACTGTAATATCTTCAATCGTTCCTCTTCCGTTATTTGCGGCTCTTTTGTTGATTTGATGGCCCGTGTCATTGAATCGACTTTATCCTGTGCCAAGCGTCTCATTTTCTTCGCTCGCTCCAACGCTTCGTCCGGTCGATCTTCATCGTCCGAATCATTTTCGTTTGGGCGTTTTGGTGTTTGTTCTGGTTTATAGGAGAGTAGCTCTGCAACATCCATGTTAACTGTCTAATTGTTTATGGATGGTATGGTAAACGATTGTAATGCTCAAAAATCGCTTTCGCACGTTTTTTGTTGACAAAAAATTATTTGTTTTGACATTTCATTGATTGACGGACTGAGCTGAGCCGACGAATTTTCGAGCATGTAACAAAAAGTGTGTGAATTGAATGACATTTTAGGATCGACTGCGATGATGCAGCTGTAGAGTTATTTTATAGACCAGTTAACTCATATAAACAGACAAATGCTATACAGCGTTAAAAGAGCGTAAAAGAGAAAAAAATGACCAGTTACTTAACTGGTCTCGATTGGTGATACGTCAAAATGTGTATGGAAAAGTCCAGTTAACTTGGAAGAAACCATTAAATTTAACTGAGCTCGATGGGTGAACACTCTTTTTGATATTCTCTTTTAACGCTCTATAGAATGTTCTTGGAGAGCGAAAATCAGTTAAATTAAACTGATCTGTGGGTCAGCTGTCAAAACTCATGAATGATGAATAAAAAACATTGAGAAACCGTCCAGTTTCAATTTGTATGCAATTCCTTTCATTTTAATGCGTGATCCAGACACACAGATTGGTTAAAATTAAACTGTTAAATCCGTATAAACATTCATCACCAGTTTTATTTGTATCAGTGAACCAGCTGAATCAAACTAAGGCTGCAATTTGATCGCCCTTAACTGTAAAATAAAGATCTTTTTGAGAATTTTCAACGAATTTGAGGAATTTCCTATGAGTGCAAAGGGATTTTCTATATTTATCTGCTCCTAGCTAACTATAAAAAATCGGAAATTGTGTGTTAATCCGTTAACATGGGAAATGTCATGTCGATTAACCTATACAGACTTAAATATGCATCTTAAACTTTTCTATTTAACACGCTTTACATAATGTGGTAATTTGTCAACCATAATCAACGGTCAAGAATCAGTTTCCCCTGAAAGTTTAGGTCAGGTCCGCGTCCAGCAATTTTAGAAAGAAAGGCTGACCTGTTATAAACACTTTATTTAGAACTTTCAGGTTTCAGGTCAGGTTTTACGTGATTAATTCAGGTTTCAGGTCAGGTCAAAATTGATTGATTGAAAACAGGTTCAGATATTGTCAGGTCAAGTTTAGGTGAACCTAAAATGCTCGTATGGGATGCAACTGTCAGTGATACACTTGCTCCTACATATCTTCATTCATCTTCGTTAAAGACAGGCAGTATGGCAAATAGAGCAGCGACGGAAAAAAGAAATGATTATAAAAAGTTACCTGCGAGACATTGAGACCATGGTGTGAAGAAGCTGTTAAATTCATCGATAAATTTAGAAAACTGATTCACGCAGCTACAGGGGAAAAAAGGTCGAAGCAATACTTGAAACAGCTGATGAGGCCATTCAAAGAACCAACGCTGCAAGAGTAATGGGGACATTTGACAGAACAGCAAAGTTGGATGAAATTTTCTATATTATTTCTAATGATGTATAAAATGGTATTAATTGTTTGATTTAAAAAAAATCATTTAAATTTACGATCTCAAGTTTAGTTTTTTGAATTAATCAAAAATTATAAAATTTGCGCTGTGGATCTAGCTACTAGTGTGACTAGTGGGGGATTTAAAAAGATAAGGCTTAAAAATCGAAATATCAGCCAATATTAACCGATTATCAATCGATAAAAGATTGGATATTTAAATAATCGATATTTCATCGAACAGGCCTTCCCATCAGTGAAAAGCGAGTTTCTTCGAATACATATATTAATTTCTGCAACTGCGCTACGAAAACTGATCTTTTTTTGAAAAGGATTTTCATGTATGCTTTTCGTCACTAGTGGTGAAATGGATTTACTTTTCACCACTACTTTTGAACATCTGAACCATTAACCGTAATTAAAAATTCTGTCCTGACCAGATTTCGAACCACCGCCACCAAAACCCAATGCTTATCGAGCAACGCCTCTAACCATTCGGCTATTGAGATATATAATACATAAATGCATTCTACTTGATCGTTCATACAATATTTCGTTCATGCAGTAGAATGTATGTTGAAGGTAGAGTTATGTTTTGCATTTCTAAAGTTCATTTTTCGCAGCTTGTTGCAGAAAACGTTGTATGCAACAACGTTGCGAAAGTGGTAGTTTTTGTCACACGATGTGGTTATCAAACATCATATCTAGTGACAAAAACTATCACTTTTCGCAACTAGTTGCATAAATAACTAGTTCACTTCCTCACATCGACATAGAAAAGAGTGCGTATTATTGGCACGCACCAAGGTAAATAAAATTTGCAACTTTCCAAGAACATCAAATCTCATCACTCAATACATGCGACCAGACACACGACAAATCAAAACACGTAAATAAACAAGTTTTAATTATCGGCAACTAATTGTATACACCGACTGGGGGATACCGTCTTTTTGTTCGACGCTAGTCATAATTAAATGAATAAATTACTTATTGGAGAAGTGAATTTTTTTTCAAATTTTAGTTGAAAACGATCAACGTTTTAGTTACGTTTTCGGCTTTACGTTCGTCGCATGTGATCTAAACTATTGTGATGTATTCCGAACAATAGAATAGTAAAGATTTCAAAAATTTTAGTTTTGTTTTTGTGTAAACTCTTGACGACTTATAATTGGTAAATTATGAAAGGAATATTTATTTTGTTGTGTGTTTTGTGTGCGGTTTGGGTTGATGGTCAGTCAGCAGAAGGTAAATGCATCATCTTCTTTTATCGTTTATTAATAGATACAATAAATACATTTTGTGGTCGCATTAGAGGTAGACCATTGTTAAAATTCTTGTCTTACAACTGTCTGAAATCTCTGTATTAATGCTTAAAGTCTCTGTTAATGCTTCAGCATTGTGACGACTTGCATTTTTGTTGTGTACCGTTATGACAAATGTCAGGCTTCTAAAACAAGCTATCCAACATAGTACACCACACAATATTTTTTCCAACGCAGGCGTGAAAATAGTCTTTTTCTCCCCTCCGCTGAAACTTCGTGAGGCCTCTGTTGTGAAAAACGTTGTGTTTACATCGGAAAAAATGTTGGAAATTGCATTTTCTCGGGTGACTTGTGACCAGAGCGTAGCGAAATGCAGTTTCCAACTTTTCTTCCCTAGTCGAACAAATAACTATTACGGTTTTACTGCGACAATGTATTGCACTTTCCACTGGCATTTAAGCACTTGTAGTAAACTTCAATTCGTAGAGCAAGTAAAGTGCAACATTAACACGAATCGACTTCAGCGCAGACTAGCAGACAAAGCACCTAGCAGGGTAATAGAGGTTTTTACACGTCAAATCGAGTAGTATTTTGATACCAATCATACCATTAGCAGCCTTAATGGTAATTTTGCAATGACATTAAGAAAGAAAAGGAATGGAAATATTCGCATACTTCGATTAAAGTACTATTGTTTCTATTACCCTGCTAGGTGCTTTGGTAAGGCAAACATTGCCTTCACTTTATTTACATTCACATATTGAGATTGAGAGTCTAATAAATCTTTTGAAATGAGACTGGGGTTTACCACTACTAAACCGGTTGGACGACCTTCAGATTGCAGTATTTTAACATTGTCAGACGTGAGATGTAGGAAATTGTTTAAAACGTGAAATACTTTAGAATCTTTTAAAGCAAAATGTGCATGTGACGACGTTACCACTTCAGAAGTATATTTAGACATCCAGTTCATAACTTATCACAATTTCAACATTTTCAGGTTGATATAATTGTAGAACATTGGACCATGCAGGTAACAATTAGGAGTGATCTTCTAACCCAAATTCAATATGCAACAATTTTAAACTTTAGGAATTTTCATAGAATTAGATAGGGCTTGGTGTCCTGAGCCTTAGTACGAAACACTACCTCTATTGCAGGGCGTTTAGGCTTTGGTTCGATCTGCGACACAATTAAAAACGCCTCTCGATGTTTCACATTAACATGCAGCTCAAAGGTCGGGTCTCATCAGCCATCGTGCCGGGTACTGATAGAATTTCCACAAGAGCAAATCTAGTAAATCATAATTTAAATGAAATGTCCATTCGTCACTAACCTTGCCGACTCGTAGCGGGTCGGTGGTGACCACACAAGCTAAACAGACTTGCTTGTATTTTTAATCTTTTTTCGATGCATGATTTCTTTCGTCATTCAATGAACAATCTGTTAATGATTCATCTAGTCATCCCAAGTCCTAAGTGACGGTGGCACCATATTTCAAAAACAGCTCTGTGGTTTTTTCTAAATGAAGTCTTCGTGAAGAAGTACATACCGAATCATCTCAAAAAAACGAGAAGTTGTTGCTTCGAATTAGTTTTTTAGATCAAAACGTGTTACTAAGCATAGGTCAAGCGAAAGATTCATTTAGCGAACGGGTTTTAAATTCACAGGTGAAAGATGTACCACTCGATCTGGTCAGTCTGGTATTTGCTCAAAAATTTCTGCATGCATTCCTGTTCAGAATGACATACGCCGACGAGTTACAAACCATGTCGTATGCGGATATGACGGATTTGTGCAGATCGTTTGCTGTCCGAGCGCAGAGCCGGTGACTGTACCAACAAGGCAACCGATTTCGACACGCATCAGTGCCAGAAGTATATAGATTGAACTTTCAGCTAATTGTGCATCCGAATCGATTTTAACCAAATTTCTAATCGTGCAGAATGTGACGAGTACAACGAATTTTCATTCAATAAGATTTACGTATCAAATACATTCGGACCGCCAGTGGAAAAGAAAGTGTCGAACTGTGCATTCACAGCAGTGCCGTTAATTGTGGGCGGCACAGAAGCCAAAATTCGAGAATTCCCTCACATGGTAAGGTGGAAGGAAATAATTTATTTTGAAAATTTACTCACGAATTTCGATCTTAGGCCTTGATTGGATTTGAAGATGGGACCAGCATTCATTGGGACTGCGGTGGTACACTGATCAGCGAGCAGTACGTTCTGAGTGCGGCTCATTGCTTCGACACACGAGACTAGTGAGTTTAAAGTTAGAGTAGCTGGACATAACGACTCTTCAATTTTCACAAATAATTTCAGTGGCCCAGCCAAGTACGTTCGATTAGGCGAGTACGACCAAAATCGCGTTGACGATGGCACAGCGATCGATCTCCGTATAATTCAGAGTATTCCACATCCCGAATACCGATATCCAATACAGTACAATGACATCGGCTTATTCAAGCTGGAACGAAGAGTTGAACTAAGTGGCGCAATTCGACCGGCATGTTTACCGCAAGTTTCGGCTGTTCCCACTAAAACTGCTATTGCATCTGGATGGGGAACAGTCACCTGGAGAGGCAAGCAGAGTAATGTGCTGCTGAAGGTAGTTCTGGACATGTTTTCGCAGACGGAATGCAACAGCACTTATAGAACCGACATCAATCGAAAACTGAACAGAGGTATAATGGAAGAGAGTCAAGTCTGTGCTGGTTCTCATACCGAAGAAAAGGACAGTTGTCAGGGCGATTCTGGCGGGTAAGTTGACGGATATTTTGATGAAGATTGTGTTTACAATTTGTTGTGTCACATACAGACCACTTCAAATTTATCACTCGACTCACTCATGCAGCTACACTGTCGTTGGTGTCACGTCGTTCGGAAAGGCTTGCGGCACGATTGGAACTCCTGGTGTTTATACTAGAGTTTTTGCCTATTTGAATTGGATTGAAAAAATTGTTTGGCCAAATCAGTAAACGGAATAAACGACATGACTCTTCGGATGTGTGAACCCTAAAAAATTTCATTTTTTACAATAATTGGGCCAGTGAATAAGAGCAAAAAAATTTTGTTTTTTTTGTTTTCCACTCTATGAACTGAACGAAATCGTAATAAAACGAAAATGGTTTCGACACAGCACTGCTCCTAGCATGAACATTAGAAAATACTCGGTAAGATAGATGACTTGACACTTGTCAAGTCAGTGTTAATGCTAGGACGAGTGCTGTGGTTTCGAGCAAGTAAAGTAGTAATATTATAATGCTTCCACCAAACTACACAGCTCCTACTGATCATTATTTGTACACAGACGTGTGATATAGATATTTATGCAGCTCAGCATCATAACATGAAAAATTGTCTGGTGGCCAATACACCTGAATTATGAAGAAGTTATGTATTTTGATGCATGACATTACAACAGTATTTGGGTTGACGGTCATCCATCCATCTACTCACTAAATAAACAATGATGACTGAGTAATAGTTATTTGTGCAACACCGCATCATGTTCGAAACCTATGAACCTTATATAGATGGCTCTGTTGCATAAATCGTTGTTTGTTGCTCGTAAGATTTTTTTTGAACTAGTCTCATATCAGAAACAGGCAACAAAAATAGTTCATTTAATTGCGAAAAAATCAAATAGCTGTTTGACCTGACCCCATAAATAATTGGTAGTCCTACGCGCACGGAATTTCGAAAACCGAAGCTTTAATGAATTTTTCATGTATTTTTATATGGACAAATCAGAGCTGAAAATCTAGTTCTTCATTTTTGTTTAGAAAAATATTTAATCTACAAATAGTCACCAGAGTCGACAGAATGAGAAGCTAAACAAATAACTAAGCCACTTATTCGAGTATTTATTTAATCAATCAATATAAACCCATCGCGATGATTACCATCGCCGTAATGAAGTGATGTTTATATTAAAAATCATCAGAAGATTTGTTCATTTATCGTATGGATATAAACATCCAAAAAACAAAATTTAGACAGATAGTCTCGCATCAAATGTCGACATCAAGATTATGCGGCCAATCAATTGCGTTTGGTGTAACCTCAATGAAGTCTGTTAATGGCACTCGAAGATTTGTGTTTTCCCGTATCTGAATACAAGTTTACAGCGTTGACAGTATGCAGCCTTGACATTGACAGTTACAGCCTAGACATTGACAGTTACAGCCTAGACATTGACAGTTACAGCCTAGACATTGACAGTTACAGCCTAGACATTGACAGTTACAGCCTAGACATTGACAGTTACAGCCTAGACATTGACCAGAGTATACAACCTTGACTTGACAGTATGTCGGCAGGAAAAATTCTTCAGACTTCATGTTTTATTACACCAATCAATAGACAACGCCCCTTATTTTACCGTTTTTCGAAAAATTCGATTGTACAGGTTTTAAATCACTTTGTGCCACCGAGAATTGAAATACGACGGATTTCAATATCGATAACTAGATTGAAATGTCCAAAATTACAACACCCGTTTTCATGGCTTATTACAACACTCAAACCAGTGTTGAAATGAAATTCGTATGAGTTATTACAGCATTCGTTTAAAAAAAAATGCAAAGCAACGTGATCGATCAAATTCGAAGAGTGATTGTTTACAATGAAAATTCTGAATTTTTGTGCATTTGTCTATTTCAATTCTCGGTTGGCACAAAGCATGATGTGTTACACGTATTGTAATGTTGATTTTTTCAGCACACGACCCAATTGACAACTTGGGTCTAGTGCTGAAAAAATCAACATTACAATACGTGTAACACAACATACTATTACGTTTTCCATATAAATGCCAATTACAACAACAATTTGTATGAAAAAATTTAGATTCCACCTCAAGGTCACGAGTTTCAAACCTTACCTTGATAATTTCTAATTTTTCGTTTTTTGTAAAAATGGAAAAGATTTTTTGAGTACTTTTTGAAAATGCAATAAAAATTATACCCCGCGTTGTCTATTATATTCACAAACTTTTGGTTAACACAGAGACATTAATAACCTCTGACAAGTCATATAGCTCGACTTACTTTCTTACACCTACTTGTGTAAGTCTGTTAAATACCACTTAAAAAATAAAAAATCAATGTGACCTGACCCCTTTTAATAGTTTGTAATCATTGGTAACTTAGAACGAAACGTTAATTGATTTCGTTGGAGAGCCCAATCACAATAAATAAATATGGAGAAGCTTTCGGCTGGATAAACACTCAACCATTATAAATATAAATTATTTTATCACCATAAAGCGATACCATGTCATCAAAAGAACCACTTTTGCTTGAAGTGCGTTGGTTCTGTTTATTCGTATTTCATTATCAAGTGATAATGAAATACGAATAAACAGAATCAACGCACTTCAAGCAAAAGTGGTACTCTAAATAGGGTACTGAAACTTGACAGTACAAAATTACTAAATACAAAATTTTACACTGTAAAAAGAGTGGGGATAAAATTTCAAACAAAATAGTACTCTATTTGGCAGCTGTCATTAATAGCACTTTTGCTTGAAGTGCATTGACAGAACCCAAAACCGCAGTGTCGGAAAAGGGCAGACCACAGTGAGCTCATCTCACGGTTACAAATCCTAGTGTTATTTGTTGTAATGCCAGTAAATACAACTATGGAGTTTAATAAACTCATAAAAGTAGTTCTTCATTTTTGTTAAGCAAAATACTTAATCCAAAAAATGGAAATCACATGCAATGTCGATTAAATTCGCAATTTAACTCGGAATTAATTAAATTGAGTTGGTCATACATGTACTTCTGATACTGTATATAGTTTGGTGCGTGGCTTAGACTGTTTTCAGTAAGTGTACGAAAATTCGTTGGAAAGCATGTCGACACTATCGGCTGTAGATTTTACCGGTAAAACTATAGATGTAGGGGAACATTCACCGATGAATCGGTTCTATTGCGACAAAATGGTTTTTGTGACAGGCGGAACTGGCTTTTTGGGTATTTTGTTCATTGAGAAATTGTTACGGTAATAGATTTCGAGAGACTTATGGCAGAGTCTATTGTAAGGAAATTAAATTTCCAAAAATTCTCAAATTTTTCCATCACTTTTCGTCATTTCATCTAAAAACACAACAGATTACATCGTAAATGTTGTTTTTACTGCCTTTTTAGTTGTTTTTCATGTCTTTGAGCTTAACTGATTACTTCGGAATGAGATCTAACAGAAAACAAAATTTGGAAATTTTAAGAATTTTTGTGAAATTTTGGAAATTTTTGGAAATTTTTGGAAATTAAATTCCTTAAAATAGGCCCTGACTTATGGTAGACATGATTTTAGTGTAGGAGACGATTATGCGTCGCTAAAAAAAACGAATCTTCATCTTGTCTAGCATAAATATCTTTGACAATCGTAACACATTCTCACAAGGTTTTAAATTTATAAACTGCAGATGTAAAGCGAAGACGGTCTATGTGTTGGTGAGACCGAAAAAGAATAAATCGTCCGCCGAACGGATACATGAAACATTCACTGGCGCAATCTTCGGAATCTTGAAGCAAATAGATCCAAACTATTTGTCGAGAATTAAGCCGATCGAGGGTGACACGAGTAAAGCCGATCTAGGAATATCAGACGACGACCGCAAGGAGATCATTTCGAATGTTGAAATTGTTATACATGCGGCGGCTGACGTTCGATTCGACAAACCACTGCAAGAATTGTGTTTCACCAATGTGCGAGGAACGAGGGCTTTTACACAACTGGCCGAACAAATGAAGAATTTGATTGTGTTTGCTTACATATCGACGGCATTTTCTCAGTATTATCGGGAAAAAATTGAGGAGAAATTTTATCCTCCGCCCTGCGATCCGGATGAAATGATTCGTATCGCTGGTATGAAAAAAGTTTGAAATTTTTCGCAGTGAGGGAATTTTCGGTCTTGTATTTTTGCGGCCGTTCACAAATTACGTAACGCAAAGCGGTATGTAATATATGAACGGCTCATAAAACTACCTGAGCACTGGAATAGAATAGAAAAAATTAACGGTCAGAAAGTGAAAGTGCTAACAGGCCCGGACTGGCCATACGGTGAATTCGGGGGATTCCCGATGGGCCTTTTGGATTTTTTTATGAGAATTTTTAATTTGTGGGCCTTTTTAAATTGAGTTGCATGGATCCCCCGATGGGCTTTTTCGAGCCAGTCCGGTACTGTAGCTAATCTACTCAAACTTATTCCATTCTACATATTCTAAATCTACAGAAACATTCCAAAAACTCCACCGGCCAATTTTACTAATTGTCCTCCCGAGCGCAATAAGTAGCATTCGATTACTGTATCATGCAGTTATTAGCTGTTATCTATTCTGGTGCTTAGTAGTCTTCGATTTGACCCAGGCAAATTCCTCAACCCCATTGAAGAGGAATTAAAAAAAGAAGAAATTTTTTCAGAGCACTTCGAACAACACCAAACCGAAGAACTGAATTTTTTAACCGATAAATTTCTAAAACCCTGGGCGAATACATACGTCTTCACCAAAGCTTTGTCCGAAGAGGTGGTTCGACGCGTTGGACATAAATTTCCGATAATTGTCGTACGACCGTCTATTAGTGAGTTTTCGATTTATTATCATCCACATTTGACATCGTTATTTTTGTAGTTATTTCCACATACGAAGATCCGGTACCCGGATGGACGAACAACATTTATGGAGTGAATGGAGTTACCATGGGCGTAGGGCTGGGTTTCATAAAAGTAGCTATGAGCAATAAACATTTTAGGAATATTGAAGTGGTCTGCGCTGACTTCGTTACGAATGGCACGTTGGCGGCAATGTGGAACAAAGTAAATGCAACGAACAATGCAAATAAAATGGAGAATGTTTCGTTTGACAGTGAAAATACGTTGACCGGAGCAGCCACAAATCTAAGCAAATTTGACTTATCAAATTCGGTTGTGCACATAACGTCGCAGGATCTAGTTACTTGCGGTTTGTTTAGTTTTTAAATTTTACTGTCTGATGATACAGTAAATGCAATCGATGAAGGAGCTTCGTATTTTCAAAATCTTAAAACTCATTGAGAGTTGTTAACCGTCTTTTTCACCTCTTCTCATAGCACAGCTGGCTTCTAGCATTCACATTCTTATGTCAGTCGTTAAAAATCCTTCATGCATGAGTTTACACTTGAATGTGTTGTGAACTCACACGAATAATGTATGACTACTTTCTGCACGAAAGAAATGCAAAGTCTATTGTCAGAAGAGTATTCTGATACCATCAGCTTCCCAATATTTTCTATGTTAACGCTAGAAGCAGTGCTATGGTCAAAGGTTTTAAATTTACCGTAGGAATACTTTTGCTCAAGAATCTGTTACTCTTCAAATTGGCATAGCTGCCGAATATTCTAGAAACCTATCGAAAGCTTCAGGCCTCTATGGAAATTGATTGAAGACTGTCACTTTCACGATTTTCACGAAGCAGTTGCCGCTGGTTTTAAAAAACTGCAATCAGCTCCCATAGTCCAATTCATTCAATTTGCGTTCGTATTGATATCCGCATTACGATTATGTTTTAGGTCAATTCCAGGAAAAAATGATTACTTGGAATGGACGGTGTCCTTTAGTACACGCACTTTCCGCTCCATCTATTACATTCGCCACAGGAATGACGTTCTTTTTAATGACAATCCTGTGTCACCTAATTCCAGCCATTGTATGGGATGCATTTCTTCGGATGACTAACAACAAAATTCGGTATAAACGCAAACTGTTCGACAAACACTTTTTGTTATGTTTGCAGCACGAATTTTACTTTTCGCACTTTTGCAGGCTCTTACCGTTGTATAGAAAGTATCAGGATTTGGTGAAGAGAACTGCTTATTTTTCTAATCATTTGTGGCAGTTTGATCACCAAAATATGAAACGGATAATTGAGAAGTAATTTAATTTTACATGCAAAGCCGAAAGCCGTGCTTCTCATATTTAAAGCCATATGTGCTTATTAATTTGCTCGCTACAATCTGCAGAAATGAAAATTTGACCGTAAAAGACTCAACAGAAGCTTTGGTGAGTGTACGGATATATGCAATATTATGTCGAGTTATCGTCGTTTACCAGTACGCCGTCTATTAACATTCAACAAGCAACACGGAATTAGTACATTTTGTCACTAGTGATGAAAAGT
Organism: Bradysia coprophila; assembly: GCF_014529535.1. Lineage (NCBI taxonomy): Eukaryota > Metazoa > Arthropoda > Insecta > Diptera > Sciaridae > Bradysia > Bradysia coprophila. The sequence continues at coordinate 12,525,100 of NC_050735.1, forward strand.
TGAATTTTTCGGTACTAGTCGTAAGCTTGTTCTGTGTTTTACGGTACAAAAAAGTCGTTTCTACATTGTGATGAACGTTTAAGATTTTACGACACGTCGTAAGCTGGTCATACAAAGCCTTGCCTCGTTAGGAAAAACTTACGACTATTCTGGAAAAAAATCAAATTTTCATAACTTAGTACAAAATACACTGCTGTCGCTTACCTATACGCGAAGAGTTAATAAATAACTAGAAAGAACGGTGATGCCGTGGTGCTACTAAAAACTAACGTAATGCCATAAATAGAGGTTCATTTACTGCGGCTATATTATAATACCGCTTCGTTTTCACAATATACATTATCCTCACTGCTGTTAAACGCACCGTATTCAATGCCCAAATATGTCATTTGAAGTTGTTAACCGTTTTCTTTAGTATGTCCGAAGAAGATCAACGATATTTCAACTGTGACATCTTTAAATTCAAAACGTTGGAATATACGCAAGCTTATCAGATAGGATTGAAGACATACCTAGCAAAGGATCCCCTAGACGCCGACCAGATCAATGCAGCTAAACGGAGATATAGAATTCTAGGTATTGTTTCATACGTAACGTCGACCTTTTACTATAGCGCCTTGGGTTGTATTTTGTACATGTTCTTGCATGTAACTGGCGTTACGTATTATATAAAACTTATGACAAGCTTTCTTTTGTTAAAATTTTGAACGATGACGAATTTAATGTTGTGTCAAAGGAATAACACTAACGAATAAAAAATTGGATGATTTGATTGAAAACTTTGTTTTTCTTTTCTTTTGATTAAATTAGGAAGGCCGGTCCAGTTATTTATGACATTGATTGCAAAGTACGTTATTAGGCTCTAGATGTGTAATTATGACACGAGACCGCAGCCTAATAAAGTTCTTTGCAGCTAGATTCATACAACGTTTTATGCATTAAAGTTCGTAGTTTTCGAACATTATGATGATGAGTTGTATAAAATAGTTTTTATGCTACAAGAACTGTAATAAATATTATGCACGTATGACAAGGCGGTCGAGGCTTGCCGAGACGGCTTGTCATACGTGCATATTCTTTTTTATCGCATAAGCGAAAACGAGACAACAAGATATGCGAATGACACTTTGACAATTTACAGAAGTATAATGTTTGTTTATATATCCTAGGTGAATAATTTTTTCGGGGAATCACACCGCGTATGCGATAAAGATCATTTCATTTTCGAGAAGTGGTAAATGGTTTTTCTCATTAATTATAATAGGTCAAAAATTCTCGAGAGTTGATGCAAATCCTTGTGTGTTCACTTCCAAAATATCGCTATTTGTGGTGACTAGTGTCGCACGTTCCACCTGAACACATAAAAATTTGCTTTTTGTGTCTTTATTGCTTAGAGTAATTATACCAGAGAGGAAATTTGTACGACGAAATGTGGTCCCAACATCAGTTTGTATAAGATACACATTTCGTATAATTTTACACCAACACATGTATGCTTTGACGTTTTTCGCTATTGATATTTCAATTTGCCCTCTTAATTAAGAGGGCAAACACACATACCAATAAACATTTCGTATTTTATGTTGGGACCACATATTTTACGTAATTTTGTTCGCAATTTCCTCTCTAGGTATAATTACTCTTAGCTTTATTGACCTCGGCTACGCATCAAAAAAAACTCACACGAAAACTCTACTTTTCATATTTTTTTATTCCTGTCATGTCATTTAAAATACTATTGTACACAAACGTCATTATTTCTACAAATGGTCGTACATGTGAATAATAGAGTAATACTAATATTGTACGCCTTAAGTGCGGTCGAAATACAGAAGATAATTTTAGTTGGACTTCAGTAACACGTGTCATTTATCGCACTAGTGCGATATGACCCTTTGCAAAACCTTTATCGCACTAGTGCGATAAAATACGTTCGTACGACATTGCACACAGGCGGCGTAAGTTACGAATATCATCACTGAATTGCATAAATAGAAACGATGTTTTGGTATAGACGAAAATGATCCAATGGTAATTTCAATGTACATAAAACCGATTAAAATTTAATTGACTCAAATGCGCTGAGGAATTAATATTCGATTTAATTAAAAACGTTAGTCATGATGCTTTGATTTATTCAGATTTTTGAAAAGCTGAATAAATCAAAGCATTATGACCCTTCCACTGTCTGAGTAATTGCGATTTTGGTAAATTAATTCATATAAACTGACTAAGAGCTTAGTCAAACTAAATTATTTAGAAGCTTTCCTCTGCATAAATAAGCGTAGCTAATTAATAAACATGCAAACGAATTCTTTTATCACCATAAAACGGTATTATGTGAATGTACCTAAAACCCGATAAATACGGAAAAAAACAGAACTCAAAATAGTTTGAGAAGAGAATCTCACCTAAATTTTTCACTTCATTTATCGCTCAGTTATCGATTAGTCCACAACGCATTTCTAATATGCTGCAGATAATTTACATACAGTTAGAGGCAGTAAAATTTCAGCATGAATTTGCTTCATCTGTTTTGCAGCTGATTCACACAAACAATCAAAACTGTTTATACTGTTGTAGCTGAAAAGGATTTTGATATCCGCGAAACGCCCAAATAAAGATTCTTATTTCAGCTAAGCAACCAAATGTTGATTCAACCACGGCAGAGTAAAATAAACCAGGCAGGAGCGGTTCATTTTCGAAACGTCAAATAAGGGACCTAATACATGGGATGAAAATGAACTCAAATGAACACTTGACATAAATTGAAAAAATTTATTCGCAAAATATCAAGGGCTACTTGATTATTCAGGTCCCTGGTCAAACAAGCGCTCCTGCCTGGTTAACTTTACTCTGTCGTGATTCAACCAGTAGAAACCTCGTGCAACGTCGATTTTATTCTTAATAGAACCCGGAATTTAAAATTAAATCATTTTGTGATAGACATGCTCCAAATACTATAAAATTTGACGGGTATATAGGTTTTCAGTTAGTGTCTCAAACATTTTTGGCAAGCATGTCGACGCCTACGATATCGGCTCTAGATTTCTCCGGTAAAAATATGGTTGACGAAGAGAAACACTCGCCAATTATGCGATTTTATCGAGAGAAAACGGTTTTTGTGACCGGCGCTACTGGTTTTCTTGGCATTTTGTTCATTGAGAAATTGTTACGGTAAATAGATTTCGAGACATTATATGGGGATTATCCAAAGATTTCTATTGTTTGCATGAATATAGCTTATGCCACTCCAATGTAGTAGGAGACAATTATGTATTGATATGCAACGAACTTCAAGAATGAGTGGTACTCAAAATAGAGGACTGAAACTAGACAGTGTATCGAACAATTTTTTGAACTGTAAAAAACATTTGGAGCACTTTTGCTTGAAGTGCGTTGATTGATGAAAAAACGAGTCTTCGTCATGTCTAGCGTAGAAGTCTTTGTCAATCCTAATACATTTTTACAAGTAATTTATAAACTACAGATGTAAAGCGAAGACGGTCTATGTGTTGGTACGACCGAAAAAGAATAATTCGCCGGCCGAACGGATACAACAAACATTTACTGGCGCAATCTTTGCAATCTTGAAGCAAATAGATCCAGACTATTTGTCGAGAATTAAGCTGATCGAGGGTGACACGAGTAAAGCCGATCTAGGAATATCAGACGACGACCGTGAGGAGATCATTTCGATTGTTGAAATTGTTATACATGCGGCGGCTGACGTTCGATTCGACAAACCACTGCAAGAATTGTGTTTCACTAACGTACGAGGAACGAGGGCTTTAACACAACTGGCCGAACAAATAAAGAATTTGATTGTATTTGCTTACATATCAACGGCATTTTCTCAGTATTATCGGGAAAAAATTGAGGAGAAATTTTATCCTCCGCCCTGTGATCCGGATGAAATGATTCGTATCGCTGGTATGGAAAAAGTTTGAAATTTCACAGTTTTGCAGCCGTTCACAAATTACGCAACGCAACGTAACAATCGTTACGTAATATAATGAACGGCTCATTAAATTACCTAAGCACTTAAATGGAAAACGTTACCGGTCCGAAAGTTATAACCTACTCAGTAATATAATAATCTTCTGAAAGATCATTCCACTTCGTAAGATTATTTCCACTCGTGATAATGAGTGGCATTCGATTACTGCTTCATGCAGACATCAGTTGATATCTGTTCTGGTGCTTGGTAGTCTATGATACTTTGACAAATTCCTCAACACATTGAAGAGGAATTGAAAATAAAGAAATTTTTCCAGAGTATTTCGAAGAACATCAAACTGAAGAACTGAATTTTTTAAGCGATAAAGTTCTCGAGCCCTGGGCGAATACGTACGTCTTCACTAAAGCTTTGTCGGAAGAGGTAGTTCGTCGCGTAGCACACAAATTTCCGACAATTGTAATACGACCTTCAACGAGTGAGTGTTCGATTTATTATCATTTATGAACATTTGACATCATTACTTTCGCAGTTATTTCTACATACGAAGATCCGATACCCGGATGGACCAACAACATTTATGGATTAAATGGAATTACCGTGGGAATAGGGTTGGGTTTCATAAAAGTTGCTATGGGAAATGAACATTCGACATATATTGAAGTGGTTTGCGCGGACTTCGTTACGAATGGCACTTTAGCGGCAATGTATAACAAAGTAAATGGAACGGAGAATGTATCAAATAAGGTGGAGAATTTTATGTTTGACGGGAAAGATGTGTCATCAGCAAAAGCCGAAAGTCTGAGCAAATTTGACTTATCAAATACGGTCGTGCACATAACGTCTCAGGATCTAGTTACTTGTGGTTTGTTTAATTTTTACATGTCTGAGAATGTAGATTTTACACGCTTCATGATACGAAAACAGACGAAATCACGCGCCGAAAGTTATCGGAAGCCATAGTTTTTTAGTTCTCTCTGCGCAGACCTTGTTAACAGGTCTAGGGATATAGATGATGTTTTCCTTGCATGCGACCTGTTTTGAATTGATGTATACGAAGGCGAAGCTAACTCTCTCACTTAATTTTGCTCTTTTTGTTTTTCCTGTTTTTCGTATCATAAAGCGTATAAAATTATGTTTATCATATGGAGAGAAACCACGAAATTACAGTATACGTGTGAATTCGTATCCTACGAGAATTATTTTAATGCAATTACCTTTCTAAGGACTTCCCACACGACCATGTACGTTTCGTGTACCTCGAGAAATGTCTGTAAAAAAAGTGTAAGTTGTCAGTCTTTTTTCGGTTGAAAACTTCAACTGTACATATCTCAGTGTGGATGAATTTTAAACCCAATAAGACCCTATTTGCCCCGAAAGTACATGCAATTACCTTTTTAATGACACCCCACACGACTCTGTACGGCTCGTGTAATTGGAGAAATTTTTGGAAGAAAAGTGCAAGTTTTCGGTTTTTGATGACCTCTTTCCAGCCACACAAGCTTCGAAGAATTTTGGCTTCTGGGGTCGAATACCTTACTGAGGATGTATAAAAAATGCCAATAGAAAATGCGTCTGATTTCGGGCTTTTTTCAGAAGAATCCCTCTCTGGAGGACGCATATGGCTGCCGAATATTCTAGAAAAGTTGTGTCTGTCGGAAGTTTCATCTCCTGTGACTCTTGGAAGTCTAAAGTAAATTATGAGAACCATCACAATCGAGAATAAAGGGACAGTAGTACCGATTGCACAAAGCAATCGCTGCTGCTATAGGTTGGGGTTCTTGTTGAACTACTCCAACCCGTTGACATTCCTAGCATTTTATTCTTTCAATTTTTATTCGGCTCGGATTAACATTTGCATTACAATTTCGTTTTAGGCCAAATGCAGGAAAGAATGTTACATTGGCATGGCCAGTGTCCTTTAGTGGGAGCTCTTTCGGCTTCATCTGTTTCATACGCCACAGGAATTAAGTTTATTTTTATGACAATCCTGTGTCACCTAATCCCAGCCATTGTATGGGATGCATTTTTCCGATTGACTAACAACAAAATTCGGTATGAAATCGTGTGACGAAATATTCTCGTTTTAGTGGCATCAAAAGTTTTTACTTTTATAGACTCTTACCGCTGTATCGAAAGTACCACGACTTGGTGGAGAGAACTGCCTATTTTTCTAATCATTTCTGGCAATTTGATCACCAAAATATGAAACGGATCATTGACAAGTAATTTTATTTTACATGGTTACCAAAGCACCTTTGATGGTTACACATGCTTCGGAAGCTGTGCTTGTCAGCGCATATTTAACCAAAAAATGAATTGTCGATTTTTAAGTGTTTTTGCTATGGCCGTTGTAATGTTCACCTATGTCAATTGAATTTGTTACTTATTTTCTCTAGTATGGCCGATGCCGATCAACGATATTTCAACTGTGATGTTTTTAAATTTAAAACGTTGGAATATGCGCGTACTTATCAGTTGGGATTGAGAACATACATAGTAAAGGAACCAATAGACGCCGCCCAGATCGATGTAGCTAAACGTAGATACAGGATTCTACGCGGTATCTATTACATAACATCAACCTTTTACTACGGCTTCTTGGGATGCTTATTGTACATGCTCTTGCATTTAACCGGTGTTGCGTCCTACATACAACTTATATTTGCGCTAAGCGTAAACACGAACGCATAATAAAAATGGGATTAAGTGTAAATTTGTTTTTCTTTTAGTTGTAGTTGTGTAAGTTGGCACCCGTCGGTCTAACCAAGCTCTTATATGAGGAGGTTACGCCGTTCACCATGTATAAAATCCCATTAGAACTGTCAAGTTACAAATTCTTAAAGTTAGGCAAGGCATGAGAATGTATACACCTAGTGCCTCGATTCTCATGCGTTCGTAACTCTAAATCATAGAGTAGAGTAGACTACCTAGAGGAATTATGACTCGAACGTCATTGAACAATTATATCACACACACCACTAAAACGAAAACGTCAATTTTAGTATTCTTTTGACATTTTGAGTCACTTTACTTTTGACATTAAGAGGCCCTTTTACTGTCTGTACACGAAGCTGTCACATACACATGAAAATATATGATTTTTCACTTTAATTTGTCAGTTTGTTCTATTCAGAGGACCCTAGAAATATTTATTATTTGACAGTTACGTATATAAAATCTCATTCGAACTGTCAATTACGAACGTAGGAGAATTAAGGTCCAGTACATAGTCTCTTCAAACAAACTCTTTTCATTTTTATCTTTTTATTTTCTCCAATAGGTAATTGTCTATATAAAATTTACCAAACAAAAATATCATTATGAGAGACTGTGAATATCCCAACAAGACTAACGGTATGTTCATGTAGCAGTGTTTAATGTATAACGGCAATAGAGCTTGTAACAGCATTATTACAAATTGAATCTGAAAATGGAAATTCAAGGAAAGTTCTTATTATAATTAAGGTTTTATCAAGTGTATGAAAAGCTATGTAGACAATTATTTTCGCATTTTATAGCTAGCATATGAGTCCATTGGTATAGGTCGGCTGATTCCATCTGTCAAAGTGACGTTTTAAACGTCAAATTCTTGTTCACTAACAGAATATAGTGTTATGATCGGAGTGAAACGACCGAATACAAGTTAGATAATATGCCTTGGGGTACTTGTCAAAGTATTTGCTTCTCTTTTAACATTTTACGATAAGAACGAGAGAACCGAAGACCAGTTTATTATAACTTGCCTTGGGGTACTTGTCAAAATATTTCTTTCTCTTTCATCATTACACTCTATTAAAGAAAAATCAACGAAATTACGACCAATGAAAGTCTAGAACTTTATACTTTCATTGATTACGACCACTTTGCAGATTATTTTACAGCATGTAAATATTTTTCATATGCAGAATGAGCACCAGCTGAATATCACCAGCTCGATTTGCTAACACATACTTATTGTATGATAAACAATCAAAACACATTCTTAACAATAATGTGTTTACTTCATTCATACGCATATATGTTATGTGCGCGTAGATGACGTTAACGTAGAAATGCACTGTGTGTAGGTTGTCTTTGAATTGTATACAATACAAAGTGTTTTTGTTTGTACACCAGCTGGTGATATTCAGCTGGTGCTCATTCTGCATATGAGAAACTTTTAGCAATTGTATGTCTGACGTTTCAAACGTCACTTTGACAGATGTAATAGATCGACTTTTGATCCTCTCCACACATTACCCACACATTTTATAACTGGGTAAGACCCATTGCTCATATGGCTAATGTTAAAGCATTGTAACTTAGTGAGGTGGTAAGCTTAAAGGCAAAAGATGACTTACCAACTGTACTTGTGTTACGAATTTCTTCAACCTGATATATTTGCTGTTTGGATTGTATGCACTCAGGAAGTAGTACATGTACATCACGAAATGAACGCAGCTGTTAACATTTATATAATAGATAGCTTGGCCGGAGGCTGTAAATTTTTCTGAATAATTCCAAAAGATCACCCAAAAAAATCGCTTAGTTTACCCTTTAAATTAACGGATGCAAAGTAAGACAGGGACAGGATCATTACGTGATGGTATACATGCAGGAAAGAGATTTGATTGTTCTTCTTCTTTAGCGCGAAAAATCCAGTTTCAATCAGATCGATAATTTTCAGCAATAGGTACCAATACACAGTGTAAAGCAGCTTTTCGTTTGGTATTGGGCAAGAAAATTGAACGTTGTGCGCAAACATTTCTGGAATACCCTAACAAAATTGCTGTAATTTATTCGAAGAAATTCATTCAGAAAATATAGTCTGAATTACACTCTGAGGGGTGAAACGGTGTCGCACAATAGTTATTTTTGGAACAAATTGCGAAAATAGGATTGTTATTGCCAATAGATGTGAAATTTTGAAACGAGCGAAGCGAGTATGACAAAACTAACCTAATTTCGCATCGTGTTGCATAAAACTTTTTATGCAACAACTTGTGAAAAGTGAACTATTTGTTGCAAACTTGACTCCTGATTTTCTACTTAGTAAACCAGGGACACCAGAGACCCAAAATAAAGCACAAGAAAACGTTCACTTTTCACAACGGCATTGCATAAAATGATAATTTCAACGCTGAGCATGGACAAATGCCACCACTATGTAAGCGATTTTAAACCACATATACAAAAGCGCGACATCATTTCACATCCCGATGCGTATTACATATTTAAATTATTTCTTACCGAATACACAACGTAAAAGTTCAAAACTATTTGCAAGACATTGTAAACAAGAACTACATTTTTTAACACAAACGGTTTTTTGTCCCTCATGTAATTCGGTATGAAGATGAAAACCATGAACAAATACAAAAGAGTGATGCCTGCGATTGGATATGGTGTCCTGAGCAAAAATCTCTCGTCCACAAATTTCTTGCTTATCAATTCTGTAAAAAAAACGATATTTACCATTGACGACAAAAAATAACGAGAAAGTTACCATATTTCCTAAAGGTCTCCTCCATGGTGTTACAACTACGAATACTTAAAACAAGAATAAAATCTAAAAATCATTTTTAAAGGAAATGCTGTCGCTTTTATAGTAATTAAAGTGACATTAAAATTCAACACAATTTTTTATTACAATTTTTATTAGGCAACATTGTCCGTCTATAAGATCGATGCTATAAAGCAAACGACAGCTTTCTCACTCATAAATTACTACGAAGCTAGAAACTGCCTATTTTCATAGGGACCAAGAGTCAAGAGTGGTGTTGGAAATACAACAAAATGTACAAAAGAGCATTCAGATAAAATTTCCTTGGGCACTGGGAAGGCTTAATGAGGCTCCACTCCACAGCTACATATTTGTGAGCGACGCAATTTTTGGGAACGAGTTAGGACCAAGGATCTGAAAGAACAGGTTAGGACCAACGTTCTGAGATAACAGGATAGCACCAACTCTCCGAAAGAATCAATGATAGTAAAACCAGGTATGGTCTGTCCATACAAACCGGAGGAAATAGCGATTTCATATAATAAAAACTCACCTTTCATTGAAAGGTGAGTTTGTTTATATGAAATCTCTATTTCCTATGCTTCATACAAATTTTGACATTAGACCATACCTATAGAGTTTACTTTCATTTGAAAGAATATGTGAGGACCAAGGTTCTGAAAGAAAATGCTAGAACCAAGGTTCTGAAAGAACAGATTAGTATCTAGCTTCTGAAAGAACATGTTAAGACCAATGCTCTGCAATAACAGGTTAGGACCAAGTTTCTCAAAGAACAGGCTAAGACAAAGTTTCATAAACCTGGTCGGCTCCACAGTCAAAATTTGGTGCTACCACCTTCGTGATCAGTTGTAAGCCCCGTACGAAGTACGAAGGGGCTTATAGGATTACGATGCCGTGAGTAATTGATGGAATTCGAAGCAGACGGTAAGGGCAAAGTGTTTGCCTAGGTTCATAGATACCGAATCCACAATAAAAATTTTGTCTGTCCTTCTGTCCATCTGTCGCGTCGATATCTTGAGTAAATCAAATCCGATTTCAAAATTTTTTTTTCCCTGAAAGATAGTCAAAATAGTGAGGCTAAGTTCGAAGATGGGCGATTTTGGGTCGACCCTTCAGGAGCTGGGGCCCAATAAGTGCCTAACTGTTTTTCGACGATATCTCCAGACATTTAAGCACTACACTTGTAAGTGATACGTCAAATGAAAGGTATTTACAATACCGATCGACAAAAAAAAGTTTATGAAAATTGGATGACCGACTCGTGAGTTAGACCCCTTGGTGTGAACTAGGTACAGGGCGGCAAGCCGTTTTTGCTTGTAGGTTGGCCAAATTCGAACGTGTTTAGATGGATTTTGCTTTATTAGATAGGTATTGACCGTACCAATCAGGGAAAAAAAAAACGTTTATGAAATTCGATTCACCGGAGCGTGAGCTAGGTCTCTTGGAGTGAGCTTATATGTGGCTACTCGGCCGTACAGTGAAGGTGGTGTTTTTTGTTAATATCTCGAGTAAACTTTGACCGAATTAAATTTTTTTTTTTGTTTGAAAGGTACTAACGAATGTAAAGCAGCCGTAATACTTTCCACCTCCTAACAAAATGGCCGTCGGCCGCCATTTTGGATTTTTGTAAAATCAATATAAATCGGTGAAAATGATACTTACTTAATTTTAGGTCAATTCGAAATTTGTGTTACATTTGAAAGGAACGTCGTACGGGGCTTCGTAATTGAGCTATGCGCAATTTTTAAGACGTACACATTTCATAAGAATTTTACTTTACCGACGTTTACGGGCGCAGTAGGCTTACGGTAAGAGTAGGGCGACGGACGAACTAGGGTCACGTACGCAATAGATGTACGGGTTTGTACGGGGCTCAGTCGCAACAAACGCTCCGACTGTTCTGACGGCTCGTGTTAAATATGGAATATGGGAAATTTTTAATTCGGGCGATTTTTTTTGCCACTATTATATCGTCGTTGTTCTGATTTACCGTGCAAATGGATTTCATTTTGTAATTACAATAAAATGATAATTTTATTTACTGAATATGTAGTTTACATTAAGAAATAAATTGTATAACGAGCAGAAAATGACATACAACTGCATTTCAATTAAAATTTGTGTTTGTCTGTTGTTGATACTTGATGTAATTAACAATGTAAGGATAAATTAGTCTATAACCTAAGGAAGATTGCGATTATCACTTATAATTAAATAAATTGATGTCAAACTAGAAAATTATAAGCGAACATCGCAATCTCTCTTATAAATATAAATCATTTACTGAACCAAGAACGAGAGCAGAATTTTGAAGACGACGTAGTAGTCAAAGGCGCCACTTTTTTCAATACTTCATACTTGTGAAATAATTTCATTTCAGTAAATCCGTGGAGAGCGGATTGGCTCGTGGTAACGTAAGGCAAATTCTGTATAGGATTTTTTCTCAATGTGTTGCATGAAAGTAATGTTCCCAAGAAGAATGACCTAACCACGGCAGAGTAAAAGTAAAAGCCTGGGTTACTTTTACTCTGCCGTGACCTAACCCATTCACAAATCTAAAGTTTAACTTTAGGCGCAATCAGCACCAGACGAAAAATCCTAAAGGCTTGCTAACCTATAGGCGTGGTTCGGAATTTACGTGAGGCATGTGGTTCACACTCACCAAACCGACACCGGCCCGCGTGATGTTTCATCGCTTACATCCAGTAGTGGCTAATAAAGGCTAGAAATTATAAATAGCCATAAATGTGATAGCAGTGAAGTTGACGAAGTTGGTTCATAAAAGAGCACTGATATGTAGTATGTAGTAACTTTATGGCGAAATGTATTAAAACTGTGTACCATGTAGAACCTAGACGTTGAAGGACCCATAAGGAATGATCAGTTTATTTATTTATTATGCCAACTCAACAGCCTATGACGACAGCCAATAACAGAATCAACCATTACAAAATACAAAATAAATCAGTAGAAAAAAATCGATTAACAAGTCTAGAAATAACATTAGAAATCAACCAATTACATCACATATTTATACTTAACTTTAGCCTTGAATTAGTTAAACGGCGTATTGAAAATGTCTAAGGTATTGAAGAGATCATTATGATTACACTGCATGCTGACGATGGGTGAGTTACTCTAAATGTTATACGTATATATCGCCAGATAAAAAGTCGAAGCTTCCTGCCTAGTTGAACGAACTGAATTGTACAAAACAACGTTCGAATCCAACGAAGCCGATTAACCACTTTGTAGATAAAAATGTCATCAGCAATAAGACGCCTGGATTCAAGCAATGGGAGTTTGAAGACGTTGTGGATAGTCGACATTGAACCAGTTAAATTTGCGGTATAGCATACGTGTAAATTTCCGTTGAACCCTCTCGATTGAAAGTAGTTTAGTGCAAAAATACGGTTTAATAATTTGGGTGTTGAATGGCATCCACAACATCCTGAGCTAGTGTTGTGACTAGGATTCTAAATTCTAAAATTCTATTGCTATTTTGCTCAGAAATAAATACTAAATAAAGTTGGAAAATATCAGTTCTAGGAAATCCTGGCTTGTATCTGGACATCCAGAAAAAGGCGTTAAGCCCGTGCTGCATTCTAAAAGTACTGACTTAAGCTTTCTAAGGAACCTTCATATATTGAAATCAGTTTCGAATTGACGGTGTGAGGTGAACTCAAAGTTTAGGAATTTTCCATGTCATTTCTTGTCGACACCATTACATTTTACAGGAAAAAAAAATTGTTCCACGAAATGTTGGTATAGATCTCTTCGGTTGACGACTGGCAGTGCGATCGCATGCCAAAAATTGTGTGCAAACTAAACACAGCCAACTTCGCAAAGAGAGGAAGTTTTTGAAAAAGTAAAATTAGGAAAACAGGTAACATAGAAAATGCTAATGGAAAATTGAATTAAACACTTGCAGTAACCGTGAAATGTTTATATTTGAAGTCAAGGAAAATAAAAGCGTTGAATAGCTCGAAAAAATGTCTTGCATTTGCAGGAATTTAATAGTACATTGAATGACAAGGGGCGATTGAGGCCCTTGCCTTCGGTGCGGGCATCAACTCTCGCACACGGTTGAATTTTTTTACTTTTGGCCCGAGTCGTTCATACTATTTTTTTTGATACCAACATTGAAAATTGATACGTATCGCAAACATCGCAACAAAATGTTGAAATAAAAAGGCATTTAGCCAGAAAATGCGGGGGTCCAGGGGGCGGCGGCCGCCTGGTATATGAAAAATTTAATAATTTAGCCATCACAACAATAACACACACAAAAATTAAGATATAACTAACAAATCATTCAGTAACAAAAAGTATCAACTTTGTATGCTAATTTCAATAAGAACACTGGCGCACAGTGTTTTACAATTTTGATCAAAGTATTCTGCATAATATGAGCGGATTTTGTTGACAACTCGACTCATTTCTCTCATTTTCTGTGACGTCAGTCACTTTCGCTGTTCGTTCAGTTGCGTTCGCTCTTCGTTAAGTACTTTCTCCCCGTGGGATGCATTTTTTTACTTTCGCCCCTCATATGCGGGGCGAAAGTATCATTTTTCAATGTTGGTATCAAAAAAAAGAATTTTTGAATAAAGTTGTCCCGTTCGGTAGATATTTGACTTTAAATTTTTTCATATAAACCGGTTTTCCTACCGGAAAAGCGATTTTCCATTTTCCAGAAAAAAAATTGTTTCACATAAATAAAAAATTTGAAAAATTAAAGCGATCGAAGTCACACAAGTGCCTGGACTGGACTAGTGATAGAATTCAGAAAATTTTTACTTTTCACCAGAGTGAAGTTATTTCACAAGAAGATACATAGAGATGCAAAGAATGAAGTACTGAAAAAAATTGTGGCGCCTCTACAGGCCAACGGACGTTTTATCTATATAGTGAATGACAGCGTTTCCGATGTCAAAATATGTCAAATATTGAACAATAAAAATAAAAAAAAGAACGACAGCCATCCGTGTTGATCGAATTAGTTGGTTTATGTTTGTTCCAATAAGGATGTCAGAATTATGCTTACGTTGATTTATTTCGGACTTTTTCTGATAACAATTTCGATTCCGACATCCAGTGAAATCGAGCTAAATTGCAATGAACTTCGTGTGGGTCAGTTTCTCTGTCCTGATCCGAATACCAATCACATAGACGCCAAAACACAACAGCCCATAAACTGCAATGAAAAAAACACGGCAAAAGTTTGGTGCATTGCTGCCGATGGCATTGTCTGCAGTCAAACAAAGAATTCCAGCTTCTTAGGGGAAATTCCGTGTCAATGGACGTAAGTACACGATGGATGGTAATTCAATTCGTTCGATAAAAAGAAACCCCTCAACTCTTTGTCCACAGAAATGGATACTATTTCGACACGGCGCTTTTGTTGTCAGTGTTTCTGGGCATGTTTGGCATCGACAGATTCTACCTCGGATATTATGGCATCGGTTTGATGAAATTTTGTACGCTGGGCTTCATGTTCATCGGTCAGTTAATCGATGTGGTTTTGATTGCTACCCAAGCGGTCGGACCAGCCGATGGATCCGCATACATAATACCATATTTTGGACCGGGCATTTCTGTGATACGAAGTGATAATTTGACTTACCGACGGCCACAGCCGGACTGGTGATTTCTTTAGTATTGAAATTGTCGCCCCCAAAGACGATTCCGATCGAATCGAACAATAAACGCATGCACGGCAATAAAACTCCGGTAATTTATTGAAAGATTTTGGTTTCAGTTCGGAACAGAAATTTTTTGAATTTCAACATCACTTTCACGTCGACTTTTTCATCTTTCCATTGTTGGATAGTCTCTGCGGTTAGGTGATCATTTAGCCGTACTTTGACCTTAGTCGTCGTTCCAAATGTACTGTCTATCACACCACATTGCCCGCTACTAAGACACACCTTTAATCCGACAAATATTTGACGATTGCTGTTCCGCTTGAACATTTGATCCACAACAATTTCCTGCGAATTGACGACGCGTTGAATGCGGCCCTCCTTCGTTTTTTCCTTAAATATGTTCAGACTGCTGGCAAACGAATCTGCTGTTGTGAATGCATCACTCGGTGCATTCAATCGACCCCAAAATGCCAATCGACAGTTGGTGGACTGAAGGTCCATATCCAGTTTGGACGCCACAATTAAGAAGTCGGTTACTACAATAGTCGGCTTTTGGAATTCCAGCAAGGCAAAGATGGCCTCAGATTTGCCACTATCTTCACATTGATCATCTAGAACGGGCAAATATTCGTATTGTCGATGACA
This sequence comes from Bradysia coprophila, assembly GCF_014529535.1. NCBI lineage: Eukaryota > Metazoa > Arthropoda > Insecta > Diptera > Sciaridae > Bradysia > Bradysia coprophila. The sequence continues at coordinate 12,540,854 of NC_050735.1, forward strand.
ATCGAAATCGTCAGACGGCGCTCCGCCTTGGAAAAGCAGCACTGAGGCCATTACGGTTGAATGTCCGATGCTGATATGGAATTTCGATTTTGATCCAATTGCACCCTTGAAATATTTGATTTTATTGAGCTTGATGACGGCGGCCGTCGAATAGTTTACGAAACGCGGTGCAGAAATCAGTCCACGCTCCAATAGTTTTGAATCAAATTGTGTGATTGCGATGCCTATGCGGTCGCCCTGTTGAGCTTCATTCATTTGTTGCCGGAACATTTGGATGGATTTGACTTTTTTGATTTGCTGAATAGACGGAATTTCTACATCGTCTCCGATTTTGATTCGGCCCTGGAGAACCGTTCCGGTACAGATCGTTCCTTGTCCTCTAATCGAAAAGCAATGATCGACAGCAAATAGGAATGGTAGCATTGGATTTCTCGGAGGTACGTATGCGCTCTGGAGACACGCATTCATAAGTTCGGTGATATTGAAGTTACTCTGTGCTGATACAGGAATAATTGGCGAGTCTTTGAATGGTGTATCGACCAGAATCTGTGATATTTTCTTGGTCATCTTTTCAATCATTTTGCCCCGTTTGTCAACGTCCAAAAGGTCAGTTTTATTCAACGCAACAATCATGCGGTCACAAGTCAATCCACCGATTACCAAACATTCGGCAGTTTGTGTTTGAATTCCCTTAGTGATGTCAACGACCAGGCTATCAAAATCGAAATCGAAAAGACATTAAGCAAACGAAGCTATGCCTACGATGATATGACTTACACAAACATGTCCATGATCTGTGAACCTCCAATGACCGTTCGAATAAGCTTTGCATGTCCCGGACAATCGATGAACGTGAATTGGAGCTGACTGCATTTTGAATGTTCCGACAAATGTGTTGGTAGATCGCATTGATATGCACTGAATCCTATACAAGTAGAGAAGATCGGTACAAACTGTGGGAATTGAACTCTCAACTCTGAACAATATAAACCAGAAAGGTCATACCGAGATCCAACGTTATGCCTCTTTCCTGGGACTGCGGATTTTTATCGAAACAGGCCGTACTGGCAGTGTCACTCAAGCATTTTGCCAGACTTGTTTTACCAGAATCGACGTGGCCCAAAATTCCAACGTTTAAGTTGAGTATCATTTTCGCTCTTCGTTTTATGGTAAGTACATTTCAACCAATAATAAGGACGTACTACACAGAATAGAATTATGAATGAAAACACACTGGCATTGTATCCAATTCACAATTGATAGTATGTAGATGGAACGGCCGTTTGTTTTTCAAGAGAATGTTATGAAGGGAGAGGACGGAGAGGACATGGAAAAGTGCAATAGACTGTTCTGATGAGAGAGAAGGAAATATAATACAGACCACCGATTTTAACTTGCCTTGCGTTTATATGAAAATCGATCTTTGTGGATGAAATAGTGTTCGTTCGGCCAGTGGAAATTCGTGTTAACAGTTACTTAGAACAAACATATGTTGAAAAATGCAACGACAAGTCCCGCAATGCAAATTATAATTAACTGGTCTTCGGACTTCTCGCTCTGATCATAACTGTCTATGACAAGGTTTATGTCATTTCCGAAACCAGCTGTCATAAATAGACCTAGACCTAGACCTTAGAGCACTATTTGATCAGTTGAATTTAAGTGGTCTTGGGGTCAAACTGAGTCTAGCTCTCAACTAATTTTTTCATTCATACATTTTTGACATCTGATCATTGAATTTTTTCATATTAATTTTGTCACCATTCCGTTTTGTCTCCGTTTACGTAAACCACGCCCCTATCCTATTGTTAAAAACGATCTGTCAAGTAAACGGAGGCAAAACGGAATGCTTTTTTGACTACGATTGCAGCTTTAAGTGTCCACTCCACTCAACAAAAAGTACTGCGTGAGAGAGCAAGCTGTCAAATAAACAAAGAAAAAATTGAAAAAATTCAATTTTGTCTCTCACACGGAGTACGTTTTTGGTAAGAGGAAATTAAGCATTAAAGATCTTCAAGTATGGTTTCCACTCAACAAAAAGTACTATGTGAGAGAGCGAGCTGTCAGTGTCAATGTGTGAATCTCTCTCCTGTAACTACATTTTCATCAGATTCGCTCAAGCTTTCTCAAGTGAGACAAAAAGGATTGCTTGATTGGCTTGCTTATTATCTGTTGCTCTCTGTGCTCAGAGTTCCTTGATGCAACACGGGAATTAATTTAAAATTGTTGTCATTGAGCCGTGTTCCACAAACGAAATTGTGTTATTGTGAACTAGCCCACATTGCCTGTCAAAGTATCATCATTTGACAATGTCATTCAACAAAATACAAACAACACGTGCTACCGACTACCGAGATCTCATTTGTCCCAATAAAATCGGTTAACAATGACTTCATTCAGATCGATAAACACTACCAAGTTTATCCAAAGCAAACAAGACAGAACCAACGACTTTTCATATTGGAAACAACTGAGTGTGAGTACGCAAAATGATTCAAGAAAATCAAGTTTCGACATTCACCAATGAAAATCCTATCTTGTTCTGCAGCAACCGGTCCTGATTAAAGAGAACAGTAACATTGATTACATCGACTTCAGTCCAATTCAACCGCACAATTTTGCGGTTACGTGTTCAGTGCGAATTCAAATCTACAATCCTATAACGAAGGACCTCACCTCAACCTTATCGAAATTTCAAAAAAGTGCCCACGGTGCAACATTCGGCAAAAATGGCCAGTTGTTGGTGTGCGGGGACGAAGAAGGTTATGTTAAGCTATTCGAAACGTCCAGCAAACGAAGCCTGAGATCATTCAAAAAGCACACGGCCGCAGTACATCGCACATTCTTTACCGCAGACAAGCTGCACATTGCCAGCTTTTCGGACGACAAAACCGTACGTCTATGGGATATATCGAACGAGTCCTGTGTAACAACATTTGAGGATGCACACACTGGATATATCCGAGCCGGTTGCGTTAGTCCAGTGTCGCCAGACATTTTACTATCCGGAGGATATGATAATGTGGTGAAAATGTACGACACTAGAACGAATTCGGCAGTTTTTGAGGTCGATCATGGTTCGGCCGTTCATTCCGTCATGTTCCTGCCGACTGGTGGAATTTTTGTTAGTTCTGGCGCTTCACACGTTAAAGTATGGGACGCGTTCGCTGGTGGTAGACTGATAGCGATGATGTCCACACACAACAGAGACATAAAGTGTCTGCAATTGGCATGCAACGGTCGACGCCTGTTGTCCGGCGGAATGGATAGAAAAGTGAAAATCTACGACATGACAACTTATCGTACCGTTCACAGTTTAGATTTCCCGAATGGCATTACCAGTATGGCCGTTGCACCCGATGACGAAACGCTCGTCGTCGGAATGATTGATGGCATTGTGTCCGTACAGCGCATGGACAGTGATAGGAAGGTGAAGACACTTGAAAAGTCAAAAGTACAGAAAATGGTTTCGAAAACTGACCAAAGTATCGAGGATTACCGACCGGTAGCTGAAGCTAAACATAACAAAATGCTAAGAAAATTCGAATATTCGAAGGCACTGAAGGCCGTATTTACGACGGAATGTACCAATAAAACACCTCACATTACTGTCGGTCTATTGAGCGAATTGATGCGTCGACAAGGTGTGGAACGGGCGCTGAGGGGTCAACCGAACGAGTTTCTGATCAAATTTATCTCGTTCCTGATACGTTACATCGGCGATCGCCGCTTTATTCGAGTGCTGATCGATGTATCGGACACTTTGTTGGACGCGTATGAAGATGAATTCTCGTCACTGAGTGGGGATGTTGCAAAGAAATTCATGGAATTGAACAAGACACTGCGAAGGGAAGAAAATCTGCTGATGGATTGTTTGGAATTACGTGGCGCATTCGGATTGTTGTTTTCGGGGGCGAGTGTGGCCGACCAGTCGTCAGATATTATTGAATATGGACGCGAGCTGAATAAGTTGAAACCATCCAATACGGTTGAAGAGGACTTTGTAGTGAGAATTGATGAATAAAAACTCGATTGTCACCTTAGCACGCACTTCTTGTTCACTAATTTTCGTCTAAAAATTTACATCGTAATCAGTCATCTTCCTGCTCAGATTCCACCACTTGTTCATGAAGCCAACGTCAATCACCCTTTCGTGAAAGGTCAGGTACTGTGCGTCAGTGTACTCGCACACTGCCTTATATAATGACGCGTCCCGGTCGTAATTGTCCAACCACAGAAACGAAATGAATCCCAGACTCAAGTATCGCACGATGCCTTGATTGTAGCATTTCTCAACGAATTTTATGTAGTCCGTGGACGTTTCTTTCAAACAGGAATCATGCACCATTACACAATCGGCATTGTAGTTTCGCAACTGAATGCGAAAATCTTCTTCGCTCGGATTATTCTTCATGCAGTAATACAGCGTGCCGCCGGTCGTACAATAAATTGAAGCGAGAATTGGTTTCTCTCTCGATTGTTTGATGACATTGACGAAAACATCCTTGTAATCGATTCCCAAATGTTGCCAGTATCTTGCCCATTTTTCGTAAATGGTTCCCTTGTATTTTTCCGGGAAAACTAGTTTGTTCGATATGCTCGTTTCAATGGCATTTATCCGGGTTTTGATCGCTTGGGTCAGTTGACGAATTCCGAATAGTCTTGCAAACATTTAGGTATTTTGCTTTGGTTTAATTTCGATTTAAATGTGTAACACAAATTGTAATAAGCAAGAAGTTAATTGGTTAAATTTTGACATCTCAGTACACTGTCACGATCAACATGAGCTATTTTCTGCTCTGTCAATAGAATAGTAGGGGTAATCCACCAATGAATGATACTCTATAGGTATAGTCCGTATAGTCTGATGTGAATATTTGAATGGAGCGGAGGAAATAGCGATTTTATATAAAGAAACTTACCTCTCAATGATTTTCATTGAAAGGTGAGTTTGTTTATATGAAATCGTTATTTCCTCCGGTTTGTGTGGACCATACCTGGTTTTTACATTCATTGTAATCCACCACCAAGTTAAGGTTAATTCAACGCACTTCAATTAGAATGTTTCGGTTTTTTAAGTTGAATTCACAGGTATGGCCGATTCTTCAATATCTGCCGATTTATATTGAACGCACTCATTATTTCTGTCAAAAGAATATGAAAATGGGTGTGTTAGAATCCGTTTTTTAAATCGTTATTTCCTACGAGGTGACATTAGACCATACCTAGGTGGTTTATATTAATTGCACGCGTCACAAGTTTACCATTCGTATTTAGAAGACCAACGTTGTGGTACCACCGACTTCCATTACCTGTTCCAGGCTTGTAGTAACAAACATTTGCGACACCGGAAATCAATGAAAGTTTAGAACAGGTATGGTCGATCGGCGAATTCTTCGTAAACGCACTCATATTTTATGTCAAAATAATATGAAAATGAGTGCGTTTAAGTCCGAAAATCAATCAATTTTTATGTCCTCCGGGCGGACAATAGACCATACCTGGTTTACACTTTCATTGCCGGAAATGACATTCCGTGAGCTCAATTCGACTGAACAAGACGTTACGCCTGGTGGTTGACGACTGGTTAATATGTCCCAACTTGAACCATACAAATCAAGACCGTCTCCATAGTTGGAGTTATTGATGACAATGTCCAAATTTCCATTTCCACAATCTACATATAGTACATGACCGCACAATTCGGGCCTAAATTTCAGATTGTACAATTCATTTATATCGCCTAGCGCCACAGGATACCGAACATTGTATGCTACTTTCGGAAGAGCACACGCTCCAGGTTCATGGGCACCATGACGAGTCGTTCTGACTTGACCATAGCACGAAGATGCCATCACCACAACCAATAAAATGAACAACATTTCACTAAATCAAAACGAATGTTTCCTCGAACTCTACACAAATTTCACTGACAGCAAAACGGTTGTGAAACACATCTTTTATACAGTGCTATGATCTTTAAACGTTACCACCCGGGTCAGAGAAGTCAGATAAAGGAACTTGCAAAACGTATTTGCCTATTCACTCACTTTTCCATTAATCTCAACGGTTTTTCCGTTACTGTTGCTCCTGATTTTTCGTAAACATTTTCGTTGAGCGATATTTTTAGTCAACGGACCAAGCTCACAAAATCATACAACAACGTATAGCCTAAGTGACATAGATTCAAACTAACAGAGGTAACTATCCTCTTCCTTCGCACTCTAATTTCACGTAAAGTGAAAATAACTATCAGTTCAGTCATATAAGCCAAAACTCTTAACACTTAAATCAACGTTCTCTTATCAGTTTATTGGTGCTCTGCAAATTTTTTTGCAAATTTTAATTAATTCACCATGGAAACACCGAAATCGAAATATATTGAGAGAATCAGGTATCCATTGACTGAACTATGATGATCATCGATTACGTCATTGAATTATTTAAAAATGTTATTAGTCTGGTTTAGTCTTTGTCGCAAGATTGAGGTAACCGTGTGTATCGGTAAATTGTTCAAACTCAAGCGAATTTCGTGGATGAAAATGAAGCTTCACCAGATAGCCATCATAGCAATATTGGCACTATGTAACCGTGGAATCAACATACATGGATACAAAATTGAATCAGTTACCTGTGGCAGGCGTTTAGTGAAACATGAAGCACTGATTGTTGATGGATTAGCATCGCAACAAGGATTCTGGCCATGGAATGCAATCATTTATCATTTCGGAGATAATTTGAATAAGAACTTCAAATGCGGTGGTACTTTACTGAATTCGAATGCAATTTTAACGGCAGCACATTGTGTTTACGAAAGAAGTCAACCAATAATACCGTCCAGAGTGGTAATTGAATTGGGAACAAATAATTTGATAAATTCTGGACCATACAGACAAGATTTTCAAGTACAATTGTGACAAAGATTTAATTTGGAATGTAAATCTTAAAGAAAAATTGTTTTCCGATTCAATAGGCCTACCAAATAATTCCACATCCAAATTACAACATCTCCAGTTTAGGACACGACATCGCTATCATTTTACTTGGCACCCAGGTCACTTTCAGTGACTTCGTTCAACCAATCTGTTTATGGAACGCAAACAAAACCGATTTATCCGAAGTTGTAGACAAGTCAGGTACGGTAGTTGGTTTTGGAGTAATGAAAACCGATCAAATCTCGACCATTCTTCAACAAGCCGTTATGCCAGTGGTTAATGTTACGACCTGTCTCATGAGTGACAGGGATTTCTACGGGAAATTTCTCTCGGACTTTACATTTTGTGCCGGTTCTCGGAATGGTACGCTTCATAGTTCATACGAAAATATTTTTCTAACATTTTGAATATGTAGGAACAACTGCATGTAACGGGGATAGCGGCGGATCTTTAGTATTCGAAGATGAAGGCTTTTTCCGGATACGAGGAATCGTATCGTTAACGCAGGTCAGAACCGGAGAACTTCGCAAATTGTGTAAGGTGGACGAATACGTCATTTTCACTGATGTTGCAAAATATTTACCGTGGATTGATGAGAACGTACCTGAGCTGCCGCTACCACCTATGACATCAAAAGGTTAGAATCGTTGCAGACTTGAGAAAATGGCAGCCCGCCGTTGCTTATGACTTAAATTCTCCCTTGCAATTAATTTAAGTTAAATAATTTTAAGGTGACAATGCCGAAACAGATGGTCCAACAACCCCAACAGAGAACATAACACTTTACTTAAACAACCTGATACAAAATTTACATCCGAACACTGGAAATCGATTCGATTTACCGTTCATTAACGAGACGTATTGGCAGCATTTAACGCATATCGATGTCAGGTTGTTCAACTATGTCCTGGAGTCAATGGTTTTGTAGTGGTACATGGAACGCAACTGATGAAACATTCTTCATAGACTACGTGAAGCAGGCAAAACAATCCTTGGGCGAAACTTTGACAGACTTTAAGGAATACGAATCAATTTCTAACTTTAGGAAATTAGGGGAGGATTTACTTCCAGTAGTAACGTACGAAGAATTTATCCCACCAGGTTCGCAAAGGACGCAACAACCAGGTTCGCGACGGAAGCGAATGCTCAAGCTCGTAAACGGACAATTTATTGCACCGACGAAGACGGAGGAGACGGTATCAGGAGATTTCGATGTCGCTTTTCTTTCCTTTTTGCAGAAATGCTTTGAATTCATGAATCGCGACCATAGAGACATTGCGCATAGCTGCGATTTGGTTTTTTCCTTTAGACAAATTAGAAATTCAATATTTGATCTAAACGACGAGAAATTGATAGTTTTTCTGTCCGAATTCTCGTCCAATATTTTCACATTCGCAAGTTACCTGTCGCTAAATTTCCCGGACAGATCTTCCGTTTCATCGGGTAGTAGGGAATCCGTTTCTGCACAAATAAAGAGCGTATTCAACTACATGATCCAATCTATGAACGAAATTAAAATGAGCTTTTGCGACGCTTTCCCTGGTGTTACCTTTGATGCACTAAAATATGATATTAATCTTCTTTTGGTCCGCAACAAGTATAAAAACATTTACAAATAGTACTGATTCTGATTTTTGTCTATTAAAAAGTGAATTTTTGTTTTTGTATTCTCTGTCTTAATGAAATGATGCAAATAAAAACCTCAATTGAGCCATGATATCTGGAGATTTTCAAAATTATCCACGAACTTAATTCTATGATTGACATTTCAAGGCGACCCCAAAGAACATAAAAACATTAGATTGAAACAATTTCCAAAATACCTGTTGTCCGATATTTTGTTTATACATCCCAACACTAAAGACACATTTAATTCATGTCCCCATTGAATTAACACATTAAATCTTAAAATACCCAAAATACAATAATGTTCAAAACATTTTAGGGGGAGGTTACTGCGTCACAGCCTCCGCTACCGCTGCGGCTATGATATGCAACCACATAAGGATTCTCCTTACTCAGGCAATCGAATTCGACGTGTCACAAATGTAAGAGGGAACCTATGAGATTATCGTACTTCGTACGGGTCTAAAGAGATCACAAACATCCGATGATAAAGTCGAGAATACCCTGAAATTTTCCGAATATTAAGTGTCGTTGCATGTTAAGTACAGATACCACCAGGTATATACCGTGTCATGGTAAAATCTCAAATTTTAAAGCACCGAAAATATGCATTCGAAGTTATTGCGACACTTTTATTAAAAATCAAAATTTATAAAATTAAAATAAATTAGAAGTCAAAGCTGTAATAACCTACACTCCTTTCAAATAGACGATTAACATTTTGCAATAGAGTGTGGATTTGAGCACTATTTCTCAGTTCCTGTCACTGATTGACGCTGTCCCCAAGTCGGTCTCCTGTCACTTCATTAAAACAATATTTTCATAGAAAATTTGATAGAAAAATCAATTTATTAACAAATGGTTGCTTTTTTCAAATTTTGGAGCTCATAAGACCGACTCGCCGACAGTGCCATCGCTGTTTTTTGCGGTGGTGACGATAACAAATACCACACTCTATTAAATTTTATGTTTCTGCAGGATTCCCCTGACCGATCATAACTCATTATTGTCTTCATTTTCATTTATTGTCTCCGCACAGGAGGTTACGAATAAAACTACAAATTGCTACAAATAATTATTGATTTAACGAATATCGACGTCAGGTTGTTCAACTATGTCCTAACAACAATCTGGAGTCAATGGTTTTGTAGTGGTACATGGATAGCAACTGATGAAATTTACTTCATAGACTACGTGACTGAACGTCCACTCTTATTTCTACCCTAGACGCTATATTTTTGGTAGTCCGGGGCGCTAATAGCACCCTCGCTCGGTGGTATGTCGAACGTTGAAACCGTATTTCTCACTGTACAACAGAGGTTACTACACGATCCGGCAACAGACCAATTTGCCACTATCTAAGGTTAAGGATCGGAAAGTAGAAAAATAAAAAAATAAAAATGAATATTTATGTCTTCTCCAATAGATACTGGACAACGCGGATTAGATATTGAATGATTCTTAACTGTTTTTTGAACACCAACATATAAAACTCTCTAAAATTTTGCGTCAATAAACGCTACTTGTATGAAAATGGGTGAGTATCTAAGAGTTGTACTCGATCTGCACTGAGTATGCGGTGTGTGTACAACTCCACGTACTAAGCAAACATATGTGTTATTATACCTCTGCCTACGGATCAAACAATTTTAGTTACTGACTTACTTATGCTGTACATCCGGTTCTAAATGTATTTTGTACATTTTTAAACATTTTCATATTTTTAGTGACTAAAACGGAATTGATACGGAATTGATAATATTACTGTGATATAACTTACAATATTACGTTGGTTCGGAAAAAGAGTGTTTAAGATCAAAGTGCAAAATTTAGTCTTCTAACTTTGGAGTTGCTCTAGTCTCTAGTCTTATTTCGATCTTTTTTCTACTTTTAATCCGCAATAAACCTTAAATAAATCAATAAAATAAATAGTGCTGATCTGATCTTTAGAATGAATTCTTTGTCGATGAGAAAGCAAACTATTTTTTGTGTTCCTTATCTTTCCTTCTCTCACATAAATTTAAGATTTCAAAATTCTTTTGATATTGAATGAAAACAAAATAGTTTCGCGAATTTGGTTTACATTTAGTTGATTCAGAAAAAAACAAACAAAAAACTTGTCTTTGAATGTCGTCCGATTATTATAAATAATGAAAACCTATCAAGTAGCCGTGATTAAATCGATGATATTTACAATCGCTAAAACGAACTGGTGTGCATACGTTATTTTGCACACCAGTTCGGTTTAGCGATTGTAGTTCAGTCATATAAGCCAAAACTCTTAACACTTAAATCAACGTTCTCTTATCAGTTTATTGGTGCTCTGCAAATTTTTTTGCAAATTTTAATTAATTCACCATGGAAACACCGAAATCGAAATATATTGAGAGAATCAGGTATCCATTGACTGAACTATGATGATCATCGATTACGTCATTGAATTATTTAAAAATGTTATTAGTCTGGTTTAGTCTTTGTCGCAAGATTGAGGTAACCGTGTGTATCGGTAAATTGTTCAAACTCAAGTGAATTTCGTGGATGAAAATGAAGCTTCACCAGATAGCCATCATAGCAATATTGGCACTATGTAACCGTGGAATCAACATACATGGATACAAAATTGAATCAGTTACCTGTGGCAGGCGTTTAGTGAAACATGAAGCACTGATTGTTGATGGATTAGCATCGCAACAAGGATTCTGGCCATGGAATGCAATCATTTATCATTTCGGAGATAATTTGAATAAGAAATTCAAATGCGGTGGTACTTTACTGAATTCAAATGCAATTTTAACGGCAGCCCATTGTGTTTACGAAAGTAGTCAAACAATAATACCGTCCAGAGTGGTAATTGAATTGGGAACAAATAATTTGATAAATTCTGGACCATACAGACAAGATTTTCAAGTACAATTGTGACAAAGAATTAATTTGGAATGTAAATCTTAAAGAAAAATTGTTTTCCGATTCAATAGGCCTACCAAATAATTCCACATCCAAATTACAACATCTCCAGTTTAAGACACGACATCGCTATCATTTTACTTGGCACCCAGGTCACTTTCAGTGATTTCGTTCAACCAATCTGTTTATGGAACGCAAACAAAACCGATTTATCCGAAGTTGTAGACAAGTCAGGTACGGTAGTTGGTTTTGGAGTAACGAAAACCGATCAAATCTCGACCATTCTTCAACAAGCCGTTATGCCAGTGGTTAATGTTACGACCTGTCTCATGAGTGACAGGGATTTCTACGGGAAATTTCTCTCGGACTTTACATTTTGTGCCGGGTCTCGGAATGGTACGCTTCATAGTTCATACGAAAATATTTTTCATACATTTTGAATATGTAGGAACAACTGCATGTAACGGGGATAGCGGCGGATCTTTAGTATTCGAAGATGAAGGCTTTTTCCGGATACGAGGAATCGTATCGTTAACGCAGGTCAGAACCGGAGAACATCGCGAATTGTGTAAGGTGGACGAATACGTCGTTTTCACTGATGTTGCAAAATATTTACCGTGGATTGATGAGAACGTACCTGAGCTGCCGCTACCACCTATGACATCAAAAGGTTGTAATCGTCGCATACTTGAGAAAATGGCAGCCCGCCGTTGCTTATGACATAAATTCTCCCTTACAATTAATTTAAGTTAAATAATTTTAAGGTGACAATGCCGAAACAGATGGCCCAACAACCCCAACAGAGAACATAACACTTTACTTTAACAACCTGATACAAAATTTACATCCGAACACTGGAAATCGATTCGATTTACCGTTCATTAACGAGACGTATTGGCAGCATTTAACGCATATCGATGTCAGGTTGTTCAACTATGTCCTAGCAACAATCTGGAGTCAATGGTTTTGTAGTGGTACATGGAACGCAACTGATGAAACATTCTTCATAGACTACGTGAAGCAGGCAAAACAATCCTTGGACGAAACTTTGACAGACTTTAAGGAATACGAATTCATTTCGAACTTTAGGAATTTAAGTGAGGATTTACTTCCAAAAGCAACGTACCAAGAATTCCCGCCAGGCTCGGGAGAGAAGCGAATGGTCATAAACGGACAATTTGTTGTACCGATGGCGACGGTATCAGGAGATTTCGATGTCGCGTTTTTTTCCTTTTTGCAGAAATGCTTTGATTTCATGAATCTTGGTCATAGAGACATTGCCCATAGCTGCGATTTGGTTTTTTCCTTTAGACAAATTAGAAATTCAATATTTGATCTAAACGACGAGAAATTGATAGTTTTTCTGTCCGAATTCTCATCCAATGTTTTCACATTCGCAAGTTACCTGTCGCTAAATTTCCCGGACAGATCTTCCGTTTCATCGGGTAGTAGGGAATCCGTTTCTGCACAAATAAAGAGCGTATTCAACTACATGATCCAATCTATGAACGAAATTAAAATGAGCTTTTGCGACGCTTTCCCTGGTGTTACCTTTGATGCACTAAAATATGATATTAATCTTCTTTTGGTCCGCAACAAGTATAAAAACATTTACAAATAGTACTGATTCTGATTTTTGTCTATGAAAAAGTGAATTTTTGTTTTTGTATTCTCTGTCTTAATGAAATGATGCAAATAAAAACTTCAATTGAATTCCATGTAATTTTCTTAAACGAAATTGGGAGAAGCAGAAGTTGACATTAGTTGTGAATTCTTCCATAAAACATAGTGAGGACCTGTACGAGTAAAGTTAGTTGTTCATATAATTTTTTTTGCTGATTTGGCATCTCTAGGTAACCACAAAAGAATTTAGAAAATTAAAATACAGAAAAATAAAACACAAAAAGTTTTACTGTATTCATTTCGTCAATCTGATACCATCGATATTGAAATATTTTGGAAAAATCAGTAGAAATATTATTCTGTAACTATATGAGCTTAATGAAATCTATTCGGTTGTTCCTTATTTGACCAAATTGACCAAAAACCATGGTTGTCGATAGTTTTTGACGAGATCTTTTCCACAAACCCTAATTTGAACAGTTTGAATCAATTTCTGCATTGGAAAAATAGCCCAAAATTAAGTTTTTTCTCGAATTTTTCACAGCTTTGGCAAAAAAAATCTTTAAAAACGAAACAATTCGATAGATTTTGATGATACCTTTCCAACAAACCCGGTTTTATAAATATTGGACGAGTTTTACATTATAAATATCTAAGAGTAATTATACCTAGAGAGGAAATTTCGAACAAAATTACGTATAATATGTGGTCCCAACATGAAATACGAAATGTTTATTGGTATGTGTGTCTGCCCTCTTATTTAAGAGGCCAAATTGAACTATCAAACGCGAAAAAACTTCAGCGTATACATGTATTGGTGTAAAATTATACGAAATGTGTATCTTATACAAACTGATGTTGGGACCACATTTCGTCGTACATATTTCCTCACTAGGTATAATTACTCTAAGATAAATATAGTAAAAGTAGCGCTAAATTTAGCACTTTAGCAATTTCGTAAATGTCTTACTGTCATAACCAAGGCTGTATACTTTGGGGAGGTCACGCAGATACAGATACGCGGGTTACACACCACAGTTAATGATAAAATGGCCGATTTCATACAAAAATTCACCTACTCTGATGATTTTCGTCGTCTTGATGATGTGGTGAATTTTTTTACATGTAAAATCATCAGTAGTGGTGTGTTCCCGCGTATCTAATAAAATGGCGGTCTGCGTGACCTCTGCGTGACCTCCTCAAAGTATACAGCCTTGGTCATAACTTCTTTCAGAACCTTGAATTTTTGGTTATGGTTCTATGGATGGCACTTTGACATTTCACGTAACCTTAGAATTTCTCTTTCTCGAGAGTTACGTTTCCCAAGAAAGACATATAGCTGTATCTAGTAGGCGCGGTCGAATGCTACTACTACCGCTACTAGCAAATTTTTTGTTTTTAATATTTCGCCACCCGAAGTTATTCCAGACTCCAGCCTCCAGACCATTTATCATTTTCATTATGCGGTACTCATCAACGTAACTCCATTTAATTTTTCGTCAAGTAGTTCTTAACCTCAATTAATTGACGTTTACTGGTTTTTATATGCTACCTGCGTTGAAAACTGTACTTTTCATATTTCAAGCACAACTTTCAACGTATTCAGCGTGTAATATATATTACACCCTTGTCATGAAGAAGTGGAGGCTTGCCGAGACTTATAGTGACAAGTGTGTATACTCTATTTTATTACTTAAGCGAAATCGAGACATCAACATAGAACTGAAGTGTAATTTTTGAATTATGGGTCTGTTCCAAGGCCATACAAATTGTCAAATTTCATCCATAGACAACATAACCTAAACAATTTCTCATGAAAAATGAGCTGCCGAAATTAGCGCGAAGCAGCTTCAATACGTAAAATTTTTTGAAAGATGTCACTAAAAGTATACGGCGTCTCAAATTTTTTGCAAAAAACAAGGGTTATGTCGTCTGTGGATGAAATCGTCGTGGTTCGGGTTGTCAAAGTTCGCATTTACAGTTATTTGGAACAAACCTATTCTTCTAGTTCTTTTCATCTTTTATTCCTGTTTCAAATACTATTACATGAAAATCGTTCGTTCGATTCATTCGATATGTCTGACAGCTGGGATCGTGTCTGACGTTTACAAGGTCATGAAAATGATGCAGTCTGAAAATGGTTCACGCTCCGCAGAATCGACCACCCCTAATATCTACCTCGACATTTTCTTCTGAATCACCCTATGAAATTTTTCATCTTGACATTTTGTTTTTTTGTTTTTCGTGTTTCTTTGGTTTCCTCCAACATTTACGACGTAAACAAAAACAATCGTTTCACCGCAACTTATTTTCTTTATTCTAATTTTATATAGTTTGCAGACTTGTACTGCACATCACTCAGCGATGTAAATAACAAATTCTTTTCACTTTTCGTTGAGAGTCTATAAATAAATGTCAAAAGTTATTTCGGTGGTGGTTGTAAATATAGGTTTGCAGTGTGTGAAATATCGGTGTTATGATCGGTGATATAACTTTGATTGATCTTTTGCCGTGAAATTGTTTGTTGATATCAAACAGTAATTAACAAAAAAAAAGTGAAACGATGGACAAAACAGCTCCTATTCGAAAAGGGACGTGTATTTTAACAGAAAAACCATTTGTGTTCGCTCTCAAATCAAGATATCGACAAGAGCGGTGCGATTTCTGTTTTGCCGAGTGAGTGATTTATTTATCTAATTTATAACTGCGTACTAATCCAGATACGAAACATAAAATTTTCTGAAATCGATTTTTTTCAGAGGCAAAGTACTTAAGTGTTCTAACTGTTCCTACGTCTACTACTGCAATCGACTTTGCCAGCAAGAAGCCTGGCCCGTTCACAAAACAGAATGTTCTCATTTGCGTACAATTGCACCTCGAACACTGCCGGATGCGGCACGAATCTTATCGCGTATAATTCTTAAGCTGAATAATGGGGGCGAATACGAGAAGGGCTATTACACGGGCAAGTGCTACAGAAGATTCTCAGATCTTATGACACGTAAGTGAAATATCTTGTCGAATGAATGTACAGAGTTGGTATGATGGGACCAGTGAACGAATTTCCAATGAAATTTTAGATTTCGACGAACTAAAGCTTGATGAAAAGCGATTGGAGCACATCGAGTGTCTCACATCTGTTTTAACTCAACTGCTAGGACAGAAATTGCTTCCGTCTCCGACTGAATTGATTCACATTTATGGAAAAGTACGTACATATCATGCTCCCATGAATGTCGTCGCAAATCTGTTGCAAAAACCAAATCTTTTCTCTGCAGATGCTGGTCAATGCTTTTAACATTTTAGACCAAGAAATGAACTCGATTGGTACCGGCATTTACCTGGGCGTTTCGATAACCGACCACAATTGCACACCGAATGCGGTTGCCACATTTGATGGGACAACGATTTTCATTCGACTTATCGAAGACATTCCACGCTTGGATTGGTCGAAAGTAATTAAAATGCCCCGTATGTCCCGTGCGAATTCGATGTATTGAGCGCAATTTTACTTTCAGATCTTCATATCCTATGTGGACATGCTCAGTACTCCCGACGATCGTCGCACGGAGTTACAGAAAAATTATTTTTTCCTTTGTGATTGTATGCGGTGCCTCGATCCGATTGAGGCGACTGAATCGAATGCAGCTGCTTGTCCTAACAGTAAATGCAACGAATATTTGGATCTGCGTCGTTTGATCGATGCCTGTCCAAAATGTAATTTACCAATAACGAACGAGTATGCTGAACGGTTCCACGAAGTGGTCGAATTTACAAAAATGCATCTGGATAAGATGAAGGACATAGCATGTAAGTCAGTCCTGATATGGGCGTTCAATTTGACAAAAATTTATTCTGACAAATCCGTTCCACACCACACCAGATTTGGATATTTGTAAAGTACTGCTGAAACAGCAGCACAACGTGTTACATCCGTTTAATGTGTGGCACTTGAAGACACTGGAAAGTGCGTTCGAAAGTGCAATTAATGTTGGTAAATGGGACGAAGCAATTGAATACGGTAACGAACTTCTGCCGGGATTCACAAAATATTCCGGCAAACTGAATCCGTTGGTGGGATTGATCCACATGAAGATGGGCAAGATTTTGTTGCATCGAGATCAGCGGAAAGAGGCTCTGCATAATTTGAACAAAGCTAGTGACATCATCAAAATAAGTCATGGGAAAGAGCATCCTTTATATCAGCAACACCTTATTCCGCTGTTAATTGACGCAGCAAGCAGTCAGTAGTGAACCATTGCATTGCATATACGAAAGTTTAGTTGAAAAAATGTTTTTTTTTTTGAACAAACTTGATTTTTGTGGAAGGAAAGTTTGGGCTCGATGGACACTCGACACCGTTGTGAATTTAAAGTTGGTTAGCAACACTTGGAGCACATAATAGCAGGAACTATTTTTGGAAAACCGTTTTAATTCTACAGGGCTTGTGGGTTCTTGTAATAACAAAATGCAATTCGGGTCGGGGTCGCATCGGGTTTCAATGTCATCGGGCTTTGGGCTATCAGGTTTTGGGTTATCGAATTTCAAAAAATTTATTCAGACTGGGTTCTGGGTTCGGGTCGGGTTTCGAAAATCCTCGACCCGCTCAACTCTATACGACGATTGGAACAGGTACATGACATGATAGCTCAGTAATTCTGCGAAATATTTCTACTTTTATTGCATATTACAATTGCCGTGCAAGCTACGGAATCGATTTGTAATAATCAGATATTTCGTTAGCAGCTCGCCAACCCGACATAACTGCACCATGTACGTAGCCCGAATGGTCTTTTTCAGTTGCTTCACCAGCAATCAATACGACTGGTTTGTTGGACGAACTGTAGAGCGTCTCGGCTAAATCTGTACCTAAAGCGACATTATGTGCTTGCGTGTCCATCGATCCGAACGAATATGTACCGAAGAAATATTTGTTCGACTGCCAACGATTTCGACGCATGTTTATCGGACGCGGTATGGGTCGACCTAGAAACTTCTGCAACAACCACACAGAATCATCGATCAACTGCTCGTCACTAATTGTTTCAAATTGTCTAATGTGCTTTCCGGCTAATAGTCCACCTAATAAATTCGGTTGCGCGTCTTCTTTGATTACGCCAAATATATCGGTCACCCATTCTCTTTCCGTTCCGATGAGTTTGTCTTTGTCCTCTTGCTTCCATAAAAATGTGTAAGTTGTCCAATTGCCATCGTCCTTCGGCCAAAATGGTTCTTGGAATTCTAAGAAGAACTTTCCCAACGTACCGTATCCGGTGTGCTCTATGGCATTGATTTTCTTCTCGGGTAACTGTGGAGTAAAAAGTGTGCGATGATGCTTCTTGAGGAATCCCAGCGATACTGTGACAATCACGTGATCAGCTCGATACTCTGAACCGTCCGCACAATCAACGACCACTTCATTTGAAGTCCAATTGATATTCGTCACTTCTTTGTTAAATTGGATTTTTTCGTCTACAGGCAATGTCTTGGATGGATCTGGTCGTTTTTTCTGAGAATGAAGCAAAAAAAAATGCTCAGAACTCGGTTGCTTGAATGGAATGACTAACATTACCATTAAGAAGTCAAAAACAATTTTGGAACCATGTTCCTTCCATGTTAGTTGTTGATTCCCGCCTAAGAAATTATTTTTTTTAGTAAAAAATCCTAACTTTAGTCTTGCTCATCTATTATCACCTGCTCCGTTCTCATCCCCACTAAGTAGAGACGAGATATCAAACCAGCTTTCCGAAGAATACAGTGAATTCATCTGTCTTTGACTTAAATCCTTAATCTGCTCTACTAGCTCCTCATCAATATCTCCCAATTCCTTAACCCGATTCGGAAAATTGATGTCGAAAAATTCACCAAGCGATCCGTTGAACTTGGCCATGTTTTCGTAATCGCTTGTAATTGTTTCCGACAAATCCATCAGTTTGACATATTTGCTCAGATCAACTAGTTGTCCATCCGAAGTGTAGGCATGAGTCGTGTTGCTACCAATGCCAATATCACCAAACTCAAAATGATCCTTCACCAATTCGTAGACAACATTACCCTGTTCGCCTTGACACCATTGTGCACCTAGATCGACGAAACCTTTACCGAATGGAATGCTGTGCACTCTTCCACCGATACGATCTAGGGCCTCCAGTACAACAACGTTGTTGTAACCATTTTCAAGCAGCTTGGCTGCGGCAGAAATTCCCGAAGCACCAGCACCAACTATAATAAATTTGGTCGACTTATCGTCGCCGACAACTAGATAGCTGTTTAATATCTGAAAGGAAATTGATTTCTTACACAAATTTGCCTACGAATTTATTCGGAACTCACAGCAAACAGCAGAGTGATCGTAATTAACGGACACATTTCGGTGAACTGATTCAAATTTGAATTTATTTTTGATAATAGGAGGTTTCTGTTGGCAAAACGAAGAACGGTAAGGTGAAAGATCAATGCAGATTAAAAATATTTAAAATCGCTAATAAAACTGTGTGGATGATGTAATAGTTAGAGGTTGAGTAACAGATTTAGCGCAACCAAAAAAAAAGATCTCTCAAAACAAACTGAAAATTTTCCCAATTAGTTAGGCTAGATCGCTTTTAGTTAGCCGACAACAAATCATTTAATTTTGAGTACAAAAAATTGATTGCCCGACTTCGTCTCTCGAACAGGTATGGCAGACTATTTCAATAAATTCATCTATTCATCAGAAGGTCAACAACAAGCCTTGACATTGACCGTGTAATTAGCGACATGGTGTGCGCGTATATACATGATGTTTTCAACACAATGACGAAAACTAAAACTTTCGTTGGTATTTTTGAGAAAAAATTTAATGCAACTCGATGATAATTGATTTTGATATGCAGAGCTGGGTGCGAATAGCATTCACAATAATTGTGAGGCTATTCACACTTTTGTGTGAGTGGCATTTAAAATAATAGTCAGACTATTTGCAACCGGGTGCAAATACCCAATTCGTTGTTTTAATTCAAAGAAGAGCTTGATGAGGTACGGTAATAAGATTCCGACAAAACCATTTTAAATAAAATTCCTCCGATCACAGTTGTTGGTGCAACGAACTTTGCATCGGCGATGCAGATACTGAATGGCCAAACGACAAACGTGAAATTTGCAATCAAATACTGTTCTATTGGAACAAAAATTCTGCTGAATGATATTGAAGACTACAACAAACTTAAATCTCAGTTGAAATCAGCAAATGTGGAATTCTTTTCTCACGACTTGAGAATGGAAAAATATGACAAATTCGTCCTGTCTGGCATCGCTAAATTGGATACAGATGAAATCGCTGAATCACTCAAGACCTACCAGCTTGAAGTGGTGGATATCAGAGAGATCACACTGAAAAACAAACGTTTTGATGATGAAGGTGTCTACATCGTCTCATTTGCACATGGCAGCGTAAAACTGCCGAGCTTGAACAAAACGAGAATCAATTACACCATTCCGAAGTGGCGAATATACCAAGCATCTAAAAATAAAGTGACCCAGTGCAGACGTTGCCAGCTTTATGGACACGGAATGCAAAACTGTAATCTAAAACCGAAATGCTTAAACTGCGGGCTTGACCATTACCCAAATCAGTGCAACAGCCCAGTACAAAAATGCGCCAACTGCAAAGGGGATCATCTAGCAACTGACCTCAACTGCCCCAAACGTCAAGAGTTTTTGGAAATGAGAAAAAGATTGGCCTCCTCCAACAAGAAACCATCAACAAATAAGCCACCACCCGAGCAAAGAAAAGCCAACAGTAATTTCCAAAAGCCTATGAGATTCTACACAACGCAATCCCAACCAACATCTTCAAGTACCGACAAGCCGTACACAACAACTTGGTCCAGTTTGTTCAAACAGAACACAGCCCCAACCGTCCAACCATCTCCCAGCAACGACAAATTCAAGCCGGAAGAAATTGGTCCAATCATGTCAGAGCTACTAGCCGGTCTAAGGCACTGCCAAAATAAAGAGCAACAATTAATCGTTATGTTCGAAATTGCCACCTTTTTTCTTACTGAAATTTCTCGAGGTACACAAAATGTACATGGTCGGGTGGTGTATCATTTTAAAGGTAATTTTATGTGCTTTTGAGCCAAATAGAGACTGATGTGGTTTGGATGCATCTATGATGAAATATGGACACTTAAATATTTCAACTTCTTTTTCATCGCATATGTATCCAAACCACATAAAACTCTATTTGGCTCAAAAGCTCATAAAATTACCTTTCAAATGATACCCCACACGACCATGTACATTTTGTGTACCTCGAGAAATTTCAGTAAGAACAGTGTACGTCTTCGGTTAAAAACTTTATCTGCACATATTTCAGTGTGGATGAATTTTAAACCCAACAAGACCCTATTCGGCTCAATAGTACATGTGATTACCTTTCTAATGACACCCCACACGACCCTGTACGACTCGTGTAACTGGAGCAATTTTTGTAAGAAAATTGCAACTTTTCGGTTTTTGCACACCTTTGACCAGCCACACAAACTTCGAAGAATTTTTTTGAAAGTGGTTTTGGCTTCTAGGGTCGAAGTCCTTTCTAGGCACATATAAAAAATTCCAATAGAAAATGCGTCCGATTTCGGTAGGCTGTTTTTCAAAAGAATCCCTCTTTTTATTTCAACGTAATATTACCAGATCAGCAACATAACAATTAGAAATCTCAAACAAATCTCGAACAGGAGCTGGCGATAGTTCGAAAATTAGACAGATTACTTTTACTCTGATTGTATACCTTTAATAGACTATCATCAGTGTTGCTGAACGGATTTGTAATAATCTAAAATTTCGTTAGCAGCTCGCCAACCGGATGCGACTGCTCCATGGACATAGCCTGAATTAACTTCTTCGGTTGCTTCACCAGCAATCAACACAGCTGGTTTGTTGGACGAACTGTAGAGCGTCTCGGCCAAATCTTTACCAAAAGTTACATTATGTGTTTCCGTATCCATCGATGCATAGGAATATGTTCCGAAGAAATATTTGTTCGACAGCCAACGATTTCGGCGCATATTTATCGGACGCGGGATGGTTGGCCCCAGAAACGTCTGCATCAACCACACACAATCATCGATTAACTGTTCGTCGCTGATTTCTTCAAATTGTTTTATGTGCTTGCCAGCTATGAGTCCGCCTAATAGATTAGGCTGTGCATCTTCTCTGATCAAAGAATTTATTTCTGTCACCCATTCTCTTTCGGTGCCGATGAGTTTGTCTTTGTCCTCTTGCTTCCATAAAAATGTGTATGCCGACCAGTTGTCAAAGTCCGTAGGCCAGAATGGTTCTTGGAATTCCAAGAAGAACTTTCCCAACGTACCGTATCCGGTGTGCTCTGTGGCATTGATTTTCTTCTCGGGTAATTGTGGAGTGAAAAGTGTGCGATGATGCTTCTTAAGGAATCCCAGCGATACTGTGACAATCACGTGATCAGCTCGGTACTCTGAACCGTCCGCACAACCGACGACCACTTCATTTAAAGTCCAATTGATATTTGTCACTTCTTTGTTAAATTGGATTTTTTCGTCAATAGGTAAGGATTTGGATGGATCTGGCCGTTTTTTCTACAAAGATTAAAAAAAAAACAAATTGTTTGAGACTCTGCCTTCCAGCAAAAAGGTATGGCCTTACAGTTAAGAAGTCAAATGCAGTTATGTAGCCATGTTCCTTCCACGTAAGTTGTTGATTTCCCGCTGAAAAATTAAATTTTTTCAGAAAATCACCTCAACTTAGTCTGATGCTCGCGTCAATTACTTGCATCATCTTGAAATGCATTAAGTTGAGAAGAAAGATCGTACCAGCTATCGCTTGCATACAGTGAATTCACTCTTTTCTCAATCAAATCTACAATCTGATCTGACAGCTCCTGATCCACATCTTCGAATTCCTTATCCTGAATGCGGATGCGGTAATTGGTTTCGAAAAATTCACCAAGCGATCCATTGAATATTTTCATGTTTTCGAAATCAAATGCAATTGTTTCAGACAAATCAATTAGTTTGGCGAACTTTTTTTGTTCAACTAATTTTCCGTCCGAAACATAGCAATGCATATTGTCGTTCCTGATGGCATTATCACCAAATTCAAAATGTTCATTTACCAATTCATACACAACGTTTCCCTGTTGTCCTGAACACCATTGTGCACCTAAATCTATGAAACCTTTCCCGAATGGAATGCTGTGAACTCTTCCACCGATACGATCTAGCGCTTCTAGTATAACAACGTCATTGTAACCATTTTCAAGCAGTCTGGCAGCGGCAGAAATTCCCGAAGCACCAGCTCCAACTATAATAAATTTGGGAGACTTATCGCCCGCTTTTACGACTAATAGGCCGCTTGTAATCTAAAAATCGACTTCTTTAAACATGAATTTCCAAATATAATTCGTTCTAATCTTACAATAAACAGCAAAGTGATCGGAGTCAGCGAACACATTTCAATAAACCTAGACTAAGTCGATTGCGAAAGTGATTCGAATTTAAGTTGATTGCGGAATGTTATGTAAAATTTGCATTGCAAATATTTAGAAATTTAGGGTGAGAGGTCAACGCTGATTAAAAACATTCGTTCAAAAGTTTGTGTCAATAATGTGTAGTTTAGAAGCCACGACAGAGTAAAGTTAACCAGGCAGGAGCGCTTGTTTGACTAGGGACCTGAATAATCTAGTAGCCCTTGATATTTTGCGAATAAAATTTTTCAATTTATGTCAATGTTCATTTGAGTTCATTTTCATCCCATGTATTAGGTCCCTTATTTGACGTTTCGAAAATGAACCGCTCCTGCCTGGTTTATTTTACTCTGCCGTGTTAGAAGCTGATTTACAGTACTCGCTGTTAATATGAGAGCCTTAAATACAAGAAAAATTGTAAACTTTTTAGTCTACTGCTGAACCATCTGCAACAAATCTGGATATTCTTCAAATTTGCTTCATTACAAACAACTTGGTATCCATACGATCTATCACACACACGACTAAATCGGGGTTAGAACCAAGCGAATGTACATGCAAATTGACCGATTTCATCACTTCGCACCGAGGGGAACACTACTCCGGAAAGTCATGGTACATGGCCCAGAAAAGTAACTATATAAATACACGTAAAGTCAAGTTCATTGGCACCAGCTTCACTCTCAGCTTCATACAAAGTCATGGTACAACGTTTTTCAAAGTAGTTTTCCCATCGCTTCACAGAAAATGAAAAATCCTTCGATACTTTGTTAGTAGTTTACTCCCAGTATAGGGAAACCCGCACTAGCCCACGTGGTTTTTCATAGCTTAATACGTAAATTTCTATACATTTCTAGTACATTTACACTATTGTCAGCAATCTATATGTGAACTAACTTCACTGCTATGACATTTCATGGATATTTACCATATTTACCATAAAATTGAGGGCAAAGAATGAAGTACTAAAAAATTGTAGCGCCTCTACAGGCCAATCGACTTTTCCTATCATAGGAGAGAAGAACTTCTTTAAGTTTTTATTTTTAGTCATTATATTATCAAAGCAGAACATGGGGTCACCGTGCTTCGATCGGAGCTATGGCTTCTTTTGAAGATCCAATGAAGCCCCATATAAGAACAACTTTTAAGGATATTATGATAGAACAAATAAATTACAATTTTTTTCTGTTGTTTTTGGATACAGTATCGACATATTATACATTTCTTGTTTCTCGAACTTCTCTCATTTCTCCATAACGAGTATATGGAGAATGAGAGAAGTAAGCAAAATAAGAAATGTATAATATGTCGATATTTTTGAATGTTAAAAACTGTATTATAATGGTCGAGCAATATCATACCTTTACTGATATCAGTCAAAAGACCTTCAAAAGAAAATATGACGTCCCTGTACATACTTCGAAAATAATGGATATCATTCACGGTGAAGTATTCTTTGCCTGACCGTAAACATTTTATCAAGAAAAGATGTTATAAAGAAAGTTTTACCAAACAAAATTTGCATCAAAATGAACCTAGTCATGCACGTCCTAAGTGGCTGTAGTGAGCTCATCCAACTGCTCCAGCTTGAAACAGCGGATACGCTCACATATTTCTCCAGGCGATTCTTTATTAAAGTAGGGAGCAAACCAAAATAATTGTCTCGCGCAACTTTCACACACATCACTGTTCGACAAAAACAATGAGTTAGGAAAATCTTGCAAACTTTTTTGAATTTGCCGGCATCGCAGTACAATAGTGCCACCTAACTTTCAATAGATAATGTTGGAAGTAACGTTTACCGGAATTACTAAGCTAAAATATCGAATCAAAATGATTTTTCAAATGAAATTAATGAATTAAATTTCGTTCGATGCGTTCTCGTTTATACCCTCCTCATCATTTTAAGTGTTTAATCAAAACGTTGGATTCAATTTTAAAATAAGAAAAATAGATCAGAGATGGATTCCGCTCGATTTTCTGTTGGAGACGGATTCTCATACGCAATTTGTCAAATTATTTTTTTGTTGTTTTTGCGTTCGATTAGCGGATGGATATGTGACGTTGACAGTCGGTATTTGTGATTAAAATTTGCAATATGTTTTCGTGATAAGAGAGCCGAACAAATTTAATGTTATAAATTCGATTGTACGGGCGACATAGTGTTACGGTTGCGGGTCGGTGGATTACGTGTGATCAGCCATAAAACAATCGCATCTTAAGATTTATTTTCCAAAAAATTTGTGTTTTCATTGAGGAAAAATGGATGATCAACAGAGTTCTAAGAAGCAAAGAAAGGTGAGTCTGAACTTTACATTACTGCTTGTGGAAGTGTTATGGTATCGTAACATAATCGAGTAGTTAGAATAGGTGTCAATTGATAAGTGGAATAACATACACTGGTGGGTTATATAAAAATCGCTTGAATGAGGTAAATGACAAGATAAAATAAGTTTCGTTTTATTATTTAAAAGAAGTCTTTAACGTTAATAGCTACGCTTTCAGATCGTAATTTCTGTTAAGAAAGAATGAAAACGACATAAAATCATAATAAAGTGCATTCCCAAGAGATAAGTTGGGAAGGAGAGTAGAAATAAAGACACGACACTTCTCTATCTATGTTACAAAATTTACAAATAAGCCAGAACTGATATTTGATATTTTAAAGAGTTCTGTCCTTAGCATCTTTAAAAATCATGATGTTTCGCATATGTTATCTTACTTATGGAAACATTTCGATTATTCAGAAACTGATGGGATAAATTCGAAAACAACGTTCCCATTTGAATGCGACTAACTGAGACACAACTTTATCAGTTACAATTTTCTAGTAATCATTTTTTTAGTAATCTTTGAGGTTCACTAGTATGTAAAAATGTTAAAATATTTTGGGTATTTTAGTGTGTCTTCGTGTCTTGTGATAACACTATAACTTCAGTAATTCACGACGGATTTCAAAAAACAGCTAGTAATTTGTTGTTGACAACGACAACAAAAAATGAGCTTTATTTGCTGATGTCAAAACGACCTTGTTCGTTAAAAAAGCTTGTAGATTTAGAACCTAGTTAGAAGGGTTATAATACTGCAATACGCTTTACATTTATGGACTGGACTGGTTAACTGAAGATTATAAGCAAATCCTACCATTTGAGAGTCACTTCTCTCCATTGCCAAACAAAAACTGAAACCACTGCTTAGAAAAACAACTTATTGAAACATAAGACCCACTGACTACTGAATCTGAATCTAGTGGATCTGAAATATTTCCAAAATAATCTTTAAAATGCTTTAAAGTGAGCCCTGACTAAATTCATCAACAAGCGAGTTAAAAATTTCACCTGGAGAGGGTAGATTCGACAATAGCTGTAGTAGCCTGACACAATAAATAGGTCTGTTCCATCCAACCGACCGACAATCATCCACAGAAGCAAACATAACCACAACTAAAACAAATTATTTCGTTAAAACTTCAAGGTTAGGTTAGGCAAGGTTCTGAGAGAACATGTTAAGACACTTTCGAGTTGATCACGAAGGCGGTGGGATCAAAACTTTCCTGTAGCGCCAACTAGGTTTGGAAATTTTTATATGACGATTTCAAGTTACCATAAACAAATTTTGTTTTCAAGTTGACTTCTCAAACAATATACTCGTCTGAATTGTCAAGATTTGTGTTTCACCCACCTTCGTAAGTGTCTTAACCTGTTCTTTCAAAACATTGAGGTTAGGTTTTGTTGGCTAACGATTGACATTTTCATCTTCAAGGATGTTTGTAAGGCGAGTCACGTTAAGAAATGTCATTCCCGTTGAAAAATGCATATAAACAAAGGCTCTTACCAGGCAAAAGTACAAAAAAAATTATCTGTCAAAAACGGTCCCTAACATCCGCCGTTTTCAAAATACAGTGTTTAAGAAGAGCGATTTTTGACCACTTTGTTTAAACTGGTCTCGGTGTCACACGTCAAAATGAGAGAAATCACATACAAATTTAAACTGGGCTCAACTCTCAGTTTCTTTTTTCATTGATGAATATATGACAGCTGACCCCGAGACCAACTAAATTTAACTGGTTTTCGATCTCCTTAAACACTGTATTCGCCACACAAAATGTAAACAAACGGCGGCTATTAGGACAGATAAAAGATGTTGAACTTTTGCCTTTCATACAAATGAATGAATGAACGAAACTTAAGTGAGGTTACCTCTGAAAGTACCGTAATTTGAAGATGATCTATACAGCTTTACGACAATGTTACCCGCTGTCCCTGGGTAAATTTCAAAGATTTTCTTGTGCTTGAAGAATTCAAAGAAACTTCAAACATAATTAGCCTTACTGTCGAACAGCAGTGTTAACTAACATTACAATTACATTGAACTTATTGCTTTATTGAAAATCTGCTTTTCCTCGTTCATGCTCTTCTTTGTGGCTTTGCTCCATTAAAAAAACAACATTCCCATTGTTTGAACGATTGATGTATTTATAAAAGGCGAATATTACTTAAAGCGTTTTTTTAGTTGAAATTATTGAAATAGTTAAACAAACAGATATCTAGCCGTAATTTCAATAAACAGGTGAAAAATTTAAATAAATTCTACAGAGTCTTACTAGATATAACGAAAAACAAAGCAAAAAATCAGAAATTTCATAGGTTCTACGATTGGAAGAGCACAGATCTTTATTTAAGTAAAACAAATACTTAACTAGCCGCATAAATTGAACAGGTAAAATTGTTTACTGAATTCAACAGATTGTGTAATTTATTAAAGTTTTCAATTGACCGAAATTGATTTCTTCGCACAGAGAAACGAAAATCTGAACATTGCCCCGGTATTGTGTGTTGAGACGCTTTTATCGAATAACGTCGTCGTGTCATTGACACTGGTGAACAAGAAATGTAAATTGCTTAGTAGTACGCAATACACAGTTATTAATTATTATTTATTTTTTTGTTATAAAACTAGTTCTGTCAATTAGTCGGAGAGTGTGTGTACATACACTTTAGTGAAATCGTAAACATGGTGTCATTAGGTTCATTGACACAAAAGAATAATCTTAAATATACGTCAATCTAACGCTACCCAGGCGAGTACACTCTCGACAGTAAAGTACAAAAATTTCCAGAAATAAGAAATGATTGTGCTCACTACAGTAAATAAGTTATTCGTTTGTTTCCGTGCTGAATTTACCTGTGATCAATATTAAAGCTCAGAATGCTCCTTGGGTCTAAGCCTTTTATTAGGTCATACCTAGATACTTCCTTCTGTTATTAATGAAGACTGCACACTCACAAAGAAAGTGTTCTGCAGTTTCAATGTGATGACAGATCACAGCTAGGAACAAGTCGTTTTCCGACTATAGTTAGATAGATAGATAGATAGAATAAGTGGGTGGCTTTTACGCCTGCACCTAAGCCTCAGATGGGCCTGTTGTGCGTACCCACGGTCGTTTATATTCTTTTAGTCTTGTTTAGAAATTTGAGGATGTTTGATGGAGCGATACTCCATATCGAGGTGTACTTGGTTACGTATGAACCTAGATACTGTGATCGAGCCATAATGTATGCTGGGCATTCGCAAAGAAAGTGTTCTGTGCTTTCGATTTCACCACACTTTTCGCAGTGTGGATCGTCTGCCACCCCAATTGTGTGGAGATGTTTCTTTAGAGAATTGTGACCTGTAAGTATGCCGGCAAGTCTTCTGAGGTTATTCCGATCGAGTGACAGGCAGTATTTCGAATTTTTGTTGTTTATTCTGATCGATATTTTTGCCTGTCTGGCAAAGTCTAGGGTATTCCAATAATTATTGAATTCTTTGGTTTTACTGTTCAGAATGAGCCGATTAAGTGTTGAGAATGATAAGGCCATTGCTGGCTCAGGTCCTATGAAAGGTGTACTAGAAGCTAATCTTGCTAGTTCATCTGCTTTTTCGTTACCAGCGACATTCGTGTGCCCTGGAACCCAAATAAGTGACACTTGGTGTTTTCTAGATAGTTTTTCTAGAGTATCGCGACATTCAAGGACTATTCCGACTATAGTTAGATTTTTGTTAGATCCAGAATGGCCCATCATAGTTTAATATTAGCGGAAACGAATCATAAATTTGACCAGGCCATTCTTTAAATCAACTTGCACAAAGAAGCAGGTGATCATGTTGTTTACTAAATTTTTTTTCTTTTGACCAAAAATAGAGGTTATATCAAGGCTTCTGTGTGAAATTAATTAGTCTCAACGCAAACAACACATGCTATACGCAAAGAGTGTATTGTTTGTACTAAGGCTGTTTAGATGAAATTTTCCCAACATTACATATCTTAATAAGTAAAAGATGTGAAAAAATGTCGCCAAAAAATGTGTTGGTGCGAGTGCTTTGACTTCCATCCACTCCTACTCAGCTTCTCTCGATTCATTGACGACTGTTCGTCTCCACGTGGTTTTTGGTTCCTCTCTTACAGGTTCCCTGTGGATTCCAGTCTAGCGCAGTTCGTGCAATATTTCCAACAGGTCGCCTTATCGTATGGCCGATCCAATTACACTTTCGACGTTTGATCATTGGCTTCATTTCTTCGCATTTGGTGAGGTTCCACAACTCGGCGCTTGAAATTCTTTCAGGCCAGCGTATTCTCAGTATCCGTCTGAGGCATCGATTGATGACGAAGACTTGGATTTTGTTTTCGATTGACGATGTCATTTTCCAAGTTTCGCAACCGTACAGCAACACTGAGAGGCAATTCGATTTGAAAAACTTCAGTTTCAAGTTCCTAGTTAGTTGTGACGAGTTCCAAATGTTGTTGAGAGAAATGAATGCTTGGCGCGCTTTTCGTATTCGGCTTTGGAAGTCGGTATCAGCCATGACTAGATGATTGAACAAATTTAATATGGCGAATGTGAAGTTTGAATGTTTTCAAGTAAATTGATGTATTTTGTCTGTTTCAGTTGTCCTGTGCACAAAACGGTGTTTGTACCTCGACAGGATAGTGATTTTTTCTGTCTAGAACTAATTTTTTAACGCCTTCGCCTCTGTCTGGAATCAAATACGCTAAAAAATACTTTTAATCGCCCGTGGTACGAATAATATTTTCCATATTCGACTTTTCGGGTCATAGGTATGAAAAATACTTTTATGTACAGGGGTGAGATCGCCATTATTACAAACGTCACTTTTACGTCCTAGGGCGTAAATAATATTGGAAAATACATTTACACACTACGGTACATAACGGTTGTTTATGACATTGAGTGTCGTTATTACACTACACATCTAGAGCCTAATAAAGTACTTTGGACCGAGATTCATACAACGATTTATGTAACCGGACTTAAAGCGACACGTGAACTGATTAACTCATCCTTCTTGGATATCGTTAAAACAACTTGCAATTGACATTATAAAATTAAATGTAGAGAAAATACTACGTCCACATTTTCGTTGCACAATGACCTTAAAAAAAGCCACATGCCGCAGAAACATTATCATCTTACCGTTTCTTCTCCGATTAATTTTACGAAAGTAATATGCATAAGTAAACACTTCTTAATGCGAAAAAGTCAATATAACGAAGAAAGTTAAGGTCGGTTTTTGTTTATTTGATTGATGGCAGCAATTTTAATGCAATGCGTGTTGATTCTCTGATTTCTTTCCGCAAGTGTCTCAACGGCTTATTAATATTTATAATTACAAAAATCTTTTTTTCACAACTCTGCTCTGATAAGGAAAATACATTTTATTGCTTCCGTTGGATGTTATACCTTCCGATGTTACTTTTCACATTTAGTGCAATTAACTAGTTTCTCTTACTATTGTAACAAAAAGAATCTTCCAGTAGGGAAGATCTGGACAACACTAACGCACTTCAGTGTATCAAACAAATTTTGGCACTATTACAAAAACTTTTCATACAAAATAGTACTCCATTTGGCAGCTGTCACTCGAAGCACTTTTGATTGAAGTGCGTTGACCTCACACAAAAGCCCGAATACGTTTATGGCAATTCAATAGCTCCACACGGTTCCCCTCAACCGAAATAAAGTTTTATTTTTGGGTACCCAAAAAATGAGTCTTGATATGGATGAAGTGACCCCTAAGGACTATAAAACAGGTTTCCTTCACTCCAGGTCTGCTGATCTCCCCATAGTAAAATTTTCAAAATTCGTTTTTTGGAGGCATCTATGGTAGGTTTTCAATCTTTTTTAGCTTATATTAAGATCCCTGAGCTCAGAAACAGCTCAGTGAGTCCGTCAATGAATTTTATGGAAGAGACTTTTTTTTTCAAATAATTCATTCATAGCCGCAACACTAATTTTTTTAAATTTTGTCGATTCCGTTCTGTGACTCATAAATCGACTGCAAACGATTGACTAACATCTACAAACAAGTACGGAATGTGGCTTAAACTAATCTACAGATGTCTAAACTTAAATACAAAGAAAGAAAATTCGCCAAAAAAAATGTTTTGTGGTCGTTGCAGTATGTCAAACTTCGCCGATGCTGATTTTTCTTACTTTGCCATACTTTGCTATGGATGTCATGTTTGGCACCACAGAGTTAAAATCAAAGCAGTGAAAGATGAACTAGAGCACGTTCAACGGATGGCTCTATTGGGAATTACCGGAGCGATGAAGACTACTCCAACGAAAGCTTTAGAAGTGATGTTGTCTGTGTTACCAATAGATTTATTTATTGAACGTGAAGCGCTGACAACGTCCCTGAGACTGAAAAACGGAAACTGCTGGCATGAAGCAGCAACAGGTCATGCCAACATATTAAACGAAAAATCGGAAGCAATTCCAGAGCTAATGATGAGCACTGACCAATGTGCACCACAATATTTCTTTGATAAGAATTTCCAAGTTACTATCCCAAGTAGAGAAGAATGGGAAAGCAATGTCAGTCTATTTGATCCTAGTGACGTGACTGTTTTTACAGATGGATCTAAGACTGCCGTCGGAACTGGTGCTGGAATATTTTCTAATAATCCCTCCACACATAAATCCTGCTCCTTGGGCAGGTACTCATCAATAACTCAAGCCGAGACATACGGCATAATAGACGCTTGTGCTGATCTGTATGAGGCGCAGTATCAAGGTAGAAATGTGAACATATGCACAGACAGTCAAGCTTGTTTGAAAGCTTTACAGTCTCACTGCTTATCTTCTAAGCTCATGATAGAATGTGCACAGAGAGTGAAAAGAGTGGGATACTCTAACAATGTTAACCTTGTGTGGGTACCAGGACACCAGGGCGTGGATGGGAATGAAGAGGCAGACGCACTCGCTCGTAAGGGTAGTGCCATGCCACTTATAGGACCAGAACCGGCCTTCGGTTTACCATACAGAATACAAAGGACGATAATTAGAGAGACATACTCTAAAAATCATGAAAACAGATGGAAGAGCCTTCACAACTGTAGACAAACAAAGATTTTCATAAATGGACCGTCCATGAAAAGGACTAAGTATTTCCTAAATTGCTCTAAAACAGCTTTAAGGAAACTGATTGGTACAATCTCGGGACACTGCAAATTGCAAAAGCACATGCACACTATGGGTTTGGCGACATCGACGACCTGCAGGAAATGCGATGAAAAACCAGAAACTCCCGCACATCTGTTGATGGAATGTCCTACACTAGCGTGGCATCGACTCAAACATTTTGGAACAGCATTTCCGGACCAGGACCTAATAAGTAAACTTAGTATAGTTGTGATACATTCGTTTTCCAAAAAATTTATTGACGCGTTGATCGATAGTTAGAAAAAGAAAAAAATTTTTTATTGTTCAAATTTCAATTTAATATTCAGCGAAACTTGTTTTCTGCATAAAAATAATTTTGGTTATAAAAAGGGCCCACCCATGCGGCCTAATTATGTCTAAGTTGTATTATACAAACTGTAATATTACTTGGAACCAATAAACATAATCTAATCTAATCTATTATTATTTTAGCTTGTCTAATTACTCCACTCGCCTTCGGCTCTTTCCTCAAAA
Organism: Bradysia coprophila; assembly: GCF_014529535.1. Lineage (NCBI taxonomy): Eukaryota > Metazoa > Arthropoda > Insecta > Diptera > Sciaridae > Bradysia > Bradysia coprophila. Next base: position 12,574,405 of record NC_050735.1, read on the forward strand.
CTATGCCATCTACTACTACTCATAGAAACAGTGGAAGCTAAGTCTGTAATTTTCTACTGTTTACGTTAGCTTTATTGCTGTAAATAACGATGAGGCTTTGTTCGCAGATACATAAGTTGTGTATGTATAGACATAGACATGCATCTCAAATGGCAACGATGTTCATTCCACTCCGATATACCTTGCATATACCCGAAATTCTCATACCAATTTCTGCCGTTAGTGTTAGGAGGCGCCGATGGAATGCTGTTACACTTATGTATACATACAAAAATAAATAGCAACATTCGCAAAGATCCATTCTAATCGCCATCAAAGAATGTATAATACAATGTCGATGTAGGTAATTTGTTTATTGGCAATTAATAACTATGTTAAGTGTGTATATCTACCGCTCTCAAGCACCGATATCAGATAAATATATGCGCAAATATTTACAGAGATCCGAGTATATAATGTACGTACACAAACTATCTCCGAACAACAAAAATGTACACTTTCCTTTCGAATATTAAAATTAATTTTTTTTTTACATTTCGATCAGTTCAACAGTCTAAATTTAACATTCAATCCGGCAAGAAAGAAAGTAATTGTGCTATCCGATCATTACAATTTATCGTTGCACCGCACCGTGTTTTAACAGTGGAACATAAATTAAATTTGTTCAGTTTTGTGACAAAAAAAACAAAATGCTGTGCAAAAAACGAAGAAAAGTTAATTCAAACAATAACGATTTGTTGTCGAATGAAAATTATAAATTCGTTGAACGGAATTATTGTTTAAATCACAAAAATTGTCTTGGAACGGATCCTGAGGTATTGTTGCAATTACCAATTTGAATGTAAATGTTCAACTGCTAAATGTTCACAGATTTTTTGTGGGTGACGAGTGATCAATTTATTGTAACTGATTCATGAACATTAACTCTAGGGTTGGATTAATAGGGTAGTGGGTTTGAGTAAAGAAACAGTAATTTTACGCGGTAGCGGTCTTTTCACAATTCAGATCTGACCGTTTTCCTCACTAGTGTTAAAAAATCGCTTGTCGTTTATTTCTTACGTCGTTTAGGAAAAATGTTGTTCCTTATTCTAAAAGGTTTTTTTTAGCGAATTAAGTTGCAGCATTAGCCTTCGGCTCGAGCTGGAAACTTCTCATTCATTAAAAAAAATATTTTAGGGTGCGTTAGGAAAATAACTAAATCAACATGGAACTAGTCTGTTTCCACTTTATCCTGCGTAAAAATTGTTAATTGTTTTTCAAGCATAATTTGTGGACAATGACTAACACTGCAGTCACACAACTCAAAAGTCAACAGAGCATGCAAGCGAATGAACTGATTTTGATTCGAATGTATTTTCACACGGATTTTAATATTCTTGTGTATGTTCATGGACAATCAATTGGGGACATCCACAAATGATGTCCACAATTCAGCTTTACCGAAATCCACAATTTACCGAAATCATGAATAATCCTGGTAACCACCAATAATAATAATCCACCCACCAATCGATTCAGAAGATGGAACGGGTTCGATAGTTCAAGTTTACTCTTTGTTTCGTAATTCGAAATCACTATAACTTCAATATTAACTACGGTTCGCGGCAGAAACGAGCCACTCAAATGAGTGTCAATTTTTAGATGCTAAGTTAGTGTGATAGTGGACATCTAATTTGAACCAAAAATTTGGCACAACTGGAATATGAATCCACTTCACCTTTATTGTGCTCCAACCAATATGTTAGATAGATCAATCAAAGGTGCCTAAGTAGAACATTGTAACAATGCATGCGACTAAGAATTTAAACAATTTAAGTAAGTAATATCGCCTATAGTTAGTAGTTCTCAGAAGTTACAAGCGTCCCTGAGATTCAGGGACTATTTTAGGGAAAACCTTTTTTCCGATTTTCCTCATTTTCCCTAATTTTCCTGATTTTCCCAATTTTTCCTTATTTTCCTGAATTTTTCCGATTTTCCTTATTTTTCCCGATTTTACGTTAATTCTAAATTACACTTCAAAACTCTCTTCCAGATTTAATGGGTAAATAAAATAAATGGTTTTGATAGTGGTGGACGATTTCCTGAAAGTATTTGTTGTCATCTCAAAGTGGATTGAAACCAACGAGTCCTTTTTTCTCTCCAATGAAGAAAATACCTTGTAGTGAATAGCGAACTAGACCTCCATCTCGATATTTCACGTTATCTAAATACTAATGTAAGTCTCTTAGACTTCTTCAAGTAATAATAAATAAAATTCTATCTGAAATCACATAATGAGTACTGATGAAACGATTTTGTTAGTAAAGAAAGACCAAGAACCTCGGTGCTTGATAAGCCGCGAAAATTAAACGTATGTCTGAGGTGCTCTGTCGCAAGGAGTACTGGGGAAAAGTCATTTTTTATATGAACTTTTTGTACAGTAGTGCGACCAAAGTAGTGCGTAAGAGATTACAACACAGAGTTAACGGTACGTACACACGTACTCTCACTCACAGATATTTATCAAAAAATTCATTGTTTGATTATCTTGTTTAATTCTGAGCACACAGAATTATAACTATATCAGGTGAATAGTTTATGACTTTCAAACAAAACATTTCATTTATGACGTGAACAATTTATGGGATTCAAACAAATATCTCATCGGTATAATATCGGAAGGCCTCAGCGTCTATTTAAGTCTCATTGAGTGAGAAGTCATGCCTTCTTGATGTGAGTTAAAGCACACAACACATTCAAAGGTACATACATAAATGCATCAGAATTTGGAGACATTTTGACGTCTGACATACGAATATTAATGCTAGGAACCCTGCTATGGTCTCACTATTGTTTTTTGATTGTTAACTACTTAAGATATTTTGTTACACTCATAACTTGAAGAAAATGTTACTGTTTCATCCACATCGTACCCTTGCGTTTAATGTAAATGTCCTTCGAGCAGGGCCGAACTGGTTGCCTGACAACCAATCGGTCGATTTTTGAAGCGGCAGTCAAAACAATTTTGTCGGCCCGAGCTGCTCATGGCCTGTCCGGGCTTGCAGTAGCATGCAACACACACTCTATACATCACGTTTCATTTTGACATTACCAAGCTCCGTAGTTTTCGAGACATGTACGTATACGAGCCCTTGAGCGAGCATTAGAGCATGTCGAGTATAAGCTACGTGATGAGGTATTTTATCGCAGAAGACAAACGTTGTAATATCAAGTAATATAATTTTGCTTAATATCTCTCTAGATGAAATGTGTTTACCAATACACACACCCCGCGCGATATAGTAATTTTCAACTCGTTCAGTCTGATACAGTAATCATAATTAATTAATTCCAGAAGATATCTATTCGTATTAGCATGCATTTGATTACCGTGCACTTGCAAATCATTTGCAAATGTCATCGAACTTGTGTTGGAAAATTCGATTGGCCTATATTCTATCATACAGTTGTAAATTGTTCTCTAAATCGACCGTAAACTAAGCGATGTATTCTTATCTATATTTATACTAACCATACAGAGATATTAATAGATAACATAAGAGAGAACATACGACAATGTTATGTCGTAGATGATAATTGATTGTGACTGACCTTAACAATTTCGATAAAAATGGAAAACTTTACTGTGAGGGATTGTTTGGGAAACGGTCCACCAAAATCGGACGCATTTTCCAGTGGACTTTTTTATAGGTACCTAGAAAGGTATGGGGCCACAGAAACCAAAACCACTTTCAAAAAAAAATCCTCGACGCTGTGTAGCTTATGTTGCACCGAGGAATTTTTTTGGAAGTAGTTTTGGGCCAAAACTTTTGGCTTCTAGGGAGCATACCTTTTTTGTCACATATCAAAAAGTCCACTGGAAAATGCATCCTATTTCTGTAGACTGTTTTTTCAAAAGAATCCCTCTATGTGATGGTTTACTTACATCGATTCCACTAATCGAATTGCTCAAAACAGTTTACATTCACAGTGTTTGGAGAAGTTAATTGAGGTAAAGAGATGTGACTTTGGTTTAGACTAACCACCAACATGACTAACGTTCTGATTATCCCGTTTTCAAAGTATCCGTAACCCAATGTCTTAGGATTCCATTTAAAACGAAAATGTTTGCCCTGCTTAATCCATACAAAAAAAAAATTGTCACACACTTAGCGGATGAGTAAACTTTTTATCTCAATTTTTGTACGGACTCCAAAACTATACGTGATTCATAAAATGTTGTAGATGGGTCAGTGACGCTTCACTGTTTTACAACGAGATAAGAATGTTCAATAAATAATCAACTTTATGATACTTTTGGGTCGATTAGTATTGTGTTAGCATTTCAACGCAACGGTTGTGCCAGCGTTCAGTTTATCATTTAAACATTTTCACGTGCACGTAAACATGAACTCAATTGACAGAAATTTCGTATGTCTGCCAGTTTAATGTTGTCGCAGTACCACAGAATATTTAGTGATGCTCTGTCTATTCGCAGTGTCTTCAAGTAGCTACAAATGTAACCGAACAGAAGCATCATATCACACGCGAAATTCGTGGTCAAAATTTAGGATTATGTCGTGGTTTTCGTGGTTGTACGGTATGGTTGACTGGGCTCAGTGGAGCTGGAAAAACGTCGATTGCATTTGCATTGGAGGCCTTCTTAGTGTCCCGAGGAATACCAGCCTATGGTCTAGACGGTGACAATATACGAACGGGTTTGAACAGAAATCTGGGATTTAGGTATGGCTCTCGTAGTCTTTTCCTTCCGTTGACTAGTTGAATAACGAAAAGCTTTTTGTTTGCAGTCAAGCCGATCGTGAAGAGAATATCCGTCGCGTGGCCGAAGTTGCAAAATTATTTGCAGACAGCGGCGTTGTAGCGATTTGTAGTTTCGTTTCACCGTTTGCCGACGACCGTGACATAGCCAGAAAGATCCATAAAGATTCCGATCTGCGATTCTACGAAGTGTATGTGAACACCCCGTTGTCGGTGTGTGAATCTCGTGACGTTAAGGGCCTGTACAAAAAAGCGAGAGAAGGCTCCATTCAAGGTTTCACTGGCGTGACACAGGCCTACGAAGCACCGGAAACGCCGGATTTAATCGTCACGACAGAAGGTGTGTCAATTGAAGTGTCTTGTAGCCAAGTTATCGATTTGTTGGAATCGGAAGAGATTATTCCGAAACAAATTCGAGACGATGAAGTGGTAAGGTGTTCATCTGAAATCGCTACCAGTGTCATGGCTAAATCGGTAATTTTAACCAGATTCCAGAACTTTTTGTGTCGCCGGCTCGGAAGTTGGCAGCTTTGAATGAGTCCAAGTCATTACCACATTTAGACATTACCACCGTTGAGATGCAATGGCTGCAGGTGTTGGCTGAAGGATGGTCCTATCCACTTAAGGGATTTATGAGGGAAAACGAATATTTACAAGTAAAGTGTTGATTGAGAACGTCCCACCAAGTGAAAATGTATTGACGCGACTTTTCGGTTTTCTTTTCTCTCATCCACTCAGACTTTACATTTCAATTGCATTTCGTACGATGACAAGACCAGTTTTAATCAGTCCGTTCCAATTGTGTTATCGTTGACGGGAGACGATAAAAAACGATTAGATGGTAAGTGGATTGGTGTGCGATTCCCCTAAAATTCTCGAAATTACATCAATTGTTTTACAGGCACCTCAGCCATCACACTAAAATATAATGGACAAGCCGTAGCTATTCTACGAAAGCCGGAATTCTATTATCAACGCAAGGAAGAGCGTTGCTCGCGACAATTTGGAACCAATAACGGCGATCATCCCTACGTCAAGGTACGGAAAGCTCAGACCAACGTGACGACTCCCTTATGCATTCTTCATATTTCTTGTTTTGCCCATTTAGATGATCCATGAATCCGGTGAATACTTGGCTGGCGGTGATTTAGAAGTTTTCGACAGAGTATTATGGAACGATGGACTGGACGAATATCGGCTCACACCCAACGAATTACGCGAAAAGTACAAACAATTAAATTGCGATGCCATTTTTGCCTTTCAGCTTCGCAATCCTATTCATAACGGTCATGCGCTACTCATGATGGATTGCAGGTAGAATTTTATGCTTTGCGCCTCCACTTCCGACTAACTCGTGATCTATTCTATCGTCCTTACCAGGAGACAGATACTTGAACGTGGTTTCAAAAATCCCGTTCTACTACTACATCCTCTTGGAGGTTGGACGAAGGACGACGATGTACCGCTGCCCGTTCGAATAGCACAACATCAAGCCGTATTAGATTCGGGTAAACTGAACCGTGAAAACACAATCCTGGCAATTTTCCCATCACCGATGATGTATGCCGGTCCCACGGAAGTGCAATGGCACGCCAAATCACGAATGAATGCCGGTGCATCGTTTTACATTGTCGGTCGTGATCCAGCTGGTTAGAAAACGGAACATTATAGTCACAATCCGATGTGTATCACTCAATCTTCGGTTGTCCTTTCAGGTATGAAACATCCCGACGAGAACATGTACCCCGATAAAGATTTATTTGACGCCACACATGGACAGCGTGTGTTGAAAATGGCGCCCGGATTGGATAAGTTGGAAATCATACCATTCCGTGTTGCTGCCTATGACAAGACCGTATCGGCAATGGCATTCTTTGATCCGAGTCGAAAGGCCGATTTCGAATTCATATCCGGATCGATGATGCGAGGTTAGTGATGACATAATTGCGATTGGATTGCGATATTGGAAAAATGTGTTTCCTTTACTAGGGAGGGAAAATGGACTTTTCGTCCCTAGGGACTCACGATGAGTAAAAGTACCTCGAGATAAAGCCCTCGGACACTTTCACTCATCTGGATACGAAAAATCAAATTCCTTCCCATATACAGTAATATACTATTTTTACACGCGTAATGATACAAGAGCACACCGATTATCACGCCGAAAGTTATTCGCAACAATCGTTTTCTGGGAGTACTTGCAAACAGTCCAAGACGCGAAACAGAGCTTTTTCTCGATAGCGACCTGCTTGGCGTTGATCTATAGTATGGATTCCATACGAATGCGGAGCCAGCCTCTTTCTCTTTGTTGTTTTCTTTTGTTTGTGTATTTGTATCATGATGCGCGTAAAATTTTGTATTTCACATGGAGCGAATCATTCAGTTTCAGTGTGCGTGACAACTTGCATAGCAAGAGAATTACTGTTACATGCTACATGCTTCGAAAACCGTACTTTTCATGTTTTAAGCACTACCTTCGACGCCATCAGTATGTCAAATCTATTACTTTACTCGGTATAAAAATGAATCGTCTCGTTTTCGTGTGTTTATTTATTGACCTCGGCTACGCGTTGGATCAAAAATCTCTACTTTTCATCCTTTTGTCCCTAGTGATGTGAAACGCTATTACTTACATACGTATAGGCGTTTGCCTTTAGTATAATTCTCTTTGTGTATGAATTCACCCTTATTCAAGTCTTTCATGTGTATTCGCTTCATGTGATCTAATTATCAATTTTTGTTTGTTTAGGATTAGCACGAGACGGAAAACTTCCGCCGGATGGTTTTATGGAACCAAAAGCATGGGCCATTTTGGCTGAATATTATCGCAATTTAAAGGATTCTAAATCTTAAGAATGGGCACAACTAATTACTTCCAACAAAGAAAAACCGTATAAATGCTACAGCGATCACTGTTTTTATTTTTTTATTATTATACAAAAAATGTTCTATATTTTTTCTGTTCTCTTTTTTAAAAGTTATTTATTTTCTGTTTATATTCTGTAATCGATGCATCGAGCGTATTATGTTTCAATAAATGTTCCAAGATTTTAATCAACACATCTCAGTTTGCATAATCGAACAGCGAGGGAAAAGGCCAGTGGACTTGATTTGCCATAGAAGAAGTAAGTTATGCAACATACAGTCCTTAAGAGTCAATTTGACAAAACTTCGAACAAGTTGTATGAAACAGAAATACAAGCAATCGGCGATTTTTGGAGGGTATGCAGTAATTGAATCAGTGGACTCTCCTGAGGCATTCGCAACAAAAAAAATCCTCGAAGTAATTATGTTTTCACGCCAGAAATCATGAAAAAATGGTCTGCACTAGGGTGACCAAAATAGTTTTTGTTGCTCTGCTGGTTTAAGTACAGTCTTTACACGCTTCATGATACGAAAACAGACGAAATCACGCGCCGAAAGTTATCGGAAACCATAGTTTATCTCCTGCAAGCTGATATTTCATTTCATTACGCGTTTCTGCATATAAACACAAACACATACATAACCACAGCTTATACGATTGGATAATTCACACATAACCCACCTAGGGTAAATTTACTTTCCATCTACATATTTGAAAAAAAAAAAAAAAATCGCCGAACGGCGGAAGCGAACACGGGACCAGCAGCATATCAACCAAACATGCTGACCACTACGCCAACAAGTCACATAACGCGATGCAATTGGTGTCGTTAGTGGTTCGTTAGTCACTTCTACATCGATCAAATAATCAGAGTAGTCGGAATGATGTGATTTGAACGAAATGTTGAGGTGGATAGTATATGTGTGTGAGTAAGTAAATAAAGGATTCTCTGAGGTACATGTCGCTGGCACCGCCACCATTTAGGGCTGTGTCGAGTTATGGCTCATTTTAAAGGGCTCGTTTAGGGCTGACGAATAAAACCGGTCCCGAGTTTAGGGCTGTCGATTTACGTGAGTTATACCGTTTTGAAGTTTTCAAGCATGTCATTTAAGTGTTTTGTCATAAACTGAATAGGTTTTTGACTTTCCACTCAATCTATGATTTGGGGCTAGTTTAGGGCTGACGATTGAAACCGGTCCCGAGTTTAGGGCTGCTCAAATACCATAGTTATTCAACTTTTTCTCGAAAAAACATGTCATATTGGCAGTTTTGGATGTTATTCATAGTGTTCCTAGTTGAAAGTATATATTAACGTTTGGGGCTAGTTTAGGGAATTGAAGCCAATCCTGAGTTTTGTGCTGCTATCCCGCCAATGATATTCAGCTTTCTCTAAACACAAACATGTCATATTAGCTCTTTCAACGATATTCAAAAAGCGTCTGACTAAAATTATAGTCTATCGTTTAGGGCTCATTTAGGGCTGATGATTGAAACCGGTCCAGAGTTTGGAGCCACTCAGTGACCAAAGTTATCCGATGATTAAGAAAAAAAGCATGTCATAATGGGCGTTTTGTTGATATACAATGTGTTTCTTAATTATATCATAGCTTCACGTTTAGGGCTCATTTAGGGCTGACAATTGAATCCGACCTCAAGTCTAGGGATGTTGAACGAGCAAAGTTATTCGAGTTATCACCCATCAACTGTTCCATTGTAAATTTTCAAGATATCTGATGATCAGATTTCAAGTCTATGACGTGAATCCATCGTTGTCTCTGAGGTATTTTTCAACATTATTTCAAGAGCAACTACGGTATTTATTTTATTTGAACAGTTTCTCCTCTCGAAAACTAAGACCAAAGGCAGTGCTATTCTCTAGTCTTAAGTGCATTTTAGCATTGTTAGAAAAATCATACTCAATAAGAGATTCAATAACTTTATCTGATTTGTAGCGATAAACAAGCCTCTACCCCTATCGCTTAATGCAACATTTTTATGGATCTTTTAATATGAGAGTATTACTTTCAGAGTAAACCACCTCTCTTAGTTTTTGATGGATTGCTAACCTAAATATATGACTGGTTCCAAATTTTAGGAATAAACTAGCTCAAAATTTTTGATCAGTTGAAAATTAAAAATATTCTTCAGATATGCTAGAGCCCTCACAGTCCCTCTATCCTTTATCTCTACGGCTAGATTAGAACACAATACTACCAAGTCGTAACTTATTAGATATGGAATAACTTCATCCGCTAAGCGACACAAATTCGTTCTGTAGTTCCAGAAATACTAGAACAATCATAACTTAGTTTATGTCAAAGTTTTAAGAGTCAGATTCTCCAGTACACTCCAAGTTGAATAAATTAGAAGAATAATTTATGTTAACAATAAATGTGCTGCCCAATTAAGTTAGGTTGCTTTACTACACAGCATATCGATCGATCAAAAGATATTATAATTACTGATAATATGTTGATGTTGAATTTAGAATTTTAGTTTGAAATTAATTATAAATGTGATTATGTATGTGGATTGTTGCACTTAAAATTTCTTCAATGTCATTGACTTTAATTTAGATTTGTTTAGCCTAAAATGGTCGAAAAATTTTAAAACGCTCTCGCCAAATGTTCCTCTTCTTCCTCTACTTACGAAAATATTAAAGTAATGGTCTAAAAGGTATCGGGTAATTTGGCACACGAAGCAAAAAAAATGACATTTCTAAAATCAATTTGACAATATACTAATTCACAGGACTCTCAATGATGGACGCTGCCGGCAAGTCTGTCACTTCACAGGAAATGGACAATGTGATCAAAAAAATTTTAGTAAATGATTTTGATTTGTTTTTTAAGTTTGGAGTTCTAAAGACAGATTCGTAGGCCGCGCCATCGTTAATATTTGCTGTAATGATGAGAACAATTTCCTCAATCTATAGATTAAAGTTAGCTCGCATTACGTAGGTGGAAGTACGGGCTTTCAGATATCAATGCATTGCGTATGTGCCAACTTGTAACAATGAAAAAAATCCTGGTGGCGACTCGTTTGACTCTATTCTTCTAATAAAAACCAGTTGTTTCATTCAGAGATTAGTTTTTCACGTTTATTTACTGTAAATTCATAGAATATTTCAAACTCTAAAATTATAGTTCCTTAACAGTGTGCAACCCCTATTTTCTCCCATCAAATAATGAAATTGCCAAACGTGAGACCCATTTACACACTCAATAATTTCTTTCTTCAGAATTTTCCACAATCAAACCAGTCAATCGCAACCGAAACTCGTTAAAAAGAAAGTCAAAGGAAAAAGTTTCGGTTTTCAGTTGCATAATGCCATCAGCCTATCTTACTCCTTCTGCCCCTTCTTCTGTTGCTCCTGTTCTAATTTCAATTTTTTCAGTTCTTCCTTTTTCATGTCCATCATGTCCCAGCTGTACGTGAACGCTTTTCGTTTCTTCGTGCCCTTCACCTTAGCACTGTAGACCTTTTCCAGTTCTTTGACCCGGTCTTGCTGAATTGTCCAGTCGACGTCGATATCCGCTTTTTTCGTCGGATCCTCGTCCACCGAATAGGCCGGAATCTCAACGCCCAAATGTTTCATGACATTTTCCATTACCACATCCACATAGGACGAAATAACTAGGTCGGCTTTCTTGTCATGTTTGGTGGGCTGCAAATTGCATATGACCAGTTTGCCACCGAATTTCTTATTCTTTAGGCAAAGGCTGCCACTCGGATTGATTTGTAACGTGGAACCGAGACAAATGTTCAGATCGGCCAAACTATTGGTCAATAATGTTCGGGTTGAGTGACCGAAGTTTCGGTGGAAAATTCATATTCAACTCACCAAGAATGATTATAGGCTAAGTCCATATCCTTGTCCGGCAGATCGTGTTCCCAATCCAAAATATTGTCTATCAAAGCACCGCCACGGCAAGCCCGTTGTTTCCCTCTACCTTTACATACACCACCTGAAATTGAGTTCGACAAACAAAGATTTTGATCAGTCTTCGACTGGTCGAGCAAAACGTTTTAATTTTTTTAAATTACCAGTCGGTTTCTGACCCACTGTCGGAGCGGGCGTTGATCTCACATACTGAGTTCGGCATTTGTTACAATTTTCCACGAAAATATTTCCATGCAATTCTGATAGATGCTCTCTACCTAGCCCCGATTTCAAGTGCAAGCCGTCAATGTTCTGGCTAATGATATACTTGACATGACCAGCATCGATCAATGCTTTCAATGCCATATGAGTCTTCGTGGGAATTGCGTCTTCGAAAGCAATATTAATAGAAGGCTTTTCGCCCTTCTCCTCAAGAGTCCACACGCCGTTCGGCCCTCTAATCGAAATTTCATGTTAACGAAGGCAATTCGCCAGAATTTCGATTTTGCTGAAAAACTTACCGAAAATCGGGAATACCAGCCGAAGTTGAAATGCCGGCTCCCGTGTGAATAACCACATGTTTGCTCGACTTTATCATATCGGCCAAAGTGGCACACTTTTCATTGACCACTTCTTCATCGTCAAATTTCTGTGATGGAAAAAAGGCATGAGCAAACAAAAGCAATAAATTACAGCAATAATTAATGGCCGGTCCGCCATTCGAAGTCTGACATTGCTAAACCATTATAGTGAAAATTATTTACCTCAGCGACACCGAGTACACCTTTGTTCAGATAAGGTGATAAGCCATCAGCATAATTACAGGACATGGTTGTGCCGAAATTCCAATCGGTTAAATTGGTGCAAACGTATACAAATTACTAACTATCGTTCCGACGAGATAAAATGCAGTCGAGCCAATAGTAAATAAAACAACACTAGCGACGAATATGCACTCGGTGTTAGAAAATGGAACTAAATTGACTGATAAAATGTGTCATCAATGATCAATGTGTCATAGCGACGATAATGCAGTGTCAATGGAAAGAGCGCTATTAAATTTAAAAAATAATAATTGCATTCCATGAATTGTTGGAATTAATTTCAACTAAGAACGTTTACTGAAATAAGAGTACGTCCATCAGTTGATTCATTTTGAACGCATTTACTCAGAAATAATTTATGCCAAAGTTCACTTACTGAACCTTGATTGCTTTCGCGATGACATAAGGCCATATATAGTGAAAGTAAATAAACACTGAAGGAAAACAAGCGGGACCCTACTTTGAGGTGAATTTTTGATGTATTTATTGTCCCAGAAAATTGGGTAATTTCCGTGATCCGCTGATCATTTGCATTATCTTTCATTGCATTCCTAATCATTCTTCATTCGACCGTTCGAGTGAACAGACGTATTTTTATTTTGCTCTTAATAAAAATATAAACAGTTCAAACAGAAATTAAAAAAAAATTAAATTCAGTAATGATTTCTTACTAATGAATGACTAATCAAGTCATCAACACTTCATTAATTACATATATTTCATTGTGATTCACGTGTAATATGAGTAAGAGTGACAACCTATTTAATTATGACTAACCAAGTCATTGACATTTCCTTGTACTACGTTGCATACTTGTGATTCAATTGTAATACGAGTAAAAGTGACAATTTAGTGAAAAAAGAAACATTTAAAATAAAAACAATCAATTATCTGTATAGAATAAAGAAATGATTCATATTAACTGCGCAATAAATAGTGTTCATATGCAACATAGTTTAGTGTCAATAACATTGTGAATCATAAATAATTAAATTAAAATGTTTGGCTCATCGCCAAAAAATGAACCCAGTGTTAAAATTAAGCAATCAGAATATGATCTGCTAATACAAAACAATAATTTAGCTCAAAAACTTTGTGCTGAAAATGACGAGCTAAAGAAAAAGATAGCTGAGCTAGAAAATTCACTACAAAAAGCTATAACGGATCATTTAAAATCTGGAGATGACGGAAAACAAATCGTCTATACCACAGATGAAAGTGATTTGGAAAAAGAAATTGATCCATTTAAAACTCAATCAGTTAAAAGAAGACGCAAAAACAACAACCAAAAAAATTCATCCACCAAAGAAAAATCACCGAAATTAACGGAATCAAACCAGAAAAATCCGCCATTGCCGCCACCTTTTAATGTAAGCAATGTAACCGATTTTAACAAATTCAGCAAAAAAATTTTGGAAATGGCTACAACAGCACAGTTCAAATCAGTCGCCAGCAATGACGTAAAAGTCACTCTGCAAAACGAAGAAGACTACAGGAAAGTCAAAAAATTCATTGAGAATCAAAGTTCCGAAGAAAGTGAATTCAAAGGTATTGAATATTATACATACCAGTTAAAAAGTGAAAAAAGCTTTCGTGCAGTCATTAGAGGATTACATCCATCGTGTGATGTAAAAGAAATAACAGATGATTTAATTGAGTTAGGCCACGAGCCTACTAAAATCACAAACATAGTTAAAAAAACCAAAGGCAAAGACGGAACTACAGAGGAAAAAAAATTTCCTCTATTCCTAATTGAATTGAAACAAAAAGAAAACAATAAAGAGATTTTTGCTGTTAAAAACATTCTACACTGTAAGATAACAGTAGAACCTCCCAAACAAATAAAATCCATCCCTCAGTGCATAAACTGCCAGCAACTAGGACATACAAAAAATTTTTGTACGAGAAATCCAGTTTGCGTCAAATGTGCCGGAAAACATGCTACAAGCGCCTGTACGAAGAGACCAAACGTAACTCCGAAATGTGCCCTTTGCCAAAATGAAGGACACACAGCAAATTATAAAGGTTGCCCAACATATCAGAAAAAAATCAAAAATCAAAACCAAACCAAGTCGGTAGTAAACCGGCTCAGTGAAAAAAACTTAGAAGTTACAACAAAATACAAGGAAGTCAAAAAAGGACTAACTTTCGCGCAAGTCACAAAAAATTTGGAAAATAAAGAAAATAAAATATCAAACAAAATTGAAAACTCTGAAACGAACGAGCCGTCAAACGCAGATATACTGTCATTGCTCACACAACTAAAAACCAATATTGACCTAAGTATTGGACTTTTGTCAAACCGATTGGCAAAGTTGGAAAACAAACCGACTGCCCAAAAAACTAAAGTCAACAAAAACAAAAAATGATAAGCAAGTTCCTGCGCATCATGAACTGGAACGCAAATGGGCTCAACGCTAGGGCTCAAGAGTTGGAAATTTTCCTACGAATAAACAACATAGATATTGCTTTTATATCTGAAACACATTTCACCGAAAAAAGTCACATAACAATAAAAGGTTTTGAAGTCCACTGGACAAATCATCCGAACGAAAGAGCCAGGGGAGGCTCAGCGATAATCATTAAAAAAAATATAAAATATCATACACAAAACAGCATACAGAAAGAGTTTATACAAGCGACTGTAATTACAATTCAGTTCAACAATCAAGATGTAAATATAGCTGCCGCATATTGCCCACCAAAATCTACTCCAATATATTCAGAATGGATGGAAATCTTCGGAATATTGGGCCAAAGGTTCATCATTGGAGGTGACTTCAACACGAAACACACAGCATGGGGAGCGAGGCTGATAACTCCGGTTAAAGGCAACGGTCTTCTAAACGCAATCAAAAAAGAAAACTGTAGTTACCACTCCGGCCGTAAGCCAACGTACTGGCCTACAGACCAGAAAAAGGTACCAGATCTATTGGATTTCTTCATTTCAAGAGGAATATCACACAACAACATGGAAGTAGTAAACATGGTGGACCTGACATCAGATCATACACCAGTGATTCTTAATCTCAATGCTACAGTCATACTAAAAAAGAAAAAAGAAAATCTAACTAACAAATGCACCGACTGGGAACTCTTCAGAAATTTAGTTGAAGAGTCAATCAACCTCAACGCTAGCCTGAAATCAAAACAGGAGCTTGATCTACAAACGGAAAATTTTATCAATCTTCTGCAAATTGCGGCAAGAACAGCAACTCCGGAACCAAAAGAAAAACTTATTCACGAAATCAATTATCCAGCCGAAATAAGAGAGCTTATCAAGGAAAGGAGAAAAGCGAGAAGACTTTGGCATAGGAGCAGAAACCAAAGTGACAAAAGAATCTTCAACAATATTAGTAACAGAGTTAATAAAGTTACAAAGCAGTATAGACAAGAAAGTTTTGAAAACTACCTAAGCAATTTAAGTTCGAGTAAAGATAGAGACTACTCTCTATGGAAAGCGACGAGACGATTCAAACGCCCATGCGTCCAAATCCCTCCCATAAAAGACTCCAGAGGTATTTGGTTACGAAAGGATACTGAAAAAACGGAATTCTTTGCAAAACATCTTGCAGAAGTCTTTCAACCTCACAATGACATACAATCAAATGTAGACACAACACCAACCTACCGACCTGACAAAAAGTTCAAAAAATTCACTCCATATGAAATT
Source organism: Bradysia coprophila (assembly GCF_014529535.1). NCBI lineage: Eukaryota > Metazoa > Arthropoda > Insecta > Diptera > Sciaridae > Bradysia > Bradysia coprophila. The sequence goes on from NC_050735.1 coordinate 12,590,409, forward strand.
GCAACAGAAATAGATAAACTAAACAAGAAAAAGGCTCCAGGTATAGATGAATTAGCACCAGGAGTATTGAAAGAACTGCCAGCACATGCGGTGTACATGATTACATATCTGTTCAATGCATGCCTTAAATTCAAATATGTACCAAAAAGCTTCAAAATTGCGCAAGTAATTATGCTAAGAAAACCAGATAAACCGCCAGAAAAAGTAACCTCGTACAGGCCGATCTCACTGCTACCCACAATCTCAAAAATATTCGAGAAGTTGCTGATAAAACGACTAAAACCTTTGGTGAAAATCCCCGATTTTCAATTCGGTTTTAGAAACAACCATTCAACAATTGAACAAATTCATAGACTCACTACTAAAATTGAGAGTGCATTCGAAAAAAAGGAGTACTGCCCGGCAGCATTCCTGGATGTATCACAGGCATTTGATAAAGTGTGGCACGAAGGACTCACATATAAAATGAGTACACTCTTTCCAGGCAACTACTGTCAACTGCTTGAATCATACCTATCGGAGAGAACGTTCAGAGTAAAGGACGAAGAAACCTATTCAAACTTCTATCCAATACTAGCAGGAGTACCACAAGGAAGTGTATTGGCACCTTTCTTATACACTATATATACTGCTGACATACCTGTAACCACAAACTCTTTCATTGGAACCTTCGCAGACGACACAGCGATCATGGCAACAGATACATCGCAGTCGGAGGCAGTTAAACATTTACAAAATGCTTTGGATAAAATAAATCAGTGGACCATCGATTGGAAAATAAAACTCAATGAGTCAAAATCTAATCACGTCACTTTCGCATTGCGTCACATAAACAGCAATCTCCGCATTTACCTCAATGGGATTCCCATTCCGCAGGCAGAGTCAGCTAAATATCTAGGATTAAACCTGGACAACAAACTAAACTGGAAACATCATGTGAAGCAAAAAGCTGAGCAAATCAAACACAAAACGAGACAAATGTACTGGTTAGTCGGATACAACTCTAAACTTAACCTGTATTGTAAAAGATTGATTTACAAATCAATTTTCGCACCTATCTGGATGTACGGCTCTACTCTTTGGGGCTGTGCTAAAAAATCAAACACAGATATCATCCAAACAAGTCAAAACAACTTTCTTCGCATGATCACCAACGCATATCGTTACGTGACAAACAAAGAAATTCACAAAGATTTAAAAATACAATGGGTTGCCGATGTAATTCGGGAAAACGCCATCAAACACGAAAAAAGACTGCTTCACCACACCAACGTAGAAGCCATCTTATTACTAGATATAACAAATGAAATAAGGAGGCTGAAACGTGTTAAACCCCACGAACTGACATGAAGGATGAAAACAGCACACCGCATAGGGACTCGACCATTGGGTCGTAAAACCCACACAAGTCTTACTTTCTTCTAATTACGCAAGTAAAAGGAAGATAGTACAACTCAACCCTAGTAATAAATTAACAAATAGTTAAGATTGTACTATTCATACCAATAAAGGTGTTTTTGAAAAAAAAAAAAAAATTGCATTCCTAATGATCAAGCGATATGCTCATCTAGCATTGTCATGGCAGAGTAAAATAAACCAGGCAGGAGCGATTCATTTTTGAAACGTCAAACAAGGGACTAATACACTGCATGAAAATGAACTCAAATGAACACTGACATAAGTTGAAAAATTTAGTTCGCAAAACTATAAGGCTACTAGATAATTCAGGTCACAAGTCAAATCAAGCGCTCCTGCCAGTATTACTATACTCTGCTATGGTATTGTGAAAGCGAAGTGTTTAATGTAAGTCAAAATTCCAATTGCAAAAATTGTGCGTGTTTCGGTTTAACTTATGGATGAAAAAATAGAAATACAATGACAACAACAACGACTCGCTACACTTGCATTATACGGTGTCAACTAAACGGAGAAAGGTTCGAGGGCAACGTCAAACAATTACCAAAAATATCTGTCATTTTGACATTACCCTCAAACCCGAAATTATTTTTCAAACTTTTCTTAGTTACCAATAGAACTAGAGTCAATTTAACGTGACTACATTGAGTATGGTGAATTAAGAATTGGTAGTCGACTAACGGACTATATTGTTTATCGCCATGCTGAATGGCTTTTCTTTTGAGTTTTGCTCAAAACATTATCTCTTCCTTTTGGTTGACTATCAACTTAAATCGTGTCAGCCATTACTCATTAGGTTGCACTACTGCACTTCACTTGATATCAAATTTGTGCCAGTATTTGAGTGGTAAAATGCAAAGCGCGTACTACAGTACTATGCCATTAGTTGGAGTTCTTCACTGAATTTGGTGAAAGTTCTGAACTTCACACCATAATTACATTCATGCTAATGAGTAAACGTTCTAAAAGCTACATGCTTGTACATGTTTTTTATTTCTCTGGAGTCGAAAGTGGCTTATTACATTAGTATAGGGTAAACAAGAGAATTAGTTTTGTAGCTCTCAACATGTTGCATGCTACCTACTTCGAAGACCTTTACTTTTCCTGTTCCAAACACTAGTTTCGACGCTCTCAGAGTGAACAATGAACATCCATTACAAATTTCGGGATAAAAATGAGAATTTACGTTTTCGTGTGACTCTAAGACCGGACTTTTCCACACATGTCATGTAATAGTTATTTACATAATAAAGGATCCGAGATCCCGAAAACAAGACTTTTCATATTTATTCCGAGTCATGGAATGGATTTTGTTTATCTAGTGCTGAAATATCGCGACCTTGTCGGTCATTTCCGGCCCACTATAAACAAAACGTTGTTCCTAACTTATGCTAATGGACTTTTTTTTTAGCGAAACCTCTCATATTCGCCAAAAAAGCACTTTAGCATGCGTTAGGAAAAATACTATTCCAAGCATCTGAAACTTAAAGAATTAGTTGTAGAAGCTAGTTGGTAAACACAGTATACCCAACGGCAGTCACTGTGAAAGTATGCATCTATTGTCTTATCCGATCCTAAGAGGTATGAACGATTTCCTATCACCTAGTGTGACGTCGGGAAAAATATTTACTTTTATTTCAGAGCTCTAACTATAATGTGATAATGATATGCATTTCGATTAATAAACAATCACAATTTAGCAAATTTTATCAGGGCAATTTAACCAAGGCGTCAAACTATTATATAAAGCTATCAATTCACTTTATTAATTACTTTCAGTTTTAACGTCAAAAAGCTTACAGTTCGCCATTGTGTTTCCCGTGTGGCTTAGCGACAAAATGTTCAAATTTTTTCAATTAATTCTATGGCTGTATATCAGTACAGTTGGCTGTACCAGAAAATATTTCGAAACATTCGTTATAGAACCGCAACAATCAAGCCGAAATGCAATTAGTTTGGAACAGTTCAAGTGGCCTAATGGAATAGTTCACTACATATTCGATAGTAGCTATAATGAAAGCGATCGAAATTCCGTTCTTACTGCTATGGATCTCATTGTTCAAAAAACGTGTGTAAAATTCGTTGAAAAGACCCCTAACCAAGTCGAGCATATTCGATTTCTAAAGGTGAGCCGCTTCCCTTAAACTCTGAGTTGAAATAAAAAATTTGATTTACTTGCAAGTCACAAAATGGAGAATGTGGTTCGAATGTAGGCTATCGTCCAAATCAAGTAAAGCCGTTAGATGTTACCTTTAGTGCAGGCACGGTTTACATAACAATTTTGATCATTTCCATAACTAAATTTTCCTTAACCATAGACTGTCTTGGGTTACGTGGCGCTGTACAACATGAGCTACTACATGTTCTGGGATTATTTCATGAACAATGTCGACCTGACCGTGATGACTATGTGGAAATATTGTGGAGTCATATTGACCCCCGTGCGTGCAGACATGGACGATTTCTTTTTCGATTTTTTAAATATAAAATTTTCAGTTTTTCGTCGAAACTTTGAGAAGGGAGGCTATTCCATCCTTACAACGTTTGACCTACCATACGACTATGAGAGTTTGATGCATTATCCAGGAAATGCCTTTGCTAAGAGAGGGGAAAACGTTACCATAAGATCAAAGGTATACGCTTGAGAGGATTGTGTCATTAACGGATGTTCTGCTGTCTGAAGCATCGATGTCGATATTGACTTAATGACCAGTTATAAATCGAGACACTTTGGACTATTAATGTACTGACTGCTCACATCTTTAGTATTGAATATCGAGAACTTCTCGACAAGAAGGACAAATTATGTCGAAAGTGACTCAATTTATGATTGGTCAACGGTGATTTTTTGATTCAACACGATTTCATAATTTATTAACAGAAAGACCCTGCTCAAAGGCTTGGACAAAGTGTTGGTCCCACGTTTTATGATCTGGAAAAAATCCGACGAATGTATCATTGCAAATAGATATGGTTAACATTTGATGCAATGTACCTACCTTCAATCATTTTCTTTCGGTGTGGAACTTTGAGTTGAACGAAATAAACGTTAAGCAACTCACTAATTTTTGTCATTTTTATGAAAATGGTGAGGATCGATTAGGTTTGCCCACTTCTGACCTGGTTTATAAGAGTACACCATGAAGCACAGATGGACTTTGGTTCGAAGCAGGAAGTTTATTAAAAAAACAGATGTTCAGAAGTGTGTCAAAATAACCAGGACAGAAATGGGTAGACTACTACCGATCCTAATCAGTCCGTAAATGCCGTGGGAAGAGCGCTTGTAGCCCTTACGACTTCAATAGAATTTTCGCAATGTTGAAATAGTTTTCCAACACTTACGCTATCATAATTCTTTCAACTCTATTGAAAAGTGAGTGCTACACCCTTAGAGTAATTATACCTAGAGAGGAAATTTGTACGACGAAATGTGGTCCCAACATCAGTTTGTATAAGATAGACATTATAATTACTCTTAGGCTACACCAAACTAAATGTAACACTGCACTCAATCTCATACGGAAAGTAGGGTTCAGTAATTTCAGTGATCGAAGGTTTGTATTGGCATTATTGCATAAGCGCTACAGTTAGCTTAAGTGATCGAAGACGAACTCCAGCCAATAAGCCTCTAATGTTAATCTAATATGCCGCTGGGCGGAAGGCTCCAGATGATGTTGTGCGAAAGAATATTTACACCTAAGATTGTTAGTTCTATAGGCTGGACATTTACATAAGAAGTGTTCAACTGTTTATATGTCATCACAGTTTGCGCATCGATCACTATTTGTTGCTATACCCATATAGTGTTTAAGTGTTTGTTGAGGCAGCAGTATCCAGTGAAAATGGAAGTCATTCTTCTCCTACTTCTCCTGTTTCTCCTATTAAGTGAGGGTAAGAATCTGGAATTTTTAATGTTGAATTTATTACAATATTTAGACTGTCATGCGTGGAGCTCAAGTGGGTATTGAACTTCTCCCATTTCCACTTATTAATCATGCCGGCACGTTAGTAAGCGGGCGTGACGCAAGTCCACTACCAAAAAAGTTTTTTTTTTTTTTGGGACGGGGAAGCATATTTATAGCAACTTATTGACTTCTCCCCCTTGGCTCTAATGGCCAAACTAGAATAGATTTTCCTGAAATTTTGGTTATAGGCTAATAATGGCCCAAAAATAAGAATGGAATTTTCAAAAGTTGGAAAAAACCCATATTTTGGGAGCTGGAGCTCCCCAAAGTCTCCATACAAATGCCATTTAAAAGCCAATTTGAATGTGTGTGTGTGTGTGTGTGTGTGTGTGTGTGTGTGTGTGTGTGTGTGAGTTGTATGTTTTGTTGCATGATATGGATGGTAATGTGGTGAATGGTGTGTGTTGTTTTGGGATGTGTTTCTTGTTGGAAATTCCTGGGGTCATTAAATATAAACTTACACTAGGTTGGTTCCTAAATTTTGGGATGACAGATGATTCCTCTGGCACTTCCCAACTTCCATCGGTTTTTTTCGATGGATTTGGGTTATTTTGGACATGAGTGATGTGTTCCAAGGTTGGTTCCTAAATTTTGGGATGACAGATGACTCCTCTGGCACTTCCTAACTTCCATAGGTTTTTTCGATGTATTTGGGTTATTTTCGATATAAGTGAGGTGTTCCAAGATTGATTTCTATATTTTAATATTCAGACTGATTTCTCTAGAATTTTTTAATTTCCATAAGGTTTCTTGATGTTGACAAAATGACATACTTTGTGGCGCATTTTTTTTGGTAAAATTTTCTTTCTGTAACTTTTTGGGTCACTTTTCTGTTGATAAAACTTTTGCGTACAGGCGCAGAATGCGTCACCCTCAGCGATATCTGTAATTTTGTAAGTAAGATAGAGGACTTGCGTCACATTTACCCTTTAAGGGTTTTTTGACTGATGTTAAATGCTGCAAAATCACTAAACTTGTAATAATTTGAGTAATATGTGAACTAGGGGGACAACAATTCGATTAAGATTACTGCGTAGCGTAAAGAACGATAAATTGTAGTCGTTTAAATTTGATTCTTTTGCGATATCGACATCAAAAAGATTGAGCAATTTATTGACCATGCGTTGTTTTAGCATTAGAGGTAACACATTGTCATAGAAATAATAATTTTCTTAAACCAATTTTTAAGACTCGATTCGAATGTGATTAATGGTTCCGTTTTAATGAGAAATTGATCTTGTTTTAGATCAACGTCACCAGATTTAATTTACGAGAGGAAAAAAACTTATCCATTTATCTAATTACATCTGAATAGCAATTTACCTTTTTTTTTCAACCGCACACAATATATCGAATAACCTAAATACCGTCCGTCGAACAATATTGGCAATTTATTTTTTATATGGCCAATTTTTCACATTAAATACTTTTTGGCGCAAAATTGCATGAGTTGTACGTAATGTACCATTATTATACCTACATTTTATTAAATTCAATTATTTTTTCACTCACCAAAAAAAAAAACGACAGACATAATATCGCCAAGTCCGTTTATTTATGGTATTTTTTTTCTTAATTAATACGTCCACTGTGCAAAAATAACAACGGTGACGAACGCGTGGTGCGACGGATCTAAGATGTGAGACCATATTGGAATTTTTTAATGATTTGGATTTTTTTTGTATTTAATTTCAAGGACCTCCGTGAATTTTATGTGTTAAATGTTTGTAATGTCTATGTGCAAGAAATGTGTAAATCTGTCGGTTTAGATATGTTTGAGAATTTTCAATATGTTTCACTTATAATTACTTCTTGCTCTTTTCCATATACGGAGTTTTTGTTTATTAATAACATTTTCCGCAACAATTCAAACAATAATTAGTTTGACTTATAGTTACAAAGCTTGTTAAAGCTTCGCAAAAAGCTAAACTCAATATTCAATATTTGATATTACGATCCGGAGGAGACACAACGTCTTCTGTTTCCACGTTTTATCAGCAACCTCCAAAACAATTTAGATCATATCAATGAAGTATTAAGATGAATCGACACATCGCTTCGAGTAAAAATAATAAATATTCGTGGTGGTGTAACCTACTACGAGAAAACGCAATAGTTCACTAAAATTGGAACAAATTCTGAGTTTTCTCACAGAAGGCTTCATCACCACAAACATTTATCTGGCAAAAATTAATCCACGCCATTAGTCGTATAAATTTATACGTCAGATAGAGCTTTTTTCTCCTTTGCTACGATCTGTCAGTTTTTCTATTTTGCGATTTTGTAAGGAAATGAAAACTAAAATTGAGATATCTTTGCTGTTTTAAGTGGTTTTCCATATTTTTTTGGATCAAAATGTTTTAAAATGTGTTTGGAATCGATTGGCATTAACAGATTGTGTGAAAATATTTTTTTTCTATTTTATTATTTTATTAATACGCCATTAGTCGTATTTTATACGTCAGATAGAGCTTTTTTCTCCTTTGTTACGATCTGTCAGTTTTTCTATTTTGCGATTTAGTATGGAAATGAAAACTAAAATTGAGATATCTTTGCTGTTTTAAGTGGTTTTTCAATTTTTTTTGGACCAAAATGTTTTAAAATGTGTTTGGAATCGATTGGCAAAAATATGGAAAAATATAGTTTCTCCTGCAAATCTTCAGAGTATTGAATTCTGAACAAAAGTCTCCTTGGTGGTTACTTTGTAGAAAATACAGGGTGATTCGGAAATACTGCCGAAATAAAAAAAATGGATAAATTTGAGTTTTGGCAATGTTAAAATACAGAGAATAAAAATGAATTGATCTTGGAAAAATTGAAACTACTATATTTCGCAACTTATTAACCAAATAAAAATGAAGTTTTTTCAAGAAATCTTTGTAGTATGAAATTTTGAACGAAACTTTCCTTTTTTCGTCAAAGTCTCCCCTACTAACAGTTTGAAAATCGTCTACCAATACCTCATCTGCGTAATATTTTTCTAGACCGAAACAAGCATCCATGTCCGTGTTCAGATATTGTCCACGTCCGATCAATTCCAAATCAATACTGTGGCAGAAGTCAGAATCCAAATTCATAAATTGTTCCGGGTGTCGAGCGCTCAACGAAATTGTCAGTGAAGCATAAGGACTCAGTACAAAATTTCCATTTTTTATTTTCATTTTGTAGAAAATATAGGGTGGTCTTCAGGTACTGCCGAGGATAAAATCGTAGAAAATTGTGTTTTTCCTGGCTTATTTAAACTTCCTAAATGCCAAAATACAACATCAAAAAGATATGGTTTCTTGGTAGAACTGTTGAAGTATTAAATTCTGTACAAGAAATCCTTTTTGGTAATGTTGTAGGGTGTAAATTTTTCAAATACGAAAATATCCGATCAGTCAAAAAACCCTTAAAGGGTAAATGTGACAGAAGTCCTTTATCTTACTTACAAAATAACTGTTATCTCTGTGGGTGACGCATTGTGCGCCGTACGCAAAGTTTTATCACCAAAAAATTGACCCAAAGTCCCCAGTCGCCTAGATAGCGAAACTTGTGCTTGTGCGGTTGGTTCGATTCCCCGCCTGTACCAAATTTTTCTTTTCACATTCTGATTTATTCTAAATGTTTCGGTTTTCTTACGTTTCAATTCTTTCAGTACATTTTTTAACCATTTTCCTAACAATAATTTCCTCAACATCTGCCACTTGAGACGTAAATTTTTTTTGTAAAATTTTCTTTCACTGGGGACTGACTTCTTGGGGGTTATTGGAGCAAAGGAGAAGAAGTCAAAAAGTTGCTGTAAATATGCTCCGCCGTCCCAAAAAAATTTTTAAAAACTTTTTTGGCAGTGGACCTGCCGCACGCCCGCTTACTAACGTGCGGGCATGATATTTGAAAATTTTGTGTCACATTTTCCCTTTCAATACCAAAATACTAAAAAGAAAAATGTAGTTTATTCGGAAGAAGGAAACTGTTTCGTTTCCGAAAGCTCGGATTATTGACGTATGAGGGAGAGCATCGAGGCTCGTAACTAACTAGCCTGTTTACCCTAATCAGTTTGCAAAACAAATTTTCGAAGTGACAAAAACAAGTTGCGCAGATAGTATATTTACCTGTGCAAAAGAAACATTGTCGTAATGATGATGAACATTACGATAAAAATAACGATGAATGCACCGAATTATTCGGTTGAAGGAAGCGATTATAAGTTCATAAATTTTCTCTATTTTTTCAAATAATTTGTAATTGCAATATAATAAGTTAAGAATTCAGTTTAGTACGATCTCTGCATTCAGTTGAAAGACTATACGATGAATAGTTACGTGGTCCGAATTATTTCTATTTTATTGGCAATTTGTTTAGGACATTTTGTGTCTAATACAAATTATAACATCCCGTCGGTAATTTTCCTTTATTGCAACCTACTGATTTTTGAGTCAGTGAAATTTAGACATACTTTACTCATTTTCGGAGTACTGGTCACATTGGATTTTCTGCGAAGTGACTCTAAAGAGACTTTTGTGCGGAATTCAATACTCTGACGAATTGACGATAAGACTTTATTTTAATTTTTTCTACTTCTACTACGTGCTCCATGCGAAAGTTCCCCATTAGATTTTGTCATCTGCTAAAATGATCAATTTCATGTCGAGTATTCGGTTCATTTTCATCCTTTCATTTCTTATGTCGAAATCAACTTCCGCATGGAGCAGGTAGTAGACCAGAATACATTGGATGCTGTTTCATACTTCCTTACTTTGGAAACAACTTTCTGATACTCGTAAACTCAATCGTTTGTTTGTAAGCAAGTTACTTCGCCAACCTTTATTCAACAAGTGTAGTCGTCTTCGGCTCAGATGCAAGATATACAAACTCTACATAGTGTAGACTACACTTGTCGAAAAGACAGTTACTATTCGTTCTGATATCTCAAATATGTGGAAAAACATGATTTTCAAGATTCGGATGCCTATAGGCCGAGATAACCGTAAAATCTAGCTTATCACCGAACCACAGGAGCACTTGAAAGCGTGTATTGTATTCTACACACTGTGTGTAAAAAGTTTTGTGAAGTCTTTATTTTACAAAGGAGTGGCGAATATGAGTTTTCAGGCGTCTATTTAACACTTTCTTAGCGTACCTGAAGTGTTTTGAATTACTGTTAAGTACTAACAAATAATGCCCAAAGTCACCAGTTGGCAAGCAAAAGAGTCCATTTGAACTCGTCTTCTTTAGAAATGCGCCAATTTATTATTAGGAAAAATGTCTACGACATTTACTGAAAAAAATCTATTTACAGGACGTTACACTGCGTATGGAAAAGATGTTATGTACATGCGGGCGATCTTGCACAATTTCCAGCTGCCAAGTCAAACCCATATCGAGGAATGCTACACTCATCCAATTGATTGGAACCCTAAAGAAAGTATTGACGGACATAAAATTTAGAATTAAATTGCATTATCAATTTAGTAACAACGAATACAGACCAATGCTGGTCGACAACGAGGTCGACTATTGCGCTGTTCAAAGAGGCGTTCGCTCGTCGCCAATGTACGATTATGTTCTACGTTTGCTTGGCAAACACACAAATCTGATGCGAGGAAAATGTCCATTTCCGTCTGGTGAATACTACGTAAAAAATTTTACGTTTTCAGCTGCTCAGTTACCGCATGTCATTCCTAGTGGTCGATATTTTGCACTTATTTCCACACATGTACAATTTAACGAATTTCTGTACAACGTTTCAATGTATTTTCAAGTTTCTAATTATGGTACGCACTATTGGAATATTGGTTAAATTGGCTTTTTAATTTAACGACGTGTCAGAGCTTCCTTTACTCGTCAATACTCGTTTTCCGTTTCGATACAGCCCTTGAAAACCTGTCTCACTGAAGCCCTCAATGCCAGTGAATCATAAAATCTCACATCCATAGCACTCCTCCTAGCATTTTATTTAGATTTTGTTAGGAGTTTTTAGGATTGTATGTTTTAACTCATACCACGAAAACTTCATCTTCGGATGGAACAGAAGGAAGAGGTGCTACAGCTACACTGACAATTTTATACCATGTAATTAGTTATCGCCCGAAACCACTTACAGTGGGGTTGTGACACAAGTCCTGTTATCCACTTACAAAAGAACTGATATCGGTGGGGTGACGCTTACAGCTTCGACTCGCAAAAAGAAAAGCTAAAATTTTACCGAAACAATTCTAGAAAAAATTACACTGACATACCCTGAAAATTTCAGCCAAAAAGTGACAAAGGTTGGTAAAATTCTCGAACTCGTATGGACGCCCAGATTACGAATAAAATAAGTGGGGAGTAGTAGGAGCAAAGGGGGAAAAGTCAAAAAAGTCCTGCGAATTTTTTTTTCAGATTTTTTAGTGTTAACGAACTTGCGTCACGGCCTTTCACTAACGTAGGGCCATGATAGTTATCATCATAAAAAGTATTTTCGGCATTTGAAACATCGAGTTTTGGTGCAATAATAGAGATTATAATGGCGTTTAATCTAGTTTTGCTGTTGTCGGGCACCCACAGCACCGACAGCTAATTTAGTGACTATAGGATTCAATTCTAAAATGTTATTGGCATGATATGTTACAAAACTTGATCAAAAAATGTTAATCTCCTATCACTATTATGCCGAAGGTACGCTCAGAATAAAATAAAAAAATCTGACTTTTAGGAACCATGGAAATCCTGGCCTATAATTTAACTCCAGGCAGCTGGGCAGCATTCGAAAGGCACTGACTTCAGCTTTCTAAAGAGCCCTCATTCGATCAATTCTGTTACGCATTGGAGGTGTGATGACACCCCAAAGTTTATGGATTTTCCATGTCACGTTTTAGAAAAATCCCTATGTCGACGCCATTTTGTTTTTCTAAAAAAAGTTTTCTACGAAATGTTCTTACTTGATTCAAAAGTATATAAACACTGAAGGTACCGCAGACCCTCAGGAAGTATAAACTTTTCTGTATTGAGTATTGAAGTGCAACCTAACAAAGTGATTTTTACTCGATTTTACTTGTGTCCAACGCTATGAAAATTATATTCACCCGAAAGTAGGGATCAGCGTGTTTTTGCGGATCTGCGGTACCTTCAGTGTTGATATACTTTGACTTGATTAGGCTTGCAAGAAAAAAAGTAATTTCGAAAAATATCAGGATATATTCGACTTTTAATTTTTTCATATAAACAGCTTTTACGGCCGGATAAACGATTTTCCATTTTCCAGAAGAGTTCTACAGTTTTTCATGCCCAACCACATGACATAAAGAAAAATTTCCAAAAACTCAAAGGCGAGTTTTATCTGGCACAAGCCACTTAAAACACGACCTGCGTTAAAACTGTATAATCAATGGATAGTAAAACGACAAAATGATCTCTGCGTACTAGTTACACTTATTAAGTGCGGAATCTCTTTTAAAGATTAATAGTTTCAGAGAAAAAAAATAATTTCAAAGCTTAGAAAATGGTGTAGGCCACAAAGTCTTTCATAGTGCTCCCGGAAACTACAGTTAATTTTTTTGAGCTTCTTTTGCATACGGAACTAATACAGTGTTGTCAATGAACTATCAGAGTAAATCTTATTCGTGAGTTTATTAATTAACCGTCATTTTTGTGTGGACTGAGTAGTCGAGTGGCAATGCGAACATGTGAAATGGCGATTAGTTGTGTTAAAAATTGTCTAAAAATGAATTTATCCATTTTGATGGAAATATAAATATTCCGCACACATTATCGTTAAAAACATGACGGGGAAAAGACACGGAAGCAACGTGATATTGTGTAGTGTGCAGACAGTTTCTGTGATCTGTTGGTAGCCTTTTCACACAAGACATGAAATTTAAAAATAAAAAACGAAATTAATTTTCATAAGCTTCAATGAGCTCTGTCGTGTACATTTACGGTACATGTACGGTGGTACATACAATAAAATATAATTTACGATTTGAAATTGTGATTATCTAATATAACTAAATGAAACCTGTGTTCACATATCGTACTGGTTGCATACTCATATCATGGGTCGGAATTTTTTTTCTCGTGTGTACAAGAAACAAATGCGTTGTTTCACGTTCCATTTTTTTCGCATGTTCCGTAAATTAGTTTTTCTTAACAGTTTCTGGTCTCAGTGAATATTACGTTACCATCAACTTTCTTTCGATAATTGACCACATTAATCGGTGATTATTGATGAGCATTGAACATCTAAGACGTAATATATTTCTATCACTGCATTGATTGCATCTGATTTATATTCGTTTTGTTGTGCCAAACGTATATGCAAAAACATTATGCACTTGTCAACAACAATGGAAAAAAATATATTTACATTTCTTGGCAGCGATGCCAGATGGGTTGGTTTCTTTCATTCAAATGAAAGTGATTTTAAATACATTTGATAGAACCACAACATGTTATGGTTGTTGATTTTGTGTGATTTTCATCTTGTTTATTCGGTTTAATAACTCAGGTGCGAAATAGTAATTTATGCCACTCAGCATAAAATGCAAAATTTGCTAACTTTAGATGCATCTGTGGCTTAAAACGTTGTATGCAACTCGATGCAAAGTACTTTATAGGGCCTAGGGCCTCGTGTCATAATTACACATATAGAGCTTCGTAAAGTACTTTGCAACTCGATTAAATAAATAACTATTATGCCACCAATTTATGCCAATTTATGATGTTGAACAAGAGGTTCAGGGCATAGCATCCCCCAGCAAGTAGATTTCCTAAAAGCCTCTGTGATTGGTGCGCTTGATCTTAACTCTAGCTTAACTCTTGCAAGATGAAGACCAGCAGCTATGGGATACGTACCAAGGAATTTGCACACAAAGCTCTTTCGACCTTATGTGTCATGATCCTGGAAGGAAGTGCATCTCAAGCTCACTATATCAGAAAAAAACGGAAAAGTTGGAAAATTGTGGGCATTTACGAACTGCTGCAAGCTTGAGGATACCCACATGGTCTATTGATGCTACATGTTGTTGTGGTTTAGCACCTGAGACCGATGAGCACATCCTTATGGATCTTCTTTTTACACAGTTTTAGATTTTGTACCCAAAGAAAGACACCTTAACGACTTCCTGCCGAAAACTGGAAGATTCCAGTGACAGAAGAAGGAGTAAATGTCGGGGCTAGACCCGATGGTAAAAAAAACATTACAATCGAAGTTGTGTTTCAGCTAAAGGTCGTAAGTTTTGTGGTTCCCACGTTAACCTTGTAGCAGGCGGTGCTTTGAGCAGGCGTAAAAAATATCGATCTCATTTGTATTACTCCAATAAGTATAGGCCGTTCCATTAGTCTAAGTTCGTTCGAATGCTACAGTTCGTAAAAGGGTGAAGTTCCTATTTTCTCAGCCAAAGCCTTTTTGTACGACCAGTGGTGCCAATTGACTTTAACCTGTCACAGACGGCAAGCATATAAACAGTCGTACTATTCAGACTATTACTTCATTTGATCGAAGATTTTCAAAGATTGATTTCAGAAATTTTTTACCTCATTCGTGTTGAGCATGCCTTTTGCTGTCTGGCCCTTTGGGCTAAGCCAAAGTCTCTGTTAAGAGCATGCAAGAATTTAGAAAAGTTCCAAGAAATTTCGTCACCAACTGATAAACATATTTCTGGACCAAGGTCCAGATTAAATCACAGAAAATAAATGAATAACTTGGAGTTATTGACATTCGACGTTGAACGAAAGGAGCCTGAGGAACGAAAGGTATTTTTTGTTGCAAGTCGAAATTTAATATTAATATTAATTGTCGACGTTACGTACTCATTTTTTTTTTCTACTCTATTGAGTAATAACATGCCCAGTCCATGTCAATAAATTAAGTGATTAAAAAAAACTAACCGAGAAACATTTCACTTTGCTTACACTCTCATTTCATTTTCATTTTTTATTTTATTTTTGCACTGAAACTGAACGTGATCATGAAAACAAAATGATGAATTCCTAGGAAATCACCTGTAATTATAGGCTATTTGGTTGAACAAAGATCGCACAACTTAATGTTTGAAAGAGCAATTTATTAACCAATTGCTTTATATAAATCAGATGAATGTGATCTACAGCATGACCCGAAATACCATGCACCTCACTTATACCAAGAGCATCTGGAGGGTGGACAGAAACTTTTCTGACAAAACTTTCGGCAAAACATAAAAATATATTTATCAGCAGCAGGGCAAGCCCGTTTACACTGGCTGTCACACAAAACAACGTTATATCTGCATGCATAGGTTCTACTTCTCTATATTTATATTTCCTTTGATGTATCTGGAAGGTATCCTGTTCGATCCTACTGAGTGAGTTCGTCCTTATACCAATTGTGTTAGGAAGATGTTTGGTTCGAAAAAAGCTGAGTGCACCATTGTTTGTACAATGAATTAGCAAGGTGTTTTGCTGACCTTGAACAAAGGCTATTTCTTTAGAATGTGCGAATAGCTAGGAAAAGTATCAAAAAGTGCTAATAGTCGTCTTTTTGGCTATTAGCACATTATGCCAACAATCTCTTAATTAATTAATTAATTAATCTTATTATTAATTTTGCGTTGATTGGTATCTACTGTAATATGTACTTTAAAAGGCTTACAGGCCCTACTCATATTATGACATAAATAAACTAAACTAAGCTAAACTCTTGTTGGCTATTTGCACAATGCGCCAATAGTCTCTACTTGGCTATTCGTAGAAAGCGCCAATAGCATCCGCCTACACTGATAAAAAAAATTCGTCAACATACATCCAGTATGTATGAAATGGCTGGCAGACAGCTTCATTTCTGCCTTACTTCGGATATGTATATTCCAACGTCTGGCAAGTATATCGTACATGTTCGATGTACAAACATACGAGTGACACGGATAGTCACGAGCAGTACGTATGACTATACGTCGGACATGTACGATATACATGTCAGACGTTGGATATACATGTCAGACGTTGGATATACATGTCAGACGTTGGATATACATGTCAGACGTTGGATATACATGTCAGACGTTGGATATACATGTCAGACGTTGGATATACATGTCAGACGTTGGATATACATGTCAGACGTTGGATATACATGTCAGACGTTGAAATATACATATCCGAAGTAAGGCAGAAATGAAGGTGTCTGCCATCCATTTCATACATACTGGACGTAAATTTTTTATCAGTGTAATAATAATCTGTCTTAACAACCTATGAAGGGTTGGGGCTAGATCATCACTATAACTAGTTTAGAAGCTTCGTAAGGTTCGTACGCTTTGTGATTCTTTCCTTATATTTTACTGTACCAGCGACAAACCTAGAAGAGATTCAGGTTACTATCGCCTAATTACCCATATTGCACGACTGAGGCAAAACAAATTTACGTTTAACCTCCAGGTCTTGACCATTTATCAATCACCGCTTTTAAGTTTGGAGCACCCTCTCTCTCTCTCTATCTAAGATCTCACACAGTATATATCCGCTTAAATCAAATCCATTTTCTATCGTCAATGCAAATGTAAATATTCCGTGGAAAGGTTGAAGATCATTGGCCATATTGTTTGAAATTCTTTTTTTTTATAGTTTTAACGCAAACTGATTTCTTAATCAAAATTGAGCATTAATGTGAGCGTAATAAATAAATTAGTGTGAATAAACCTTGACCATGGCCATTAAGTTGGGAGTGTTTATTAGAGAAAGAAGCGTAAAAATGTATTTTTCGAATATTGTGATTAGCTGGAAAATGTGTAAATGATTGATGAGATTGTAATTGGGCAATGGTTGTGGTCTTTTTTTCATAACGCATTTAAACGAAATGGGATTGTCTTTGAAAAACAATTAGAAAAATTTCCTTAGTTTTGACTTTCGCTCAAAATGCATGGATGTATTCTATACAACAAAGCTGCAGCCTGCAGTTCTGTTGCATTTTAGCTGCATTATTGGCTCTGTCAAAATTAACCGGATTGTGTTGTATTACATACCCGACCCATCTAATATTTGTAAAAGTCGATTACAACAATTGATACATATTTACAGATCGATTCAAATTAACGATTTGAATTTTCATTTCATTTTCATCGCAACAATTGTAACACTTTCTTCGATCGAAAAGAAATTAACTTCGGTAAAGAGTTAAAGTGTAAGTATAATGTGTATACATGCACCGTATTGTGTACAGCGTTAAGCGGTTACAAACAAGCCAATCTATCTCTATATACACAGAGACCATACACAAAAACTAATTACGACCGTATTTTATTTAATCTTGATTGTTACACATCTTATTTCGAATTGCCGTTGAATTTGTGGTTTTTGTGACGGTGACTCGCGGTTATATAATGAATGAAATGTGAATGGGAATTTTGGTGTACGATTTTTATTTTGCATAATTATTTATTGGATGTAGGTATGATAAGTGGATTTTTACGTATTACAATGCTTTATGTATGTACTATGTACAGCGGTAGGTATACAAGGTATTAGTTATGGATAAAGTTGTGATTGGGACACGTAATCGAATGTCGAGCAATTTTTTTGGTTTTTGTTTTTGCTCTGATATAATTTTTATTTTAATTTAAATTTGTTTATTCGAAGCAACGGCAGCTGGTGTGTTCTACTACTCATGCTATTTACAAAAACAAAATTCTTTTTCCTTTCGTTTGCATACTGAGTTTTTTCTTGCAGAATTTTTTCTTTAAAGTTGAGGGTTAAGTTTCGTAAGACTGCGTTTGGCCTGGTTTAATGAGTTTTGCAATACACCATCGCTTCAAAATTTATTGTTCTTTTACAAGATGTTTTCTCAAATTCTTTTTTCTAAGTTTAGTTAAAAATAGTTTCAACGAAAAGAAAATTGAGGTCCGGATCCCCTGACTTTTGCACTTTGTCACGTGATTACGGTAAGTTTCTAAGTGACATACATTTTTTACCTGTCGACTTCGAAAAGACGTACACAGGTAGAATGTATTCCTTAAAAATCTTATATTCTCCAGCAGAGCACATTTTCGCTCTTCGTTACCCTCGCTAATTTTGACAAGCTAATAAATAGTGGAATTTATTCTTCAGATTTTCAGTGAACAAATAGCAAGTACTTGAGCGATGACAAGACCATTCGCAAATACGAGTAACGCCGTAGCACTGCCCCTTGCATCAACATAGAAAATATTCGGAGGCCATTCCGACCTTTGTCCCATTGCTAAGTGTTGTAATACATTGGATGCTGCGGAAGTAATTCTTTACGTGAAGATACAAGCCAAACTCACAAGTGTGATTTTTAGTCCTAGCCATTGTGTTAGAAAAAACGGCTGTTCGTGAAAAATGTACTGAAAAAGTCGAATTTCCAAAAAGAAAATTTATTCCACAACTTTTCATTCTTAATCGTGCGTGATAACTGAAAAGCTCTTAAAAACGTAAAGCAAGCGGATTGAAGGGACCTGAAGTAAAGAGTTTGCATATCCGAACTGTTAGAGTCAATTTTTCATTGAATTCTCAATTAAATGTTTTTGAGTCATGTAGGCGGCTAAATTTTTTTTTGTGAATCTAATTTATTCTGAATAAATATCTCGATCAGTACAGTCGCTTTATTAGAATCAATCCACTGCCAATAGGTTATGGGAATCCATCACATGTAAATAGTCAGACAGAACTATTTAGTCAGACAGAATCATTTTGGTCAAGCAGAATCAAATTGGTCAGATAGAACTATTTGGTCGGACAGAACTATTTACATCAACAATTTTATGTGGTCAGTCAGAACTACAATCATTTACGGATACAGTCAGATATCCACACAAGGGATCAGTTAGAATCTCTGGAAATTAACACAGAAATTTACCGAAATTCAAACGTCGTAAGTGCTCGGTTAGAAGTACTCATTTGTCGAAGTATGGATACAAGCAAGATATCTATTGAAAAACTAAACGGCTCAAATTATCAACTATGGAAATACAAAATCGAATGGTATTGATCAAGGACCAAGTGTGGGATGTAGTGAACGAAAACATATCCGCAAACCCGACTGCAGCTTGGAGGCGAAAAGACGATAAGGCAAGGGCAATAATTGGTTTGCAAGTCGAAGACATCGAATTTATTCATATCAAAAAGGCGAAAACATCGAACGAATCATGGACAATTTTGAAAAGTCGACATGAAAAGCCAACGCTGACAAACAAAATTTCGCTCTTGAAAAGAATTTGCGGTCTGAAAATGAACGAAGACGATGATTTAGAGGAACATGTAAACAAGATGAATGATCTGGTTGAACAACTGGCATGTTTAGGTCAAGAATTGGCAGAAAATTTAATCGTGGCTATGATTCTACGTAGTCTGCCAGATTCATACGACTCACTCATAACCGCACTTGAAACTAGACCGGAAGAAGAGCTCACAATTACTTACGTTGTCGGAAAGTTGAACGATGAATACAAAAGGAAAACGGAATCGAAATCGAGCCATCTCAAGTATTCCGAATCTGAAAGTTCAATTCTAAAAATTTCGAATGCCGGACGTCAAGCTCAGAGAACTTGCAGCTATTGTCAGAAGTCTGGTCATCTGAAAATAAACTGTTTTGCGTACAAGATTTCTGTGGAGGATTAAACATACATTTAATGATTTATTTCCGAGAAGGCTGTGAAAAATATCTTAAAATTACCCTTCATGTAATGAATTTTACTTTTGGGGCAGATGTACACGCTAAAACACACAATACATGCAAGTGTACACGCATACACATACATGCTTCAAAATTTTAGCCTTTTTGACGTCTGAGTAATGCTAGGAGCAGTGCTATGACTACCGTGAAAGTGAATAATAGTACATTACTGCTATAAGGCTGAATATAAGAGACATGTACGTATACGAGCAAGTTTTACCTCGCAATTTTGTAAGAAAAATAATTGACCATTTCGGCATCGATTCCAGCTAGAAAATCTCATCTGATTGCTAAGAGCGAATCCATTTGCAAAATCTCTCTTTTGCAAATTCGTAAAATTTCCAAACAGTTGATTTTTGCAATCATCGCTTAATTATATGACTCTGTGGTACTTCTATCCAGAATAATCATTTCTTCCGTAATTTTGTGATAATTTATGGAAGTAAATAAATATTGCTTGTACTTGCACACCGTATAGATGCTCAACGAAAGCAATTATTTATTACAAAAGTTATTTCTTTACAAAAATATTCTTTTGTAAATGATGTTGAACAATACAACAGCAGCATTTTCTTGAATGAAAACAGCTCGATTTTCTATTTTTTACACAAAGCAGAACCGATGAATACAACACAGAATTTCGGTTGTATTTGTATACTTTTCACGCAATTTGATTTTCTATACTAATTCATAACAAAGAAAAAAAAAATGAAAATAAAGAATTTCCATAATGAACACAGGTAAAGTAAATAGAAGAATTATTACGAATTTAATTGAACAACAATCCAACCAATTACCCAATTTCATTTAACATTTTATTATGTTCAGTTGCGCGGAAATGTTAGTGACTTTGTCTTCCATAAAAATTAAAATGTTTAATGTTTAATTCACGAATTCTCAACCAAATGATATACTGCCTGCCACTCGTTTCATAAAATCGGTCTCGTCAATTTCGTAAATTTTATGGCAAAAGTTTTGGGAAATTTTTACGACTAATTTTATTTTAGAGAATGATTGAAATTTATTTATGTTTCTGTGAAGATCCGTTATTGCTCACTATGCCCTTGTGCATCATTTTCGCAATTCGAAATATGAGATTTTTGTTTTCGTTTTTAATGCAGATCTATAATAGAGATACACTGAGCTGAGATATATGTACAGGTTTATTGCATGCGTAACTCGTATCCATAAAGGTATCAATTTCCCTGACGTATTAAATGTAATTCCAATCAAATGTCGCTAAACATAAAACTGTTACAATGGAGTAATTTGACCCCGATTGCGTCAATATAAAATTTATTTCAAATTACGAAATATCAAAGCTACCATCCAATCCAATCTGACTATATAATTTTTGATGAATTTGTGACATAAATTGTTCACACGTGGGTAAGTCTTGGACTCAAATTGAATCTGTTTGGGATTAAAAGTAAAACCGAATCTATTTCATCAGCCTAATGGTAATTTATTTTTCAAAACTCAGTCATTTTCTCCCCTCTGCTGAAACTTGTGTTTAACTCTGGAGAAAATTTAGAAATTGCACAACACCCTAGAAATGCAATTTTCAACTTTTCTTCCCTCGTTGAACAAACAACTATCGTATAAGCACAGCACTGAGCCAACCACTATCAATACGTTCTTTTTCATTACTGCGTCGTCGAGGGGACCTCTTGAAAATTCGGTTATCGTATTTGGTTCAGTGCTATGGTATAAAATACGAAGGAAAATAATCTGACTTCCTTAGGCTCACGATGTGTATCATAACACGAGACTGCAGGTACTTAGCCCTAAGTGTCATAAATAATCATTGTTTACCAAGGGACGAAATAGCAAAGTCCAATGAGAATGAAGATATTTGAACGTTACGTTTTTTTATGTGTATGGGTGACAGTTCAATTATCAGTACAGAGTGAGAGGAAGTTTCATGCTATTTTCTCAACACCTTGCATCGACCAAAAGGTTAATTTTTATGAAACCTAGACCACGAACACGATTCGAGGTCTGTAATCACTTAACAATGAGTTAAATACTCTCGAGGCGAAGCCGAGGAATACTCTCGAGGCGAAGCCGAGGAATACTCTCGAGGCGAAGCCGAATTTGGTAAACATACAAGAAACCCTTCTTATGATTGACAAGCAATATATTTGTCTTAAAGACTTCAGATAATTTTTTGCCGCCATGTAGAATCAAGGAGTAGAAAGAGACAGCTGTAAATAATATATGAAATGTATCAATAGAAGGCTACAAAACCGGGGCAGGGAGAACGGGGCACAAATGGACCTGAAAAATCTACTACACCTATTTTTTTCAGCTGATGTCTACTTCATTGTTAGGATACGATCTAAAGTTCTTGTATCATATACTCGCATATACAGAGAACAATGAGATAAACACAAAGTAAACAAACATTACATTGTAAAGCAGCTGATAAGAAGTAGTTATTCATACAGCCGAGTGATATATGCTTTTTAGGCACTAGATGCGCCTATGGTCTCGGCGCATAGCTATATATCATCTTCAAGGTCATTTGAAATGCCATTCGCATTAAGCAATGCCAACCACGTTGAAAAACTTTCATGTAAGGACACCACTTTGTAATAACCAAGTTTCTGAATGAATGAACGAAAAATTTAACGAAATTTAAGTGAGGTTACGTCAGAAAGCACCGTAACTTGAAGAGGATCTATTGCTAGATGTGCATACTGAATTTTTAAAAGCAGAATTAGTGTAGCAAACTGTTTAAAATGTTCAAGACTAAATGACTTTTCAGTCAAAGTATTTTCGTTACTTTACTGTTTTGCACGTGTAAAAATCCCACTTTTGAATCTAAGCTGTACTTCTTGTTTTCTCTGATTTCTCTCATTTGCCCATTGAAATAGCGTACGAAATTAGACAATTTAGAGAGAAACGACGAGGAACAACAGTAACAAATTAGTAAATGGAATTGTTTATATGGGCAAAGCAGTGAAACAGTATACAAATAATTTTTGAAAACAAATTTAATCTCTCGAAAGTCCAACATGTTAATCCGACACTTCTCTCTGTGAATTTATTTCTAATAAAAATTGTAATCGTTAAAAACGGTCTAAATAATAAAAATTGAATCCGTCATAAAGTCGTTGGTCTAGTTCTTAATCTGACTTTTATGCAAATTAAATTATTAGTATTGAAATCGGCATATGATTATAACATTAAGTACACAATGAAACTTGTTCAAAATTTATTAAAAATATCAAAATTGCAAAACTCCAATAAGTGTTAAATGTATAAATACCAACGCCGACATGAATTCCATACGCAAAAAAAATCAAACTTTACATTTTTAATATCAACAATTCAATCAGCTTAGATTTTATAATAAGCATTTCAATGTACACTTCAAATGTACGGTGCGGTACAAGTTATTGGTTCTACATTTAATTGCAAATATTTCGCACATGTATTTACCTGTCCAAGTGTCTTAAGTTGTTATTAGTACATAACACATAAATTGTATGTACCGTCGTCGGTGTGAATAGGTATCTAACTCACTCACTTCACTGCAAAAATAGATATTGACCTTAAAAGATTTTTATTCAATTTTTTTTCCTCCTATAACATGTTACGTACATATATATTTTGCTGCTTGCTTTTTTTCTTCTATATTTGAAAAGTAAAAGACTTTTTGGACTTAACATTAAATCAATTATAAAGGAGAATTTTTCATGATCTTGACATTAGTTAGATTGATTCATCACGTTACATTATGTTGCGATTAAACTTAATTGTTGCTTACGTGCCTAATTACTTTCGCACACAATGGAGGTATTATTGTTGCTGATGTTGTTGTTTCGGATTTTAAAGAAATCGAATTTGGGAGTGTGATCTTGGATGGTTGCAACAAAGGTCAGCCTTAATTGTTTCGACTGAAGAAGTAGGTTCTCTTATAGCGTTACCTGATTGATCCCCTCAACTGTCTAACTCTGTCCGCAATTTCCACAAGATATATGAGTCGGAACAGTTTTTAAGATAGTCAGCAATAAATGCGATTTTAATTGAATCGCTGAATTGAGCTAAACAGTAGAAAGTGATTGCGCAATTCAGATCTATGATTTATATGAAAATATCGTTTGGTTTGGTGCATGACGTATAGTTATTTGTTTAAGAAAATAGGAAATTCCAACAAGAGTTGGCCTAGGTGGAAATTACTATTTTTTTCCGAGTCCAAAACATCAATTCGTTATTAACATTTTTCTCACTTTGGTTAGAAAATTTCTATTTTGTTAGTTTGCGAGTTAAATCAGCCTTTTTGACACCTGATATACGAGAGTGTTAATGCTTGGAACTCTATAGCAAATATTATTTATATATCTGTCCACTGTATAGTCCGCTTTAAGGCAGAGCAAGCGAACTTTCAGACGCTCGATATATATCCCACTATATCTCTGTGTGGAAGGACTAACATTATGCATCAGCTCGGAGAGGGAGTTTGGTTTTATCTTTGCATCGACACATAAAAAATGATATGTACCTAATGTCTAAATGTTAATTTTGACGAGTTAAATCATGATCCGCATCTTCGACTTAGGATCACAATCACCAACTTGCCAAATAAACCTTTAGACACAGGTGCATAATATTTATTATATAACTAGAAATGTGAAGTGGGATATTCGTTCTTGATGTCGTAATCTCGGTTCTCCTCATCGTCTCGAACCATTTACGCCACCTCGAACCGACATCTCACTTTACAGTTGCAGCTGTATCAAACACTATTATTTGTATTGGCACTGAATTAATAGATATCGGTGAATCGGGTGTACGTATGGGACTAAGTAAATGAAAAATCTAGTACTTCAAGATGTACAATTTGTTGCGAAGGCAAGATTAAGATGCTTTATAATTTGGTGACAATGAAGGATGAAGTCACTAGGGATAAAAAGTTCAAAAGTCGAGGTTATGTGCGTTTTCTGTTGGTCCGAGGCGAAGTCGAGCTTTACCACCGAGATATAAAACAAGAAATCCATTTTAACAATTCCGTTACATTTATTTAAAATCTATGACACATCTGTAGGAATTTTTCTCAACTAAGTAAGGAAAAGTAAAAATTGTTGCTCAATTGTTGATTACAAATTCAGTCTGAGCTGCTGGCTGATCTTCCAGCATAAGGTTAGTAAAATGAATGCTAATCAGGTATAGAATTTACCAAATTATGCGAAATTATATTTCTATTTCAAAGTAGGAAGTGACTATTTGGACCTGTGTGCGAATAGCCAATATACGCTTGTACGCACACGCCTCGAATAGTAAATAGACACACTATCGACACGTGAGTGCGAATAGCAACACAAAATATGTGATCAATCACCCTGTTTTATGTGTTGATAACCTTCAAAATTTCTGTTGTTTATCTAGGGTCGAAATATCACGAAGTCTTCGTTGTTCTTAACTTATGCTAAGAGGCTTTTTTAGCAAACTCGATTCCAGAACTCGCCTCGTGCTCATGCTGGAAACCTCTCGTTCGCTAAGAAAACCTCTTAGCATGCGTTAGGAAATAGTTATTTATCTACCAAGGTAGGTATGAAGGTATTTTTTCGCACTAGATGTCGATTGTCGACCCGAGGCGTTGAATGAAATCGAGTAGTCCATGCTTAGTATATACGCTTCAACAATACGTTTGGTATAATTGTGTGACTATATAGCCGAATGGCTATAGTCGCTGCTTTGTGTTCAAAAACCTTTTGGTGTCGGGGGTTCGATTTCTGGTCAATGCAAGATTTTTATTTATAAAAATTTAGCCTTTGCTGAAGGTAATTGGTTCTTTACCGTGCGAAAAAAAAGTTGATATCGCACTGTGTCCAGGAATACAGTGAAATAAATACCTTCAAAACGACATTAAATGGATGCATGGAAAGGTGATGATTATGGACCGGAACTGCGAAAAATACTATTTTGCATCTCAGAACAAAAGCTCGTCCAAAAGCTAACCTGTTTGAACCAAAGCCTATTTTGGGGAAAACTTTTTACTAAAGTTTCCGACATTTTATCGACAATTTCTATATTTTTTGGGAAATTTAATGAAAATATGGGAAAATTAACGAAAATATGAGAAAACTATCCAAAAATAATGCACTGTTCTCTATAGTCTCTGTTTATCAAAAGAAAAAGCTTTTTCATAAATGGTACTAGATATACTCACAAAAGTTGTTTCTTTCAATCAAAAATTCAAATTCGCAACGAGACAAACTGCATATTAATAATTCGTCCACTGTCCTTTACACCGAACTAAGCTTTAAAGCTGAACGATATGGAGCCAAACATCTTACCAAAAAAAAACATCCCAACAACCAGTTCCCACAATATATCGATTTGAATGTTATAAGCACAAACGATTAATGGTCCAAATGCAATGAGTAATAAATATATTGTAAATACACTCAAATTGACGATTAAATGTACTTTCATTTTCATTACACCAATTCGTAGACTCGTTCACAGACGCACAGACAGACATTGACTATAATGTATAGTATAGTATACCTTACCTCCGTTTTTTTTTTAATATACAAAAAAAAGTTGTTTGCTTATGCTCAGTATGATGCCTGCTGTACGAATAAAATGTTTTGTTTTGTTGGTATATTTTACATACACCTGAGCCAAAGTCTTAATTTCCTACATTAAAAGTGAATTTCTTTAGCAGCATTTGCGAACAGTTCTCAGTTGTGATCAAGATTTCGAGAATAACGGACGCGCGTGTGCTCAAATTATCGGTAGCGGCTCTCGGAATATAATTCTTTTTTTTCGTTTAATTCAATTAAAAATAATTCAGAAGTTATGGTGTTAATGAATTATTAATTTATGAACTGAATCAGTGCCAATAAAAAATTAATAGACGAACGACCAAGTCAAATTAACCAGAAAAAATGCTAAAATTTACACTTTCAATAATTGTATTAGCAAGTGGTGTGCTAAGTTGGAAACCAATTGTTTCACCGTCATCCTTCAGTATATCACAACATCATCCAGCGCTGGGACAGTCGCATAATACTCTTTCGGACGGCGCTGATACCAGCGCAGAGAGTACGGTTACTTATCATGGAAATTCATTTTTGAATCATCACGCACCTGGTCATGCATTGATAGGCAGTGATGAAGATACTGAAGCTAGAGTTGTACATAGTGGAGGTGCAGGCTATCACTATGGACCGAAATATTTGTCTGGATTGTTACCGTCAACTGTAAGTGGTTTTCATTTGTTGTATGAGTTGTCGTCACCTTATTGTGGGAACTGTACTTATATTTCTGAATTGATTCCGTCTGGTCAGGTAACTGCTTGCCAGTCATTGATAGTTATCGCGTTTCCCAAATTTTTCGTTAAACATGTCCGACAAACAAAAAATTTAATTTGTATCTCAAGAAAGGAGCTTATTTCAGCTCGTAGAGCTATACTGAGTGGATTTTCCTTGTTGAGCTTTTAGGATTATCTTGAAATTTTTTTACAATTTCTTTGAATTTTGAGGATTTTCTAAGGATTATTCAAGTGATTTCTTTCGAGTCGAATCCTTAACCACACAAATGTGTTTGATAGTTCGTTTTTTCAATTTATTTAAATTTCATTTATTTTCAAACAATTTCTTAAATGCACTGCGTAGCTCCGGAATGCGTTACAATTCTAAGGAGCTACAACAGCTTTAGCTTGAAAAGCTTTTTAGGAGCTTTCAATTCCAACGGAAAATGTTAATCCGTGTTCAGAGGTTATACCGATTTATACTCGGGTTATACGCACGCAGAAAAGAGAATTGTGGAAAATGCGCGAAAAATGTTTTGTGATCGAAAGTTCAAATGGTGTCTTGTTCGAAAAAGGCTTGGTGTGAGGTGCATTTTCTGTGGATATTTCTTTAATTTATTTCCGTTAGAATCTATTACTCATCTACATCTTTAATAAAATGCTCCAGACAGAGTTATCGGTCACACAAACGAATAGAGGGAAGGGATTGTAAGATCCAACAAGTTAAAAATCGAATTCATTTCATAATTCACCCGCTACACAACATGAGGGCAATTTCGCATATGAAATGAAATGGATTAAGAAAGTCGGATGTTATAATTCCTTGACTGTTGTTTCGCTGAAAGGGAACCTTCCGATACAAAAATATTCCATTTTTTTTACCATTTTTTAAGGAACAAAATTTTCCCAATATTGTGCTAGGTATGGATTGACCGTAAATGAATACTTAAATACAGAAGGGGACGTGCTACATTATTGATTTATAAGAAAAATGAAATTTCGTTCACTTATATATCCGAATAGGATGACGAGATGTTTTTGTTTTGTTTTAAACTATAAAAAAAAAACTTCTATTGATATCGCCGGCCGTTTTCATAAAGTTATACTCGAGAGGTGGCATGGTGGCGCTATCGATCAAAGGAAACTACAAAAATATAATGGCAAACCAAACATGTTCAAATAATGACAGCGCCATATTGAAACCTCTCGAGTGTAACTCAATGGACTACTTGAAGAAGAAAAATCTTATATCTTAAAATTCGCTAATGCAACATGTCTCTTTCTGCATTTAACTACTCAATCTTCAAACTAAAGACTTTGATATTTTTAACAAAATTTAAAGCTTCAGTTGAGCTTCCGTCTTATTTTATCTGTACGGACGCTGCCGTTACTTCCACGAAATTCCAATGTAATATAAAATAAATTCACAAACAAAGCGGATTGAATAATACAACTCAAGTACGATTTCCTCCGAAATGTATATGGTGTTTTCGATTTCCTACAATGACAATGCGTATCCTTGACAATCACTGAAGACTAAATTTTTTAATCAGATAAATTTATCCGATAAATTCCTACCCACTCCATAGAAATAATCGTTTTCTATCTTTAGGCCGAACAACATTGCAGTGTGGATAAATTTGCAGTAGAACACGAGGGAACAGTGCAATACGAGCAATCCTTACCCAAAATGGATCAATTTACCATATGTACCTGGATGAGGTTTACCAATCACAGTGGTGACCATGTTCTGTTCACATATTCAGGTATTATCAATTAAAAAGCTGCTGATGCTGAAGTTTTGCAAAACGTTGTGAGGGAAATTATCTTATTTCCGCCAATTAATTTTGATATACATCTACATTGGTCAGTCAGTTAGGTGGAAGTCTTGCTGACGGTGGATGTGTTGTCTTTTTATGTTTTTCATTACGGTTGATGAAACCGTTCAACCATTTTCAACGTTTGATTTTTAGTAAAAAATAGGGTGTGTCGATTTCAATTTTTTTCCTAAGTGATTTCGTATTCGGTATTCACTTATAAAATTTTTGAAAACCGGACCTCGGCGAAACCTAACCAAAACGACGTCGCAAAATTGTTTTGAAGGTTGTATGTCGTAATGGTTCATCTACATTTGGTAAAGCTTTTTTTTTGTTGGACCTATAATGTCTTGTCAAACTTGAAATTTAAAAAAAAAAATAAAGCGGTGCAAGCTTAATTGACATAAACAGAAACTATTTTTGTGAAAACGATTTTCTTTATTTTTCAGAATTTTCCTAAATTTTCTGAATATTCCTAATTTTTTCCGAATTTTTCCGAATTTTCCCAAATTTTCCCAAAATTTTTAAGAATTTTTCCTAATTTTCCCAAATTTTCCCAAAATTTTTAAGAATTTTTCCTAATTTTCCTAAATTTTTCCTAATTTTCCTAAATTTTTCCTAATTTTCCTAAATTTTTCCGAATTTTCATAAATTTTTCCGAATTTTCCTATAATGTATTTAATTTTCCTAAAACTTACCTATGTTTCCTAAATTTTTCCGAATTTGCCTAATTTTTCTAGGGAAAATTTAGAAAAATGTGGAAGACCTAAAGAAAATACAGAAACAATTTTCCCAAATATAGTCCTTCCTTCTAAAAATAACTTTAACATTCGATGGTGACTCGCGGTAAATCGGAATCCGAAATCACTAAAGAAAAATCAACACACCCTATTGCGCAAATGATTTTCGTTACCAAAATTGAACATTAATTTGTCTATAATGTTCAAGGAATTGGAGCTGCACTCTTTCAAAATTATTATTTTTTTACACTAATTAATTAACAAAGTTCCGAAATGTGCATTGGAAAACTAATCATTATAGAATATGTAGCGCAAATTCACGGTCTTATGTTCGCAATCCATACCATCAATTTATCGTTTCACTTTCGCGTTTCGCTTTTATGCAGACCTAAAATTCATTTATAACTCAAAACCCCTTTGTTTATACATCCAATGTACAGAGTGCACTATGAGCATAAGACTTAAATGGTAGTTATTAAGCCATTAACCATATTCGGTGTCTTATTAAATCGTCAAAAACATTCAGTAAATAAATGTGATGCAAGTCTATGAGTCTTTATAAATACTATTTTGATAAGAATGATATTTCACTGTCCATGCAATGAATAATGTCGTCTTGCAATACAGTTTTTTTCCGTTCTACATCAATTATTAACTCACGATAGATTTATGCAACTTGACTGAATGGAACGGACTATAAGCAAACATGTTTTGATGTATATTGAATCAAAGAATTGAGAGGTACATAAATATGAGGTACAGATACATATTGTTTTCGGTGTAATAAATCAGTTTTTGAAAGCCTGTTTTACAATCGCCAGTAGCGTAGCATTTCAATTATCAGAATTGTTCCACGACATAAGATAATATTCGGGCCGTTCAAATAGTGCCAAAAAAGACGAATTTTGGAACCGCTCACCTTCAGGCAAAAATACATGAAAAATTAAAAATATTATGGGGAGCGGGCTTTTGATTGACTTTCTCCCCACATGATAGCTTGTGCACTATTTTATAATGACCTCTTCAATTGGCGCTGTGGTTCGAATGCAACAGTTACCCTTTCACAGACGACAATAATATCAACATTTTTACTAATCTATTACTTCATTTGAACTAAATATTTTCAAGAGATCGATTTCAAATCTTTTACTTCACTTATTTGAACATACCAGTCGTCGTGATCCTAGGAAATTTTTGTCAACTAAAATAAACATGAGGGGCGTAAAGGACGTTCGCAAATTCACTGTTCCCAGACAGAGTTATAACTAGAAATTATGTTCGGTCATACATCTGAAACCTCAAAAATTCATATTTATGGAGATACTAAAGATTTAGGGTTTGCCATACAGAATTGCACTGAATTGCAAACGTCCTCTGATGGCACATGTCTCTCGTGTCGGACTCATAAGACAACTGAGGCGGCACTTTCAGCTTCGATGCACAAAAACATAATGTCTCATGAAATATAATGGTTGAAAGTGTTAAAAAGTGCGTAAAATTTGGACTAAAAATTTGCTGCTGTTTGAACAATGAGTCGCACAGTTGGTTAAGCATTTTAGTTGACTTGTGTGAACGTTATTGCGTCACTAGAAACTCGTTAACTTAACACTGCAGAAAAGGTGTACAATAAAGACACCTGTGATGTGAATTTACCTCCTACGTTCATTGAGAGTCACATAATCCAATTCTGGTCTAATAGTAGTACATCGAGTATACATTTACGAAACATAATCCCATGTTGCTTAAATCTCGTTTCCAATCCAATTTTCTGTGCAAAATGTCTGTAGCTAGCAAAAAAAAGAACTAAAGATGTTTGTTCATTGCATAACACCACTGGACTTAGTTTAACGAAAAACGAAAAGGCAGTAAAACGAGAATAATAAAAAAATATAACAAACAAAAAGCAAATAAACGAAAAAAAAAAAACTGGAATTTAATTTGGACCATTTATGTCGAGAAAGTAGTTTATTAAAATGACAAATTATAATTTCGGCGAAATGGAATTGCTGTCGATTAAGAGACAGTTCAGTTACGTGATTTAAACTCTGTGTCAAAATGAAATAATTAACGGACCAAGAAAATTTGTGTTAATTTGGTCCACCAAATTTTATTTACGTAACACAAATTCCATCTGAATTTATATCTTGATGCCAGTACAAGAAAATGTGCATTGTGCATGACGACAGTAATTCAAATTGAAAATGTTTCCATTCCAAAAAGAATGTTCATTGCTTCAACTGAAGTAACAGTTTAAAATTCCTTCTTCTTACTCCAATTTTTGTTAATAAATAAAACGGTCAGTGAAAGGTTGGTACGCACGATAATAAAATGTTTGCACTCTTTTTAAACGAATGTCTGAGCACCTTGAATCATTTTCGATTAATTAATAATTAAGATGGGTTACACCTTATTCACGGTGTTATTGAATAAAGTCTGATTGATGGTGGGATGTAACTCAAATATTTGTTTTTGATAAATTGTTAATCGATGACCTTTAATCATAAAACCAAAGTACATAAAACCTCTGAAGGTGGTTGCAAATCTGCAAAAAGACACAGGACCCGACTTTAAGGTACAGTTATGGTGAATGTTTTGTATATGCACGTACGTACAGCACGTTGTAATAGTTTTTCGTTCACATGTTCACAAAGTGAAAATGAAGTTGGAAATTTCATTTGTGCCCAGAGCATAGCGAGGGCCTTAAGTCACCTGAGAAAATGAAAATTCCTTCTTTTTTCCTGAGGTCAACACAACGTTTTTCACAACAAGGGCTACCGAAGTTACAGCTGAGTTGAGAAAATTTGGCTCCCGAAACTTTCGGGATCCGCTGAAGGCTTTGCATTAGCTTCTTTGCATTAATCAACCAAGAATTCGAAGGCATATTGTTCCGGTTAAAATGTCTTCTCTTCGTGACAACATTCAAACAGTAGGATATACCTTAAGTTGAATATCATTTAAATACTTTTCTTACGACATACAGGACCAAACTGGCCAAGGCATACCTAAGGGTCCTTTTGGCTTTTTCTATTTGTTGGGCTTTTTACAAATTCGTTCTACTTACCCAGCCAGTCCGGCTCTGATTTCACTTACTGTGTTTGTGTTATTTATCATGACTTGCAGACAGCCTTTTTGTAAAAGATTGTGTTTTCATACCCCAGGGTCAGTGTGCGGATCAAGATCCACAATGAAAGTCGTTGATAGGACCTCTTCATGTGTTCTCACGTCAGTCGTGGCATTTTAATTTTCAAAAAATGTTTATTCGACCCCTCGTAGACATGAAATGTTATTAGTGGTTTTTGAAGAGGGCAGCACCACGAGTAAGAATAACATAACAAGAAAATATTTCGATGAGAAAATTTTTAATTTTATCGATTTTCCTTCTTTTTTTGGACCTCTGGGAGGCTTTGAAAACTGTTGACTTGTTTGATCACAAAAATATTGTTACTGTTTAGCCTGCGAGGTCTAAGCTTTACAGCGATACCAATCATGACCAATTTATGACTACCAACTATGACTACCTCTTATGAATTCACGAGAGGTCGAATACAATTTTTTTGAAGCTCACCGTGATGTATGTTAACGGAATAACGACGGAAAGTTGCACAAGCAGTTTCCATATGGGCAAAAAGGCAATTGCACCTGGTGCACAGAAAAATTTAACACTTGAGTCTACAAAAAAAATGTTTTTTGAGTCACCTATAAAATTTACATTTGGTGCACAACGTTTACTGTTGGCGCTCATTTGAGAATTTGAAAAAAGCTTCTGACGTGACGGTACCTTTTACCATACATTTGTTTGATTTTGAGCAGATTTTGAGAGCAATATTTGTCACAACTCCTAATTTATTCAGCAAAACAATAGTTTGACCACAGTCAACCCAATGAAAGTGTAAAACTGGTTTGGTCTATTGTCCGCCCGGAGGACATAAAAATTGGATTTTCGTACTTAAACGCACTCATTTCCATATTATTTTGACATAAAATGTGAGTGCGTTTAAGACGAATTCGCCGATCGACCATACCTGTTCTAGACTTTCATTGAGTCAACCGCTATTGTATTACCATTGAACATTAAGAAAATTCTTTTAACAATTTCATTCGAAAAAATTTCAATTTCAGTCGATCATGAACCGAGAGAAATCCAATTTTGGATAGCTAATTCGAAAGGTGCCAGTTTCTTCTCGTTAGCAGTCCATGGCC
The DNA here is from genome assembly GCF_014529535.1 of Bradysia coprophila. Classification (NCBI taxonomy): domain Eukaryota; kingdom Metazoa; phylum Arthropoda; class Insecta; order Diptera; family Sciaridae; genus Bradysia; species Bradysia coprophila. The sequence continues at coordinate 12,624,440 of NC_050735.1, forward strand.
AAAGTTTATTCAGACTGAACTATCCCGTTCGGATGAGAAAGTGGCACCACGCATGGTATTGAATTACTATTATTTAGTCAATTGGTTGTTTAATAAAAATTATCTTCAAGCGCATCATGGAACGGTAAAACTGGAGAATGGCAATTGTGGGTCAAGGCAGAACGTGTCGGCAGAGGTTTCCACAATCGAGTGAGTGTTAATAGATTTCTTATTTAGTTTAAATAGAGTCGTAGTTACGTCCTATAATAAACATTGTGCTATAGCCCTACTCCCTACAACGCCCTTCACGATTTTGTAAGAGAATTTCACACGTTTAATCTCTCAAAATATTGCATCTCTTTTGCATTAAGTTTTTCATGCATTATAGGGTAGAGTTGATCGATTTGACCTGTTGTGAATATCTAATGGAAAAAGGAACATATTGTCAATCCCATCAACGCTAAATTGTTCGTGTGTTTTCAGTCTAACCATTTTCGAATTTGTTCAAATTCAAACTAACTATAAAAGTGAGAGGAAGTGAACATTTCAAAAATCTCTAATTGATAGATATCAACGAATCTAGCCCACTTTAGAAGATTTGCACATCGGCAAATTTACTTTTAATTCAACTGAAAACTCGATCAAATTATATGTCATCACTGAGACGAAAGACATATAATTTTTGAGTTTCGGTCGACTAAAACGCTAATATTTATTTGCGCAATTTCTTCTCTTATTTCCTATCTGGCGCTACATTTTCCATTCAATTTCTATGTCATAATTATTAGGCGTCTCACTTCAATTACATCAATATCTTTGCATTGTTTAGATGACACCGAATGCATACAATCTTATGCAACTTGAAAATTGTAATAGGTTGATTGACTGCAAAGCATTACTTTCCAAGCTCTTACTTTTTAGTTGCTCTTTCTTTCACATAATATTTAAGTAATTAACCTGTTCTTACATTATCGCATCATGCATCATGATGCAGTTTATCGTCGATAGAAATGAACACAGATATCGTACACCAATCAAAGTATTAAAAAAAATGAGATCACAAAAATTGATATTTATACTGGAAGTGATGCATATGATATGTTAGCTGTGCTCCAATAATTTTCTTTGTTATGACCTATTATGCAACACATTTCATGTTGATAGTAGGTATACACTTTCAACCATAATAACATTATTGTATACATGGTGTTCTGATGTATGGCCTATATGTGCGCATAATGTGTCTGATGCCATCGTAACTCCATTTCCTTTTATATGAAATGTAATAGAGAACAGTCGTGAACTGTGATAGGATTGTACAGCTCGGTGAAAGTATATTTCCCTAATCCAACTATGAAAATGCCGAAACAGTGACTGTTTTCCCAGAATGTTACAGTAGACCGCGAGGTGATGATGCATCTTGCTTTTGGCTAAGAATTCTGTAGCACCAGTCTTCGGGTATGTATCAGTACTTCAGTAGTCAGACGTCTATTGTTCTTTCATTGTAAAACTTGTTTTTATGAATGAAAGGACAAAAGTGGTTCGACTACTGGTACGTATCCGGAAACTGGTGCCATCACCCTATTATATGTACCAACCTAGTGCCTAAAATTGAGGATTTTATCATTAAATTTCACCGAAAAATTGACTTAATTTGGTGAACTAGTGAACTAGGCCCTGAACCATTCAGTAATATAAATGGTGCGAACAATGACAACGACGAAATCAAGGCCGAAGTAGCTATATATAGCTATGAATTGGTTTTCCCATCACCGACCGCTTTCAATGTTTTTTCTTCCACAGATTGTCGGAGAGACTATTAAACCTAACGGAATACTGTTCTCCGGAGGTCCATCCATCACCGGGCCAGTAGCTGATGATCTTCACATGGAAATAACAATGCTGCAGATTTATAAGGTGGCATTAAGTGCTGGCAAAGCTCACCGTGACCACAAACATCACCACGTTCATCACTTTGATCATGAAGGACCTGCAACAAGTACAACTACTCTACCACCACCAACAGTGGTAATTAGACGCATAGCCATTTTCACGTCTGTTCTTGGGTAAAATTATTTCTTTCTTTGCATACCCAGCATCCCAATTTGCAAGCGATGAATCCACTACTGGCTAACGGTCAAATTACAACTAGACTTCGAATCAATTTGGCTGGTGCTCAACCACCAAACACAGTTCCTGTTCAGGGTGTTCCATCGCAAATTTTCGGCGGAGCTGTACCAGCAGCCCAACATGCCACCATTGGAACACAGTTCGTCAGTGGACAATTTAGTCCAGCTGCACGGTACACAACGCAACAATTGCTTGGATCACAATACCAGACCGCACCGGCACAACAGAGCATAGTTTTCCCAAGTTCCGCTGCATCAGCTCCAACATCGTATGCACAGATTAGTGACCCGAGTGACGATCAGTATCTCGACACTGATGTCTCGCATGGGCTGTTCAAACGTAGCAGTGAAAGTGACAAAATTGTAAAGAAACGCGAAACGGCGTCCAATAAAAAACTCGATAAAAGGGCGTTGGTTACACTCACCGACGGATCGGTCATTGACGATCGCGTTATCGCATCGAATCCGTTCGATTTTGATGGACTTGCACAATTCGGCGCACCGGCATTCCAAGAACATTTAAACAAAATGATGGACATCGAAGATGAGATAAAGGAACACGATCGAGAACCGGCCGAGGGAGAAGTACAAGCCGTTTTGGATTTGTGTTCGGCGTGTGACGTAGAGCCGTTCGAGGGGGCTATAGTATTGTCATGGAAAGATGTTAAAGTAACAACAGAGCATGCACTTAGTGCGAAAAGTTTGGGTGGTTGCGGACAGTTTTAGTGTGTCGGCGACAGCGGTTAATCTTAAGTACGTTTAGTAATTTATATTTTAAACACCGAGGGCATTTGATGCTCGTTGTGTAAGCATTGTCGCCATAGAGATGTTTGTCAGAATGGAGAATTGTTGAAAATATTTTTTTGTATTAAAAATGCATTACAAAGAACGACGGTATTTCATTTAGGTACTCTGAACAGTGCATGTTTTCGACCACCACCCATTAGCATTGGAAAAACCAGCATCAAGGAATTATTTAAAAAATTGGCTTCTTTCTTTCCTCTGGAAAATGCGTCAGTCAATTCTCTCAACCAGATGCAGTTTACATTTCGACATAACATTGCTAATCTCGGAAGGAGACCACCACTTGTCTCTATTTAATACCCGAAGTGAACTGCAGTTGCTTTTTTCTCTAAATTATAGCTCGAGATAATAGCTACATTTCTCTCGTACTCACGTACACTCCCGGGTCACTCGATTTTTTTCTTCCAAAAGCTCAAACGGAATTCGATTGCATTGTTTATGGGTTTATCAAGCATTTTAAACAAAATGAATTCTGAGAGCCTCAGCGGAAAATTATATGAATTCAAGCAAATTAGGCAGCAGAATGAGTCGTGAGCGGAGCGAGTGAAATTTATTTTTACCCCATGTTGACCATGTTCTATCATCATTGTGTCGTAAAGAAGTACCTATTTCCGATCAAAGTGCACCGCAGGTGAATTCTTTGAGTTCTATTAAGTACAGAATGATGTTGTCTAAAGCTTACAAGTTGTTTAGGATGTCTTCACAAATACATAGCTAGGACAGTTGTTTTGCTACGAATATTTACAACATTAGGGTCGAAAGTGTTACCATTATCAATGTATCGATAATAACTATCATTCCTTAGACCTCATTTAGGGAATAAATCTCTCATCTCAACAATAACAAAACATTTTTTTTTTATTATTTTTAAACAATCCATCGAAGGAATCAAAAAATTTTACATAATAAATAATAATTAACGCAGCCGTGATCGAAAACAAAAACGAGTCTTTTATATACTTAACTAAAAATCTAAATAAAATGATCAAAAATTCATCTTTTTTACAAAATAGAATTAAAACTAACAATTGACGTGTAAACACCAATTTAGGGAGAAGATTTCACAAATGGATTTAATGAAGAAAAAAATTTATTAAAACCACAAATTCCCAATCGTAATCAACTGATGCCTGCCCCATGCGAAAGTTGACCATTACATATCATATTACCTCATGCGAAAATGATCCATTACATGAAGAATATTTTCGGTTAATTTTACGTGAATTCTATGTGATAATCAACATTCGCATGAGCCAATACATTGAATGCTGCTACGTAATTCATTAATTCGGAAATAGCTTTATGATACTCCCAAACTCACCGGAGCAACTTGCTTCGGTAAATGTTTTTCGACAATTGTAGTTTTCTCTACTCTACTCTACTTTTGTCGAAAAATCGTCACTAAAGCTTGTTTCTCAAAAGCACTTTTTCACTTGTGAGTTCGTTTTCAACTCTAAATTGGTACCTCATGTAATGAATCATTTTTCCAGCACCCAATTATCTACATGTAACATGTGAACTGCTGGTTAATTTATTTGCATTCATTCGGAGAGTTCAACAACGAGTATAACATAAACTACATTAAAATACATTTGCGACGTCACTTTTGTGTTTTGGAGCAACTTCTTTTGAATACTGTTACGGAGATGTAAACCTCGCCTTCGGCTTGGGTATTCAAACACTCCACTTGTCAAACTAACAGTTATCAAAGCTTGTTGCTCAAAACCACACCTGTGATTTCAATTCGTATTACAAAATTGATTCTTCATGCACTTCCGCTGCGTCCGGAGTGTAAACTGTTTCAGAAATCTGCTCGCTAAATATGGTGTAATCAGCAACTATAGAGTACCTTTCAAGAATTTTACAATTCGATGAAACTAACGTCAGCTACATAGCGTCGCGAGTAAACAATACATAAATTTGAGATAGGTCACTCTCGTGTTGCTATGTGTAAACTGTCAACTTTAACATAATAACAACATTCTCCGGACATGTACCAGTAGTCCGACATCCATTGATCTTTCATTCATTACAAAGTTTATCAATAAAAAACAATGGGTGTTCGATTACTAGTAAATGTCCAGAGACTGGTGCTGCCATCCATGGTCAGCTACGCACAAAATGTTAGTGTCGTTGAAACGTTGATTGTTAACGGAACGGAGAGAACGGCCCCAGCATTCGGCGTAGCCTCCTAATCTTCAACCTTGGTTAATTACCATCCCATAAAATACGAAAACATTTTCACCAATCAAAACTTTTGGGTAAGTTTCGTAAGTTCACAGAAAGTAATTTCACTATATTTTGTGTAAGTTTGGGGATTCTACCTGTGCTACGTTGGACTCCCAAATTTTCTGATTATTAATTCAAATCTTTTGGGTCTTTGCACAATAATCATTTACAATAAATGGACGGTCGAACTAATTTATTATCAAGTTTAAGATTTAAAAGACCCATCTGGCTGAAGCTTTTCCAGCTGAAATAAGTTTTTGATGTAGGAACAGTGATTTACATGACTAGGGATAAAAAGTTGAAAATTAGAGTTTTTGTGTGAATTTTGTTGATCCGACGCGAAGCCGAGGTCAATAAACACACAAAAACTCGACATTTCATTTTTATACCGAGTTATGTAATGGACTTTATCTGTCTAGAACGATAATCTCGAGCTTATCCCTCTAGGAAGTTTTTGTTTATCTCGATATATCTGTTCTCGACAGATAAAATATGATATGCACCTATTGCCAGACTGTTATTTTGACGTGTAGGCATTATGACCCACGCCTTCGGCTAGGGCAATGATGTTCCACACGTCAAAATACCAATCTTGGCAACAGGTGCATAATATATATTACATGCTTTTCCCTGGGGTTATAATAAGCCCGTTTCGGCCCTAGAGAAAACAAAAGTATGTAAAATTGACTGCCTTATTTATGGCCGCTCACACTTTTATAAATTGTCTTTTCTAACACAAAATTGCCGCAACAATTTCTAAGTCAATCGCGTAAATCGTTTTGTTTATTTAAAAATTAAGTTTTCAAAATCACATTCCCGACTCTGTATAACGTGTCTATAACAAAACAAAAAAAAAAAGAATTCTGGGCTTGTGCAATCATTAAACTAGGTGGTGTGTGGTGCGTGTGTGTATAAATATGAAACTAGATTTTATATGTACGAAATATACAAAAAAGAAAAACGAATGAAAACATTTTGACTAAACGAGAAAATATTTTTTTATATAATTGTCTATCACAGCTAGGGAGGTTGTGTATAACTTGTCATCATCATCGCAAAGAGAAAATATAAATTAAATTTCTTAATTATTACATGGACCATTATCGGTGGTTGTTTGTAGATTTGTTGCCGGTAATGTCGACTCAACCGGCGGCTTTACACTAGACATATGGTAGTTGGTGGGTTCGCAGTAGCTCGGACTAGACAATTGCTGTTGAAGTGTCATATTTTGTGGAAGGTGCATCTGTGAGGTGGATGGATAATTTGATTCTTGTTTGACGGGCGGCTGGGCTGGTTGTTGGCTCCCTTGTGGTGCAATTTTCATGCGTTTCCGTCTCGATTCCGATTCGCACGGACTAGGCGCACCGGGATGACGGTACGAAATGTGCTTTCGTAACGCATCTTTGCTACGAGATACATGTGAACAGACGCTACACGCATATCTGGTAAAAGAATTGAAAAATTATTTAAAAAAATTTAGCACAAAAATCTAGCAGCGTAAGCAATGCCAAACAGCCTGGTGCTGCAGTAGATTTACAAATGCATTCACACCAGTCGATTCTTTGAGAGCTCAGCTTGACGAATTTTTCAATGATCGTCAAGTTTGATGAGCTTTCGTCAAAGGCTGACGAAGTTTATCTAATAATTAATCTGTGGCATGCGGCATGTTTTAGTTCTGGAGCTCGTTCAGAAACTCTTCGTTAAGTTTCACTGGTGAGGATATTCTTCTTTCATATAATGTCAAAATCTTCACTTCGGGTAACGAATTTTTAGTTCCTGAACGACTTCCTGGGGCTGTCTATAAAACACGCTCAGATTAAGCTGGAGGGAAAGTTCGGAAAAACCGGACAATGTTAAAAGTTATAGGAAAAACATGGACGTAGAGAAGGGAAATCAAAAACTACCAAAAAAGTACGCGCGTCATTTATGGATATACTGTTTTGTTCAAAGCATACAACTCACCTAACATTTTGATGAGTCTCCAAATGTACTCGCAAATTGTATTGATTGCTCAGCTGCTTGTGGCATATAAAACAAGTCGCATACAGCTTCGAGTTCGACGTTTTCGGCGGCATTCCAACTGAAGAAATTGTTTTATCTAACTCCGAAATCAGTCCTTCGTTCGGCATATACTGCGGCGTCGGTTCCTGATTATCAAATTCTGTCATTTTCTGCATATTATTGTCATCGGCCATAAAATGAGCCAAGCTCGAATACGGTGACGATTTGAGCAACATTGCTGATGTTGGAGAATGGGGTATTCCTGACACCTTGGTAACATCCATGCAATTTCGATTTGACGAACCGCTTCGCAGTTGCTCGGCTATTTGATCGATTTTTTTCATTTCCGTCGTTTTTGTCTTTTTAGTCTCAACACTTTTCCGATTTCCATTCTCTTCCATGTAGTCGCTGCCCTTTTCCATTTGGTTCATGCGACATTGATTCTGGTAACGGGCAAAAATCTCAGCTCCACGTGATATGGCTGATTGGGAAAAGTTCAGTGGATTAGCCATTAGACTGGGACAGAATTGAAATGTTTTAGCGAATAGGTTCTCGAGCGGTGAGATCAATTTCGATGGCATGGGCGTTGGGGTTGATGTTGGAGTTGGTGTCGGTGTGGGTGTAGGTGATGGCGTTTCCGGTTCCTTTGGCACGGGTGATGATAAATCGCGTTTCGGTGACATTTTAGTGACATTCTGAAAGTAAAACAGGAAACTAGTAAATCGCGGCTGGATTCTGTTAATTACAAGGGAATACTCCGTGAAAATCTGCTAATCCTTTGATGCCCAATGTTTCCGCTAGAGATAATAGTGACGAAATTTCCCCTTCGAATACGTTCACTTCGCCCGAATACATAAACGTTAGTAGTGCCACCATCGCTCCAAACGATGCTCCAGGTAGTACGATCACAGGATGAAATGGTGGATCCAAGGTCCGAAACAAATCAGAAAAGAATGTACTGCACGCACTTAACACGACACGATGAGCTCGTACTGTTCGTCCCTCAGCTGAAAGCGTCACATCAGTTAGGTGAGATTGGTCGAGCAGCAACGGTAACGATGACAGCAAGCTTGTCTAGTAAAGAAGATATGAAATATGCATATTACATTGTCTTATCACGTCTTATCACATCTTTTATTTTGACGAGTGGATCGGGCTATAACGTTCCCACTCATCAAAATAAAATTTGGAACAACAGACGTAATCTACTGTGAAAACGGCGAGAAGACATCAGGGGAAAGGAGTTTCTTGAGCGACTAGCAGTTTCTCAAACAGATTCGAACTGTTCTTCTAAAATCACCTACTCTCGTTGACTTCTTAATGTAGTTGCATCCGGTCTCCGCTAAGCGGTTGTCCTACAAGTATTAAGTTAAAATGTGAAAAGATTGACTTTTCTCCCGGTAAGTCCTGATAGACTGATTTTCGGAACGATTAGGATCCTTTTTGGAGATAAGGCGATGTAATATAAGGATGCAGCGTTAGTACTTCCTTCCATGAGGGAATTTGTGCGTCATGCTTGTTCCGATGGAACTTGCTGGGCTCGGCTAGCTGTGACTCCGGGGAGCCCGATCAGACAATGACGCACATAGCAAACGAATGCCCTAATAGAAGATTCATTGGGGGAATTGAAGGGTTACACCACCTCGACGAAGGATCTGTAGAGTGGCTTATGGACCTGAATGTGACGATTTGATTTTCAATGATTTTTGATTTTAACGTTTGCAATTTGTTCTTTTGTATTGAGATTGATGTATATACGCCACACGATAAATAAAAAACCACGCACCGTGCATGGAAATAATGCGGTATCCTGGTATCCTAGATACCGGGAAGTCGTCGGGGCGAAAAATTGGATACCGGAAAATTTAGCCTTCACCGAAGGCGATTTTCTTTTTTTTACTGTAAAAATTAGACCTCACTGGGAAATCTCTATCAGCAGGAAGAATTCAGAACTAACCGGAAAATAGCTGTCACCGGGAGATCGGAAATAGCTTAGCTATCACTGGGAAGAACTCACCGTGAAATTTTATCAGCGGGAAGAACTTATCGAGAAGTTTCTACAGACGGGTGAAGAACTTATTGGGAAATTTCTGTTAGCGGGAAGTCTATCAGCGAGAATTTTTTTTCTTGTCAGTGTTCAGCTAGCGGGAAGTCTCTATCATCAGGAAGTACTCATCGGGAAGTTTTTATTAGCGAAAAGAACTTATCGATAAGTTTCTACCAACGGAAAGAACTCACTGGGAAATTTCTAACGGTGAATTCTATCAGCGGGAATTTTTATTTTTTTAGTGGACAATGTTAAGTCTCTATCAACGGGAAGTACTCCTCGGGAATTTTTTATCAACGGGAAGAGCTTATCAAGATGTTCTTGTCACTATCAGCAGGAAGTTTGTATAAGCGGGAAGACGCTGATAGAAACTTCCCGTTGAGTTCTTCCCGCTGATAAAGTGATGAAAACTTCCAGGTGAATCCTTCACGCAAAAGTTCTTCAGGAAGGCTCTTCCATCGGCAGGTCTCCACCATCGGGAAGTCTCTGCCATTGGAAAGTCTCTATCGGTGGGAAGAAGTTACTTGTATGTACTTATGGGGAAGTTATGATATTATTATTATTATGGTGACTCATACTTCCCGAACCCGATGAATTATTCTCTTCAACGAACTAAACTTTTGATGAGTTACTACTTCTGGTGAAACAGTTCCTAATAGGATGCATAGACCCAAGAATTTAAAAACTTCACCTGCGGCGCTTTTGCTCAAATTAAAGTTTCATTTAGAATTTTGAGTACGTACAGTATCAAAGCATCATCAAAAGTCAATCTTCAAAAAATTTCGTTCGCTCGGCTCGCGAATTTCTATTCTTATAATTAAGTAAATTAAGGCAGAATTTCCGAAAGATTGTTATACCCAACATATCTGGCATATTAGAACAGAAGATAATTTTCCAATGAGTTTATATCTGTTTTATCAAAGGATGGGCTCGTGGAGTTAGCATCTTTGCAAACATTCTCATCTACAAATTAATGAGTGAAAATTCATGCAGATGAAAGTCACGACAAGGATATAGCATTGTAAAAACTAATGTTAGAATTAAAATCTGCACAAAAAGGCTAGAAAGAGCTTGGCAAATAATATTCGCGCCACCAGGAAGTCAATTGCGAATCACCGGGAAATTTTTGTCACAATTTTCGGATACCGGGAAGTTTTGACTTGGTTACCGGGAAGAAAACATTATTTACATGCACGCCACGCACTCATTTCTGAAATTACGAAGATTAAAAAAAAAGTATGAGTTCGGCGCGAAATCACTCGATACTGTCTGCTGGAGGTTGGATCGATATTAATGCAAAGTCTTATTATTTAAAAAAAAATGATCAAAAAGGTAGTCAAAACCTCTTTGAAGTGATTTTGAAGATGCATGCGTAGCGTTTAACGTTTCTATTTACGTATCTTTTACGTTCACAACAACTTATGGCTTGTCAGACCATTTAACTTGAAAGACCCAGACCACCCGCTTGTCCATACTTTTGAGTTGGTATTTACACAAACGCCGGTAAAATTGGTCTTAGCGAATTATAAGGCAAATGACGAATGCTGCCATCTAACAGAAGTTTCGAAAATCATTTCGCATTCAGACTATCACCATCTCGACAAAAGACTTTGACAAAACAAAAACAAAATTTCTTTTGTAAAAGCCGAAATATTCGTCTGCTGCTAACAGTTCAGTTGTTATTATGACGGTTCATTGGATATATCGAAACGAAATAGAAACGCGCGCGTGAAAGTTCTCCGGAAATGTTTGTTCGATTGACAATTTCAACAGAATTCAGATCAGTTATCCGTAAAATAAAACTCTGCTCTCAACACGCACACCGAACCAGTAATCTCGCAGTTGGATCGCTAAGTCATGGCTATAATTGGATTGGTGCACTTCAACTGTACCTTTATTCTTCCCAATAGCAAAGCGACTACACGTCCAAAACACTATTACTGACAACACGACTCGCACCAATAATTCACTGTGTTATCAGCTAGCGAACAGGCAACAAGTAGAACAACATCAAACACACGACAAAGAGAATGACTGAAAAATCGAAATTGAATCAAGATTTGCAAGATGAACGCCAGAGAATCCCGTTTAATGTGGAAGCGTTCACGAATTGGTACTACGGCGGTGAAGCGAATGTCAAGGATATTCTCGCTGGTGGAGAAATTGTGCTCGATGTACGGACCGGAGATTTACCAGTTCGAAGGTGTGACGTACCACTCGTTTCCCAATGCACAGAGATTGTCGAGCCCAGAGGTGAGGCAGTCAGTCGATTATACTGAGTGTGTCTGTTCTAACGATGCCTTTCTATCGATTGCAGGTAGAGGGACAACTTCGATCCGCGTCGTCCGGTTATCGAGCAAAGTTCATACAGAAATCGGCGATTGATTCCACCAGCTACAGGAATTCGACTACAAAGCAGCTCATCAAGAACTGACGAAACTAACAGGAATCGGACCCAAGGTACAGTCGAGCTGGCTCAACCTTTTCGTTTCCATTTCCGTTGTTCAAATGAACTCCGTCTCATAGGTTGCCGACTGCATTTGCCTGATGTCGTTGAATCATCTGGAAGCGATTCCTGTCGACACTCATGTCTATTAAATTGCCAAATTGCATTACCTTCCCTGATTGAAGGCTGCGAAAAGTATCACGGCCAAAGTGTACAACGAAATTGGCGAAAAATTTCGCGAAGTGTATGGAGACCTAGCAGGATGGGCACAGACGGTAAGATTTGGTGGTTTTGAATTTAATGCTCGGTCTTGTTGTCAACGATGAGTGGATTTTAGGTACTCTTCTGTTCGGACTTGGTGAATTTTAAGGAAAACAGTGGCTAAGAAGCGACGTAAGAAGTCGTAAGGCTGGCTGCTTGTTTGCATTGTTAGGTGTAAAAATGTTCTTTGTCTTCGTGTTTTAGCAATAAATCGTTTTTTCGACTGCACTTTTATTCGACTAATGTTCTTGACGAAAAATGAAAGTCTGAACTAACAAAATGAGCACGGTCTCTGAGCACTGAACAAGAAGTTCTCTGCATCACGGATCATTTTCATTCGTATCCGGCGGCAGTGCTGAATGTTTGGATTGATTTTGGCATTGTGTATAGGATTTTGTTCAGAGCTGGCGAGCTTAGTTCGTACGATGAATTTGAGTCTGTTAAAAATGCCACGTTAGACACATTTCCTGCGAAGGTCGCCGAAAAGCTGCGGACAGGGAATGATTCGTTCGGAATAAATAAAGATATGTCACGAGCTCCCACTGCATGAGCAGGTAGTCTTAAAGTTATTTCGATTTTCCATTGAAACTAATAGAATCGCTGCACCAATCGGATCTATTACTTCATTTGATTTAAGTATTTTCAAGAGATTCATTTCAAATATGATACAGAGCTTGATGCTTATTCCCGACAGATGATGGACGCACAGCTCACAGTCTTCTTAGTCCAGGCCCTTGTGTTACCAAAAATAGCTTCGTTCACCAAAAATGTAATGAAAAAGTAGATTTTCGAAAGAAAAAAAAAATTGTTCCACAACTCAACATTTCCGCGACATTTCTTTCTATTATCGGCCTCAATTCGCATCCTTAAGACCTCAATTGGTGGGTGCTGGCTAGATATTGGAAAATCTTTCCAGAATTTTTTTTTTGACGAAAAACGTTACATAAAGGTAGTTAAAGCAACTTTGAATTAATTTTGAAGTTTGTGTTTAGGTTTGTGAGACCGCGCAGTAGCTTGAAGGTAATGGGCCACCTTACTTTTCTACACCTTACCATCGTTTGCTACTTTGCTAAGAATATTTGCCACTCGGTTACTAGATTCACATAGAACGAGATTCCTACTCTGAGGGATACTTTTGAAAAACAGTCGACCGAAATCGGACGCATTTTCCAGTGGATTTCTTTATGTGTGCCTTGATAAATATTGGTTCCCCAGAAGCCAAAACCACTTTAAAAAAATTTCTTCGAAGCTTGTGTGGCTAGTCGACCGAAAACCGAAAGCTCACACTTTTCTCCAGTTACACGAGCAGTAGAGGGTCGTGTGGGTTGTCATTTGAAAGGCAATTTTATGTTGTTTCCGAACAAGTAGAGTCTTTGGCTGTGGAAGCAGCTACGATGAAATATGAGAAGTTGAAATGTTTAAGTGATCATATTTCATCGTAGATGCTTCCACGGCCACATAAGACTCTACTTGTAAAGAAAAAAACATAAAATTACCTTTCAAATGACAATCCACACGACCCTATACGTATCGTGTACCTCGTGAAATTTCTGTGAGAAAAGTGTAAGTTTTCGGTTTTTAATCACCTCCGACCAGCCACACAAGCTTCGAAGATTTTTTTTTTTAAAGCGGTTGTGGTTTCTAGGGACGAATACCGTTTTGGGTACATGCAAAAAGTTCCACTGTAAGATGCATCTGATGTCGGTCGGCTGTTTTTTAAAAGAATCCACTATTTCGTGCCCATACATTTTTCAGTTGTGATGTGGATTCAAGGAGTTTGGGGAGTTTTCAGAGAAAGTGAGAAAATTATAAATGGATTCGAACTCGATCTAGATCTAGAGTGTCAATGGAAACTTTAATATTTTTTGTATAGCAGCTTCCTCGCAAACCACTCTGGATCGAGTTCACGCACCATTTCTGAAATTACGAAGATTTAAAAAAAGAAGAAAGATCTCGGCGCTAGATTCCTCGATACCGTCTGGTGGAGGTTGTTGGGTAGATACTAATGCAAAGCCTTGTTTAAAAAAATGATCAAAAAGGTAGTCAAAGCTTCTTTGAAGGTAGATTGATTAATGTTACGTTCACGTTCAGGTTTTACGTTCACAACAACTTATGGCTTGTCAGACCATTTAACTTCAAAGACACAGACCACCCGCTTGCCAATACTTTTGAGTCGGTATTTACACAAACGCCGGTAAAATTGGTCTTAGCGAATTATAAGGACAATGATGAATGCTGCCATCTAACAGAAGTTTCGGAAATCATTTCGCATTCAGACTATCCCCATATCGACAAAAGACTTTGACAAAACAAACAAAAAATTTCTTTTGTAAAAGCCGAAATATTCGTCTGCTGCTAACAGTTCAGTTGTTGTTATGACGGTTCATTGGGCGATATATCGAAACAAAATAGAAACGCGCACGTGAAAGTTCTCCGGAAATTTTTGTTCGATTGCCAATTTCAACAGATTTCGGATCAGTTATCCGTAAAAGTCAACTCTGCTCTGAACACGCACAAGAACCAGTACTCTCGAAATTGGATCGCGAAGTCATGGCTATAATTGGTGATAATTCAATTGTACCTTTATTCATCCCAATAGCAAAGTGCGAAGGCAAAGCGACTATTCGTCCAAAACAAAAAACAAATTTTATTATCAACAGATAAGATACAGAATGCTTCAGATGCTTCAAGATTTGCAAGATGAACGGCAGAAAATCCAGTTTAATGTGGAAGCGTTCACGAATTGGTACTACGGCGCTGAAGCGAATGTCAAGGACAAAAGATATCTGGGTAAGCGTTACGCAAAAGACTGAAAACTGAAAGTAGGTACCACCACTGAAGGTAATGCAAATCCGCTAGAAAACACGAAACACCAAGTTTCGGGTGCAGCGCTAGTTAATTTCACTTTGTAGCACTTAGGTTTTGGACAGAATTTTCGCACAGTGTTCAAAAACACTGGTCCAACGTCGACACTGTCATTATTCGACCACATTCCACGGAAATCGTTAGCGCTACACCGAATGAAATATGGCGCTGCACTCAAACTCACCTGAAACTTGGGCTTCTTGTTTTTTGTGATCTACTGAACATTTGCGTTAACCTTTAGTGCTCATACACTATACGGTCTGATGTGAGAATGATCTTCGTCGAATGATAACAGTTCGATTCCGACGATGTAGAAAAACTGATCATCAACGATCCGGAACTGAAATTGGACATTGACATGAGCTACATGAGTCACAAGGAAAAATTTGAGGAGGCTGTTCGACGGGCGACGATTGCATTGAAGCTGTTCAAGAAGTTGCCCCATGCGAAAGTTGACCATTGCATCGTCGTTTGCATATAACATTTTTACGTGAATTACTTTGTGATGTTCAACATTCGCATGGGTCAGTAAAGATAACAGAATAATTCGGAAACAACTGATACTCGCAAAATAAAAAGTGTTGATTTGGGCAACTTGCTTCGGTAACTGCTTTCTGACAAGTGAATGTATCGCCTTCGGCTCGAAAAGAGAGTTACCGAACCTACTTGCTTTCATCACAAAATAGTAACCTCATGTAATGAATAACTTTCACAGCATTCAATGTAACATACGATTAAAGAAATCTACTCATTCCCAGGTGGCATGATGATAATAAAAATAAAAAGAATCGTAGGACATGGTGACATGGCCAAGACATTTTTGAAATACATATTAATTTTTCATCATCTGGCCAGAAATGTGACATTTTAAAGAATGTAAATACAGTCACTAAGTGTTACGGTTCCTTGGCGAAAATAATTTGCTACATGCCCCACGCCAAAGTTGGTTCATTTTTTCCTGTGTGTTAATCGAACCTTACCACTTAAATGTCAATTTTTGGCCTACACATTCTTAAAATCGATTTTTAACCGTGATGACACATTTTTGTCCAAATGGAAAAAAATGTAGATCATGTTGTCTTCACGGCTAAAAATCGATTTTAAGAATGTGTAGGCCAAAAGATGACATTTAAGTTGTAAAGTTGCATGAGGCAATACTATAGCAAACCAAAATACATTAGATGCTCCCACATACTTCATTACATGCGGTAATAATTTTGTGATAAAAGTAAACTCACGAGTGTGTTGTTGCGAAACAAGATTGGGTAACTGTTTTTCGATCAATGTCGCCTTTGGCAAAACTGTTACCCTATGTAATGAATTACTTTCGCTGCATCCAATGTAATCTACTATTCTTATTCCGTCCAAATTGGGCGCTTACACAAATATTAGAATTTGGAAATATCGCTATAAGTGACTGAAGATAAAGGCAAATTTACCGTTTTTAATTACAAATTTTAATCGAAACCAGAATGATCAAATGGAGACATATAAGTTTATGAAGTGAGGGAGAACATTTTAAATTGTTTTTCGTTGGGTTGCCCGATGGTACTTGCTGTAGGCTCATTTGCTTACACTTTATGAGTAAACAAAATAAGCCGATTGACTCGATGTCCATCTCGAATCAAAGAAAAATGGTGAGACTTACGGACTTCCAGTGCCGATTTTAAACAACATTTTACGCAGTTTGCTCTCAACTGCAGCATTCTGCCACATATACAAACTAAAGTGAAAATATATGGAGATAGGTAGGTAAGAGATAAAACGCAAGGATTGCATTGCTATGGAGACATGTTCTGATTCGGAACAATTTGCTTGATCAAAGAAAGAGTTGAAAAATAAATGCCTTTGACAACACAAATAAAATGTCTTTGAGAAACATTTTCCAGGAAAATGTTGGAATAGTAAATACCAGATGTTATATTTACAGAATATATTCCAGGATATAGGTGGAAAAACGTCTTAAAAATGCCTTTCTTAACATTTTGTCTCGTTAATACTCGTTAATTGGAGTTTGTATAAATGGTAGACTTAAATGGATCCAATTTATAAACGTCCCAACTAGTACAGGACCGACACGATTAAATCAAAATTATGCAGTTGGGTATTGTGAATGAAACATGAAGACACTTTTAAATACCAACTATACGAAGATATAGGATGAAAAACTAAACTAATTTTTGAGGAATTTCGACCTTGATACAGTTACTAACACGACAATATGGACCTTGTTACAACTAGACGGTTAGTCGACAAATTTTCTGTTCACATGATTTGTGTGTGTGACATAACCCAGTGAACTGCGCTATGAAAATAGCGGTTAGGATTTCGTTAAAACGCTAAAATCGTAAATAAAATGGACAATAAAATGAACAGTGACCTTGAACCTGATTTCGAAAGGAGAAGACGAAGAGAAGCAAAAAAAAAGAACGGAAAATCATTTACCTGATGATTGTGCCACCTTAAGCAAAATTGTTGCGTTGAATGGGGCGTTGAAGAATTTTCATTCGTATCCATTTTCACCATAGATAGACCACTGTTAAATTAATCCGTCTCGAATTCACAAAATCACGTCTATGCTAAATGAGCACAGTATACACAGCACAATCCAAATTACGTTTCGTAATAATCAAGATTTGATATTTGATTTGATTTTTCTTTCGGTTTAAATGTAATTCCGAAATTCCTTAATCACTCAAAATATTTATGTAGCACAAGCAGCACATTAATTTGAAAATTTTACGTTAAAAGAACAAATTTCAAAAAAAAAAAAATTCAACCTTTTCAATGGTGCAGGCCGTTACTTTTTTCATGTAGAACAAACCGTCACACTGTACTTTATTTTTATTATTGCAATTGAAAACAAGGTGAACAAATCCAAGAATTTTCAGTGCCCAGAATAATATTATTTAAACAATCCCGTCTGTATGTACACATATTTTCCAAACGTTCGTTCGTTCGCCATACAATCTCAGCCAAAATATAATCAGCCACATACAATTGCACTGTTATTATAAGTGAGTGAAGCACATTAAACGATAGAACGAAAGAAGAAGAAGAAGTTTTTTTTTGTATTCAAAATACTATTCAAACTATGCACTTTATAGATGGGACACACCACTTGTTACACTATTATTTTAAAATCAAATAATACGCACGTTTGTAGTTTATAATTAGCCGATGTATAAATAACATTTTAAATTACAACAAAAAAAACCGAAATTCACACATTGCATTTTTGACGATGCACTTTTGAATTGAATTCACCACACTGCAATAATAATGTGAATATAGCAGCGCTTACAGCGATGTATAATCTATATTAGATGCACTTAGGTACAAGGAAATATTTTGTGCATTTTATCAATCAGTCACTGATTCAAAATTTAATTATTTTTTTTAGTTCAATTGATGCAACGTAATTTTCTCAATTTTTAAAAAGGTGTCTTTGTCGCAACAATAAAACCGTGTTCAGTCTACAATGATTATTTTTTTTAAATAAGTTACAAATTTTCACAAAGTTTTCTTTCCTCGTGTCTAACTGGTGACTAATAAGAACTGAGTTAAGAAATTTTTTTTAAAAAACACCGATCGTCCATAGAAGCAAAGAAAAAAAAATGCCGCGCGCGTTCTATTCTGTCTTATTATAATACGTATTTATGATCGCACATCACCCGAAAACAAAAAAACAACAGACAGTAAAATTACACACAAAAAAAATTATCTTTTCTTTCGTTTACGAAATGAAAAATCCAGGCCGGTACGTTTTATTTTTAGTAACTCTGGCCTGGAGAATTAGGAATTGGCAATCGTCAACCGTGTATGATATTTATCCCATGATTTTTTGTGTTGTTGTTGTTGTTACGGCTATATTTCGACGACTATATGGCGATGTACCTCTATTTCTGACCTGGAGCTGACGATTCCTCTGAATGATATAAATAAACACAGTTTTTACAACATCCACATTCATTTTCATATTCCGCACTCTCTTCGCGTACTATAACAAAACAACAAGAAGAAAAAAAAAGAAAATGTTTAACAGAAAACAAATTCGTTGGTACACAATATATGTATAGAGAAAACGGATTGAGATGAGATGAGGCACTACTGGTGATATATGTGTCTTTTTTGATAATGTCTATTCTCTGTTGCGTTTAAGAATATATTGGCCACACTATAAAGCTGATAGAGGTAATACACACAATACATGCAAATCATGCCACTATTATTAAAAATAGTCTTGTGTTGCCGCTAATGTTGAATTGCTTGGTTCGACTTACACTGAAATAAGTTGTTATCCTGATTACTGAATTTGTATGAAAGAATCTTGTAGATATATGTGCCTGACTGTGGTATAACGAACCTGGTATATTAATGAAATGGTAAAGTAGTAACACGGACGGATATACACCTTTTAGAAACGGCAGTGGATGAAGGAATTGGTTTTAGTTTCTACCGTATGTACATCGGGGGATTATGATTATTATCGCAGAAAAAGGCCAGAGCCGTATCTCCGCAACCGAAAATTGAAATAACACAGAATAATACGTGATGCATATTCATATACGGGCGATGCGAATTTTTCTTCAATTCATTTCATAGCTCGCAATTTCAATTCAGATTTCAGGCTTGGGGCGCTAATATCTAAGCTAAATAGTATTTTACATAACTAGTGATGAAAAGCAGAGTTTTCGTGTGAATTTTGTTAATTTTAAAGTATGCCAAATTGAAGCCACAGTCTCTACGAGTAGTTATCATATACACTTAACAAATTTGTTTTAACACAGTCGGCAGAACTGCTCTCTGCGACCAAAAAGTCGGTTGTCAGAGGTGCACATGGGAGCTGCAAACTTAATTTTTTTTTTTTTTGGTGATCAGTGGACCATTTTGCATCGAGCCTACCCGCAGGCCTTAAAAATATAAAAAAAAGACTGCAAAACGCTACACCCTATTACATAGTGAGTGCTCAACATAACTTGTTAATCCATCCCTTCTCAGGAGAGGTATTACGACAGCAGTTCTCTTTTCTCTATGCAATCAAAACTCTACCGATAGAGAACGATTCACTATCTCATTAAAAGATGTCGCTGCAATAAAACCAATGTCATCAGAAAAATAATTAATTTTTAGCTCGACGGATTTTAGTCAAATAAAATGCCATCGTTTATCACATGATCTCAGGGCTCCGGAACAGTAATAAGTTTTTCAATCGGCACTATATCGGCCTGGGGATAAGGGTCTGAAAAAACGTTTGCTGCCTTTTCACCACATCCTTTTTTAAGACTCTTATCGCCAAGCCGATTTCGAACCGATTTAAAAAATAATTGCTGTTCCAGAGTCCTGAGGTCATATGCTACACGATGGCTTTTTATTTGACTAAAATCCGTCGAGTAAAAAATTAATTATTTTTCTGATGACATTGGCTTTGTTGCAGCGACATCTTTCAATCAGATAGTAAATCGTTCTCTATCGGTAGAGTTTTGATTGAATAGAGAAAAGAGAACTGATGTCGTAATCCCTCTCCAGGAACTATTTTACTGAAAACTTTTTAAAATATTGAACATGCTGTAGGCTGAATTCAAAATCTGAAAAAAAGCTTTCTCGTTTCAAATCGTACAAATCAATTTTACTGCAAAAGCAAACCCGAGTAAATGTCTCCAGAGTAAGTGGGTACAATTTGCCAATCACCAGCTGTTGCGGTTGCTTCAAATATTCACCAAATATTACGATGCATTTTTTCGTTGACTGCGGCTGAATGCACCAGTCCGAGTCGAATAAGCAGTGGGAGAGGCGATTGCTCGATAGCATAATCTCGTTGCCAAAGTACGTGATCATAAATAGATCGGATATGAAGTAGAAGAAGACAAGGAAATAGATAAGCCGTTCCAATGAATCGTCACCGATATTCTATAAAAGATTGAACAAATAAAAGCGTTTGCGAGTATATCGTGAGTTCCATACGCACAAATGCCAGACAATAAACTGAATTACAGATGCATAGGCCACTAGTTCCGAACTGAATGAAAAATATGTTTGAAAAAAAGGACTCCACATCATTCGTCAATCTAGGAAATAAAATTGATAAACCAGATAACCGACTATTACAATGCAACATAGTTACACACTTCCTTGAATGTAGATAAGTGCCAATTGACGACTTGAGATCTTCAGAAAAATGATTGTGCATCTGCTTTTCCGGCACCTTTTCATTTACATTTTTGTTCACTCGTCCCAAATTCTTCAACTCACTTCCCAGCGCTTCATATCTCAAAGAACAACTCAAAAGTAGATACCAACACATGACTGTAAATATCAGAGCGACGACTGACAGATAAGTTCCAATTAACATAAAAATGATTGTGATCCAGAATGCAATTTCTTTGTTCCTGTAATCCAAGGGAAATGCAATTTCAATAAATATTGTTTTCTGACTTCCAATTAACGGTAAGCCTAGAGTTGATAAGAAGGCAGCAAAAGCTGAAGCACTTATAAAGACAAACACAAATTTGACGAATCCTCGAAGTTTGTCGGTGGAACACTTGTAGTCGTCACCATTTCGAATCGAAAAGACACAAACTCGATGCAATAAATCTAGAATTTGGTTCTGTTTCCAAATTAAAAGCCAAAGTTTTACTGTCACGACCCCAGCTCCCACTGATACGTCTGCTAAGAATATAGATTGGTACTTCATATCGTTTTCGATTGCTCCAAAAGCTAATGACAACACGAAAAGTGCGTGCTGAATGGAATAAAACAATTTTATTCGCATCTCCTTGGCTGAAGGTTTATCTCCGCGATGCCAAACGCCAATCAGATAGAGGCAAGGTATTATCAGAGCAAAAAATTTGTGAATTTGAATGGAATGCATTCTTAAGACGTGTTAAACGTTTGGAAATAAAAGCAACACTAAACCGACGTGGCAAAAATCCAGTGCATTGAATCGATAAATAAATGGAATCGATTTACTGTCCTTTAAAATTCTAATTACAAGACTCGCATGTCTACTGTCAAGTCATTGCATTTCGTAATATTGTCCTGATACACTCTCTCTAATTTAGTATATAATTTACCTCAACAGTTAATATTTCATGCTTTATAGGGAAATCGTATGATGTGCAGAAATTTTCATGTTGTACCGCAAGTTTATTTAAGAAAAATATCGGGCCGAGCGTCGTTAGCTATGATTCCATCTAGGAACCGCGCAGTCGAACTTTTTCGACTCTTTTCGAAAGTTAAGTGAGGCTACGTCTGAAAGTACTGTATCTTGAAAATAGCTATTATCGACGACACGTTTCTCGTGTGTAAATAAAAAGTCCAATCTTTCAAATTTTTGTTCTCCTATTATTTATTAGTTTTATTTGTAACGATAGTGATTGTCGGTTTTATACAATAATTTTTATTTTTATTTCTTTAAATGTTCTTCGATAAAGAATACACAATCAGAATTAATTTTCAATCAAACAACTTATTTTTTGTTACTTTACATTAAAATCTGTTTATGGTTGTAAATTGTAATTTAAACTTATGTTACACTTAATGATACAATTTGACTCAAATGTTTTTTTCATAAGTTTTCTTTCATCCTAATTTATGTTGCGATGTTTTCGCTCTGATATTTAATTTAGATGCAAATAAGTTAAAGTCGAATAATGAACCAATAACGCTGAACAGTTTGTAGTGGGTGGGCATTGTATGTTCAATTTGTCGGTGGCTCAAATTATTATTTTTTCTTTGAAATCATCATGTTGTGATAATTTTGCGATGATATGACTAGTAAAACGAATTCATTTAGAAATGTTAAAAGTGATATCTAACTTGGTATTACGTTTTCTTCATGATGGAGAACCAAATACAAATGCCATTAGTTTGATATACTACACTTTCAACATCATTTACTGCAAATATACATGCTACATGCGTCAAAAATCGTAGTTTTC
The DNA here is from genome assembly GCF_014529535.1 of Bradysia coprophila. Taxonomy (NCBI): domain Eukaryota; kingdom Metazoa; phylum Arthropoda; class Insecta; order Diptera; family Sciaridae; genus Bradysia; species Bradysia coprophila. The sequence goes on from NC_050735.1 coordinate 12,647,141, forward strand.
ATGTTTTAAGCACATCTTTCAACTCCTTCAGCATGTAATAACAATTGTGCACCTGTGTCGAAATGTTCATTTTGACGAGTGTGATAAGCCAAAGGTGCGGATCATAATCCAACTCGTCAAAAGGAACATTTGGACATAGGTGCATATCAGTTTTTATGTGTCGATGCAAAGATAAACCCAAATGCCCTCTACGAGCTGATGCATAATGTTATTCTTATCACACAGAGACATATAAAATCCATTACATAACCAGGGATAAAAAGATAAAAAGTCTAGTTTTCGTGTGATCAACCAAATTCATACGAAAACTCTACTTTTTATCTTTATTCCTGTTACGTAAATGACCATTGAATTTCTGAAATAGTTATTTATACAGCCGAGTAATAATTGTTTTTTTTTAGCACTAGATGTGTAGATTGTCACTCGAGGTCGTAGGCCGAGTGTGACAATACACTAAAAAAGCATTTATCATCGAGTTGTATACAACTTTTTTCGCAATGGAAAGTCCTACTTTTTGTGACTTGTTGCGAAAACTATTTTTAATTCCTCTTCAATCAGTCACTTAGTAGTTCCTCGAAGTTACATGACAAATTTATTACAATGTTCACAAGTAACGGATTTAGCACCGAAAGCCTCAGGGCTTAATAGTTGATATTAATATTAGATCTACGATGTGATTCAGAGAACTGGTGCTAGCAACTAAAGCTACAAATGGTGACCAAAAAGTAACATCATTCGTAATTCACAGTTTTATGAATTTTATCAAAATAAAATAACAGTTTCAATTCTTTTAGCTGTGAATTTGTGCTTCTATCTATGAATCAGGATAAAACTTTGCTAATCTATTATTTTATATTATATGTCCTCTTATTCAATAATCAACAATTATCGATAATCGATAATTTTGTCTATCGTGATCAAGTAAATATCGATAGTCGATAATCATTGATATTTTGATAAAATTATCAAAATATCGATATTTTGTTAGAAGCGAAAAATTCACGATAATTTACCAATATATAGATTGTGGATTTGAGCACTACTTCACAGACAATATGCTGACTCGTATCAAAACAAACCATTGCACTTTTTCGTTTTTGAAGATTCATAAAAACAACAGCCACAAGAATACAATTATTAGGAGTATCGGCACCCAAAATGCTGGTTTCCTCTTAGAAGTAGCATTTTCATAGAAAAGCGACATCTCGCCAACTCTCGAGTGTAACTCTATGGCGTAGTCCAAAATGTAGAATAGTGTTTGTAGAATACAAAGAAATAAAGTGTGAATTTGACACAGAGAGTTGAGAGTTTGTTTGCTAGAGAGAGTATTGGTTCGGCACAAGCTTGTTTCATATTAAAAATTTACTGTGACGATTTGATATTTCATCAAAACAAAATTCATTGAATCAGTGAAAACTGAGTAAAAAATACTATTTTAATGTTGCAAACTTTAGACCTCATGTGGAATTTGGGTGGAAATTTGCGCAAATCACATATTTCAGGAATTTCAGTGGAAAATCTTTTCGGTGTTACGTTTTTTACGGTCATTTTGGCTGAGTCTATCGCCAGTATTGGCCCGGTTTCTGTTCTGACTTTACGTTCCGATTGTCTTACTGCTCGTACTAAACAGTGTCGTTGCTAGTGTAACCACACAACGGAGGTAAAAGAACAAACTCTTTTCGACGAGAATAAGCGATCGTTCTGTACTCTGTAACTGAAAAATTCTGTTTTTCAAATGTTTTTTTACTATACAGATTTTTTTAACGAGCTAGCCAGCCGATGGCGACTAAATATTTTACAGATACTATTGCAATTAGACAGTGTGATAATTAAAGAATCAAAAAGTTATGGGTCCAGAAAAAAGATCATGTCTTCTTTAGATGTCAAAAAAAAAATTACTCACAAAGCCCCCCAGGAAATGAGTCATTACTTCATTTACATTAGCGTTAAAACTTGAAACTCAATTCCCGGTAGCTTATTCACTAAATAACTTACGTAATTGTTTAAAAGTTTGTATTTTGCCTTGTGTGGTTGCATCCCTCTTCTTTGGCTCGAGCTGCCAATCTCTCTTGAGCAATATATTTCAAGTATCGTCTTCAATCAATTTTTTATGGTCGACGAATCTACAACAACACATTTTCGACAAACATTTTCCAAATTCAATGTGGAATGTTGCAAAGAAAAATGTAAATGTTGAGTGATTTCTTCTGTTTATGATGTTGTGGTTTCGTCTCATTATGTTTCTCAGGTGCAGAAAACGTAGTTTGTCATTCATGATGAAAGTGGAATTTTTCAATTGATGGTAAATGGATGTGAAGACAGAAATTTTTTCTGGATCCTTAACTTTTCAGTTCTTTACCCATCGCACTCATTTCATCGATAATAAAAGTGCGTGCAATAGTGTCCGGTGAAAATTTTGACAGGTGGTTATGAGCAATGAATCCTTTGCAAATTTGTAGCCTACATTTAGGCGAAAAAATATTAGTTTTTTGATGATTTCTCTGAACCAAGATCTTTTCTTTTGAAAAACTAAAACCATTACTGCTCGATTTCCACTTACCAAATAAGTAATAAGTGTGAGAGACGAAATTGAATTTTTTCAGTTTTTGCTTTGTTTACTTGACAGCTTGCTCACTCACGGCTCTCTCGGTCGGAATACTTTTTGTTGAGTGGAAAGCATACTTAAATCATTCAGAAATGTGTTACATTTAAAGGAAAAATTAGTTTGTGGGCGATAACTTAACCCATTTGGAGAAACCTGAGAAGATTACATAAACTTATACGAAGGTTTAGGTTTCTCCTAGTGGGTCATCACATACAAACCAATTTTTCCTTTAAAAGTAACACATTTTTCCGTGCTTTAATGATTTTACTTTTTCAAAAAAAGATGTTGGTTCAGATAAATCATCAAAAAACGAATATTTTTCCGCCTAAATGTAGGCTACGAATTTGCAAAGGGATCATTGCACTTAAGCTAAACGAATAATTACACAACGATCTCTACAACATGTGCACAACTTTGGAATATCGAAATTTTACCGAACATAAACTGGCACACCAATTAGCACAGCCCAGCGCGGCTACGAATAAAACGAAATTCATTTCTATCTAGGAAACGTGTGGTTGGCTTATTTATTTATTTAGAATAAACGTTACTGACTATAAGTGTTTCTTTAACGTTTTTAATGTTTTTTTTTTTCAAAACTTTTTATCAATTCTCTATCTAGTCTACACATAAATATTCAATTCATTTCTTATACGATTTAATCTAATGTCCTACAACTCTTTTTCGTTAATAATTTTCTTTCCATTTTTTTTGTGTGATTTGATGTCATTTCTTTGTTTGTTTTATTTTTAACGATTAAAGTTATAAAAAATAATTTATTTTTTTGTTGTTTTTAGAGGCAGTAGGTTTATCTGGTAGGAAGGTTACGAATATAATTTTGTTTAAATTGTTTAAGAAAATAGGAAATATTATTTTGTCGAAAAATTTTTGTGTATAAGTTTTTGTTCACCGATTGATTTAGCCTAATATTTAATAAGAGACGTAAAAGGGCACATTTGCAACCTGTGACAGAACATCTATCAATTTGATTAATCATAAATTTACTCAATTCATTTTTCCACTCTTTTGTTTTGTTTTGTTTACGTAAATATCCTAGTCTACCTATACTTGTTCCACTATCCTACTTACAAATTATCAAATTGGTCAATCAACAAACACACGTGCACTAATAATATTAATATTGGAACCCTTCCACCCGGTGCGCTCGCGTGTATTACACATTTTCCGGTTCCGGGAATTTATTCTCACAACATTTGCACATCAACGCACTCAGACGGTGACTGAAACAGCCCATCCAAAGCACCGAACCGGATGCCGTGTCCAATCCACTTGCCGTTGAAGTGAGATCATCACTTTTCTGTCAAATATAATTACCGTCATCGTCGTCGGCACGGCAACTGTCCGCCTCCGGTTTGGCCGGACTCATCGTTTTGTTGCTATTACTTTCAGTCAATCGATTGTTACCGTCACAGCTACCGGCACTGCTGGTGCTGCATCGGCCCATCGGTACGTCTAAGCTAAATGCACGATTTCGTGGAATACTTTGCTTATTGGTTACGGTCAACGAATGTCGATTGGTCAGATTGACACAGTACTGGCCTTTCACCGTGTCGGCATTGTTATTTTTCAGTGCAATTAAATTGGTCGGCAGTGGTGTGACACGTTTCGGATCTTTTTCGAAGCTAAAACTAAATCGACTAAAGCTAAACTGACGCAGTCTCGACATAAATGTTTTCGATTCATTGTAACAACGATTCGGCTGTACACTCGTCGATGTCGGTGCAACGCCTTGGTTGGGGCTTACGCAACATGGGCTTTGGTTCATATTCTGTAGATCTTCGATCGGCCGTTTCGTCGAATCTGGTGTAGGTTTCTCGGAACAATTGTCCATGCGATTGGTGTAGATCACTTCATTGTCCAGGCTGCGATGTTGACGATTGTATGCCATTGAATTTTCATCGGATCCCTGCTGTATTCCATCCGATAGCCGGCGACTGTTGTATTGATCCAAACTAACAGCTTTGCTGACACCGAAGTACGTTCGGTGATAATTGTGTATGTTGCCATGAGAACCGCGGGATCTGTGGCCCAATTCACTGATCATTGATGGCCTCTTCTCGCGACTTCCTTTCCGAGAGTTTGGTTGAGAGTATTTGTTACTGGCATTACCTTCCGTGTTCACTTTAAACTTAGATGTTTTCTCAGCCACCTGAAATCGAAAGAAAGACCAAAAATCAATTCCTTGATTCGAAATCGTTATTTAGTCAAATTTTACGTACTTCCACCTCCGTTGCTTCTTCCGAGTCACCACTTTCACTGCCTTCGGGTAGGTCATGCAGTTCAGCTGAAACGCAAAGCTGTTCATCGACTGATGTACGGGATACCGATTTTTGCGACGGCAAGCTTCGTCGCGAACGAACGCTTATACCAGATTGAGATCTGGGTAGTTGAGGAGAGCCTTGCTCTGAAGACACATAGTCCTCAATCAACGATTTTCGCGTTTTCACTTGGGCATCGTTGAGTTTTCTGTAACGGTTCACACAATTTCAATTTAGACTATCTTTCCAATTGCAGTTGTCATTTCATACTTATAGTGATCTAGAGCGAACTTTGCCGGATTGATGATAAGATCGACAACTTCTGGTAATAGTTGTCCCAATGCTTCGAACAGTGGCAATAGAACCAGTCCAATGAATCTTACTTGGCTTCCCGGCTTACTAACTTTGTCCGGATCCATGAATGGCGTCACTGGGAGTCCTTCCGATTTTTCAGCAGCACTCTGGGCGAAAAACTCTTGCAACAGGCGTTCCAACCAAGGTTCTGCAATGTCCAATGGTCGGGCCTCGTTTGATATGTCGGCCACTTTTATGAGTACCATACAGAGCTGCAAGAACACGAACATGATTTTGTCAGATGCACATCAAAGTACTCCGAAAAATATACCAACCAAATTGACGTGCGATTGATTGGAATAATCAAAATTTGGGCTAATTTCTTGGAATTGTGACAGTATTTCGTTATGTCTGGCCATGTCAGTGGCCAAAATGCACCGAATGATGCCCTCACGAATTTCCCTAAAAAGATAGGAAAGGACAGGCGATTAATGAGATCGGTGCGGCACGTTTTCTTAGGTCTATTGCAATTTTAGTTGTGATTCTAAGGATGCTAGTCAAGTCGTTTGAATTCTGATTGGCTTCCTAAGCCTTGAAATTGAAACTTCTCCTAAATGGATACTCGATCAGATCTCTTTGCCCCGAAGAGTAAATAGTCTCCAATAATTCCACGTGCGTTGTACTTGCATTTGATAAAACAACTAATCTTTAGGCCAATTTGTAGACGAAAAAGTCATCTTGTCATCTTTCGTTAAAAAAAGCGTCAAAGAACAAAGAAAGTTTTGGACAAGATACGTTTCGATGCTTAATGTGTTTTGAGCTTAATCCATCTTGTTTTCAGATCAGACTTAGATCATTTTCGCAACGAGATCATTGCTTAAACTTTACATACTACCAAAGAACTGATGGTTTTACTTACTTAAACTTCTCCTTGCTAAAATTCTTAAAAATATTACAGTCAGGATTTTCCAGCAGTCGAAAAGCAATTGAACAATGATGATTTTCTAGCGGCGATATGTCATTGTACCTGCGAACGAAAAAACATGAAAATTTTGCGTGATTGCCCCTATAGCCTCTATTGGATGTATAGAATCGTTACCTCAGTGCCAATTCGGTTCGAGCGTTTATCTGATAAATATTGTTGTATCCAGGATGGTCGAGATCATGGCATATGCATGACACCAAGAGAATTAAAATTTCTAGATCACCCAACCGTGAGGCTAAGTTCGTATGCCAGGAAATAGTGTACATCTGTTGAAATCATAAACCAACAAATAATTTATGGTTCATTGACTCGGGATGCCACACATACCATTTGGGCAACACAGAAACTGTGCCGAAAATTGTGGAACGGTACCGAGTTGTAGTGTTTGTAAACTTCATACAGCCATTCCCGCAGCGTTGACATCGGTATGTTGAACTTTTGCACCAATTTCGTTTCGGTAAACATTGCCTGCATCAAATTCAGAACGTCTTCGTCTTCCCATACGTACGAATCAAAGTCGGGCAAACGCAGAGCGGTCAGCACTTCGTCGGATAGTGTTTGGTCACAGATTTCGAGAAAACGTTTCTTCACTTCCGTATGGTTTGGCAGACTAGTTTTACGATGGGGAGGACCGACTGGACGATTCGTCAAACCTGTTGAAGTGGTAGAAACATTGAATGTTAGTGATTTATGTCGCATAACACTAGATTGGCTCTATGGTAACTGTCTTATAATACCACGTCCGGACTGGCCGCTTCATGATACTAGTGCAAGAATGGGATTTCGGGTGGTGAGAGTTTTTTTTATTTTATTGTGAATGAAGCGCTTTAAAAAAAATATATTTTGCATTCAACGTCCGAATGGCTTTTTCAAGCCAGTCCGACTCTGTATAATATCGAAATCGATTACAGCGACTGCTGATAATTGAAAGATCGGATCCAGTAAATATATTTGTGCCGACACGTTTTGAAGTGACCTACGAAACCGATGGTGATTAAGTGAAATATTACAGAGCATTGAACCGGTAAATAAAAGAACCCACGTTATTTGGACAGCCCATTTATCAAAACGAAAGAAATAATTTCAATGTAAGAAGATGAGCCAAAAATTATTCAAAGCTCGTTCGTCGCTGATACTATACACGGTGGGTATATAATAACGCTCCGCGTGTACGTAGCGATTTTCGGAAACCCATAACCATCATTTAATCACAATATTTGTTCATTCGTTCATTTCCCATGTAAGCGTTATACCTCATTTTCTTTCCGCAAGTCTACCCATCGATGTGTTCGGTGCGAAACCACAAGATTATGATGTACTGCATACGGGGAAAATAACGTTCGATCCCCTTGGTGTTCATTAAGTGACACGTTTTATCGTCATCTCGTGAATACTAAATTATTTATGTAATACACGACATGACGAATTCAAAGCCAACATAATAATGCACGGCCACGCCAACGAACCGGCTTTATTGAGAGGAGGGAATAAGACAATTTGGAAATATCAATGCGATATTGATTGAGCGACTTCAAAGAGTTATACCAAAAATTAATTAATTGAGAAATTAATATTTCATCGTAAGCTCATCTATAAAGTGTAACGAAAGACGCTTTTGGAGGTATTTTCGGTGGGTTGTAATACCAGGAAAAAGTAATTAGATTTTTCCGGAGGAAAATGATACGTATACATTTTCGCTTGACGTCCTAATCTTCACCATAATTTCGTAAATTTCGTTACGGCGATGGTATGCTAGACTTACGCGTACAGAATTCGTAAAACCATTTTTATCGATGAAGCGAATTTCGGTAGTAAGAGAAACAGAAATGGTGATGCGATTAATTTTCCGTTCTGCTTAATTTATTACAACAGAGTGACGGCGGGAGGTGACTTAGTGAAAAGGGTTTCTACACGTTTCAGCTGTTAGCCAAATAATGGTTATCTGTGTTCTGGTTTTTTGGGTGATCGTGTACACGGACAAAATTCTTTAAACTTAGTTAATGAAAAGTCATTATTGGTCAGTTGAAAGACGTACCGAAGGGTAAATAACTGTTGGGATTATGTTGGCATTGAATGGGAAGTGACTGTCCCTCGAAGTTGTAACATAAATGACGACTCGTTGGAAGGGTTGTGGTCGTATACCCTTGTCAAGCAAGAATGACCAAAACTAATAAACTTTCTGATACATCAGAACATATCCACGACCTGCGAATGAACAATGAACTCATATGGCATGAAATGACGTTATTTCTATACGACTCCGTTCAACACATAGAGTTACACTCTATGGTTCAACATTATTTCGTTCCCCTTCTGTTATCAGCAGCAACGATAGAAGTATGCGAAGACCTACGGTGAATCTGAACTTTATATACCAAAATGAATGTTAAAACATATGAAATATCAAACTCGAGACTTTAACCAACAGAAGTAAAAGATTTTAATGTTATATCACGAAGCACTTGTCGTTTTAAATGGGTTAAGTGAAGCAAGACCAATTTTTAGTGGGATCGTACTAGCAATGTCATATTTTTTTGATCCCTAACAGGGACATCACATATCGTAGACAGAATGCAATTGATTTTTTTTAAGAGGGTCTGGCTTGCCTGACATATCAACATGTGTCGAAGATAAACAAATGTTTTATATCATTCCAAATATAGACTTGATCAGGGTCCTTTGGAAACAGGAACTTGTGGGACTCGTAATAAAACAATTTTCTATGAGAATGAATATGTAATATTAAACACACTTCTACATCCATCGATTGGCAATGAATTGAATAATCGTAAATCTAACCGAGCCAAATGTAGTGAGTGTGGCGAATAAACTTTCGGCAGTGATGCCAGCGTAATTATTACCTGAACAACAAAATTTCCCATAAAGAACCGTGCCCTCATAAGGGACTCGAGGTGACGTTGGCAACTGGCCTTAAATAGTATAATGACAGGATGTTACTATCCCATTTACTGGTTAAAACACAGAAACAGAAAATGTGTCGAATTTCAAAGTTCCGTGCGTGTACAATCAGAGAAAATTAAAAATCGGCGCAACAATAATTATAATTCACAATTATCCAATGATCTCATGGCTCCCTGCGAATGATTCATTACATGAATTAATGATGCATTCTATGGCTTAATCACAAATCCTTGATTACCTCATGTAATGAATTATTTTCGGAGCCTCTAATGTAAATTCTAAATTCTAACATAGAGGGTTCCAGTTCGCTATAACAAAATCGTCGTTCGCCCGCATCCTCAACTGTTCGAAAACTGTTGCTAACTATTCGAAATGGAAAACAGTTTGTTGTCTTGTGAACATTTTATAATCAGCCAATATTTCATTAAAATCTATAAAAAAGTTAGGAATTTGCGAAATCGCCCATTTCCATAAGAACTAACGTAGAAAATGTCAGTTAAATTCTACAGTGTATTCAAAAGGAGAAGCGTAAAGAGAGTCGTCTTAATCGTAGCAAATGTGATGGAATGCACGTGGAACGAATAAAACGACGGAAACAACACCTTTTCATGGGTCATACATAAATGACGTCCACCTTTTTTCAGTGCTCATTCATCAATATCGAGAGTGAAATACTGGCAGCACTGAATAGTGTGTCCGCTAAGGCAAAAGATTGCGCAAATTGAGGTAAAATTGATTTTATGATTTTATTATGATCTGTATGGAATGCTGATTCCAAAATCATCAGGGGCAACTCCGGCAGCTCACTTGTTCCGCCGGGAGTGGCCGTTATGTCACCTTGGCTTCACTGAATTTTTATGCCAATTTCCAAACAGATATCGATGTGGAATAAGCGGTAAAATATTCTTAAATGTTCAATGTTTTTTTAGAATAATTTTCTTGTTGACAAAAATATCCAAAATGGCCGAAAAAAATGGCGGAAGCTAGAGGTTAATTTTTTTTCTGATTAGAGCCTTGAAATCCGATCGAAATACTAAAAAATCCCGAAAACTTTCTTTAGGAAGTTTGTAGCCAATTCAAAATTCTTTACTTTACGCTTTAAAAAATTTAAATCGGTCAAAAACTTCAAGAGATATGCCGCCTAGAGTGCACTTTTTCATAGGGTATTTCATAGGGTATGTCAAAAATAATTTGTCAATTTTTTTGGTTATTTCGTTTCTAAATGACATGTAATGGTAATATAAGTAAGTCCTGCACATTTTTTTATTTTCGAAAAATGTTTAGGTACCCAGAATACGAAAAAACCGAAATATCTCGGCACCCTTTGAACCACCCTGCAGCGCACTCCATTTATTTTACTGTCAAAAATTTAATTTTATCTGGAACTGTAATTCATCACCTTTGCAACGATACTCCACACGACATATTTGAACAAGAATTGAATTTTTGGCTGAACCCCAGTAGTAATCCTTGCGGAAGACACAATTACTGTTCAAAAATGTGAAGTTTTGTATTGTTTTGAAAAAAGTGGATAAGGCTGAATGATCACAGGGCCCTCAACTGTACTGTACATAAAGTCAAGGGAGTAACCACTCTTTTGTGATTAACATAGTTAATCGGTTAATCAGTTAATAATCACCATGATTTTTGTGATTAACCACCATATTTCACTATTAATTGTAGTTTTGCGACGATTCACCCAGTTAAATGCTGGTTAATCACTGATTCGTCATCATGTTAATCACTGGTTAATCATGTTATTCACATCAAAAAAGAGTGGTTTCCCCCTCGTATATAGTCAGTGTAACCTTAAAGTGCAACCCTACCATCTGTATCAATCCACAAATAATTCACAATTGTCCAACGATCTCATTTCCATAATATACAATACCCAACAAAAGAGTTGCAATTTCAATTTTGAATGCTTTTAATGTCCCAAAACTCCCAAAAATTTTCATCCCACTTAACACTGTTTGAATAAAGTTGTCCACCCATTCCCGTAAAACCCACAGAAATTACCCAAGGCAACCGTAATTAGAGTGACATGAAATTAGCAATCAATAACTACTTAATTGGACGCAAAAATCGTTAAAATGCCCACATCTCCTCCACCCTCCGCCATTAAAACCATTTCCCTTTTCATAATAATTAAAACGATTGCACGACGACCGTATAGAACTGAATATAATTCAATTTTAATTCTATATATACGGAAAATGGCGGCACATAAACCTATATTATATTCAAATTCTTTGACACCTGCTATACCTACATCAATATTAATTTATTCCAGACTTTCATATAGTTCAGAGTTTTAGACATTTCAATTAGATAAATGAATAATCATGACTTTCTTCACATAAACACATAAATATACAATAAACGGATGTTTGTTTACGGTTTGCACAATATTTATATACCTTGAGGTAATGTTCATCTCAGGAAACAGATTTGGCAATTAAAATATCTGAGATTGAACGCCCAGTGTCAAGATAACAAAAATATGAAGCAGTGTCTACTGACGAAGATTTCATTTCCATTGTTCATTATGACACCAACCGTCAATCCCAGCAAAATATCAAAATGTTCGCTATGTCTAAGTCAAAACAGTGTCTTCAACTTACACAGCCAGTTCATCTTCTCCGTATATTCAATTTTCCGCTGCAGTTCCTTTATTGTTGATATTAGAAATTCTGGTTTCGCTTCCGCCAAGTCACACATTGAAAGTTTCACATCCGGCACCGCATGCATCGTCTGTTCACCACAACATTTAACTTTATTTAGTATGCGGTCTGGTTTTCCATTACTGGTCACAATCGGCTCAGTTGACAATTCACATTTCTTGGCGCTGGAATTTTCATCGTTCCTCGCATACGAAGTGCTAACTTCCGATTTTCCACTGTTACTCATATTTTATGTTAGATAATGTTTATAACAAAATATTGTCCCGTACGTAGATGCTCACAGATGCTGTGTTTGATTGGCATAATCCTAATTGAATTTTCCTTTTTCTGTTTTTTTTTTTGTCTCGTCGACCTGCAGTTTATTCGCAATGTGGTTCCCGTACGATCGTTTTTTTTTCTCTCGTAAAAACCTTTTATTTTATATAATCTGAATGGGATATGTTTCGGATTTGAACGTCATTTGTGTATTTGCATAGCTCGTTTCAATGTGTTCTCATATGATTGGTCGGTACACCAATCATTTTCAAAAGTGATGGAATATCATATAGCTTAGTATTCTATATAGTTGTTGGTCGCTTTGCAAATTATTTAATTAAAGGAAACAATGACGATGCTAGTAGATTCTATTTACGTTCCGGTAAATTGTTTGAATTGCAGTTGAGGATATCTGAATTAATCATCTGAAACAGAAAGGAAATAAATTTTTAATTAATTGCAAACATATTTGACTGAACAGATAGAGAAAATATAAAAAAAAGTAAATTCTCAACACCAGTTAAGTGGAACATTTAATGTATGGCATATAAATACCATGCTTTTACAATTCATTATTAATGTACAGTAACAGTTCACAAACATCCTTTGTCAAGTTACTAAATGATAATATTTAGTGTACGGTTTTTCGATAAAACTTAAAAGACAATATAAGTTTTCAGCGAAGTACAATTTATCACTGGCTGGAGTGGGAAAAGTTATTTTCACAGAGACGTAAAATGAATAATGTAAATTCAAATGTACCAGTGGTGGAGCTTTCATTGTTCATGTAAAATACGATTTAAATTGGTATTGTGACATTACGGGCCGCACTACGGGCAACAACTGACGCAAAAACATCGTATTTGTATATTTGCTTTTAAAGAGCTTTCGAAAGCTTTAAGCTTCTGTTGCATTACACTGAAATACTCCAATTTTCCAATGGAAAATGTTTCAAGCCTTCGAAAGCTATCCAAAGCGCTCATAATTTGTGATACGTTATTTGGCTTAACACAGCAGACAAGTAATGTGCGTTTAAAACATCATTTCGTTGCAAGAATCACGCAAAACTTACTTTGATGTCGAACTATTTCAAAATGATTTTTTATAATACCCTAGGGCGAACCAATTACATATTAGATGTACGGATCCTTAGGGATTGTACTTTGCACCAAGCTCAGGTTTTGTAATAAGTATAAACTACGAGGTATGGTCTGATGTCACCGTGGAGGACACACCGATTTTAAAGACGTATTCAAACGCACTCATTTTCATACTATTTTGACATGAATAATGATATTCATTCATTCATTGAGGCTTTGCCCTTTCGGGTATTATGAACTCGAAGATGAGCATCTCATATCTTTAGATGGCAAGCGCCTTAACGAAATCGGAAAGCTTCCCTGGAAGAGGTCTACCAATACTCTAATTTAATCTAAATGACGATCCACTAACACATTTCTCTGCGTCAACCGTCGACTTCGAAATGTCAAAAAATCTTGTTCGATACAGTAAGTGCGGGTGTCAATGTTACGAAATTTGAAAAATGACTTTTTGGTACCTCTTCAAAAAATCTTTGTTTACATTTTTGAACTAGCAATTGACGAACCCATTATTTCGACGCCACTGCCAGTAGCTTTAAATTTCCTTTAGTATGTTCTGGCAATGACACTTGCTAGATGGAAAAGTTATTGTTTGTGTTGCCGGTAAAATATTCGCATCTCAAGTTGGGAAATTGAAAACATTGCTGTAATTGCTTAAAGTTATTCGTTGAATTTTATACTTGAGAGTATTTGTTGAAAGGAGTGAAATATAAATGATTACAGTTACAGTATGGACTCCGAACTGTGGAAGTATAATTTTCGTACAAAAAACGTGTACTCGTACCTATAGTTTTAAGGTACCATGTGAAAAAATAATCCCTCTATACTAGTACCGGCGACAGGCTGTTTTAATAGTAGTTTTCATTGAAGGAGGGAGGCAGGCAGCGGGTTTTCATGAAGAATCAATGTGGATATATCAGCAAAAAGCATTAGAAACTATTTGTTCGACGAGGTAGGGTTAGAAAAACTCTTCAATTGAAAACTTACAGCGTTCATGGAATGAACGCTTTCCGTGGAAACTCAACATACATGTAATGATAACTTTCCGGATGATCCAGCGCAATAATGCGTACTAGCTTGTGGATTTCTTATTTTTACGATTGTGGAGTTCTCAGCTTGAGTCGAAGGTTGAAGTCTCCAACTGGACAACCACATTAACTTAAATAACAACCGCATTAGCCCAAATAACAACCTCCAAGCCAGTACGTAGTACAATTTACTCGAGAAAACCACCGAAAACAAATTTTAACGCTACTGTCATTGACGTATATCTATAGAGTGACAGATGTGAAAACGGTTTCTGCCACTGAGTTAATATAACAGCATCTTGCGATGCGTTGTATTCAATAGGTTTCTTCCAAGGTCGTTCAAAATATAGAGGCCAACACAATCTCGCTTTGAATTTTCAATGAACTTTGTTTAAGTTGTGGTTATGTTTGCTTCTGTAAATGACGGTCGGTTGTTTTCGGCCTGTCAAAAATTCGTTTCTGAAACCTATAAAAACCACATCACATCCAGGCCATGAAATCAGTGGCTAGAAAATGATCAAACTCTACAAAGTAAGTCATACTCATACATGTGCAAGTCTAGTGAATTATAAATGAAATGAAAATGAGAATTTGCAATGATGTGACAGATTCTGTTGCTATGATTTTGTAATAACTAATTGACACAGCGTAAGTTAACTGTAAATTCAAATTAAAAAAATTCAAAGTTTGAAGTTTAAATACGAACTGTCGGATTCTTTATTTGGTATTCACAATGTAACAGTTTTAGCACAAATTGTGAAGATGATCGAAGAAGCACTATCGGAGTATTTTTGTAAACACAATTGTCGATACAACTTCTAATCATTTTCCTACCAACTTTCAACAAACCAATGTCTGTGAAGGCAATTGTGGTAAATATTTGAGAAACTATTCTGTTCCCACGAACTCAGTAAATCATACTTTACGAACGGCCCACTCAAAATTAACGACCAAATAATACACTTGTATTACACTGCTCCATAAATGTTCCCGTTTTTAATTGGGAAATTATATTCGAGGGATTTTTCCCAGTCCACTAGTATAATTTTCCTTTTACAAATATTTTAAATCACTTTACCATTGTAAGGTCGGAATTGGTACCAATTTGACGAAAATATTGGTAAAATGAATTATTTTTGACGCTCAACCCAACTAAAAACTAATAACGCTCGAATATTACCATCCGTTTTTAATATTGACAACTTTGAAACGTTCTCTTCAGCCGAATTTTCGATCAATTTACGTTTGATTTGATGAGTTTAGAATACATACACTCTTCAAGCGACAAAGGTATATAAACAAATTTCGAACAGAAATTACAATTATTTTCGTGAAATAACGAGTTCCATGGCATTAAAGCCGATAACCAGGTGAATGTTTTTGAATATCTAATTAATAGTAAAAACGAACAGCAATTATTTTGATACCGAATTCGAATTACGCAGAAAACTTGTTTTTTAATCGCATTTTTCAATTGAAATTTACTATAAATTAACTGTGAAACTCAAGAAAAAGGTCACCCGAAATATTGGATTCGATTACGTAGGTACAAAACTACAAATCTACAAAACTATACTTCTATGTTTAACAGCAAGCAGATAATAAAATGTCCGGGTAGAGCAATTTCATACTCATAAACACGAGGAAGTGCAAGTTCGATGTAATTTCCTAAAATCTCCATTCTTAGTAGATTGTATCTCTGTTTTGTCACTAAATTTAACATAGTAATAGGAATACGGAGCAAAGTGAAAATTGGAATCTTACACATTTCGTGTCTTTATTCCGCTTCCTCACTCAACAACGGTGTAAATCAGGCTTTCGTTTTGCAACGAACTAATGTATTTAAATGGAAATTTAATTGACAATGTCGAATTAACCTTCAGACTATTAATTACAGTAATAAGCTACTTTAACACAACACGCGTTATCGTAATTTACGAGGAGCTTCAAAGTTATTACTTTCGGTAAAATATTTAAAAAATAAATAAATAATTCAATCAATAATGGATCAGTCACTAAAAAACAGAGACGGGAAGTAGCGAGAGAATAAATTCGATTGTTGTCAATTTTGTAGGTCGCATGAACTTCGCAATACCAAAAATTTTATTATTTCCAATTGAAATTGTCTACCTGTTGATGTAGCGTTGATGGTATTCTATTATAGTGCTCATTCGCCGACCGATATAAATGTCATAACTACTACAGTGAAGTTGGTTTCCATTCAAAAGGTTCTAGAAAACTACAAATTTTGTTATCTGCAGCCACGACAGCCAGTTATATTTGGTAACTGGCAAGTGTGTCCTTAATTAACAAAATACACGTTAATCATTTTGAAGTACAAGATTTTGTATTTGTACAGTCTATAATTCGTTAAGCATCGCTAAACAAAAAAGTACAAGACTTTATCGTTGCTCAACCCACTGTTTATAAAATGTATTTTGAAAAAAATTCTGAACAAAATTTGAACAATGAAAATTAAATTGCTTTAAAACGATGTAATGTATCGAATTTAGTATTATTTGTAATCAACCGCACAGCTTTCCATTGCACTGGTGCTGAACACTCGGTAGTGAACACTATAAAACTTAAATCTCTAATTATGTTACTTCAGTTTCAACTTGACAGATCAACCTGTTCGTAAAATTATTCTTGAACACGTTTACTGCTTCAGCACCGATACATCCAACGAAAAGCTAGTGCGGTCGACCACAATTCATGCTAAATTCGATCTATGTCTGCATCTCTAAACATCAACTGAGTTAATATAGTATGACCTGAATTTGACCTGTTCTGAGCGTTAATTGAAAAGTTGTGGTACATTCTCTTCAACATACGGAACACTAATTATAACATGCAGAGGAACATACAGGAACTCAGAACTTTGTCTTATGTGTATGAAGATAATTACGAAACGTTGTAATTTAATACACGAGATGCGTTCAAGCTTCTACATGAAAATTTTAGCTAACAAACTCTCGGAATGAAATCCCGCAAACATCCTGCACGCATACAACAACGTTAATGCCTTGACTTACATTTAAATTAAATTTTTCACTGCAGGCAGTTTCATCCATATTTTTAATGGTTGAATGTAGCAGGCACGGAGCAACAAAATATAATCACTTTATCCCTACTGCAGGCAATAATTTTCCCTAGTAACTTGGTAATATGTTTCTGAATGGCTTAAGTGAAAATGGTGGAAAGTGTGAAATGTACACCACAGTTTGTGTTTTGCATTTTCCAGAAAGTTGTTTTACAAAAAAAAAGAAGATTCCACCCAACTCCACTGAAGCCAGGGCTTATTATTCTGAATTTTTTGAAGAACTTTTAATAATTTTAAGATTTTTTGAAATAAATTTTTAAGTTTTAAGAATTTTAAGAATCAAATTTTGTAATTTTGTAAATTTAAAAATTTCCAGCAGTTTTTAAGAATTTTTAAAGATTTTAAGAATAAACTTTCCGAAGAATAGGCCCTGCTGAGCATTTGCAGTTAAAACTTTCCGTTTTGTCTAAGGCAGTATCAGTTTGATAACTTTTGTCTTGCGATACGTATAACTCCTAACCGAATCATGAATCTAATCTAAAACCACTTTAGAAATTTTTAATGAAAATTGTTTCCTTTCGTGTGAAATAAAATGCTTTCAATTGAATCACAAAGTACAACATTATTCTTCGTTGTGTTAAACACATTACACCTCATACCATACACACATTTTCCCTTATCATAATACACAAAACTTTTAAAAGTTTAAAGTATTAAATTATGAAGAACATGAGCTTTGAACTCAATTTCAACAATATTGGCGTTATATTAGGTGTTATATACCTAAAACGAAAATCTTGGCAAAACTTTTACCATTCGATGCGTGATAAGCAAAGACTTAGACACATTGTATCTGAAAGCATAACACGCCGATCCAATATGTATAATATAAAATAGGCATTAAACCAGAGCATAGAAGAAGAAGTAAAAAAACTTTTATTTTCGAACAAATTGACTATTTACAATGTTCCCTTTTTCATATTATTATACATATTAAATAACCACAAACCGAGTAGTTTATGATGCTGTTTAATTTCACCGTTCCTTACATTCATTATTCCATTGAGTATACATTTTATTGTCGTTAAGTGCTACACAAAAATGTGCGAAAAATTTGGTGGGAAATTTTTGCGATGGTATTTCAGCTTTTCAACTTCTTGTTCGGTTGCTCAATTGTTATTATATGGTATAAATACAGCTTCATATATATAACCACCCATCCCCCTCCTCATCACATATAAATATAGCTTGAAGCACACAGAAATATAATATTATTATGGGAAAAATTCACCAAATTGTTCCATTCTTAGAATATATTTTTTCCCCTCTCATCCCATGTATTATATGTTTTTGTGCTAAAGTTATAAATAAAATTTATCTTCAACAATGTCATGCATGGTATCTAACATTCCAACGGTGTTGGATGTATATAAATATAGATTTCGAAACGTCCTATATGATATAAATTGATCGGCAAAATAAAAGAAGAGCATCAACGGTGAAACATCAAAAACTTCTTCAAACAGTTTTGAAAATCATTTTCAAACGTGCAAAAGTTTTCGAAATCAATTTCATCGAAGAGTGAAAAGAACTTTTTTTTTCCTCCCTATTCTGTTCATTTCCACCTGATTGTTTCATTTTGTTTTTCTGCAACAAAGCCATGTAGCCATACAATGTGTACATTATGCCGTTGTATACGGACCAGAAACAGTAGAATCGACTGAATGGACATCCATTAGATTCGAGTGTAAAATGTTTGTAGATACGTTATATAACAATATATCATATCTGTAACTGGCCCGGATTGGATGTGAGTGCGGTTTTTTTGGTTAAATCAAATTTGAAATATTATTTTTTTTATGAACCGCGATAGTTTTGAGGATGACCAAATTGTTTTGGTAACATTACAACACCTTGTAGTTGTTTTGTTCGCATTGTATACAATGAGCCCGACATTACAATACATTCGAGGATTGATTCTGTAATATTTTTTGAGTTAGTACTGGCTGGAGTCCAAGGATATTCGCGGTACGAAATTCGAAAATGTGTGGATTGAAATAGCGAAACTAATCTGGCATTGAAAGATGAGGTTTATAACATCCTATTTGCTACTCTTGCGTCCACATATAAATTAATTGTCGACACTCATACTGAAAAGTATATCAAACGAATTCCCTCTGACCTCAGATGAGTGCCTATGTAAGGGTATTAAATTCCTGACAATTCCAAAAAAAAATCCAATTCCGGTCTCTGTCGAGATCTGATACATCTCGCAATGAATGGACTTTTTTACCTGTCGTCTCGGTCTCTGTTCAATCTCGTAAAAAATTACTAAAAAAAGGATTAAAAGTGGTAAAAAAATTACGAAATTTTTGAGAATTTAATTCTGCCTCCGATACCTGCAATGACAAGAGTTGAAAATCTCACCTGTAGCTAATTATTTGTCTACAGGTAACTTACATAATCTGGCGCAGTTGTATTTATTGTATATATTGCGACAGTGTGTACTCCCAAGATGTCGTTTAATCTTACACTACGGCTCCTTGGCATATAATATTCTTGTGTCTTCATATCCTACTCCGGAGCCAATGTTGAATATTTGAAAACAATTTTACAGTCACCAACATTCTAAATCTAACCAGGGCAGGTTAAACATATCAAAAGTCAGTTGCTTGCTTACTAGTTTTCCTTCTCATGTGGCAAGGAGTCCTTGCCAAGGAGAGCCGTACGAAATTAACGTGCCTTTACGTTAAACACGTGGAAATGTCAAAGTTAAAAAAGGAGAAGGAAAGTTCTTAGATTAGCCGGTTTTAGAATGTTAGTGACTGTATCTTATGTTCATCCAAAAATATTTGTTTTATCCAAAGTAAAGCTTTTTCGTGCCAGATAAAATCTGGAACTGTTTACTAAATAAAGCCAATACACACAAATTGAAACAATTCCTCGAAAATATTGACATTATTATGACGAACCACAAAGGGCAATTTCCTTTCACTTTTATGAGAAATGGACGGACAAATCTAAGTCTTGATTTGTGTGAAAAATAAATAAACTTATCACACAGCACCACTTGACAGCTCTCTATCTCTCTCTCTCTCTCACGGAGTACTTTTTGTTGAGTGGAAACCATACTTAACTCACTGACTAACAGTAGTGAATTAGGTACGTAAATGGGAATTTCGTAATTTCGTGATACACGTTTTTAATCGTACTTTCGGAAATGGGTGCTCAAGAAACATCCATACATATTTCAATACAGGTATCACGAAATTACGTAAATACGAAATGCCCAATTACGTACGCTATTCACCATTGCGACTCAAGGACCTAAACTTAAAATGTTACAAATGTAAAAGACAACCCAGTATAGTAATACCCCCAATGTAAAGTTCCTAAAAGCAATCTCAGATCTCTCTGACATTATTGCCCAACACGCCTCCAGTTCGGGCCTTAGCTAACACAACAAAAACGAACAAATTCATTGCCACATAGTTGTTGAATCTGTTATTTCCAGTTTTCCTTCTTTATCCTGACAAAGGATGAAAATCGTTTATCGTCCAGTTTTATTTTTTGTTAGATTTACCCGATTCGTTCCACATGAATCATTATTGTGTATCTCTTCCTATATTTTCCGAAACTTGAGTGAAACTGCTGCTGAGTTTCATTTTTAATTTAGCCGTATCCGATTGTGTTATGGGCCAGGGACACATTGACACACACACATATATTCGTTGCAGGGGGTATGTTACGTACGTATATACTGGGAATGTAAATATGAAGTGGAAGAATTTATTTTGAAGAAAAGATGATGTGAGAAATTGCGTTATTGTCCGGAAAATTGTAAAACGGCAAAATTTGTCGTTGTCTTGTTATTGTTATGCAAAACGTATACAATTCGTTTTGTTGGTTCGTTGAATGTTAGTTCTGTTTGCACAGAGACTGTATAGGGTTTTATTTTCTTCTTTGCATTGTTATGTACCAAAGTATGACAAAGTGTATATTATTGCGTGTGGACAATTATTTTTCAATCCGCGTCAATTCATAGGAGAATTTTCCATTTTCTTTTTTTTATATTTTTATGTTGGAGGAAAGCAAAAAAATTGTTTTTCTTAAATATATTATGCTGTGAATAAATGAGTTTTGTTATACTTTTGGATTACATTTCCGAGTGGGGGGATTGTCTTTTTTTTCTTGCCGTAAAAGATGGTTATAAAGCCGGTATAACCAGCACTGTATAATAAACTAAAGTTTCAACAATTTCGTTTCCCCGCACACACAAAAAAAGGAAAAATTAAAATGTTGAAGGATATTTTCCGTATAAAATAATGATAAAATATTCAATGACTTGGGCAATATTTGCATATCAATTTATTGTTGTGAAGAGAATACTTAAATTTTATTCGGAAAATATGCATAGCGATTTTCATTTTAAATATTTCGCATTAAATTTCAAATTACTTCTGAAAATTTGATGTCTTTTTAACGGAGTCAAGAGGCTGAGCTGTTCCAGGTTTTACAATTGAAAAGAAAATAATCGAACAAAAGGCTACATATCCATTTTGAAGAATATTTCCATCATTTTCAATATGTTTTCCGAGCAGAACATACTTTCGAATTCATCCAACCGTTTCAGATTTGAAAAATGAGCACACCGTCTCAGAAACATATTACCTGATAAAAGTTTGCAAAATGTGCACATCGTTACACATATATTCGACCAGTCGAAAAAAGGATTGTTCTGAAAAGGATCGATTTCCCTCTGATTTTAGCTTCTTTAAATTGGAATGATATACTGTAGATATCATTATCATAAGTCTATCGAAATATTTTCTTTTCAATTTTATTTTTCTACTTGTTGCACAATGGACGTTTTGAAGCAGTCTCCAGCTATTTTTATAAGATTTTCCTTTGATGCATTCTGTTGATTTCCAGGAAAAGTCATTGAAGTGTTGCATTTTTTTTTCTATCTCTAATCAATAACACAAAACATCACATCGTTTGATCAAAACAATTTTTTTTTATGTCCTCCCTATTACCGACGGTAAACAGTATATCAATAAAAAATAAACTGAAAATTCATTGAATGAATCAACATTGAAAGAAACATGAGTCCACTTTTTGTGATGCCATTTCTCGAAGCTTAAACACACAGCTTAGTAAGGCTTAGTGAAATTCAAAGGCTGATATAGCAATTCGTTGAGTATTACGGTAAAGATGAATGGCTACGAAATTTATCAAACATATTTGAAAAAAGAAAAGTCTGTCGTTTTTAGAAAATTGTGCACAGCGGAACAGCCACTTATTCCGTCTATTGAGAGCCCGAAATAAAATGGACGCGGAAACACATCGGATTATAAGAGTTGGTTTTCGGAGGGAAGAATCTTTAAATGAAAGTAAAGTTGAAAATATTCTATTAATCCTGCCAAATGCGACATAGTACCGACACAGGCAGGAGAGTTTTTTTTAATAGACAAATCAGGGAACAGTTGACTTTGTGGGATGAAACAGAATGAAATTCAAATGAGAGCCACAACAAATTCGATTTACATCAAGGTTGTATCTAGTGATGAATATCATCGCCGTGATGATGATGGTGTGGATTTTTGAATATGAAAAATCATCAAACTTGGTGCCTGCCGATCTTACTGAAAGAAATTGTCATTTGTAAACATTTAAGCTCATTCTGACTTCCCAAAATCTGGGTATACTGTGGGGTAGTGCTGAGATGACGTCAATTTTGACCCATTTTGCCTGACGTATTTATGGTACTTGTGAAACTTAAGCAAAAACAATGTAGCATCATCAATGATGACCATTGATGTACGAATAACTATAGTTAATTGTACACTGCAATCGTTTTGCTTATAACATTTTGATGTTTAAAAAAAAAAAACAATAGCCACAGGCCTCGGTCCTTTGATGTCAATTAAAGCAACACAAGAGCACTTCCGCTCTGTAATAATAAAAGTCAATGAGGCTTCCACTTGTTGCTGCTATGAAATTCATAATAAAAAATAAATTTTCTTTTTTGTTGAATTGAAAATTATTTGGATAGGCGCTGTGTGGTGGCGTAGATTATGCTTTCATTTCATAACTCGGTAAATCGTTAATACTCACGCATGCCCATGTAATAGAAGTAATTTAAGATTTTTATGGAATTATAATCATCAACAGCTATTCCATTCATTCCACATGCGATGTCGACGTTATCATTTATCATACATTTACAATACATGCTTAATACGTGGTTTAATGGTGTAATAAATTTGGTGAAAATCGCGATGCATAACGGTCGAAATTATATTTCCATAACTGTTCTTACAACGAAGAAGCTTTCGTTGTGAAAAGTAGCAAGGATGAAAATTTTCTAAATTTAGGGGACTGATTACCTGGAAGCAGCTACCTGCTACAGGTGAAATTTTCAATTCGTTCTTGTCAGAGTCAAACTTGCGAAAGCTACGCAATTTGGTCGATTGATACATTTCAATCATCAAAATTGCGTAGCTTTCGCAAATTTGAATTTTCACAACAATCGGTTTGATCGGCACGTAGTATATACAGATCCTATTTTGTTAGATGAAAAATGCATTCTGTAGTTCGTCGTTGCTGCTATTAGTTGCAATTATATCTTTGAATTTCGGGCCAACCATGGAGGATATTTTTCCTGTTTCAGTGAGTTCATTGCATTGTGAAAGTTTGTTTATTAAATCAAAGCTACAAAAATTTTATTATTTTCATTTCAAAGAAAAACTTTTTTCTCTTTGAACGCATGGACTGTAGAACGTATGATGTTGATGGTAGTAATGCTTCAGCTGCCAAATGTCGAGTCAAACACATAGATCGAAACAACTTAAAAGGACTAATATTAATAAATCTAACGGAACCAGTTACAGAGATGTGGCTGCACGGTATTGTTTACTACAAATACAACACGTACATGAAAATCACAACTGAATTGCGGGACGATATACGTGGTTGGTACGGAAACTGATAATCAAGTTCGCTTCATTTGGTGTTGGCAAAAAAACAGCGAGATGGATTTGGCAATATTTAGTTGGAAGGACAAATTACGTACAAATTGAGACAGAAAAGTCTAGAATCTTCGAGTCACCATCTGGAGTGCCACCGGGAAGTTCACTTGGTCCACTGGCCTTCACCGTATTCATCGATGACATTGTCAATGTCGTTAAACATGTGAAAACACAACGATTCAAGAAAATTACAATGAGACATTGACAACGTAAGAAAATGGTGCGACGAAAATCGGTTGTATTTCAATCCAGAGAAATGTTACGTATTCAGCATATATCGGGACAATGCTTCATTCATCGAAACAGAATATACAATGGGTGATCATGTTCTTGAGAGAAAAGAGGAAATTAGCGACCTTGGATATTGGATGAACAGATGGTTTCATCCAGGACTTCACATCGAGCAACTAGAAAATGTCGTCATTGTTGGTTGCATCAAACATTATTCCAATGGTAATTTCACGAAGGAGACGCAACAAATTCTGTACAAGGCTTACGTTAGATCCAGATTGGAGTTTGCATCAACAATATGGAATTCATCATCGGACGTATACAAGGACGACATCGAATCTTTACAAAAACAGTTACTGGATAGTCGACGGAAACAAGTTGGTCTGCATAGTTTAGAATTGAGGAGGAAAGTCGCTGATTCGATGATGGCGTGTGATATTTTCAAAGGTGATGTTGTGGACAGTTTGATTTCGTCGAAGTTTGTTCGCAATGACAGTGAGTATGACTTCCGCAGTTCGACCTTAAAATTGTTGAAGGAACCGCGGTACAACTCTAACTATTTGTACGAACAGCCCGTGTCGCGATTAGTTAGGCTCGTTAATGAATTTAAAAATGCCGTGCAAAGCAGTGGTAGTAGAGTTGTGTTTAGAAGGAAAATTATGGAAGAACTTAAAATGACTGACTAACGAAGACGAAGACGAAGAAGAAGAAAACGTCAACATCGTATTATTGCTCCGTCGTTTTTTATGTTTTAATTATCGAATTGTACAATAATTGTAACGAAATATAGTGAAAAGCTCAAGTGTGACACTCAGTCTACACGGATCAGTCGAAGTACAGAAATTAAAACCAAACTGCATGGAATAATCAAGGATATAAGATTACTGGGTGAAACATAACCTGAAAGGAATTGGTCGCACAACATATCAATGAACGGATCGAGGATTTCCATAGGTAGACGATACGACGGTAAGTCCACTTGACACTAAGTCACCTGTGTCAGTGGTCTGTTCCGGGATAGCGCCCTAGATTAAGTCGCTATTTGCCTCCGCCACAGACGTGTGTGACAGTTCAAGCACCGACACCCTCACCCAGTTGGAGAAGTACGACAGAGAACAGGCTGTTTACCTTAATCCGTCTGTGTTCAAATAAGTGAATGAAGGCGAACTCCGTGCCCTGGTGAAAGTATTGTATGTGCACCCAAGGCTTCGGATATAGGTCACGGAGTGATTTGAACATTTCGGATTAAATTTCTGTTCGAAGCGTGGTGATGGATATAGATACAAACGAATCAGAGAGGTATGACAAACTGAATGTATGTCCGCTTTGCTTCAGAGATTTCACAACCATATCCGGCTTAAAGCAACATTGGACCAAGAGTCATACAGACGATGACATAAAAGAGGCTATTGAAAACAAATCCCAATCAGACAACCAATTGGCACCAAGCTCTACACCTGCCGGCGATGTGTACGGCAATCGACTTCAGTTAATAAGATACAATGAATCTGCCGGTAAATCATTTCATCAATTCAACATAGTCGAGAATGATGGAATGGGAGATTGTCTATTTTCGTCGGTGCTGCACTTCCTGAGAAGTACATCTAATAACAGCAGCATCGTCCCCAAATGTGTGCTTGAGCTTCGTCGCTTGACGGTAAATTACATCATGTCGCTTAGCAGCGACGGCGAACAGTTGAACTTCGATAGATTCAGAGACAGCATCATCATTAATCTCAGGACGCTGCAGAATTCGCCAATGACAAAATGAAAAACTGTTCCGACGAAGACATCCAGACAATATATTACAATTACATGTCTACGCCTGGGATATATGAAACAGCAGCCGAGCTATGTGGTATGGCTGAAATATTTGGTTTCAGTTTCATCGTATTACGACAGACCGGCACAACCGAATTCGAATGCTATGATTATGGTACCGGGCACACAAATATCCCCAAACGCCTTCACCTGCTTTTCACTGGTGATCCGGGAAAAGGACATTTCCGCAGATTAACGGCCAT
Organism: Bradysia coprophila; assembly: GCF_014529535.1. Classification (NCBI taxonomy): domain Eukaryota; kingdom Metazoa; phylum Arthropoda; class Insecta; order Diptera; family Sciaridae; genus Bradysia; species Bradysia coprophila. Next base: position 12,673,622 of record NC_050735.1, read on the forward strand.
CGATGATTCATCAAGTGTGCATATTCCACTAGGCAAATACAAACTTGTTAGCAGCCATACTTCGTCAAGAATGATTTCGATTATGCCGATATCAGAATTTACGGAGCCAGCTGAGGATGAGTACACCGAACAGTCTGACAGATCCTCTCAGTCGATGAACACCACAACTCTTGATGAGCTGTTAGTTCTTTTGGCTCGATACAAGAGACACATCAAGGTCATCAAGCGGATACCGCGCTCTGCCAGAATCTCAGCGGCTTTGAAGTTAGCCAGCTATATAAACGATTGTGTGACACGGCCGGACGATAATTCAAACTGGCAAAAATTACTCACTTTCTCGTACACCGCCTAGAAAGTCCCCTCTCGAACCAAGAAACTTACGCTCACAACATTAGTGAAAAGGAACATTGAGAAAGGTGAGCTGGTTTTCCCAGTTTTGAACAAAAAACACACACCCATCTCTCTATCGAAACGGATTGAGCACAAAATATCAGACGGAGATGTGAAAGGAGCCGTGAAATTACTTTCTTCCACCACTGGAAGAATACACTCTTCCGGAGCCCCCAGATAAAAGCACAGAAACGCTAATGGTAACTGAGAAACAAGTATTTAAGATGATTGGTAAATTTCCTAATGGATCATCGGCTGGAATTGACGGCATTCTCCCACAGCATTTAAAAGACTTGACGTCACCAATCACCGGAGAAGCCGGCCTTATGCTATTGGGAGCCATTACAAAATTAATCAATTTCTTGCTTTCGGGGAAAATGAAGTCAGAAGTGTGTGCAATCATGTACGGAGCGTCACTTTGTGCATTGAATAAAAAAGAAGGCGGGATTAGACCGATTGCAGTGGGCAATACGTTTCGGCGTCTCACATCTAAATTATGTTGTTCAGCTGCTCGACCCGAATCAGCCGACAAATTTGCCCCACGTCAACTCGGGTTTGACGACGAGAACGTTCATAAAAAAACACAGGCACAGCAACGCAGTCGTGCTCAAAGTTGATTTTCGTAACGCATTCAATGAGGTTCAACGAGCCAAATTCCTACATGAGATCAGGGCTAACCATCCGACAATTTACCCATTTCTCTGGCAATGCTACTCATCATCGTCATTTTTATTTTATGGCGACAAAATCATCCTGTCCCAAAATGGTGCACAGCAAGGCGACCCGTGTGGGCCGTTACTGTTTTGTCTGGCGATTCAGTCAGTGGTGGAAGCCCTAGTATCGGAATTTGTGGTATTTTACCTAGATGATGGAACGATTGCTGGTAACCCAGACACAGTGCGACAAGATTTCGAACTGGTTGTAGCAAAGTGTAGTAAAATTGGTCTCCACATCAACCCCACGAAATGCGAGTTGTTTTTCTGCTCACAACCCAATTCTGAGGTGGTGCAAAGATTCGATCAAATTTCGCCTGGAATAATAATAGTAAATGAATTAACCCTGCTGGGAGCGCCGATCACTATGTCGGCATTCGAAACAATTTTCAAGAAAAAGTTTATGGAATTGCGCCTGTTTTTCAACCGTCTAACCGACCTAGACAACTATCACATCGCGTATTACATTCTTCGCAATTGTTTGTCTATACCAAAATTGGTTTTCCTGCTACGGACTACACCATCGTGGCATGTGCAAGGAATCTTAAACGAAATTGATGACGACATACGAACAACAATCGAATCGTTAACGAACACCCAATTGAACACAGACACATGGATGGCTGCATCGTTGCCGATCAGTTGCGGAGGACTAGGTATAAGGCGAGTACAGGACATTGCTTTGCCAGCATTTCTGTCTTCAGTAAACAGTTCATTTCCATTGATGAGTAATATGTTATCACCCACGCTCGACATAATGGAAATTGCAGATTACGAAGATGGTTTAGCTGCTTGGAATTGTGAGAATCCGGATACAGAATCACCAATGTCAACTAAGTCCCAGACAGATTGGAGTTTAATAAATGTCCAACGTATATTAAAAACCATTCCCGTCGACAATGACGGAGACACAGCGAGAAGACCTGTGATTTCCGAGCCGGAATCGGGCGCCTGGTTACACGCGTTACCTTCAAAGACAATTGGCACGCTACTGGACAACAATGTGTTCCGGATATGTGTCGGGCTAAGACTTGGAACTGACATTTGCAAACCTCATAATTGCGTCTGTGGTGCACCAGTGGATAGGAAAGGTCGACACGGGCTTCACTGCTTAAAAAGCGCCGGCCGTTGGCCAAGACATGCGGAATTAAATCAAATCATCAAAAGAGCGCTCGCTTCAGCGGATACTCCAGCATCTCTAGAGCCGCCTGGGTTAATTCGAACTGATGGTAGAAGGGTAGATGGCATGAGCTTGGTTCCGTGGAAAAAGGGAAAAACACTGATCTGGGATGCATCATGTACCGACACTTTTCAACCCAGCCTGCTAAAGAACACAGCAAGAGTGGTTAGAAAAGCAGCAATGAACATGGTCAGAATCAAGGAGCACACCTATGCGCCGTTGCTGGATCAAAATTACCATTTCGTTCCGTTTGTCGTCGAGACAATGGGTCCCTGGTGCAATGAAGCAAAAACATTTTTGGACGAACTTGCTAAGATTATAACTTTGAAGACACACGAACCCAGAACCAAGTCTTTTATTCTGCAACGGATTAGTATTGCGATCCAGAAAGGGAATGCAGCCTCAGTCATGGGGGCGTTCATGGAGTCTGAGAAAATGGAGGAGATCTTTTATTTGTGATTTAGTTTAGAGATTTGAATTTTAAAATGGAATTTTGAATTTAATTTTTTATGTGCTAAAATGTGATATATGTACCAATGCTGATAAATAAAAGTAATTCACTGACTAACTGTGATGCTAAATGTGATGTAGTTGTTTAGTAAGTTTGAGAGTGTTTTACAGATTGACGTTAGTATGTAAGTTGTAAAATTTTGTAATTTAAGAATGTAAATTTATTCAGCCAGTTTTTGGCGGTGAAATAAAAATCTATCTATCTATCTATCATAATTGAACTCTGACACATTATTTTCGTTACTAATGATGATAGGATGACTTCTAGCCTCGTTCTGGACTGATACAGGGTGGAACATAATCATATATGAAAATAATTTTCTTGCTAGAGTAGGGTAAGCTAGCAACACTCTTAGCAAAGATCACGATACGTCGAAATTATATGGAAATATGAGATGACGACTGGTGACGCCATCTACAGTGTATCGGAAGTGCCAATAATATTTTTTATCGTTCCGGAGTGAGTATGTCATACATTAAACGGTTCTGTATATAAGCTTTATATGATACATTAATCTATCGTCGACCGCGACCCGTCCCTAGGGAGTTTTGTTTTACTCTTCATTTAAATGAAAGAAACTCGGAAAAAAATCCTGACCCCAACGAGAACCGAATTCGGAAACTTTGCGTGAAAGCAAGCAGTGCAGTGCTAACCATTCGACCACTGAGTCTTCGAACATACACGAATTACTAAATTGCTAGTTGAATTCTCGCGGCTAATGTGATTCAATTCGAAAAATACATAACGTGGACCCATGGCGTAGTGTGTGTGTGTAGTTGTAGTTGTTATGTGAACCCTTTCTCTTGTATTTTGTTTACGATGAAAATAATTAAATTTCGACTAAACGGATTTCAATCAAACAAAATGCCAGTGTGTAGCGCGTGATCTCAGGACTTCTGTAACGTTATTAGTTTTTCAATCGGATTAATATCTGCCGAGATACAAACCTTTGAAAACTCGATGTGATCAACATGTACAACGTAAGAACACGTTTTGTTGAGTCATCCATCGAAACAGATATCGTTTCGATTGAAAATGAAGTTAGTTTGAAGGGATTCTGCAAGTCTACGTGAATATTTGATTTAAAAAAAAAATAATAAAAAAAAACAAAAATTTGACGAGGAACGAACCCAAGACCATTGCATAAAAGTGACGCGCTCTAACCGATTCGGCTACTGAGACTTCGAATGAAGTGGATTTGTTTACACGTTTTGTTTTGCACAATGTGTGCGTGCATGTGTGTATCAGTATATTTTCCAGTTTTCGTTTATATATGACATACTCACTCCGGAACGATAAAATTATATATGCTTGTAGACATATACTCTCACGTTACTATCTTGTACATAATGCACACACACTCGCTCACTGCGTTCGCTCGTTGGTGCATTATGTACACGATAGTAACGTTTGAGTTATATGTCCACAAGCATAATAATTATTGTAAAAAGAAGGTAATGTAACCCATCGAAAATTATGTGTACAAATGTAGTCATTATAAATTCATCAAGTGGACAATTTTGGTGTAATCATTAGTAATAGCGAATACATTAACGAAAATAAAAACTATAACATCAAGCGAATTAATGACCGATGACATTTAAAAAATAACAACAAATTCCGCATCAAAATTGACTCTTCTTCGTTCGTCGAACTAAAAAAAAAAAAACTTTTTTTCGGAGTCTTGGTTATTGGTTTGATCGGCACGTAGTATATACCAATACAGATCCTATTTTTTGATATGAAAACTGCATTCTGTAGTTCGTCGTTGCTGCTATTAGTTGCAATTATATCTTTGAATTTCGGGCCAACCATGGAGGATATTTTTCCTGTTTCAGTGAGTTCATTGCATTGTGAAAGTTTGTTTATTAAATCAAAGCTACAAAAATTTTATTATTTTCATTTCAAAGAAAAACTTTTTTCTCTTTGAACGCATGGACTGTAGAACGTATGATGTTGATGGTAGTAAAGCTTCAGCTGCCAAATGTCGAGTCAAACACATAGATCGAAACAACTTAAAAGGACTAATATTAATAAATCTAACGGAACCAGTTACAGAGATGTGGCTCCACGGAATCGTTTACTACAAATACAACACGTACATGAAAATCGCAACTGAATTGCGGGACGATATATGTGGCTGGTTAGATGGCAAACATAAATCTTTCTTCTTGGATTACTTAAAACCACAATTGCAAAAATACTCAAATGTTAACCATTCGTGTCCCTATTCGGGATTTTTATACGGAAAAGTAGATAATATTTCCGAACAAAAATTTGCATTTCCACAAATAATGCCAGCTGGGAGATATCGGTTCGACTTCAATGTGAAGGAAGGTGGCCACCGAGCTCTTTTATTTGGTGGTTCCATTTATTTCGCCATTTCGGATCATCGCGTTGAGATTGTCTGAAATTGGCACTTACTTTCCTTCAGATTGAGTATGCCTTTCTATATATTCAGCACAGAGCACAAAATACCAATACGCTGACACCGTAATAATAGTCTATCAATACCACCCAGTTTCTCAAACAAGTACCAAATATCCTAAAATTACGTAACATTTAAGAACGTACTCAAATTATGTGACATTAGTCCAATGAAAGTTGTTTTGTTTTATAAAATAGTATTTTTTGTTATAAGTGATGAACAGCGGAATTTTTCGGTACACGTCGTAAGCTTGTAAGCGTTTTTCTGCTAATCATGAATGTTGCTCTTCGATCATAACGAGAATATTAAGTTAAATTTGACAGAAGGAAACAAAAATTGTTACCTTGCAATATTGAAAACCAGCGCTATCTATTGGCAAAGTTGGTAAAAGGGTGGTAAATTTCGGTAAACGTCAATAAATTTTGGTCAATTTAGGTAAATTTCAGCAAATTCGGTAAATTAATTTACCATAACAGGCCCCCCAATTATGCTGAAGGAATAGGTTATTTTCCAATTTGGTCACGTTCAACATTTTTTGTTTGAAATAAAGCAAGTTTCCGAAACTTCGTCACATTTTCTGATTTGTACTACGTTCACAAAATAAATCGTAAAACTTTTTCATTTCTATTGATTTATTCTGTGAAGTTTCATCCACAGAACATTTAGATATTACAACGCGTATTAACAATTCATTCATCGGCCTTCCCGTATATTACTTCACTTGTGACCTCTTTTGAAAATAATAATGGAAAATTGTTTGCCAATTTAAATGTTTTTAAATAATCTGCTGCGATGACAACGGCGGAATAAGCTTCTTTTCCCGCTTTGTGTAAATTCATATTTTAAACATTAATCGTGGCCCGATTATCGTGCTATCAATTGTAAATGAAAAAAAATATTATTCCCTCGATCATTTGATTGATGGATTGATTCTCGAAAATTGTTTCAGCCTGCCACTTAACAGCGAATAAAAAGTAACAAAAGGACTAGATGAAATTACCAAATCACCTCCAAAATCATGATAATAAATTTCTCAAATTTTTCCATTTTCTCTGTAACATTTATCATTACCGGTTTCAGATATTCTTTTACAATCAACCTTCAAATTTGAAAAAAGAAATATTATTTGATATCTACCATCTACACCCTAGGCACCCTCGACACACCGGGCAGCGCAAGTATACATTTCACCAATAAAAAGAATTTATATTTCTTCGTTGCCTCCTTAACCCTTGAAATATGCATAATAAATAAATATACGAATTTCTCATCATTTTTTACCTTGTTTTTATTTAGTGCCGGTGTGGTAATGGTAATTTTGGACGAGAGGAAAAAAAACACACTAACTCACAAGCATATCAACCGATATAAAACAGCAGAAGAGGATTCAATAGGATTCAATTTGACGACAATAAGACTAGCACCTACTAGAGCCTCTATGTATATATTGATTTTTCATTTCATCAGAAGGTTTTCTTTCATTTTATATATTTTTTTGAACAACCTAAACCTAATAATGTGAAGGAAAAAAATAAAAACCAAGGCGAAAAGTTTGAACGACCCTTTACTGTCTAAACCCTCTTGAAATAAATATAAAAAAAAATTGATGATGGTAAAGTTTGAAATAATATGAAAAACATAAGAAGATGACTTTATCTGTATCTCTTTGTGGCTGTTCTTCTAATAGCAAAGAAAATATACTTTATATGGTGATAGATGTAAAATAGCTGTATGGTGGGCTTGTGTATCGACATAGAAATAATAAAAAAAGAAACAAAAAAAAATTGGGTGGGTAGAGAGAGAGTCAGAGTGATTTATTTGTTTAGAATATCTTTTAAAAGGCTGAGGTAACCGTTCTATTGAAATAGGGTTTTAATTGATCTTTGTTTTGCCTGGTAATAAATTGATAGATCGAAGAGGGATTTGTCTATATATATGTTTGATATATATTTTATGGCTTTGCCATGTTGTGTGTACACGGCATGTGTATTTTGGAGCATTTGAACAGTCGAATTTTGCATTTCATATATATGTATAGGTACACCGAAACAACATCCATAACCAAACAAAAAAGATAAACGATAAAGTCCTTGATTCCAAGATGTCACATTTCAGTTTTGGAAAATTTGACTTTGAAGTTTTGTTTGATAAGCCGGGATCAAATGAAATTGGAAAACGAAAGGAAAACATTTTCGCTTTGCATAACCATCTTCATATTTATTCATCAAATTTTAGAATTTATTTTTGTGTAAATTTGAAAATGAAAATACCATAACGAAAAACGACAACTTAAGCATGTCGAATTAATTCTGGTGAAGCTTCAGCTTTTCTAATTAAACTTTCGGCATCGTTTTTCTTTTAAAATTGGAACACAGTAACAGTACTCTGTTGTGTGACAAATAGGACGAGAATTTGTATTTTTATCTTTGCATGATTTTAAAGCCTTGAAGGCCGGTTTTCAGTCAGAGTTCTGATGACTATGACGATGACGTAGCATGGAACGTGATCTAAACACAATATAAAGCTGTGAAAGTTACGGAAGTAATTGACAAATAATAAGCGATGGTTGTTTGGTGTTTTTGTGTTTGGCATTTTTAATATGGGGAGGGTGTGCCAATGGTTTAGTCCTTGGATCAACCTGCTCCCATGATGGTTCCTACTTTTTGAAATTCGATACGATTTCTCTAGCATTTCTCACCATCCCTCAGTGTTTTCGACGGATTCAGGATTTACTCGACATAACAAGCCTGATCCAACCTGATGGTTCCCAGACTTTAGGATTCGAGCTCATTTCTCTAGCATTTCTTAACTTTCATCGGCGTTTTTGAAGAATTTGGGTTATTGACATAAGCAACCTGCTTCCGTGATGGCTAGTAGATTTTGGGATTCGAGGTTTCTAGCTTTTCTCAACTTCGATCAGATTTTTCCAGGAATTCGGGTTGATTTCAAAATTCCAACCTGTTCCCATGGTGGTTCTTAGCTTTTATGTTAATACGACAAAAAGACAAAATCTGGATGTCCTCAGGTTCTTACCAATTCAAACGATTAGCATTAGCAATACCTTTGTGTTTAGTTTCATTGGAAATAACATCAGCGCCAACTTTTCACCTCTGAAGTATAATTTTACACCCGCACTGAGAAAAACGATAGCAAAATAAAAAATCAGTTAAAAAACCTTAAAGGGTGACGTGACGCAAGTCCTTATGCCTATACTTACAAAATAACTGATTCCAGCGTTGGAGTGACACATTTTATGTATGAACTCGACAATTTAAAAAAAAAGTAAATTTTCACCACAAAAATTGTGTTACAAGCGGCAGATGTTGAGGAAATCTCACCACTTTCCAGAAAATAAGGAAAAGAGCGGAGTCATCTGCCGTCTGTGACGCAAAGTAAAGGAGTAAACTTTTTTTTTGTTTAAATTTGTTTAAATTGTTTAAGTGCATCACTCTCAGCGATATAAGTCAGTTTGTAAGAAGAGGCATCAGGACTTGCGTCACGGTTAACCTTTAGAGTTTTTTTTTTACTGATTTTTTATTATGCTATGAAAGAGAAGTCTTCACCGGGTGTAAAATTATACTTCAGAGGTGAAACGTTGGCGCTGATGTTATTGCCAATGAAACTAAACACAAAGGTATTGCAATTCATTTCAATTGGTATGGACCGGAGGATATACAGAGTTTGTCTTTTTGTCGCGTCGAACGAACTCATTCTTGCATATTCAGCATCAAGTTAACCGAACAAGTGAGACCTATGATTTGTTTTGTTGAAATTTCAGGATTTGTTTAAAGTTGATGCTCAAAAGAGTCAAACCTTTAAAATGTCTGGCGGGTTTTTACATTATTCGGGTTGGATTTCAGTTTAAATAATCTGACAGACCCGAAAACATTACAATTTAACTGAACGAGTTTCTGTATGCTCGATTTGTCGTCTTTCTTTCCTCACTCATGGATGATAGTGAAATAGACGAAGATTATTTACTGTCTTGTACGTATTGGCCAGACCTTATCTGTACTTTCGTTGGTCATTCCAACCTTGGTCCTCTTCTACGTCAATGAAGGAGTGACTAGAAATTTTTTCTACCTCTATGATCATTCAAGGGTTCTTCCAGAACCATGTTTCTACATCTATCCATGTTGGTTCAGAACTTGACGAAAATAGGGCTCAGAAAAAATGTCAGAACCGAAAAGGCTGGCTTCACGTTGCCAGAAGGTTTTCATTGAGAAGCAACATCTATTGGTGCGACGTATAGCGAGAGAAATATCGACATCAAAAAGTACAAATTGTACAAATTTGTGACGTGCGTAGCGGAAAAAATCACACATAAAAAACGATGACATCTGTTGAGCACTAAAATCGCCAATAAAAATGAAAAATTATTGAATTTGTCACACTATAATCAAAACCATCGACGCCAATGCAAATTAGTTTGATGAAAAAGTCTGTATTTATTTAACGAAAATATATATCTGTGAATTTGAACGAATAAATTTTCATATATTTTCCTACGGAACGAAGATATATCAAGAATATGGATGGACGCAAAAATATTATGTTTGGCCTCACTTCACACACAATGTATCAATAAATTTATGAGTGAAATAACAATAATGTGCATGGACGAATGTTTATATGATAACATTTATAGCACATACCGAGAGTATTGGAAGTATTTTTGGTGAATGAAAAATCAATTATTTTTTTCTACAAATCGTTCGCTCTAAATTTGAATAATTTATGGCTTTGTAAATGCATTCGATGATTGAACTGGTCATAATATTACGTGTGCCATATTTTTCTATTCATTGGTGGATTATATTAATAGAGCTGCTAGAGTTTTCAATAGGCAAATCTGTCAGCGCATTCTAAGAATGCGTTCTTTATCATGTCCGCTAGCGTAGGTTGGCTTACGAATTCATTTTCGATTAAATGGTCATTTGGTATTCCATTTCTTGGATAATTTTCAACCCAGCTAAACTCTCAGACAATAGAGAAGTCAAACCATTCAATGTATGTCCCAGGTTTCTAAAACGAAACGACGAAACCCCTACACACATTATCATATTGTAATTCAAATTTTGATGTGAATTGGACATGAATTCGATTTTCATTCGATGGAAATGTAAAATAAATGCAAAATAGTGCGCAAAATTTAACATATTTTGTTCATGTTAGGGTGTGTTGCATATATATTTGCTGATATCAACTGGTTTTCGTATCGGAAAATGACTTATATTGTCTTCAATACTGGTGCGAATAATAATGAGAATTTCCCAACTCTCTAGATAGTAACGACGAAATTATTTACGGTCGCTGTGAAATGATACAGAAAGAAAATTTTTATGTTTTTCACGAACCGCAGCATTATTTGTTCCATGTCGTTTTCATTGTTTCCACATGGAACGAATAAAGCCAATGAAAAACGTAAATACTTAAAATGGGTTCAATGTAATTGTGAATACGGGTAGACCCGACGGGGAATCAAATATACGACCTCACATTCACGAAACACATTTTCTATATCAATACAATCACAATTCACCAGGTCGTGTTTAAATTGTGTATCGATATTAGAGACGTTTCGTTACAATAGCGTTCGTCTGATGAATGACTGTCGTTATGACTATGGTTTGAGTGGTTTGAAATCATTACCGACTTCAACATTTGAAGCGAACTGCTCGAATATATTGCATACTAGTGGAGTGCCCGCGGCTTCGCTGGGATTATTGGGATTTCAAAATATTTAAATATTTTTCTTTCAAAAATATTTTCGCGCGTCAAATTATTCATTCGTTTTCCTACTAACCTCCACGACTCCACGACAAAAACGAAAAAAAAAAAATCAAATGAAAGAAAATCACGCGTTCCACCTAACCGTAAGACTTTCCACCTGGCTTCTATAGTGCGACAAACCAGCAAACTTCATATTATAGACGAATACTACTGCGTTAAGCCCAAACAACGTATCACATTTGTAGTATGTTACGTCAATGTTTGTAAATATTTGTTTAGGCAAGTGTGAGGTTTGCGGAAGGAGCCGAAGGCGAGTGGAGTAATCACACGTGCCTAAACAAACATTTACAAGCAGTGATGTTAAGTGCACTTTACCGTGCATAAGCATGTAATGCTTTATTTATTCTTGTTTATAGACCAATTAACAGACCGAGGCCCAATAATGAATCAGTCTTTGAAAGGTTTCGTAAGCGTTGAGCTTCTGCTGGTATTTATTGGAAAAGTGAAAGATTTCCGTGGGAAACAAAAGAAGCTCAAAGCTCTTCAAAATCAAAATCATAAACACAAATGCGATACGTTATTTTGGCTTATAATGCTAGAATAATTATGTGCAAAAGGGGAGATGTTATATTAGTGAATTATAAGAAAAATGAAATTCGTTTTTCTTTGAAACTATTCCAACTTCTACTGTCAGACTCTTCGAAACGAAGCTAGACGAATGAATTATTATGAATAAATAATATCGGATGGGACCGTTGCTAGGCGTAAATACTATTAATTCTAATCAACAAAGAGTTCAATTCCATTTTTTGTTTCTTGAATCAAACGATTTTTGATATTGAAATCTCATCGGGTCAGACTAGAAACACAAAAAAATTTCTTCGTGCATATCGCTCAAAAATCTAAACTCAAGTAGTCAAGGAAAACTTGTGAAAGGTACTCAAGCTCAAGTTATTGTTGTTTTTAAAGACACTCGACTTTTATAAAGGTCAAAGGTCGAATTTGTTGTTTAACTTCAGCACTAATTTATTTTCTTTGATGTAAAACAGTCTTTTTTGCACATCGTTTTGCTTAAATAAATCAACGTACACATCTCAAATGGCTTTCTGTTTCTGATATTTAATAATACGAAACGTGCAAATGTAAAATAAACAAAATGTAAATTTCAGAACTTCACACATCATTCATCGGTCGTAAGTATCATTCATCGGTCGTAAGTGGTGCGCTTTTAAATTTGTTCCACAATGCACTGGAGAGTGATTACGGCTCCAATACTCTTTCCTCAACTCTACCGATAGAGTATGATTCACTATTTCACTGAAAGATTTCGCTGCAACAAAGCCAATGACAACAGAAAAATAATTAATTTTTTACTCGACGGATTTTAGTCAAATAAAATCCCATCGTATAGCTCATGACCTCAGGACTCTGGAACAGTAATTAGTTTTTAAATCGTCCCTATATCTGCTTCGCAAACTATTGGTAGAATTGATGCCGTGCTCTCTCCCCAGGCAATGATTTACAATACCATCATACACATCCGAATGTTAATTAAATGCTGATATTTAATGTGGAATAAATAGAATGGAAGTCGTACAACAGCCACGACAGATATTATTCGACAACCTGTAGTTGAATTTAAATCCATTTTGTAAAAATGCGAGATATAATGCCAATAATCAAGAGAAATTTTTATTATTAAAATTCTTAGAACCTTTCAATACAATATTTTCGCAATATCTCTTCATCTTCTTATCAATTTTATTGAAAATTCAACGAAAATTTCTCTAATATTTATTGGATTCTGAGGTTGCTTTGTATACAATGTTCAAACGTGAAACGTGAATTGTATAATAGTGCTTCAGAGTTAGCATATTGTCTGTATACACATTTATCTGGCAAGCATTATTCTATTCGGATACAATTTTTATAAGTGGAAATGTCAATCTTTCAAAACTTAAAATAAGAAAATTTCTAAATGAAAATGGAAAAGTCAAGAATCCATAGAAACAAATCAACAAATTAATTAAAACTTGTGTGTCTGTAATCCAAAAGTTTCTGACAAGTTTTACCTTTCAATAATCTTTCGTTTCAAAGTTTAACCATTTGTAGATGGAACGAGACTGTAGGTGTGTGATCGTCTATACGAAACAATGAGAGTTGCCTTGTTTTTGTATAGTGCCTGTGAATCTGTTTGAGGTTAGTGCACAGATCGTGTGCAAAATTATAGCAAAATGTATGACCTCAAGCGGTACTATTGCTACCCTGGAGCTTTAATTTGAAATAGAATTAATATTTCTGATTGATTTATGAAAACTTGTTGATTAAATTGTTTATCGGATAATTAACATATAGACAAACAAAGGTATGATCTACTGTATGAGCGAATTTATTTTTTGCATTAAAACGCGAAACGCACTTTACTCCGTTTATTCGCCGTTCACGCTCTATTGTTGTGTAGCGTACAATGTGAGTGAACGGAGTAAAGTTGCAGATTAAGCTTTAAACACGAAAAGCATTACAGGTGTCACAGAAAAGGTAAATTTACGCCACAATTACGTTACAGTAAAAAGTACAGTAAGGAAGCAAATTGACAAAAGAATACCTTGTCGCGAGGGGGGACTCACTCCAGTAAATCACAGTAAATCACGGTAAATCAACAAAGTCAAAAATGTCGTTTGTATTAAATATGCATCAGCTTGGGTCAATTTGCATCAAGTTGGGCTAGTATATGAATTTAATTTTGTAAATTACCGGGCAAGATGCTTATATAAATGATATAAAGTGCCATTAAAAATGTTATTGTGATTTTCTGTGATTTAATTTGATTTACTGACTCCGAAGTGAGTCCCCCCTCGCCTTGTCGTATAAAGCCATTAGAGAAAATGCTTTCGGTCGATTGTTACTAATTAAAGCTCGAATCACATTCAGCAGCACTCTGCTTTCATTCCATTTGTGTGACAGCTGTCAAAGAAAAAAAAAGGAAAAATTGAACACGTTTATGTAAACGGACGGCCTGTGTTTTTAAACGGGGCGTTAAACGGCGTAAGTACGCGGAATCACACTAACACTGTTTGAAAGACAGTTCAACCGTTTAGGGCGCGTACAGAAATTCAATTTTTTCGTCGCCCAGTGAACGCGCCGAGTTAATAAAAGTGAATTTTGACAACTGCCGTTGGGATATAAACAAAATTTAATTAATTGTTTTTCACTATTTAAACACAATGTCATCACTCAAAAGTACATTTCGTACCTAGGACTAAAAGACTTTTTAAGCGTGTGAGAAGTTTCCGGACAGAGTCGAAGGCGAGGTCCGGAATCGAATACGCTAAAAATACTTTTAGTCCGTGGTACGAATAGTATTTTTCATATTGAACGGTCGCACTTTTCGGTTCCTAGGTATGAAAATAATTATTTTTCATCAATACGAAAATCGAAAACTTTTTTACATCAGAAATGCCACCAAGTATCGCTGACAAGTTAATTCTTCACAGACAAAATCGGCCGTGGAGAATTTAACCTCACAGTTAACTTTGATAGTATTAACTGAGCGACAAAAGGTAACGTGAGGGAATGAAATAGAATTTTTGTACGAGCTCTTACATGACAACTAAACAAAAGCATATTGAATGAAAATACGTTTTTGAGAGAGAACTGTCAAGTAAACGAAGGCAAAATTGAATAGTCGTAAATTTTTCCTATGTTTATTTGACAGCTATCACGCAAACGATGACAAAACGGAGGGTGTCCGATTCCAGCTTTAAACCTAATCCGCACTTCACTCCATTTACCCATTGTTTACTCTACCACAATAGACAACAAAATTAAGTATCAAGCAAAAGAGGAAGACCTTGGCGTGACAGTAGACGGAAAAATAAAAATGAGTTTGAAACGAGTTGACCTGAAGTCGACGAGGAACTTCGAGAGGTTGGAATGTAATGTATAAAGTTAAAGGAAAGGAACTGAAGGTTACAAATGTACAGTTGAACTCGGATCCAGCTGTCAAAATGAGCTCTCATTGACCCCTTAATCAGTGGACTGACGATAGAATTCTTACTAATTTTCTGCGACCTTATACCTCAGAGCTCCAGTAAAATTAATTTAACAAATCGATCTAAAATACCATTACCGGATACAGAAATCGGTGACATTAATGGCATGTAATAGACCGAACAAACATCACCAGCAATATAATGTAATAAAAAGTTTCATTTCCCTAAACCGATTCCATCATATCGTCATGATATTCAACACTGACATAGCTCAATGCCTCTGCTCATATTTCGGTTTTCAATTTCAAAAAGGTTATACATTCCATAATTGAATAAGATCCTTCGAAAATCGTATGTACGACGAAATTCAATTAAGGCAAAAAAAAAATCTGCACAGAAACGGAAAGATTCTACTTATATGTGTATCGGTTGAAGTTGAAGCAATATTTTTACTTTGCTCTTTTTTTTCAGTTAAAATAAAATATTAAAATGTATTCCGTTGTATGCTGCTCTATGTAGGCATTACTTTCCAGTTACTTTATGTGCAAGTCTAGTATTATCATGGTATTCTGTATGGGGGATATTACATGTTTGTTTGTCGTACCAAATGTTAAAATATGTAGATATGACGCAAAACAGTAAGCACAAAAACACGATGAATAATTTATGTGTACGTTTCCATTCGATAAATAGAGGTTGTCCATAAATGACGTGGACGTTCCTGCTGAAAGGAACAAACTTTCATCTATCGAGTCCATTATCATCATTGTCAATTTTCATTCGATTTCATTCGATAAACTGAAAAGTTGTTAATTGTTTTATGGCAGCTGACCATCACTTTCAACATGGTAAATTGTCACTGTTAATGCCATGCATATCGAGTAAATGGTTTTTATTGGGTCAATCTATAACTTTCATCATTTTGGAATAGTGACGAGCTCACAGAGTGGTAATTAAAAGCAGGAACTTGTAAGTATTGAGGTTTCCTTGTGATTGTTGCTGGTAGTGATGACTTTCTACCTTTGTAGTCAAAATTGATGGGGTGCCTTGGAGGACATAAGGTTTAGAGTAAATAATGTTTTTTTTTTGAGAGCCTTTCACTGACAATAGCAAGTTCAATCTTGACGTGACTCTTGAAACTCGCCTCGAAGTATGCAAATACTTTCTGAGGAAAGTTAGGCGCCTAATTGTTATCTCGCCTAAATGTAGGCTAGATATATGTATTCAAATTCATCGTATTTGGATTAGGTCATACGAGTCATTCAGGGTACATTATTGCAACCACCTTGTAACTACCGAATTATGAATTTTAAGTGAACTTCGGGACGTTGCTAAAAACTTCATGAGGAATTGATCAAACCCGGATCGTTTTGGTGGAATGCTAGTACATAACCACTGAGCCATTCCGTCCAATTGCCAGTGCCGCTTTTAGCTTTTGGGCGCCATCGGGCAATTGGAAAAATATGCGCCAATTTAGTAAAGCTAAATTTTTTTTAAGGACCTCGGGCGCCATTTTCTTCTGCTCCACTTCGGGCGCCACGGGCATTTGCCCATTTGGCCCATATAAAAAAAGGCGGCACTGCCAATTGCTATGCTATACTGCTGGTGGACATAAATCGAGAAATTTGATATGTCTGAGCACTAGCTGTATTATCTACGCTAAATCAGTAATTGCATAGTGTTCCCAAGGTTTGCGTGTGAATACAACAAGATAGTCAAAGACAGCAACATTCGCCTTCGGCAAATCTGTAATAAAAGCTCCTGTGAAAAGCCTCACACTATTATAAAGACGAGCGCCACTTGATGTAGTCAACAAAGGTGTGAGTGCTATTCACAAGGCACATGACCTGTGAATAACATCTTCATTAAAGCGAGTAATCACTTGAAATTAATGAGATCTAAGTCAACGCGAGAATCGAAACACTAACTGCAAAATACACACGATAAAATTAGCACAGAAAAACATCGTTTATGGACATCCCCACTGGCTGCTGTGTATATTTTTTTCCAGAGTATACATTCTAAGCCTCATTCAAAGTTGAAAGTGCAAACGTTTCAATACTTCCATATTACATTGTATGGGATGATATTGTGTATGCTATGTGAAATTGCGGAATTCAGCGACTCATCGACCTTCTTTTCAATTTGCATAATCATCCTTTATCACAGAAAATTTCATTCTTCCACCTCATGTAACATTATTGCGATGACATATTGTTTGCTGGTGTCTTAATAGCTCTATTTATTATCATGATCTAGTCATACACAGTGTGTACGTCTATCATGGGTTCGTGGGCTTTTACATCGTCATATTGTATATACACATGCAACCCCAAAGTGTATTCCAAACACGGTGAGATTAATCAACAAAAATCTTTCGGCTCTAAGTATAGCTAACACAGAAAGTCAATAAATTGTGTTGGTTGGACGATGACTGATGGAGTAACTAGTCTACACGGCCGTCAGTATGAATTATAATGTACAAAACGGGCCACCAATGCATGCGAGAAACATACAAGGGCAACGACGTTATTAATTAGAATCCATCTATGACTTCGTAGACCATAATCCATAACAGTTATATCCGACGATCCATTAAATAAAATTAGTTTCGCTTTGTATATTTCGTGTGGTATATATGTATAATACACACCACATCCACCAATAAGAAAATGATGAAGAAAGAAAAATATTATCGCACATTATTGTTACACATAGAAATAATAACGAAAAGAAGGAAAATTATAATAACGATAGCATGGGAACGGCAATATATCTAAAAAGGAAGAAAGAACAAAAAAACAATAAAAATTCCTACCTTAACGATTTTCACATGGCTTGAAGTTTTCCCTTTTTTTATCGTACGCACAAGAGACGAATGAAGATAATTAAATCAATTAAACGTTTACCAGCGAAAAAACAATATCCAATTCTTTTATAGACAATCACCGCATGAACTTTGTCCATTAATTTTTTGTTTTGTTTCTGTCTTGTATATGAAACTCAATTATCTTGTCATGGAGCAATTGCACACCAATAAAATTCAAATTAATTTTCTTTTCATTCCGACACAATATCGACGGGGAAAGTTATAACGAACCAATTCGTTTTGACTGTGGAATGAGACAAGAAATAAATGCGTGTGGAAAACAATTTCGACTGAAGACAGTTTACAGTTAGATTTTCCATGCAATTAAATGAGAACACCAAGCGCCTTTGTTATTCAATTTTTGATATGATCGAGTCGTGTACGCGAATTTTATATATCTTATCCAAATGAACACCAGAATAGAACTAATGGTTTTCTTTGAAAACAGCAAAAATTTCGTTTCCAATACCGAATAATGGACTTATACATTCTGTAGATATGTATGCAAAAGTGCGCATGCTAAAGCGCCAAAAAAAAATTCTATTTCTCCATGGTGTAATGTCGATGTGCTTTGGTTGGAAAATACGGCGGTGTATATATGTACACACATATATATATACACCAAAAGTTTCGAATGTGAGGTGAAGGAAAGGCATAGCATTGGGCAATATTTTGAGAGATTGGTTTGAAGAAGGTAAGTTAAAAAGGTAGCTGAAAAATATTGTTAGCAATGAATGGACTTAGCCTTATTCGAAATCCCTTTGCCAGCGAAACAATGAACATTTCGGCTGAGTGTTGTGTATATACATAGAGCGAGAAAAGCTTGTGCAAAAAGCATATTAGACAAATTAAATTTTTATACATTTTTGAATATTAAAATAATTGCTTTTCTCTGTTTTGAATAAAATAATTTCTTTTTGTCTTGGTTGACCAGAGGGAACAAATGTATTTTATAATACATAAAAGGGATGAAGTCTCTTATGTACACGAAAATTACAAAGATTTTTTTTCCTTCTTTTCAGTAAATATCTTACATAATCTTGATTGTAAAACGAACTGACAGGTCCGTAGCTGCACATGGTGACTATGGGGGAATTTTTATTTGCTCCTTTCTATAGAGTTGGAAAGAAGCCAAGTCATCCAAGCAAATCTAGGCAGTCGTAGCACCACAAAATAAGCCTCAAAGTCTTTTGAATAGTTTGTGGATAAATTAGGACTATGTCAATTCTTATATTACAACTACAGTTAAAGTCAACCAAATTTGTGTCGAAATTTGCTTCAGCTGTTTTTCGAATCACACAAGAACTTACGCATCCTTATACGGATTTCATAGTCGCATGCATGTGCGCGGAAGGGCTAGAGCTGTATAAGCAGTTTGATTGTGTGAGCTGGTAAATCTGTTGAAGAAACTAAGCCACTTTGTTTGACTTGAACTGTAATCGGATAAACTATATAAAATTACTGATGGATGATTATAAACAAATTAGAAGCAGCTTCGTGTCAAAAAAAAGATGTCACTAAAGTGAAGTCATCATAATGCGATTTATATGACCTAGAAGCTTTCTTTAGCTCTGAAGTTTAAGCTACAGTATGCAGACTGGTAACCAAAAATAAGATTTCAACCAACGCTAACCACTAATTTTCAGCTCGGCACCAGGCTGCTGCGGCACTGAAGATTCTACAGGATATAACTTAGGGAAGGAGGGTGGTGTTTACTTGAAAATTATTGTTATGTGGCGCAAGAAGTTCTGTCAACGCGTTGGCATAATTGGATGTTTGACCCAAGGATGCCTCTGAACTTCCCTTCCGTACTTCCAAGGAATCATGATGAATTTCGACACAAATTGCTCCGACAGATTCTGGAATGCAGACCTTCGCTTTCAACGTGTTATGATGATGCTACATCTTGAATCTCAAGATTCTGTTAGTTCATCCTCATCTAATAGAAAAAGGAAAAAGGTTAAATCTACTTGCTAGAGTACTCGTCTCTTTCGATTCAATTTAAAAACAAAAATGTGACGTAAATAGTGAATAGGGAACGCGTTTCTTCTTCGTATTAAATTAAATTACAAATTATAAGAAATTGACCATCCCTTCCTTGTACTATGGAATAAGCAACGCAATTCACAAGGAATTACGTAAAACAAAACCTTCCACACATTCCTTTCTGGAATAATTTCGATTGTGAACCCACGCTACCCTGCCGTTATAACGGATCTGTGGACTCAAGAATAAAAAATGAAACAAGGAAAAGTGATATGTCTTGATTTTAAGCACAACCGAAAAACAACACTGTCGCCTGAAGGAACTGTTTCGGTTTCCATAGGATCATTAGCATATTAAGCTGTAATTAACAGGTTACACGGGAAAAAAATTACCATCAACTATGCAACCGTCGTCTAAATATTATACAATATATTAAGAGATGAACGCGGGAGCTGAATGCTTATTGTGATTTTGATAAAAGAGAAATTTAATACGGTAAAAGTCGAGGTGAAATTTACCGAAAAATCAAAGTAACAAGGGAGCCTTCTGGGTAATTTTCAATTAATTAATTACGGAATGTGTTTTTTTTTACAGAAAATGAAATACAAACACGCGCGTTAAATGCCGTCACACAATTTTTTTCTTTTTTTAAAAAGTCTTCCAATTTAACAGATTTTGAATCTCGAGCCCTGTTCTCTAATGTATGATTCTTTTCAGTTTAAAATGATATTTTTCACCGAAAATTGACCTTCAAAATGACGACCGGCGACTGTATCAATTTTCCACATACTTTATAGAAGGTTTTTCTTTCTCCGAATTTAATGTTCTCTGCTACCATCCGGAAAAAATAAATCGTTCGCACAATAAGTAATGTAAAATTTGCAGTATATGAGAAATGAGGAGCTGAAAAAATTTTCTGGTTGGCTGGGATTTTATTACGAAAAGGAAATTTGATCGAAATATGAAAACATTAGGAGTCAGACAGAACAATGTGAAAATGATGTGTTAACATTAATTAGTCTGCGTAGAGTTCTACTCGAGAGGTTAAATAGATATCGCATCTCTAACGGCTATCTGCATCTCTTTCTATCACATGTTAACCATATATTGCATCTCTTTCAGACGTGTGACATACTTTATTAATGCCAATGAGTGGTAACAAACTAGAATTTTTGGTTTCCCAATTGCATATCTATGTCATTTGATCTGACCTGAATTAACTTGAAATCTGAAAATCTTTAAATCAGTTCAGGTCTCAAGTATATCTGCTTAAAAAAAAAACAAAATCGTCTTCAGGTTAGATCAGATTCAAGAGTCCGACATGGTGAGCATTTTTCTGGGATCTCGTAAATACCTCTTTAGGGAATCGAAATTAACAACGACGAGGTCGTGATATTTTACCATTCTACTGGGGCATTTTTGTGATTTAAAGCGGGCTAAATCGATTCAAGATTTGACTTCAGGATCCCATTTTCAAGAGTCAGGAGATCAATCTCCATATACCGGACTTGTTTGTGATTTTTTTTAATGGTCAGGCTAGTCACATACTAACAAATTATTTGAAAGTCAAATAAAACCAACCGCTTATACCGCCTATGTATCAAGATACATAACGAAAATTCGGTTCCAAATTTGTTTTTCATGTACTCTCCAAATTATCCGACGAATTGTCGGCAAGAATTTTTCCATCCCAAAAAAAGAACATTAAAAACAAATCTGAAACCAAGTTTTCTTGTAAGCCTATTTGAGCTGTTATATAGAAAGCCGGTCTTATATTACAGCACATTTTTACTTTTAAATTTCATTGTTGACTTTCCCTACAAATTGTCGTTTAGCGATCCGAATTACAAAAATTGTTTGAAAAGTAGAAAATATTTTAATTGGCTCGCGTTAATTATATGACGTTAATTAGAACAAAGTCACCGACGTATTTCTACGTACGCTGTATAAACCAGTGTCTTTCCTTTGCCAACAGAAAATAGAAAAACTTTAGATAAAAGTAGTTATACAAAGCTTAAAGCGAAGTGAACGAAATGAAAAGAAGTTTCATTTAAGAGGCACCGGCACTTAGCTAAAATTGTAGCCTACATTTGCGTGTTTCGTATTTCATTTTTGTTAATATCTTTTCATCAGAATCCTTTTTGAAAAATGTGCGACCGCAATTCCGACCACGAATGTGTTAGCTTTCAACAGAAAATAGTTTTGGTTGTAGTCGTTTGACCAGCTCTGAGAAAAGTGAGCAGTTTAATGAAATTTTCATAAACTGCTCATTGTTCTCAGAGCTGGTCAAATTGCTGCAACCAAATCTATTTTCTGTTGAAAGCTAACACATTCGTGGTCGGAATTGCGGTCGTACATTTTTCAAAAAGGATTCTGGTGGAAAGATATCATCAAAAGTAAACTAAAATCCAGTATTTAAAAATCGCCCTAATGTATGCTTTTCGGCAAAGTACCGGTGCCTCTTAACAGAAGAAACAGATCCAATCGGAATTTAAGAGTATCTTTGTTAAAACGTCCGACCAATTGAAATTCAAGGGGTCTCCGAATATAGCTTTTTTCATATGGATGGATTCCTTGGACTATGCTGAGTAATTTGTAGAGAGGTATGTCCATAGCCTGTAGCGGCAGTAAATCACATACAAAAAACATGAATTTTCGACGTTTGGTGGAAGTTCCCCAGCCAATAAAAGAATATTAAAATTACACGACTGCGGTTTTAGACTATTGGGGCCAAGGGCTATCTGGGCATGTAAACAAAGTGTTGCCAAAAATAGCTCCGACTGAGCCTGGTCCACTTTCAAAAAAATCCCTCAGAAGAATTTTTTTCATTCAAACACTTTCACCTTAGGTGTAGACCTCTGACAAAAATGCACTTCACAGAATGGGTCAAAAGTGTATTTAGTCAATAAGGTCAAATACTAGCCTCAACAAGGTCCAAATTTAGCAGTATCGATAGGTTCGAAAAAGTTCTGCAGAGTCGCTCGAGCAGCAATTTTACCTCGAGTCCGGATACCTGTATAATAATGGTGTGGGATGTCATCACTAGGCACCTAGATTGAAGTTGAGTGGTCGAGCAGTATCACTTTTTCGAAAAAAAAGAGCACAAAAATAGAACCCTCGTCAAACTTGAGTCGCTCTAGCTCATCCGTATCAAAACTTTTGATAGACATTTTTTTGTCTTATATTCTTTCCTGAACTCTAAACTTTCGATTGAAACCTTATGCGATATGATACGACCGCGATAAGTTTGATCTGTAGTCATGTTTTTGCACTGAAATCGGCCTACGACGAAGCTGGAAAAACTTAAATTTTTGATCGGCAAAAAAATTACGTTAAATTGATTAGGAGACCTGAAACATACTCAGTCTGGAGAAAGCTTTTGAACGAGATATAACTCGTAAAGATCGGAGACCCCTTGGTTTCAAATTTCAAATAAGCTGGTCGAAGTTTTCGCAAAGTGACTCTTAAAGTACGATAAGGTAATGAAATGGATGTGTGCTGCATTGTAAGTTAGCATGGAGTTAACATTTCATTGCATTCGAACCAACAAAAACATTAATCTCGTTCATTAGTCTTTTCATCATTATTATACCGGATTAGCTTTCGTTGATGTTGTGACTGAAAAAAAAAACATTTCAGTAATTTAATACTTTTATTAAAATAAACAAAATAAAGTCGTTAAGCGCTAAATGCTTACATGTTTACGTTATGCAACACAAGCAACATGTCATTTTAATGAAATTGTAATAGATATTTATGTAAAATCCTTACAACGCCCCACATTCGATGGATATTTTTTCCTTCTTTCTTAGTTTGTTTAGTTTTTACGGTAGTTGCGGATTCAATTTCAAAAGATGTCTGGAGGGACTAATTCAATCCATTTTTATACCATAATGTGCTTGAGTGGTCCGTAGATAAATGACGTCACCATGTTTCAGTCAATTTTTGACTCCCCATCCGGGATGAGTCGTCTCGCAGTCTTTATGCCTATTTTTAAGAATTTTAAAACTCCGGAAAATTCCGAAAATTTTCATACATTTTTTCGGAATTTTTCCGAATAGTTCACCGCTATTATAACCTTTTTCTTTGATAGGAACACCTAATTCCAATTGAAGTCATGTGATGAAGTTACTCTAGCTACACGTAACACCGCGAAAGAGACCTTATTCAACTTTTTCTTTTGTTCTCCTGTCAAGTTTGACAGTATAACTGAAGTAGGTCTCTATCGCGTTGTTATTTGTATCTACAGTTATTGTCAACCGAATTCGTGTCGACGTTTGCTTCAGCTGTTGTATCAGCTGTTCCCCTCATCCAAGCATAACCAAATTTGGTTGACTTTAACTGTACATTATTTAATTTAAATTTAAAATTGATTGATGAATGGCCCAATGTGTTTTATAACAATGCTACTATAAGAGAGGAATCCTGGATAATTTTTCTTGAACCCACAATTAAGAAATAAAAGTTTAGTTTCCATTTAAAAGTTACCCTTTCGGACTTGGGTGAAATAATATAAATTGATCCCAATTGCTTTCATTTGTTGTTTCTGATAGTGGACTTCACACACACCGTAAGTTTCGTAGTTTTTTTTACAAGTTTGCCGATCCTTCATAGTTAAAGTACACCTTGTAGGTAGGAGTGCAACCCACCCATTTATAATATACACCATCATCCACATGGAAAGTAAACTTATTTGTTAGTGCAATGAGTCTATGGTGTCTATGCGGAAGTGAAAATTAAACAAAAATCAACATCTCTAGTAAAATAATTTGATGGTAGCTGCTTATGAGTGTAAGTTACTAACATCCAATTCGTTAGTTGTATAAAGTCTAGCAAAGACTTAGAAAATGTTTTTCAAATTTCGGGTCGGGCTTTTGAAAATAAGCCGAATGAATAAAAAATGTTTTCAAAGACTGTTGCGCTTTTCATAACATCAAATATTTCTTACCGAAAAGCTTACAATCGCCTTCCATATTATTATAAAATTAAACAAGCTTTACAACTCGAATGTAATTTAAGAGCTAATTAAATGAAGAACGTTTGAATTTGTTGATAAAAGTCCTTCTCAAGTTTTGATTGATATATCAGGATAAAAGAGAGGGAAATGTGCAAATTAAAATTGAAAATATCGCATACCATTAATGAAAATGAAGGCGGAATTTTTGGGTCATTAAAATAATATAAATAAAATGCATTAAACTATATCGCATCCAACATTATAGCTCCTTTATAAAGGTGTTTCGATTCAACCACATATAATTGATGACTTGGTCATCTGGTGGTTCAACAAATGTATATACATTGCACTTTGTATATCTGTAGAAGAATCACCCAAGTCGAATATGTGTGGCTTATGATGGTTTGAAAAAAAAAACTATCATTTGTTCACATTCAAACATATTTAAAAGAAACCACGGACTGGCCACGAGTTAGCAAATTTGGTGAAGAGTTGAAATTTCATTTCGACTATGATTCGCTAGACATGTGCAAATCGGTATAGTGTTCTTAGAGCACTGTATCGAGTACCACTGTCGTTGGCCTGATGAGAAATGGTATTCTTGAACTGTATATTAATGCAAAACGTCGAAAGACGTATTTAAGTTTCTCTCAGATCGAAACAGTGGTCGAATGTCGTATGTTAGCTACTTTATGATATTGTTTTGCGTTTGATGTGGGCGAAACTACATTTCGATCGAGTGAATACAAGTATCGAAATCATTTATTGCCATAGTTTCTCGAACAACCTCTTTGTCGCACTAGTGTTTTAAGGTCTGCGTCTTTTTATCATGAAATAGACTTTATATTTACGCGCTAGTACGTCCCACTTCAGTACATAAAATCCAGTTCCTCACTTGTGTTTAAACTTGAATTTTGCGCAAACGATGTGTTGTCAACTTTGGCTTCGCCTCGCACATTGCAGAAAATTTCCATTTAACCACATGTGACAAAAATACATATTATCGCACTAGAGTGATTCACTTCGATATCAAAGTCCGCTCGAGGTGCAAACGCCACACTTGACAAAAAATCTCCAAACCAGTAACGCTAATCTACTGTTAAATTCAACCTGGAAAGGGGAAGTTTACCTGAACCATAAAAACCTTTTGAATTTGAAACTAGTAAAAGAATTTCTGAGATCATCGTATGGTATCGATTCGATAACCGAGGGGCAGATAAACTAGAAAATCCTATGTCAACAAAAAAACCTTGAAAATAGAAAATTCTGTTATCAGAAATATATCGTAGCCGAATAAAATGCTCATAAAATTAAAAAGTCTTTGGAAATCCATGGAAATCCTCAAGACTTCCTCTAAATCCTCTAAAATATAGCAAAAAAAATTGTAAAGAAAACTAAAAATCCTTTTTAACAAATGAAAATCCTGGAAAATCCAACTACAGAAAATCATACTAAAACAAAAACATTGAAAATCTTCTCAAAGCAAAAAAACCTCGGAAATCCAAGAAAATCCTGAGTCTTTTAACCAAATAAGTCTTAAACATCGATGGAAATCTTTTTACTTTACTAGTGAGGTAATGTGGCTATTCCCTCACTAGTGAAAACCTTTTCCCTCGCTCGTAAAGTAAAACGTAAAACTCGGGCTTAAGCCCTCGGATACTTTTACTCATCTGGATACGATATATTAAATTACTTCACTGGTATAGTAATGTGCTATTAAATCCAGCAAACCACTAAATCAAAAAAATTATAGAAAATAATTGAAAATCTGTAGAAAATCCCTTTTGGTAAAATCCTATGTCAACAAAATATACAAATGTCCGCCCCTCGAGGATAACAAAATCAAAAAAGGGACAAGCTCAGCGTGTATGGTTAAATAAATTTTTGAAAACGTTAATTTTTGCGATCTATGTTACGGACAACAAGGATTTTATGACGTTAATTCTCACTCATCAACCCTAAATAGTACATTGAATGACAAGGGGCGAAAGTAAAAAAATTCAACCGTGTGCGAGAGTTGGAGCCCGCGCCGAAGGCAAGGGCTCTAATCGCACAGATTGAATTTTTTTACTTTTGCCCCGAGTCGTTCATACTATTTTTTTTGATACCAACATTGAAAATTGATACGTATCGCAAACATCGCAACAAAATGTTGAAATAAAATAGCATTTAGCCAGAAAATGCGGGGGGGTATATGAAAAATTTAATAATTTAGCCATCACAACAATAACACACACAAAAATTAAGATATAACTAACAAATCATTCAGTAACAAAAAGTATCAACTTTGTATGCTAATTTCAATAAGAACACTGGCGCACAGTGTTTTACAATTTTGATCAAAGTATTCTGCATAATATGAGCGGATTTTGTTGACAACTCGACTCATTTCTCTCATTTTTTTGATACCAACATTGAAAAATGATACTTTCGCCCCGCATATGAGGGGCGAAAGTAAAAAAATGCATCCCACGGGGAGAAAGTACTTAACGAAGAGCGAACGCAACTGAACGAAGAGCGAAAGTGACTGACGTCACAGAAAATGAGAGAAATGAGTCGAGTTGTCAACAAAATCCGCTCATATTATGCAGAATACTTTGATCAAAATTGTAAAACACTGTGCGCCAGTGTTCTTATTGAAATTAGCATACAAAGTTGATACTTTTTGTTACTGAATGATTTGTTAGTTATATCTTAATTTTTGTGTGTGTTATTGTTGTGATGGCTAAATTATTAAATTTTTCATATACCAGGGGGCTGCCGCCCCCTGGACCCCCGCATTTTCTGCCTAAATGCCTTTTTATTTCAACATTTTGTTGCGATGTTTGCGATACGTATCAATTTTCAATGTTGGTATCAAAAAAAATAGTATGAACGACTCGGGGCAAAAGTAAAAAAATTCAACCTGTGCGATTAGAGCCCTTGCCTTCGGCGCGGGCTCCAACTCTCGCACACGGTTGAATTTTTTTACTTTCGCCCCTTGTCATTCAATGTACTATTTCTGTGACGTCAGTCACTTTCGCTGTTCGTTCAGTTGCGTTCGCTCTTCGTTAAGTACTTTCTCCCCGTGGGATGCATTTTTTTACTTTCGCCCCTCATATGCGGGGCGAAAGTATCATTTTTCAATGTTGGTATCAAAAAAATCAACTTTTCATGCCTTGGGCAAAAATTACGGAATTTTTCTCGTAATTTGGGCCCTCGGCATGAAAAGTTGTATACGCATCTGTTGTGGACGGTTTATTTTAGGCACTTTCGCTTGTCGCCCTCACTTCGTTCGGGCTACAACTCGCGAAATTGCCTAAAATATACCGTCCAAAACAGATACGTAAATAACTATTTGTCGCATTTATTCCATGAGGTGCTATCTACATCATAGCATGCAAAGAATCTATACATATAAATCTGAACATCGGCGCACCACGACGCCCCTTGGCGCACCTCGGAGCACCTCGGAGCACCTGGGGGCACCCAGCCTCCGAGAAGTCAGCCGGTCAGTCCTGCGAGGCCATTTTTTGAAATCGACCTCTGAGGGGTCGGCCGGTCAGCCCTCCGAGGTCGTTTTTCAAAATCGACCTCCGACAGATCAGCCGGTCAGCCCTACGAGGTCTTTTTTCAAAATAGACGTCCAACGGATCAGCCGGTCAGCCTTCCGAGGCCGTTTTTTAAAATCGACATCTGACGGACCAGCCGGACAGCCCTACGAGGTCGTTTTTCAAAATAGACGTCCGACGAATCAGCCGGTCAGCCTTCCAAGGCCGTTTTTTTTAAATCGACTTCCGATGTATCACCGATCAACCCTCCGAGACCGTTTTCCAAAATCAGAGAATTCAACCGGTCAGCCCTCCGAAGCCGTTTTTTAAAAACGGTCTCCGAGGGCACACCTTGTGACGCCGTCGAGGACGATTTTGAAAAACGCTCTCCAATGCCATTTTTCGAACCTCACCTGGACCTCATTCGGTTTGTCAAAATTGACCTCAAATAAATTAGCTGGCAAGACCTCAGAATGCGTTTTTCAAAAAGTTTTTCTATACATATAAATCTGAACATCGGCGCACCACGACGCCCCTTGGCGCACCTCGGAGCACCTCGGAGCACCTGGGGGCACCCAGCCTCCGAGAAGTCAGCCGGTCAGTCCTGCGAGGCCATTTTTTGAAATCGACCTCTGAGGGGTCGGCCGGTCAGCCCTCCGAGGTCGTTTTTCAAAATCGACCTCCGACAGATCAGCCGGTCAGCCCTACGAGGTCTTTTTTCAAAATAGACGTCCAACGGATCAGCCGGTCAGCCTTCCGAGGCCGTTTTTTAAAATCGACATCTGACGGACCAGCCGGACAGCCCTACGAGGTCGTTTTTCAAAATAGACGTCCGACGAATCAGCCGGTCAGCCTTCCAAGGCCGTTTTTTTTAAATCGACTTCCGATGTATCACCGATCAACCCTCCGAGACCGTTTTCCAAAATCAGAGAATTCAACCGGTCAGCCCTCCGAAGCCGTTTTTTAAAAACGGTCTCCGAGGGCACACCTTGTGACGCCGTCGAGGACGATTTTGAAAAACGCTCTCCAATGCCATTTTTCGAACCTCACCTGGACCTCATTCGGTTTGTCAAAATTGACCTCAAATAAATTAGCTGGCAAGACCTCAGAATGCGTTTTTCAAAAAGTTTTTCTATACATATAAATCTGAACATCGGCGCACCACGACGCCCCTTGGCGCACCTCGGAGCACCTCGGAGCACCTGGGGGCACCCAGCCTCCGAGAAGTCAGCCGGTCAGTCCTGCGAGGCCATTTTTTGAAATCGACCTCTGAGGGGTCGGCCGGTCAGCCCTCCGAGGTCGTTTTTCAAAATCGACCTCCGACAGATCAGCCGGTCAGCCCTACGAGGTCTTTTTTCAAAATAGACGTCCAACGGATCAGCCGGTCAGCCTTCCGAGGCCGTTTTTTAAAATCGACATCTGACGGACCAGCCGGACAGCCCTACGAGGTCGTTTTTCAAAATAGACGTCCGACGAATCAGCCGGTCAGCCTTCCAAGGCCGTTTTTTTTAAATCGACTTCCGATGTATCACCGATCAACCCTCCGAGACCGTTTTCCAAAATCAGAGAATTCAACCGGTCAGCCCTCCGAAGCCGTTTTTTAAAAACGGTCTCCGAGGGCACACCTTGTGACGCCGTCGAGGACGATTTTGAAAAACGCTCTCCAATGCCATTTTTCGAACCTCACCTGGACCTCATTCGGTTTGTCAAAATTGACCTCAAATAAATTAGCTGGCAAGACCTCAGAATGCGTTTTTCAAAAAGTTTTCAGGACATAAATTTCTTTTCTCCAAAGTGTTCTTCATACAGTGATAAATTACTAAAACTCTATCA
Source organism: Bradysia coprophila (assembly GCF_014529535.1). NCBI lineage: Eukaryota > Metazoa > Arthropoda > Insecta > Diptera > Sciaridae > Bradysia > Bradysia coprophila. The sequence goes on from NC_050735.1 coordinate 12,703,744, forward strand.
AACATTAAAATTCAATTCAAAGTAACTGAATAAAACGAACCTTAAAAATCAAATTCTTAAGCTGTGAATCATTGTGTGCATCTCTTACCACGGTGGGGCTGAACAACTTTATTTTGCGAAGGTCGTGAACATGGGATATTTTTATTAAAAATGATAGAGGGATATGCTACGAGTAATTAGCAAGCAAAATTGAAATCCTTTTGCAGGGATAGCATATAAATTGTCCAACTATTAACTCTTTCATAGGACACATGGGATACAGAAACTAATCTAATGGATTTTTAAGAATCCAATTAAGTTCCAAACAAATTTTTTTTTATTTTTCTTTGATGCAGAACATTATTATAAGATACTTTGCTTCGTATTATATGCCAAAAAAATGTTTACTTTTTTTTATAAACCATTTTGAAAACCCAAAAAATAACGAAAAAAACGAATTGACGAAACGAAATACACTCCGGAGTGTATTCCGATTCGAATTTTCATGATTTTTTGCGTGTTCAAAGTGTTCTATAAAAAAAATTAAACATTTTTTTGGCATATAATACGAAGCAAAGTATCTTATAATAATGTTCTGCATCGAAGAAAAATAAAAAAAAAATTTGTTTGGAACTTAATTGGTGGTATTTGAATGAAAGAAGCTCCATTCATTCATTTACGACCCAATACACAACCATTTGGTCAAACAAAATTCAATTTGAGAAGATTCGATATCACTATTATATTATTATATTATTATATTATAATTATTATTCGATATCACCTCGAAGCGATCGATCTAAACTTTAGTTTTGTTCTTCTAAAATTCTAATTAAGTTCCAAACAAATTTTTTTTTATTTTTCTTCGATGCAGAACATTATTATAAGATACTTTGCTTCGTATTATATGCCAAAAAAATGTTTACTTTTTTTTATAAATCATTTTGAAAACCCAAAAAATAACGAAAAAAACGAATTGACGAAACGAAATACACTCCGGAGTGTATTCCGATTCGAATTTTCATGATTTTTTGCGTGTTCAAAGTGTTCTATAAAAAAAAATTAAACATTTTTTTGGCATATAATACGAAGCAAAGTATCTTATAATAATGTTCTGCATCGAAGAAAAAAAAAAAAAAATTTGTTTGGAACTTAATTTCCTCCTTTTTTTGCAGCAATTTCAGTATTAACCAAAAAACCGCAATATTTACATTTATTTAACGTTTTTTCCATAATTTTTCTCTTTAAATAAAAAAATAATAAACCGAGATCAGCTCATCATTTGAGTTTTCTTAAGAATCAAAAGAATTTATATCAAAAACAGCTTTTAATAAACAGTCTCAATATTCTTTGTGTGGAGGGTCCACCTGACAGTTTTTCCAGTACGATTTGAACTCGTGATGGATAGACTCCATAGCCTGATCATTGTAAAAACCGTAAGATTTATTATATTTTCTGCAAAGTTGTTTGACGAATTAAGTAAACCTTGATGTAAAAGTTTTTCTTATGTTTTCGAACGAAAAATTAGAATTTTTGAAGAACAAATGTAAAGTGCCTCGAGGTGATATCGAATCTTCTCAAATTGAATTTCGTTTGACCAAATGGTTGTGTATTGGGTCTCAAATGAATGAATGGAGCTTCTTTCATTCAAATACCACCAATTGGATTCTTAAAAATCCATTAGATTAGTTTCTGTATCCCATGTGTCCCATGAGAGAGTTAATACTTGGAAATTTTATATGCTATCCCTGCAAAAGGATTTCAATTTCGCTTGCTAATTACTCGTAGCATATCCCTCTATCATCTTCAATAAAAATATACCATGTTCACGACCTTCGCAAAATAAAGTTGTTCAGCCCCACCGTGTTACCCTTGAGTATTAATTTATTACAGAATTTTCGGAAATTTTGTCTGAAAGAGTGAGGAGAAGTAAGGTGAAGGACGTCGTCTTTTCGTGAAAAATTTCTTGACCCGAGGATTAGTCGAAGTCAAAAATCAAAAAATAACTTACGATGAGTTTTATAACAGATTTATATGCTTCGCCTCGGTACGTAAAGTTCGAAAAACAGCATACGTAATTCTCGCACGCGTCAAAACAAAATCTGAAATTATTGCTAAATGTTTGTCCAACGTCAGATATTACTATAAGTAATAAAAATATTTAAGCATTTTAAGGGGTCATTCAAATAGTGCGCAAACTGTAAAGGCCCCTTATGTAATGATTGTCTTGAATTGAACGTTGTTTTCGGTTAAGCTTTGACACATTTAGGTATGAATATTTAAATGAAATTATGACGCTTATTTGTAGCGCCCGATTGAAGGATTTAAATCATGTCAAAGATACCTTCAAAGATACACGTCCCGTCTTAAAAAATCTTTGTTTAAAACTTTTATTGAGGCAACATTCTATGCAGAAAACCAACAATCTCTGCAAATTATTACATAAGAAAAAATAACTTAAAAACGAAAAAGTAAACTAAATCAGTTTTCAGAAAAAGTGTACAATTTTTTGAACAATTTCATGTAGACATTGATTGATGATTTTGGTATCAGTAAAATTACGAATAACAGAACGATTACTGGTAATTATAGGAATCGGAATGTTAACGCTACCTAAAGTATTAGTACTATTTTAAATACCAGTTCAGTTATATCAAAATAAATACGGTTGAAACAGTGCATATCCCAAGCGAGAAAACAGTGGAGTACGACGCGGCCGAAGGCCGGGAAACTAGAGGATGTAATGCGGATAATTGTCAGATATAAGAGGTGAAAAGGAAAGCCGATGTGAGGGAAAAAGTTTTATTTCATTTTATGGCAAATGCAATCGATGAAACTTTGTTTAGTCTAGAATTTACTTAAAGAAACGATTGTTGATAATTTTCGTTTGTGTGATTAAAAAGAGCAAAAAAGAAAGTAAGAGAGTGATAATTAATGAAAATTATGATTTTGAAAGAGAAACGAAATTAAGGATTGAGATTATGATTACATTAAAAATGTATAATTCAAATTCGAAGTTTGGAAAACTGGAAGCGTAGAGTTGAATTTCTGAATGCAAGAACTTTGAGTTGAATCCCGGAAAGCTGGAAGTGTAGAGTTAAATATCGAAACACGATAAGCGTAGAATTAAATTTCGGAACGCGAAGCCAGAATTGTAATGATAATTTTAAAATACGACATGTAGGGTTGATAACCAAGTAAGGAAACTTTATTTTGATAAATAACCCTGGGAACAGTACGACCCGGCCGAAGGCCGGGAAACAGTGCTAGTGAACGCATAAATATCAATTCGAAATGGACGTGTAATATAATTTACACCTGCAAATATTGCATAAAGTTTTACTACCTCTGTTTATTTCAGATTTGTGAAACGACGAAAAATTGCCATTCATTTTTTAAAAGGCCCAGATCTACCACTTTTACATAATAAAATGAAAATAAAATAAAATAAATCCTTTCCTCGTTTCGGAGGTTTTTTTTATCTCGAAATAAATATTTTCAGTAAATATACATTCCCATAAGTAACATTTAAATTTAATTTATACTCACTAAGCGAAAAATCGATTCCACACCAACATAAACAGCACAAACATATGATGGTAAAAAGCTGAAAAGAAAAGAAGAAAAAAAAATCGTTTTTCATGTTCCCTTTGGTGAAAGTCAAAAAGTAAATAAAAATGTAGTCTAAACCATTTTCACTCGTATAAAGCAAAAACAGCGAAACGAATTTTTGCGAAACAAAACACTTTTCTCTAACATAAAATCTTTCAAAATGTTTACCCGTAAATCGGGGAAAGTTGTGGGTAGGTTTAGGAAGATCGCATATAGTATGAGAAGTCATAATAATTGTAGACGAGATTGTGGAATTCATAAGTAAAAATAATGTTTAACTTTTGTTACTTAGACTCTAACCAACGCACTGACGGTGCTTTGATCTAACTTATTGCACTTACTCATTTACCCATCATCTATCGTTCCAACGACTTGGGTTGGTAAGCGCCGAGTGTTGCGAGTCTGACGTCAAACGTAACAACTGGATAACATTAAAAACTAGTTTTTCCGATTGAATAAGCTACGTTACAATGTCACAAACAAGGGCCCTCTCAATAGAACAAACTGACAAATTAAAATGAAAAATCATATATTTGAATGTGTGTGTGACAGCTCCGTGTACAGACAGTACACGGAACTCTTAATGTCAAAAGTAAAGGGACTCATAAACGTCAAAAGCAAAGCAAAGTTGACGTTTTCGTGTTAGTGGTGTGTGTGATATAATTTTTCAATAAATTTCGGTCATAATTCCTCTAGGTAGTCTACCTCTATGGTCACAAATGGGTCGTGTCGTGACGTCATTTTTGTCCCTTTTTTCTAGTGGCGACATCTACTTATTTCCATAGCTGAATTTACGATTCAACATACAACTGGTTCCTTTTTTCCTAGTGGCGTCAGCCATGTTTTCGTAGTAGAATATGGGTCAACATGAAACTAACTACTTTTCCCAAGGTCTTATATTACGTCATGGGGCTGTATCGCAAATTAGTACTTTTCACTGCATTTCATTATGAAAACTGAAATTGTAACTATCATTTCATATGAAAATCACAGCAGAACGAACTAAAATGTATGCAAAGTCTGCCCCAGTGATTGTAACGATCTAATATAAGACCTTGGATTTTCACTTAATACTTCACGGAACTGTCGACGTTGATAGATTTCTTACAAGTAAAAAAAGCTTGACGAAAATTGTGGGTTTTTTGTCAAGTTAGATTTTTTATTAAAAAAGAATGCCAAGCATCACAGTTGTTTAGGGACCAATTATAAAGGACATCCACACTAACAGCCATATATTCCTTAGTTTTGACAAAAATTGACCTTGCTACTTTTTACAGCAAAACTTTATCAAAATACCAAATTTAAATTTCAAATTGGTAATAACGATACAGATTGTAAGGGGAATTGACTATACAATATCAATTTATGCAAACAATTCAACGATTTTAAAATTCTGATCCAACATTTTTATGAATTTTTTAGCAACCGACAACAGCTCGTTTATGAACGTAAAACACATAAATTTCCTCAACATTTCATCCATTCATTCTACTGAACAGAGTTTTTGTAACTTTGATCCTCATTCTGGAACAATTACTGAATGGCATGTCCGTTTGAAAATATTCTCACCAGCTATGCCAGCTATGTTCCGGACAAATAAATATAATATTAGTGTTATGCCTGAGATGTGGCACACACGTCCATCCAGTGATGAGGATTATAAATAATCGTGTATGTTGTTGCCATACCCTTTTCCGAAATATTTAAAATTCCTTTTTTATGAATGTGTTATGCTCATTGAACAAAAACCCATGTAATAATAAACTGGGTGCAAGGGCATTAGCATGACGAATAATCTTTGCAAATGAAGGACCAGGAAGCAACATCCTGAACGTCGAAATTTCAATTTATTTTATAAATGAAAGATTATGCCTCCAGGACATTGTTCTCATTTGGGAATTTTCAGTTATGTATTGAGTAGGGTAAACCAGTGCGAGGTTCTTTTAGTTGTCAGTAACATATTTGTGTAAGTCGATTTTCTCTTTCAGTGCTCGCTAACTGGCAAGGGTCCGTAACTAACCTGTTCACCCTAAACAACAGCTTCTGTATAAGTTTTAACATGGTGACTTTCACGGACATTTTTCGTATAATTATTTACTAACATTCCTATATAACTTCAATATCTTTCGATAAATGATGACAAACACGGTTCGAACGAACAGACATTTATATCCTTTTGCGAGGAAAGTAAAATTAGACAAGCTTAATACCTAATAAATGCGATTAACGATGAAGAAGAAATTAAAAGTAATTAGATGAAGAGATGGAGTCATTAAAAAGTATTTAAACGAAAAAGTAGCAATTTATGGAGAATGAAAATGTGTATCTGCAGAAAACGTTTACGGCATCTACAGCCCTTAAATGTATATAGGTCAAAGCTGTGTTTGTACATACATATAATCCAAAATATGTTCTACGAATCTAATATGACATTGCCATTGGAGCATTGGATTACACGAACAGAAATATTATGTTTGTCAGGGAATGGTATACGTTCAGGCGAAAAGGTAACCTTTTTGTTGAGCTACGAAACTGATCGTTGTGGGAAACAATATCTTAGAATAATTCCTTTGGTGATTTATGTCGAGTTCAGTTTATGTACACATACTATGAGAATATTGTTAATGGAATTCCTATTATAAAACTGTGATGTCGTAAAGTCCTGTACCTTTCATTGAACTGGGATTTTGCCGCTGAATTCGGTTAGCAGGATAAGCTGACTGTATATTTGAAACGAAAACCGACTATTCCCTATAAAGATGTACTGTTCTTAGTGTTTATACTTTAACTCTTCAGACCCGCACAAAGTTTTTATCTAATAACTTTACAGCGAATACGAAAAATGTCGACGAAAATAGATGGCACACCTTATGGTATAAACATATGAGTTGTGTACGATTGTAGCAAATAAATTTGGTGAAAATCATATGGAATAGGTTTTTTAAAGTTCAAGCCTGGTCAAATACAAGCGTGTTGGTTAACTATGAATGACTCCAGGTGATTGTCATCTATTATCGTCAACAATGATAATAATAAGTGATGACCCATGGTTGGTGTTCTATTAGTAGAATAGACAAATAGCGTTAACTCTAATATATTACAATGTTTGTAAACAAAAGATGGAATAGATTTCGTGTTATTACCGTCATGTGTTTGATGTTTTCAGATGGATAAATCCAAATGAACACTCGAGAAAATCAGGAAAATTCAGAAAAACGCTCTGCAAATTATCTTAAATGAATTAATGATGAAAAATTCGTATTTGTTCACATTTTGTTCTTGTCCCAATGTACACACATCGTCCATATTTTTAAGTCCATGTCGTCTTAAATATAAGTGATTATTAAATATTAACCGATATTAAGTGGACTCGGTAAATGGTAGGTTAACAGAAGATTCAAGAAATAAAAATGAATTCGTCGAAGTCTTTTTAATGTCAGCCTCTACCTCTCACGTCTAATTTTAATGCATCTAAGCTCCTCCGCGTTGCGTCATTTATGGACGTTAGATGAAGTTAGATGGGATAGATGCCAAAAGACGATTTAAGATGCTTCGTAATAGCAGATTATGCACCTCTGTCCTAAATGTTTGTTTTGAGGATTTGGAGGTTTTGTACGCCGAAGGCGTGGTAAATAATCCAAATCGTCAAAATAAACATCCTGAACAGAGGTGGATACGCTTTTTTATCTGCTGAGAACAGATATATCGAAATAAACGAATTTGCCTTAGAGGGATAAGCGTAAGATGATTGTTCTAGAATCTAGGCAGATAAAATTAGTGGATACGACTTGAGAAACTGGTAAACCTTTCTTAGGCAATTAAGTATTTCCCTTTGAAAAATCAATCTTACTGTGACGTAACTTTGCAGATTACAGCAGATCCGATGTTATAGTTCAAGCCCTTTATCCCTCAGAATGTACATAGCTATTACATAACTACCGTCAAAAACTTGAAGAGTCAAGTTCAATGTGTGAATTGTGTTGAAGCGAGTCGAAGCCGAGGTCAATAAACAGATTTCATCTAAACGAGATTTTCCTAATGCATGCTAGAAGACTTTATTTTAGTGAATGAGAGGTTTCCATCTGAAGGCGAGTTCTGGAATCGAATTTGCTAAAAAAATCTACTCACGATAAGTTGTGAAGAATGCTTTCCCTGAACGACGTTGGAAATACGCGACGAAAAGGTGAAAAGTGGAGTTGTCGTGTGAATTTTGTTGATCCGAGGCGAAGAAGAGGTCAATAAACATACAAAAACGAGACGTTTCTATTTTATCTCGAATTATGTAGTGGATTTTACATGCCGAGGGCGTCAAAAGTAGTGCTTGAAACATGAAAAGTACGGTTTTCGACGCATGTAGCATGAAAATAAATATTAAAATCAATAACGCCACGGTGTGAGATGATTATTGATTATTACATGGCAGGGCCTACTTTTTAGAAACTTTTAGAGAAAATCGAGAAATTCAAGAAACTTTGAGAAATTCAAGAAACTTCGAGAAATTCAAGAAATTTCGAGAAATATTTCTTGAATTTCTCAAAGTTTCTTGAATTTCTCGAGTTCGAGAAATTTCAAGAAATTCCCGAAAATCCAAGAAATTCGAGAAACTTCGAGAAATTCAAGAAATTTCAAGAAACTAATTTCTCAAGTTTCTTGAAGTTTATCGAATTTCTCGAATTCGAGAAATTTTAAGAAATTCGAGAAAATTAGAAATTTCAAGAAATTCAAGAAATTAGTTTCCAAAAAGTAGGCCCTGTTACATGGGGAGACATATGTAAAAATCATATTTACTTAGAGTCACCTGAACTATGCTTTAATGTGTAGCTACATGGTAGCTACGAAAAAAACAGACTGACATCAATCATCACATGATTGTCCGAGTAGTCCATAGTAATGCAGGTTTATTATACATTTTTCGTTTAAATTTAAGGGGATGGACATACACTTACATGTTCTGTAATAACTCCGTAATGTATGCTTTGTTTACGTGATGATGAACAAACAATGTAAACTGAACATACCGAGTAGCAACACATTAAAAAAATATACAAAATGTTGTCAATCCACGCCTCTTGTTTTTACCTCGCTTAAAGTATCGTAATGCAAACATCAAAATCGACTTATTATAAAAACATGCAAGCATTAAACGTAACACATATCCATGTGAATTATAATACATTCCCCGTTTATAGCAGAAAATGAATTTTAAATGCGATAAGTTTAATATTTAATAAATGAAAAAAAAAACATCCATCTTTATTACTCAAGAGAAATTGAAGTATTCAATCATCAAGAAAAACGAACCGGGATACTGCTCGTGTGTACGTACATATAAAAATAAAATACGTTCGAGTTATATTGACATGAGATTACATACTCGCTTCTCTACACGGTAAGAATGGGTGAAAACACCTGAAGGCATTTTTAAAATCTATTCATCCACTCGATGAATTTTCTTTGGTAACATTCTTTTCACAACATTTTTTAGTACTGTGACAATATTAATTTTCGTAAATCTCTCGTACACACTGTGATATTACTTTTTTTTTCACAAAGAGGCTTATACACAAGTATGCAATAAAATCTGGAATCGTAAGAAAACGAGCCATCAGAACAGTCGGAGCGTTTGGTGCGACTGAGCCCCGTACGAGCCCGTACATCTATTGCGTTCGTGACCCTGGTTCGTCGGTCGGCCTACTCTTACCGTAAGCCTACTGCGCCCGTAAACATCGGGAAAGTAAAATTCTTATGAAATGTGTACGTCTTAAAAATTGCGCATAGCGCAATTACGAAGCCCCGTACGATGTTCCTTTCAAGTGTTACACTTTCAAACTGACCTAAAATTTAGAATTTCGAGTACATAGAAATTGCCGGAGTTAGTACCGACAGCACCGTGCTACGTCAAATGTACTAAATTCCTATTCAAACAGCTAAATACCGCTATATTAACTTATATTTGACTATAGGTTCGTTCCAAGGTCATTTTGAAATGTCAAATTTCATCCACAGAAGGCAACTTAACCTCAACTTTCAGGTTTACGAAATTTTTAACGAAAAATTTACAAAGAAATTTGTTAACGTTGAGGTTCATCTCTGTGGATGAAATCGTCGGCGTTCATGTTGTCAAAGTTCGGGTTTACAGTTATTTGAAACAAACCTATAAATTAACAATTTGCTGTTGAATATGCTAGTATATAGATCCAAATAGCTGTATATACTGTTATATAGATCAATATAGCAATATATTTATACAAATATGGGATGCTTAAAACACCCCAAACACATAACCAATCACTTCCACTTTGCAGGAACTTTCTTTGTACCAATTTAACAAAGTTACATCTTTTTTAATAAAATCCAAAATGGCGGCCGGTGGCCATTTTGTTAGGAGGTGGCCACTTTACATTCGTCAATATCTTTCAATCAAAAAGAAAATCATGAAATTCGGTCAAATTTTACTCGAGATATTGACAAAAAACACCACCTTCACTGTACGGCCGAGTAGCCACATATAAGCTCCAAGAGACCTAGCGCATGCTCTGGTGAACCGAATTTAATAAACTTTATTTTCCTCATTGATACGGTCAATACCTATCTAATAAAGCAAAATCCATCTAAATCCGTTCAAATTTGGCATTTTGACAATTTGTCGATCGGAATTGTAAATACCTTTCATTTGACGTATCACTTACAAGTGTAGCCTTTAAATGGCCAGAGAAATCTTCGGAAAACGTTAAAGCACTTATGGGGCCCGAGCTCAAGAGGGGTCGACCCAAAATCGTCCATCTTCGAACTTAGCCTCACTATTTCAACTACCTTTCAGCGAAAAATTTTTGAAATCGGATTTGATTTACTCAAGATATCGACGTGACAGGCAGACAGACAAAATTTTTATTGCAGATTCGTCATCTATGAACATAGGCAAACACTTTGCCCTTACCTTCGAATTCCATCAATTACACACGGCATCGTAATCCTATAAGCCCCTTTGTACTTCGTACGGGGCTAAAAAGAGTTTTCTTTTTGTTTGATTTGACAGATATACTAAATTGAAATGTTGATATAGACATGTATATTCAATATATCAATATGAAAACAGCGTCTAAGAAACTATTTTGTGAAAAATTGAAATTAAAAACTGAATACAAAACTAGGGAAAAAGAATTCCTTGCCAGTTTTTGCCGTCACGAAAGCGCTGTTTTCATCATAGCTCAAGTTATAATCCTGGCGATCTTTTCAAGTACCTTCTCAATTGCTTTTTTCCTCTTTAATACGTAAAAAAAACCAACGTTCTTTCAGGTGAAATATATTTTTTTAAAGGTGAATCCACTCGAACGTTCAAGAGGTTTTTGTCTACCCATCAACACCTTTCGTGTAATTTTTCAAAATATAAATTGTTAGTCGAGGAAATTCAAGTCTCTATTTCTGAAGGAAATAGGAGATATATTAACGTCTCTTGACTTTCGTTTCCTGCAAATTAAGCAAATATGTTTTACATGCTTGCGGGTCGAAAATCGTTCTTGTCATCGAATTACGTGAACTCTAACATTAAAATCCATTACAAACTCAGGATAAAAGTTTTAAACTTTAAGTTTAAAAGTCACGTTTTGATCTCATTATATTTAATGGTCTCGGCTTCGCCTCGGATCAACAAAATTAACCCGAAAACTGAATTTTTCAACTTTTTATCCCTTGTAATGTTAATGACCATTGAACCTATCCATATTCATCTTCTTTTCAACCCTACATCATATTGTATTGTATTGCATTGGGAATATTTACCCTTAAAACACCACGCTGGTTGATGAGTGCTTCCATTCTTAATGTAAATTCCGAACCACGCCTACAGGTTGGCAACCCTTAAGAATTTTTGTCTGGTGCTAATTATATCTCCGCCTAAAGTTAGACTTAGATATTTGTACACAAAATTCATTGGTCTCATGATTCATGTCATTGTATCCGGATTTTCTTGGAGTAAAACCAGCACGCTACCACTGAGCCAACCGAATACTTTTGAACTTATGCGTACTGAGAAACCCCTTTATCTACATTATTTCTATAAACTATTGTCGAGAACCTGTTTTCAGGCTATGGTCCGAGATAACTTCAGATGGTTAAAAATTAAAAAATGAAATTTTCAGTTTTTGATTTTTCATCATCTGAAGTTGTACCGCACCATAATCTAAAAAGTAGTTTTTGAGGTCTGTGGAGCCTAACATTTTTTTTACAGGTTTCCTTCGTGTTCCGTAGAATAGGCCACCCCTATTGTAGAAACAGTAAAAACATTATTTCTGGCCTGGCAATCATTTGAAATATCGTCCCACAGTATCTCCAATCCTGTTCATTAATTTTAGTAAACGAGAAAAAGTTCTAAGAATCAAATCTCTAGTTGAGGAGACACTTCAGTCAAAATAGGTTTGGATCAAAATGAAGTAAAACTACTCACAGATACCATTAACACAGACCCAAAACCGAACCCAATTAGTATACAGACTAACTTATCCAATTGAATAATTACCGAATGACATCTATAGATACGAAAAGACATACTTCAAACTTCTATCATCGGAAAGAAGATGACTTATTGTCGAATCAACGACATCGAAATAAAATTAACGAATGCCCATTACTTCTTTTCTAAGGAATCCAGCAATCAATCAATCAAAAAAGTTTCCTCATTTGATAAGTATTTAAGAAGGCGTACAATTTCAATCATTTAACTTCCATAAAAGATCGGAAGTATACAAAATCGTTGATTTATTTGTAAGTGGTAAATGAAATATATTTTTTCTTCTTTTTTTATCAAAAATAAATAAGGAAATACGTTGCTTTATATATATATATATATATATATCAGCTCAACGTAATGCGATTGATTGGAAACTGAAGAGATGCCATTAATGAATTGAGAAATAAAAAGTTGACTGTGGAAGTGGAAGTGTATTATAATGTGTTCCAGGGCTCTTAACTTGCTTAAATTAACTTATTTTCTGCTACAAGTAATGTATATTGAATCAGCATGAAGAACAGCTATTAGTTCAATAAGGATATTGAAATTTTTCTGTTCACATATTGTTTCGTGGTCTGATGGTTTGAGATGGTTTGGGATTATTAGGGTTGTAAATTTAGAAATTTGTGTGATTTCTAAATAGACACTGTCGCTTCTACCAGAAAGTCAACCACTATACTCTGTTGTTTCGCAGTATGTCGGTTAGCTTTTACATCTCACAATGATTCAGAATACTAAACATATTCTTCATGTGTGCGGTGTGATTCAAAGTATATAAACATTGAAGGTAATGCAAATGCTCAGCGTATCACGAAAAATACGGGTGAAGATTTGTTATGTTGCATCGGTGAAGTTTTACGCAATAATGTTGTTGAAACTGCGTCATTTACATTATGTGTACCTTCAATGTTTTTATATTCCTTGGTGTGATTAGCCAATCAAAAGGTCATGAGAAATTGTCGTTTTGTTGATGCTTCGTCTGATGATAGTTTAAAGAAGAAAACTTATATTTTCTCACCTCTTTTTTTCCTCTCTCAGGAGAAAATAAAAAATTTCTCCACCGAACAGTCACATTTGTTTTTGTTTTGAAATATTCATTGTTAACACGTAGGGGATAATGCTCGAGCAGGCACTTCAGGCACGCTGTCACCTTGTTTTTGCTTTGAAAAATGGTGTAACAAATTGATGTGTTTCTTTTGTGAAGAAAAGCGGTTGTGTTCACTTCGGGGTAAAATAGGGAATCGAACTCGCTTTTGTTGGAAATTCCTATTTGTTCCTGTTGGTGAACAAGTAACTATTCTCGATATTTTTTCCTATTGTGATTATAGCCAACGCTAATCCGTCTGACAAAGTGACGAAATTAGGGACGACGTGATCTTCCGGCAGACAACCGTGTATACTTCTCGAAAACACTTTGATGCAATAAATACTCCCGGGGTACGTATATATTGGAATATCCGGAATACTCCACATCACCCATCTCTTTCACTCACATCTGAATTAGAACTTCTGAGAATGGTGAAAGTTCCATACACACACCTTGTTATAATCGAATCACTCACAATTTTATTCTTTCTCTAGATTTCTAACTTAATACCCATCCATAACATCTATAAATAGAAAGTAAAATCCACAAAGGCACATAAATAATCAATACAGAAAAGGGTTTGTCGAAGATTACACTCAATTATTTTTAATTGCTCTCAATTAGCTGAAGCATAAAGCTTTCTAAATTATGATTTTGTTTATTAGTCGTCTATGTGAGGTGTATTTTGTACCGCACATATTTACAACAGCCAAGTTAGATATACTAACAAATTTTTGAGGTTTTAACGAAATTACACGCATCAATCGAAAACCACTTAACCAGTGGATATGTGACGCAAGTATACTTGCTAATCCACTGATATCACTGGAAGCAATGCTTTTGATGCAAGTAACATTTTCACATCCGATTCATTTTTAGTATTTATTTCATCTCATTTCCGGATCGCTTCCGATTAATATCCTTTAGCTCTTTAACAATTTTCATTAACTTAAATTTTCTTCCTACTTTATTGTCAGCTAATCTTATTACCCATACAAACAGCAGTAAATCTCTGCTTCAGCGTCAAAGTTTCATTTAATCATTTCTAGTTTGCAACGGTCTTTGGAAGCAACAAGCGAGACAATTAATCGGAAGGCAAGTCAACAAAAGCTTGGTATACCTTCCATGATAGATAAAAACATTCATACTGTCCATCGACAATTATGCTGCTTTTTCCATTGTAATAGCAAAATAGGTTTCGAACCCATCAACACAAAATTGCTCGTGTCTTTTCGGCCCAACTTGTGTCTTAGTCTTTTGTCGAAAAAAAGGGAACATTTTGATATAGTCAAATGAATGGTCACATTAGGTCGGAAACACTTTCAATCAGGCCCGGACTGGCCATATGGTGAATTCGGGGAATTCCCGATGGGCCTTTTGGATTTTTGTATGAGAATTTTTAATTTGTGGGCCTTTTTAAATTGAGTTGCATGGAGTCCCCGATGGGCTTTTTCGAGCCAGTCCGGTACTGCGTCAATGTTGAATTGCTGAAACACACTATTATTCGGTCTTTTCCATTGTCATCCGATATTCACCACAGATTAAACAATGGAAAACGCAGCATAATTGCCGATTTCAACAATTCTAAATTGACAGTGTGTTTTCGGCCGTAACTATACATTGTGTACTGTCAATTTTTGATTGCCGATACGGACAATTATGCTGCGGTTTCCATAGTAATTCTATATACGACATTGGCCGAAAGCACACGAGCAATTTTGCGTTGATGGTAGAGACAATTATGCTGCGTTTTCCATTGTTTAGCCTGTGGTGAATATCGAATAACAATGGAAAACGCAGCACAATTGTCGATCTATGCAAAAGCGCTCGTGTGCTTCCCGCCATAGACTAAACAATGAAAGGTCCACCATAATTGTCGGTTTTGACAATTTAAAATTGACAGTGTGATTCCGGACTAAGTTTTCAGTGCCTCAAATATCTAAAGCAAATGTTTTACAACCTGCTTCACATACCCCGGTTGCCGTGGGACTTAATCTTTGAAATTATTGATGAGCTTTCACGATTTAAATATGAAGAGAAATTGACTTTTAGTGGCGTTCTGAATTCATACTTATAAATCAATTGCCGATAGAATTGTCTGAATACTTACCGCAATCGAATTACGAAAGTGACGCAACTTGGAGAATAAGACAGATTCGGATAGTACTACGATTCAGTTCCTATGTAAAACAGCATTTGCTGTTTGCTTTGTGGTACGTCCACAAAGTAGTAATTGACTAATAAATTGATGAAAGAGTAGAGCTTGTTATGCCTGATTTAGATAGAGTTTGGATAGAGTAATGCAAATCCGCAAAAGCAATCAGTGAATTCGAGTGCTGCACCACATATAGTGTAGCACCGACGATTTCAATATAATAGACTATGCCAAAATGACTTTCTCTCTCAATTTTTTTGCATAAAGTAGCTAAAAATTGAAAATAAAGATACCCGTGTCTCGTCTTTTGACGAAAAAACTTGAAACCAGAAAGATTTTTCATTTTATAAATTCCTGAAATATGTGATTTGCGCCATTTTCCACCCAAATTCCACATAAGGTCTTAAGTTTGCCACTTTACAATTACAGTAGTATTGTGAGTATTGTTCACTCAGTTCACCCAGTTTTGACTGATTCACTGAATTTTGTTTTGATGAAGTGTCAAATTGCCACAGTAAATTTTTAATCTCAAACAAGTTTGTGTCGAAAATTTGTAGTATTTCGCGTAAAACGAAGTGATTCAGTTTAAATTTCGTCCAGAAAATAGTTCCAAGTGTGCTTTTTCTAGTGTCTTAAACAGAATTCAGGACAAATCTTCCGAAATAATTTTAAAGACAAATTAATTTGGTCAAACATTGTGGGTGTTGTGAAAATCTCATTTTTAAAAGCAATTTGGTGTCGATTATGCAATTCAGTGTTCAATTCCTTAAGTTTATGTGCCTAGAAATTTCCTGCAAAACGTTTCATGCTAATTCAGTCGGTAAAATGCGAAGAAAACATGCAAAAATATGTTGCCATTCAGATAAACAAAAATTCTTGACTTGTCTGTTGTGAAGTTAGTTGTAAGTGACACCACAAAACTGAAATTATTTTGACCGTTAATTTAAAAAACGATTTTTTGGCGGAAATGCTTTCATTTGAATGTGTGCATGTTTCCGGTAAAATAAAATAGTGATAAAGTTACCACTATTGAGGACCTTTAAAATGGCATCATTGGTTAAAGATGATTGGCATAGTCTATTCCCTCTCGGTGTTGAATTACTTTACCGAAATTCGAGCTACTATAATCACCACTCATCAATTCTATTGTATCGTATGTTATATGCTACTGCTACACAGTTTTATGTGTAGAATATAACGCCGCTCTCAAACTTACCCGAAGGGTCCCATAATTTATATGATCCGTTGAAGGTTTGCATTATACCATCAGTTGTTTAGGTACATTGGTTTTGACTATCTAAAATCAATAAGTATTCATTCGTCCATTCATCCAGCCGTTTCTAGCTTTGAGGTTTTTGTTTTTAGATTTTTCTTCCGTGTGCTTATGCTGAATGAAATTCTACTTAAACGTAATGTAAAATTTCGGTTTTGGTTTTTACTTTGTATTTTCCTTGTTGAATTGTTGAGCCGGATAAATGCTTACATTTTGTAATAGCTTTAAACAAATACCAGGGAAATATTAAACAATATTCTGATAATTCGTAAAAGTTTGTGGACAATTTTCCATTTTAGTTAAATGGAAATAGTTCCCTGCTTACATTTTAAAGGAAAAATCAAGTTGTGACCTAATGGGGGATCGACGTTTTTATAAGTTATTTTTAATCGACGGAGAACATTATTCTGCACTGATCTTTTTATAAGTTCGTCTAAACTTCGAAACGTACAGCCGCTCATAAGAAAATTACAAAATAGCGGCCCTATATTTTTGGTTTTACATTGTTTTTAGACATTCTTTTGATCAGAATTGTAGTTCTTGCTGCAGAACACCTTACACATACTTATTTTCATCGAGACTGGAAATGGCCTCCGGCACATTTTAGGTTGCTGGGTCGATTTAGGGTCGTACTTTGTAAACAAAATTAGTTTTCTAAAAAAAATCTGTGCATTTTAGAGGCATATCGTAGAAAAATTTTTTTGCTTAGAATAACGTTCTGCGTCGAATTGGTCAAAACTTCAATCCCCCACTACTTTCCTTCATTTTAACAACTAACATAATTAATAACACCGATTGTGATTTGGCAACTCAGGCACCACAAGTAACTTAACAAAACATGAAAATCACACGATCCACGAACCTCTGCAACCATAAAAGTTATCTTAGTCAAGCGCGTAAGCAACAACAAAAATAAAATGAAATTTGTCCAGCCAAGTCTTCTCCAACAACGGTGGGCTTGAATCATTTTAAAGCAGATTTGATGTTTTTAGATAGTATTCATCATCCCTGAAATATGTTCCATTTTTATATTTATATTTCGTACCATGCACCCAGATTGCGAGAAATGCGGTGGAGAACTGATTTAGGTTGTAATCGGTAGGGGATGAAATGCTAATGGTACAAAAAAATTGGAATTTACGGCGTAATGTCGATTTCGTTTCTTTATTCCCGACAATATTCTAGGACATCATAATTTTAAAAAAATGATTTCGAGTCACACAATCGAAATAAAATCGTTTCTATGCATTTCAATGTATTACCATGCGTTTCCATGCGTTTTCATGTAAACTTTGATTGGGTACCGGTAGAGACTTGTTTAAACTCAAAAATTAATATTTTAGGAAGGTCATACAACGCCCGCTTTCGCAAGACAAAGTCGGCATTCACACCAATATTTTTTATGACATTCCAATAATTTATTTTTATTTTGCTCCTTGTATCAGCTTTCCAACGATACCGCATTAACCATAACTGACGTTAACAGTGCCGATCTTTTCAACGCATAGATACGAGATACCCACGTCCTCCAACCGGGATCCCGGTTAGAAATAAAAGATCCCTCAGGGATACACCAAAATTTCTCAAAAATTTTGGGGGTCACCACACAAATATTGTAGACCCTCCACCTTTTAAGCTTGATTCAAAGAAAAGCTGGCGATGATTTATTGATTGAAATTTGTACATTAAGATAACAAAACAAAGAAAGCAACAAAATTCACCGTTATCTTTAGCTTTAAACAGTTTCTATAAGTCACGCTCAAAATTTTGCTGTAGTGCATTCAAGCAAACCGTCTACACCTAGAGTACTAGTGACTTTGCTAAAGCATAAAGCCAAGTATATAACCAGGCGGTGAAATGAAATTTTGACCCCAAAATCCAGCTCGTGTGGAAAAAATGTACATCCGACCGGATGTATACTTGGCTTTACGTTAAAAACCCTAGTAATAATTTCCTATTTCATGTGTTTCGAACAAATATAATTCACAAAATCGCAGATAATAACACTTCACTGCTAATAATCACTTTGCAAAAAGAGATTCTCTAATCCTCTGAGGGGAGTGGACTCTGATAAACCAATAAATAATTAAATCAGCGATTAACAATGATTAATGAGAATTCTCCGTTCAACCATCACACTGGCTAATCATACTTAAACCTTTAATAAAAAATTCGTACCCCTCGGGATGGGATCGACAAAATGTCAGTAATTTGGCATATTTTCATATAAAAAAACTTTGTCAGACGAATTCTATTAATTATTATTTATTAAACAGATCGACATTAAAATTAAAAACCAGATCCACACATAAACTGTATTGCTTTCGGTCAATTTCCGGTCGATTTGAAGTTTGGATTAAAATAAAACAAACACTTCGGCTGTTAGGAAAGAATTTTTAGTCCCGTACGAAGTACAAAGGGGCTCATAGGATTACGATGCCGTGTGTAGTTGATGGAATTCGAAGCAGACAGTAAAGGCAAAGTGTTTGCCTATGTTCATAGATGAAGAATCCGCAATAAAAATGTGTCTGTCCGTCACGTCGATATCTTGAGTAAATTAAATCCGATTTCAAAAATCCCTGAAACATAGTCGAAATAGTGATGCTAAGTTCGGAGATGGCCATATTCGGGTCGGCCCTTCGTGAGTTAGGGCCACCTAAGTGATTTAAGGCCTTTTGGTGATATTTATGGCAAAATAAACGATGGAAACGTAAATGGCACAGCAAATGATAGGTATTGTCAATACCAATCCAGGAAAAAAAAGGTTTTTAAAGTAAAATTCTTCTCAGCCCTATGTGTATTTTGCATATAACACGAGTGACTTTCATCCGTTTTTCCTAATTTTTGTTTCATTTAAAAGGTAGTCTAACACCGAATAGAATGTTGTTGAAAAAAAATTAAATTTGGGTCCTTGGACTAAGGCCGCTACTTGGGCCCTATCTGTATTTTACATAGAACTCGAGTAAATTTCATCCGTTTTTCGTAATTTTTGTTACATTTGAAAGGGAATCAAAGGCCGAATAGAATGTTGTTGAAAACATAGCTAACGCCGACCCGTACGAAACACCTATTCGTATCAAAAGCCTTTAATGTGAAACTCTTCATTTCTCTTACTTCATTTTCTTCTCTGCTGAAAAACTATTCTCCCTTTAAAATCACTTACATTATCCACTCTTTGCCTTGTTATCATATACAACTAAATTGCCGGAGGCAATATAGACAGTCCCGTACGAAGACAAATTTCATAAATTCCTATTTAAACAGCTATATACCGCTATATTTAACTATATTTCACTATAAATAAACATTTCACAGATAAATATATGCTATTATATAGCTCTATATGCCTGTATATAGCTCAATATAGCTGGAATCCCTGAAACCCCACACACATAACAAATTATTTCCATGTTAACAGAAACTCTCTAAGTATCATTTTTCCCTAGATATTTCTATTTTACTAAAATCCAATATGGCCGCCGGCAGCCATTTTGTTAGGAGACCGGAAATAGTACCGACGCTTTACATTCGTTAATACCTTTCAAACAAAAAAATATTCATGAAATTCGGTCAAAATTTACTCGAGATATTGTCAAAATACACCACGTTCACTGTACTTCCGAGTAGCCAGATAAGAGCTCACTCCAAGAGACCTAGCTCACGCTCCGGAGAACATAATTTCATAAATTTTTTCCCTGATTGGTACGGTCAATACCTATCTAATAAAGCTAAAACAGACGAAATATGTTCAAATGTGGCCGACCTACAAGCAAAAACTGCTTGCCGCCCTGTGCCTGTTCCACACCAAGGGGTCTAACTCACGAGTCGGTCATCTGATTTCCATAAACTTTTTTTTTGTCGATCGGTATTGTAAATACCTTTTATTTGACGTATCACTTACAAGTTTAACGTTTAAATGTCCGGAGATATCTTCGAAAAACCGTAAAGCACTTATTGGGCCACAGCTCGGGAGGGGTCGATCCAAAATCACTCATCTTCGAACTTAGCCTGTCTTTTGACATTACCAAACGGGAAAAAAAAGAATTTTCAAAATCGGATGCGTTTTACTCAAGTTATCGTGCAGACAGACAGACGGACAGACGGACAGACGGACATTTTTTTTTCGCGGATTTGGCATCTCTAGACAACCACAATAGGTTTCCCCTTACTCAGGGAGTCCAATTCGACGTGTTACAAACGCATGCGTAAACCTATAAGACCCCAGTACTTCGTACGGGTCTAAAAAAAAATGGGTCCTCGGTATTAAAATTTTAGGGCTATTTGAAATTTTTGTTACATTTGAAAGGAACGTCGTACGGGGCTTCGTAATTGCGCTATGCGCAATTTCTGAGATGTACACAATTCATAATAATTTTACTTTAACTACATTAACAGGCGGGCGCAATAGCATTACGGTCAAAGTAGGGTGACAGACGCACTAGGGTCACATTCGCAATAGATATATGGGTTTGTACGGGGCTCAGTCACAGCAAACGCTCATACTGTTCCGACGGCTCGTTTTTTTACAATTTTAACATCCGCAACAAAAAATCAGAAGAAATGTTTTAAAAAAAAAAAAAACCATTTCACCGACACTGTATAATTTTCCGTCTTAATTATTCAAATTATTAGGAACGCTTTTCGAGCGTACAAAGTGAAACAAAAACCTTGCAAACGAATGATGCATCTTCATTCTGTATACGGACAATTCAAGATTATTAATAAAACGGTCACGAATTGATAATGAAATGATTCTACAAAAATCTATTGTGATTATCTCGTTAATTTGATTAATAAAAATTTCTTTGATGTGGCAGCCCATGCTATCGCCTCAAAAAGAAGAAGATAATATCCGCTGTGATACAAACGGTTGAGCTTAAATACGAAAAGTGTTTTATATACCAGGACACTCATATACACACAGTCTTACACACCAATTTTCATTGATACTTTAATGCTCTATAATCTCACCGAATAGTCATACATCTTTATTTATCGTGTACAGGGTGATCATCATGGACATGAGACGGCATTTAACCTTGAGCTTAAATTAAGCTGTGTAACGGTTTCCACGTATAATGTCTCTTTCGAGACGTTCGGAATAAATCACCGGCTAATCACCCTGTTACAAAATGAACCGATACCAGCTCTACTGAAGTTATTTAATTATTTTGTAAATCCGGTTTCACATTCCACTCAATACGCATTTCTTTCACACAGAAAAAAAAACTTAATTTTATTTAATTTAATATTATTTAATTCTTATCTTACATTTAGTTCTCTTCAACAAAAGCCGCAGCTAGTTCTCCTCATCACACAATATATATTTATATTAATATACGTATACGTACGAGGCGAAGTTGTAGCCTGTGTGTAGTGTGTGTGCCAATTTCAGAACGAAATTTTATTCTTAAATTTAATTTCTTTCTTATTTACAACAAAAATTATAAACGAGTACATCACACCGAACACAACACGGTTCACACATTTATACGGAACGGAACACAGTATCTGATTATTTTGTTCGGTGTGAAAATTAATCACTCAAAACACTTATAATTCACTTAATTGATTTACACGATTTAAAAACAAATATTTGTTCCGAAAACATGAAATCTGTAAATATTTATGCATTTAACGGTCGATTTTTACTACATTCCACATTAACTAAATTGCATATCCAGTCTAAGTAAATGTAAGTTGACCGAACACATCATGTTTTAAATTGCTATTAAATATATATTATGGTTCGCAGTATTAAAAAGCACTTTTCATATTTTGAGCACACATCGCACCGTTGTTGTGGATGTGCTAAGACTGACATAACTAAGCTGAAAAATAACGACCATACATTTGTAAACTTGATGAACTCGAATGCACTTTTGCTTTATCAGTTTTTAGAGCGAGACCTAGCCTCACACACTGTGTGTATGACGCTCGGTAGATTCACTGTACGTTACATGGTCGGAGTTGATATTATTGTATTTATTGTTGTGTACACAATTTTGTTAAACGTTCTGCTTTTTTTTTTTGCTTCACGCACAACACACAGATATAAATATTTATTCAGTCTCTACATACACTTTTCTGGTGAAGAGAAAAGCAGCAGTGATTATCTGCAGTGTCTCATTTGTATCATGTGAATAATTCATAAATAATAATATTGATAGTCTCATTCATTCATTCATTCATGTATGCTATGATTTTTGTAGCAATCGGGTTAGCAATTCGTCTTCGGACTCAACAATCAATGACAGACTCAACAATGCTGTCTGTTGGTACACATAACAATCGGGTGGAAAATTTGGTAGAGTAGACAGTCAAGAAAGTGGTAAATATTTTTACTTTCGATATTGGAAGATCTACAGGGGACGTCAGTGAAATTTGGATTCGGATTTGAATTTTCCTACAAACAATGAGAAAATGACCTTTTGTTGACGCTATGTCTGATGACAGTTCGGGGGAGAGAATGTCTATTTACTAACTGCTTTGACAGGAGAGCAAGTAAAAATTTTCTCCACCGAACTGTCACTTTTGGTTTTGTTTTGAAGAAATTATGGTTTTTGTTTCGTGGAGGAAAACGGTTAATCACACCTCGCACATATGAGGAGAGATATACATGAACCGATTTTTTTTTATTTGGGAAATGTCTTTTTGTGACGGTTATGCTTAGTTTCCTTAGTTTCAATATTTTCTTTGTTTATTTAACAGCTTGCTCTCTCATGGAGTACTTTTTGTTGAGTGGAGTGGACACTTTAGTGACATGGAGTAGTAAATAGGAAATTCCGTGATTAGAAGCTCTTGTTCCGCTCTCTCTGCAAACTTTCGCTATTGTTGGAATTTCCTATTTTCTTCCATCGGTAAATGAATAACAATTTTTGTACGAGTGGGCCTGCTGATAAATCAGCTAAAGCAAACTCATATCTTTTCACTGACGTCCACTATACATACCATTCAGAACAACCATTGAACCCATTCCCAGTATCCTTTTTCGATGTGCTTAAAAAGGTGTTGACGCCAAAACCACTTTGAATAAAAAATTGTTTTATGTTAAGCCAGTAGAAGGTGATCAAAAACCAAAAAAAAGTGAACTTTTCTTGTGTGAAAGATCTGATTTGATCTGATTTGATCTGATTTGAGGTGATACATGCGTTCATGCGTATGAGCTAGTATCTTTATTGTACTAGTACTCCTAAGTTGATAAGACATAAGAACTGTCATTCAATGTTCATTTGATCAGGTCTTTGGAATTGATAAGATTACTGGACCGCCAGTGATAATGGACTGGTCAGTAGCGTAATTATGAGTTGTTAACACATCGTAACGGCTGACTATTGTGAAGCGTTATCGGTAGCATTTCCTAATTACCAACTTAAGATAAGTAAACAAATATCTAGGAGAATCTCCCACATACAAAGGCGTAGGAAAACGGAAAGGAAGCACGAGTTAGGAAATTAGTAAAAACTTTATCGAAGCAAATAGTCAGAAAAGTTTCGGTGTACAATTTAAAGCTAAAGTGTATAATAGAGACATCAACCTAGCCATTTTCGATCTCTTTAATTTGTTGCAAACCGTAAAAGCACCTTGAACGAACATTCGAATTCACATACATTGTCATATCAACAATGTTTTCATCTGATCTATAACTTCTTTCGATCAAAGTATTTTCAATCGACTAAATTCAAATCTTTTACTTCAATTCTCTGTACATGCATTTTGATATATAAGACCGCACTGGTCAGAGATTGTCGTTTATTTTTGATGCAACAAATGAAACGCTGTCAGGTTAACAGGTTAAGCGCTGTCAGTTCATTAACACATTGCAGAATAATGCGCACTCCGGATTTTTAGACAACCTGGAAAGTAGTTAAGGAGTCGAGGGTTACCTCCAAATAAAATTTAAAAAATTTAAAAAATTTTCTTCGACTCCTTTACTGATTTCCAGGGTGCCGACAAGTCGACAAGTCACAGTAACCGGCAAAGTGTTAAAGAGGGAAATTTACTGTTTGGAAGCCCAAATGTAGTGGCGGCCTAAGCTCTAAATTTGGACTCTTTATTAAGGAATTAAGGAGGTTTTAGCACAAAAATAAGGAGAAATAAGGAAATTGTTAGTTGAAATTAAGGAAAAATTAGGAGAAATTTTTCGATAAAAATCGAAATTGTTCTAAGATACAGCAATTAACATCGGAAATACGCCTCAACTTTAAAACACAACGCATTATTGTTTATTTTGACGTATCGTTTTTGTAAAGTTGTATCATAAAATTCACTTTTATCACGATGAAAATTTGAATATTTTGGGCGCGTTTAAGGCTTGAACTAGATTCTTAGCAAAGCTTAGCTTTACCAATTATCACTGTAAGTGCGCTTCGAAATTCAAAATAAAACGCATCACTGTTTATTTTGACGTACCTATCGTTTTTGTAGGGTGGCAGTTTTCAATCAGTTTTCGATGCTACAAAATTTTTGAAATTGAAGACGTGAATTACTTGACCCCACCCTCAAGTTTAAAAACTTTCTGGATTAGATTTTGATCTCGTTAACTGCAAAAGCTGTTGTTTGTTTCCCGTTCGAATTTCGAAAAAATAATAAATTGGTGAAAGTATAAAAATATAAATTTGAAAGTAAGAAGGCTAAAACCTTGATTTGTTTGTAATAAGAAGGACGAATGTCTGAGACAATGTTAAGAGTGATTTACATGTTAAATCAAATAGTCCTCCTCTAGACTCTCAAGCCGAGAGGCGGCGTGGAACCACAAAAATATATGACCAGTCATGTTGGAATGATCATGAGCTCGACACCACCTTTTTATTAGAGTTCTTTGTGTTAAATAATAAAAATTGTTGTAAATCTCATCATAGAATTACGAATGTCATCGATCTAAATTTTTCGAATCAAATTCACGTGTATGACATATCATAGATGTTTACTGTTATAACGAGAGTGAACTTATTACATCAGAAAATAGAGCGCAAAGAATGACGTACTGAATAAATTTGTGGCGATTCTTCAGGTTTCCTACGGTCCTACTTGAAGAAAACACCTTACCTTCAGTGTCTTTATACTTTGCTCGACGAAGAAGTCAATTCAATTTTAATTTGCCATAATAAATCAAATCAATGTTCCACTAGAGGGATATCGAGCATAAAGCTGTGTCACCTTGAAACCTGGAGTTAAAAACCTGAACTTGTCAAGGTCTGGTTCAGGGTTTTTGTTTAGCACTTGATCCTAGCTTGAAACCTGAAACCTGAATAACGTTTTTGTGGTTTTTCCGGATCATATTCAACATACTAAGTCCGGATTATGTAACTAACTTAAACAGGTCAAACTGAACCGGATCCGACTATTATTCCTTACTCAGTTAAATGTTGGTGAAGCTAAAAAACTGAACTTTGATACTTGTAAATTGAATGGCGACAATTTGTCACAAACATCTCATTGTCTTTAGCCACTTGACCGTGATTAATATGGCCAGTTAAAGTGCATGATAACAAATGTGCCTTTTAAGTAATCACAGAACATTTAGACAACAGTTGCAGCAGATTCATTTTTTTCAAAATTTGATTGGTGCAATAAATTCCTACTAACTGATAAAAGTATATTCAGGTCTGTTCTTTTGCAAAAGGTTTTTCTTCTCTATTTTGAGTTTTATTATACTTGCTTGCAACGGCAAATATACGTCGTAAAACTTTTGTCCACAATTAAGCAATGTAAATATATGCTGATAAGATAAGACACCAATGTACACAGAGGGTTCGTGAATTTTAAATCGAACTACATCTTGACATATTCAACAACTTTGTCTCAATCGATTGTAATCGCTGTAGGTATAAAACACAAACAACGTAGATCGTATAGCTTTATCAAACAAGGCTGTACAATGTAAATGGTTTCGATAAAACCGAAACTATTTCTGAACCCTGTAGCTATAATGAATCAGCTACTATTTGGACAGTGTTATGTCAAACATAGAAGGGAAGATTTTAATTGAATAACTATATTAGCCAAGACTTCGATTTGATTTTACCTTGACATTATGCCAAATGGGAATAGTCATTAGACAGGTATGTGACGCTGCTGTAAAAAGTTTTTAAATATTAAACTACTGCAACGTCAATAAATAATGAAAAATGTCTCTGTGAGGTTGAGCATTATTTGTTACCTTGACAATGAGATTATTTTTAAGATAGTTTTACAATGTCGTGCAGTAATTTATTAACTCCCATTAGTACTACGGTCACGGTCAATTAACTTGGCGGAAAAGCGTCTGGACTTTGATGAGTTCATTTAATGTTAAAGTATGGATGGCTCACAGTGATTTGATTTTTATTTGATCATGAACTGTGAAGATTTTGTCTACTTCAGTGGATCATCAATTATTCTATATTGAAATTTAATGTGAAAATGTCCTCAGAATATACATTCCACAAGAAATTGCAGTTAGGTGACATCAACAAATGACACATGCAATTAAAAAGTCAAATTTTTGACTGTTACAAATAAAGAACGGCTTTCCACTACTCGATTGAGTTACTAGTGGAAGAGTTCCAAACTCAATCGCAGACAAATTTGAACCGTTGGATCGTTGGGTCAAGTGAAGTTGAGTGAAGAGCTTTCTCATAGTTGACAGGCAAAAGTATTGTTGAAAGAACCGGTATTCGACTTCTATTACCTTCACTCCTGGTACATCGTGACACTAGGCTTGTCGCTTAGCTTACCACTGGCCAAGTAAAATATTTCTGTCATGGAAGGCTCTCGAAGAGTAACCGTAAGAACAGAATCTAGTACAGTAATGATCTAGCCCCAAGGCCTTTTTGGATTGTTAATTCAAAAGTAAAGAGCAGGGCAATGGTAATCCGCTTTATTCTAGTACCTAGAATCTAATCGAACGTTCTACTACGGAGCTTGCTTAATACCATTTGCCGCCTTGTAGCGTTAAGTCGTTATGTCCATGTCTTTTCATGGATTTTTCCAGTAAATTGGTTTATGGAGACATACCGGATAAATTTTGTATAAAATTTCAGCAAACTTCCATCAATTTAACTAAATTCCTTTACCAAACAAAGACGCTGGAGTGCTCATAAATACCAATTTAGTTGTCTGTTTTACGAAATGTTCATTTTTGTGAAATGCAGAACTCTTTGCATTTAGTTTCGCTTTGAACTTTCAAAGTTGTCAATACGTTTGTAGCATTAGTTCGTACATAATAAAACGAATGCAAATGCATCTGAGCATGAAACGAATGAAATCAATATTTTAAATTGGAAATGTGTTCCTTTTAGGGTTCACCAACCATTTTACTTATAATGTATTCTACAGTTAATTTCAACCGAATTTGTGCTTAAAAGCTTGTTTCAATTGTTTTACCAGCTGATACCAGCTGATATATATGATATAATATCGAGAACGTGTGACTATGAAATCCAAATAAACACGTTCACGTATAACCCAGTGTGTGTTTGTATGAGTAGACCAGCTGATAATGCATCTTAGACACAAATTTCGTTGACATTAACTGCATGTCGTTAATATATACAATCGTAAACCATACAGCGATTTTCCCACCCTGTGTGTACTGATCAACGGGCTTCAGCGACAAGATTAACGAGACACTAATTAAAGTAAACTTGTGATATACACGAAGGTAAATGGCATCTTACAATTTTTTAATGAATTTAATGAATGACTGACAATCAATCTTGTTCTTGTCAATGCCGTTGAAAGATATAGTTCAGTCCGCCCCGATTAGCTGAATATATATATTTTATCAGTAAAAATATTTACAACTTTTTATCAATTCTATTGACATTCACAGTCAATAATTATGCAGTTATCAACAAAATTTCAAAGAAAAATACTGAAGCACACACACAAGTAGTTCACAACCATCATAAAAGGCGATATATTCAAACTGATTTATTGGCAAAACGGCTTTTATATCAATATTTGCAATAATATATAATTTCATCAAATTCAATTCTGTTTAAGCACTCAAATGCAATAAAATCGATATCTTTATCTATTGTACTGAGACAAACACGGGACTGTATAAACAGACTTTTTAATGTGAAAACATAAAGAACGGAAAAAAAATCTCCAATCTCTGCACAAGAAGACGACTAGCATCGACTTTAGTCTCTCTCATACATTTTACATTGAAAAGTTGATTTATATTTCTATTTGTATTGCAAGCGACGACGATATAAGAATATATATAAATTCAAGATGATCTGGAATTGTACACGTATACACACGAATCTATATAACATCCGTACATCTTATACACAATTGTGTCATTGTATCAGCGAAGTGATTCCAATAAAAATCAAAATCGTAATCTTATATCATATCCTGGAGTCTGTCGGTATGATGTGAATAGAATAAATTCAAGTTTCAAACAATTGTTCAAACAGTACACACATATTCGTCGTTGGAGCATTTGAATTTAAATTTATACTGAAACACTTTATAACCATAAAGCGAAGCGTTTTTATACTCAATTGAACTGTAGTAAAAAATGTGCAACATAATCCCTAGTCGGTTTTACTGATTTGTCGGTAATGATAGAACATTTCTGTTAATCAAGTTATACATGTGAAAAAGCTGCACTAATTTTGCAGAGAAAACATGCCAAATGCCTAATATGCCTCAAGGACCGTTAGGAAAAAAATGAGGACGAAAGTCTGTTGAATCAAATATGGTCCTAGCCGGTCACGTAATGAAAAATTTCTTAGTAAAACCAAACTGGCTATATGAATTCTGCAGTATTCATTGAATTGGAATAATATACAGAAGAAGGTTATATAAACACCTGACTACCGAAAACCATTTACAAATGAAGATTCTCTGTGAAATTCAACGGAATTCTGGTATTTTCCTAAATTTTTCCAAGAACTATTTTTGTGAAAATTCGGAAAAATGTTAGAAAATTTTAGAAAATGTGGCAAATTTAGGAAAATATGGAAAAATGTTTTCCCAAAATAGTCCTGGGATAAAATTCAAAAACCTTTCGTTTCGAATTAAATTTCACATTTTCGAAGTAAAGCTAGAATCCTTAATGAAAGAAACACTTTCCATGAAAATCTTTATTTTTCTACCAACTAATACAAATCACAACCGAGATTTACTGCATTTTGTTTCCACTTGGACAGACCTAATTCACATGGAACTTGTTTACAAGTACATCATCACGCATGTACGGTCACCAAAGTCGTCTGCTTCAATTTTCGTTTTACGACAATAGCCTACAATAGCCCACAAAGGTGCCACCGAGAATTGAAATACGACTCTTTTCAGCACTCATTTTAGTGTTGTAAAGTAACTTATTTCAGCACCCGTTTGATGTGATATTACAACACTCAAAGCAGTGTTGATATGGAATTTGTATGAGTTGTTACAGCATTCGTTTGAGAAAATGCAAAGCAATGTGATCGATCAAAGAAGAGTGATTGTTTACAATGAAAATTATGATTTTTTGTGCTCTTGTCTATTTCAATTCTCGGTTGGCACAAAGCATGATGTGTTACACGTATTGTAATGAGATTTTTTCAGCACACGACCCAATTTTCGACTTGGGTCTAGTGCTGAAAAAATCAACATTACAATACTTGTAACACAACATACTATTACCGCACTCTGATATGATAAAGGTGTGCATATTTAGCCTTTGTCAATTTTCATTTTGAATTTTCATCGGCCTAAAGTGTTTTTCGATCAAAATTCTCTTTGTTATGGTTTCGTTAAGCATCAAAGAACATAGAGAGTTCGTATAGTAATTCTTCGTTAAGTTTAACCAGTGAACTTTGACAAGTCTATCCATGTAAATTATATGGGTAGTCCTGTCCAAATTTTCACAGTGAACTTCACCGGACATTACTGTACGCACTCAACGCAAATTTTAGTCGAAACACGTTTTCGATGCCTCGTGTGTTTTGAGCTTAACGGCATCAGTAAGTTCCGTATCTAGCCAAGCAGTGCCAAGATCTCGTTTGTTAACTCACTGAATGAATGGCAAATCTGCGTTTTGTGTCACTTATCCATCAGAAAAATTGATGTGTATAATTGACGCCTATGTGGGAAAGCTCTCCTGAATATTACACAGCAAAAGTGTATTAAACTGATAATGCCGAATGAAGAGCTAATGCTCGTCTTTTGAAGAAGATTGCAGTGCTATACAGTGTTATCTATACATAGTTTTCAGCTTAGGTCATATGAGTTTCCGTGTCGGAGTAATTGATTAATTTAATTGGATTACGTTGGAAGATTTTCCACACATTCGTTAACAATTAATTTCACACTTAGTTACCTTTCCGAAGAAATTCCCCGAACGGAATGTTAACGCAGCTTTCTTTCTTTTTCACACACTTATAACCATCACACATCTGTGTTAACAAAACTTGATTCTCACATGTGGCGGTACGGTGTAGCGTAAATAGCAACCAACATTTCTTATTAGATCAAAACAGAAAAACCATTAGCAGAAAACTTATTCTCGATTTTTTTTTTTTTCAATTAAACAATTTCAATTTGTCGCTAAAGTTTTCTGGAATCCAATTTTAAATACAATGGAAAATAGCAAAACTTTCGTACAGCCGATAAAAATCTTTAAAAAGGAAAAAAATTCCACAAATTTTCTTTCACTAAAACACTGAAGCACTACACGTTACTAACAAAATCTTTTGCGTAAAACTTTCGCGAACAACGTCGTTAGTCGTATTAAAAAGATTTACCACTGAGAATCCACTCTGCTTATCACACTGACAACGTCTCTACTACTCGACTACTGTGCTATTTTATTTTGTAATTTATTGTTGAAGATACGAAGTTTGTATTTGATTTTGTTTTGTTTTGTTAGTATTTGTGTGAATGGCATTATATAATCGTTTGGTAGTGAATTTTAGTGAAACTTTAGTGCACTCACCGTGCCTCTTATATTGCTCATTGTTTCCGTATTTATAATCTGTACAATTCAATTTCGACGAATTGAATGAAACGATTATGAGAGCACGGTGTATATAAAGGGATGAATGGTGAAAATTTCGTTTTGATAAGAGTTAATAGAATCACCTTTGTTCTTATTTCACATCTGTACTGATTCTGGCTCCAGCAAAATTGTGCTTCACATTTATAATGAATGTACATTGATACATTGAAAGGATTGAAATAGTGGACGAGCCTGGACGATAATTTTGCGTTAAAGAAAATACGATATCATTTTTCCGCTTGTTCTGTTGTGCAGGTAGATTTATCACTAATTTTAATTACTTTAGCTTTTATCTGTGAAATGATTTGATTCATAAAGGGAATTCAAAAGTTGTATGGCATGACTATTTTTAGAAAATTGATTTGCTTAATTTCATTACATTTTCCAAAAGTTGCTACAGGAAAGGGCAATCAAATTTCAACCGAAAGCTCCACTGATTTTCAGCTGATTCACTCATACAAACAAAGCTGGATGTGCTTGTTTATGCGGTTCCACTACCAAGGTACTGTTAAATCTGTATAAACTATAAACACTCATAACCAGGTTTATTTGTATCAGATGAAGTAAATTTTGGTTGAAAGAGCGTACAGAACTGTCAAAAAATATCATCAAATTTTGCAATTCAATTTTTCAAAAATAGGTTTCAGAATTTTGAAAAAAGCCGCGGGTTTTTACAAAAATTCTCAATGTCCGCAACAGTGCTTATAATCTAAAATTTTGAGTAAAAGAGTGGCTTAACTGTGGATTTACATAGCAACGTAAAAGTGACAGATGCAAAAATTTTCTCATACGGCAACTCGAAATTTCATTCATAATTTTAATTTTATGAATGAAATTTCGGGTTGCAGTATTTAAAAAACATTGAATCTGTCACTTTTACGTTGCTATGTAAATCCACGGTAACTGAACTGAAAAATAAGTTTGAAAGGTTCCCTATGGAAATATTGTGAAGGGGATGACTCAACGCCATGTGATAGAGCCTGTTCATTTTCTGTTTTTATCTTACACTTATGGCGGAAATACTGCATCATGAAATCTCTTCATTTAAACTTCCCTTTATACATTTCCAGCTAGAATTTTAAAAGTCTCGTCCGCAGTTAGAGTTATAGCTGACTATACCATATGGGTCTCTATGTGTACCTATATATAGCTTAAGGTGGGCATTCTACGGCTAAATATAACTGAATATAGCTAAATATAGGTCTATATAGCTCAACACAGGTGTATGTTTTCACATGCAAACATTTTTCGATGTACATATAAATAGAATGCATGAAAACATAAAACACATCACACATGTCCATATCTAATTACTTCCCTCTCTTGACACTAACACTAACTCAGAATCATTTTTACGAAAATCTGACAATTCAGTTGTCCCGATTGTCGCTTTATGGTCTTCATTACCTTTCAAATAAAAAATCATGAAAATTGATTTACTCGAGAGAGATCGAATTATTTATTTATTATTATGCTCAGTCCGTCAACTAGGCGTGTTCGATAATTCATTCGATTGATAAAATATCGATTATTTCCCTGGAATCGATTATCGATATTTTCAGAAAATCAATATCAATCGAATGTTTTATCGATAATCGATAAATATCGACTGAAAATCGATAAATATCGACTGATAATTCGATTTTCAGTGTATATTTGTTGATTATCAGTCGATATTTATCGATTATCGATAAAACATTCGATTGATATTTTATCGATTATTTGGAAATTTTATCATCGATTGATGATATTTTTCAGTGAACATGCCTACCGTCAACTCTAACTTCCTTGCATCGGTTTTCAGATTTTTCGCTGATTAGACATATACGAGAAACTTTGACCCTCTGAAAAAGCACTTTTCCGACCCCATATCTAGACCCAGTTAGAGCGATTTTGCTAATCTTTTAACTGGCATTTCTTATTACCTATACTAAAAGAGGAAAAATGAATTATTAAAGTAGATACTGTTTTACTGAAGTGGATACCGCAGACCGGTAGACTTTTTCCCTATTTTATTACAAACCTCTAAGTCCTCTTTATTTCGTACGGGTCTAAAAACATTTAACTCTAATGAGATTTGCTCATAATTCATTTATATTGAAACAGTAGATTACATCCGAGCCGGCGGAAGTAAGTGATTAAACAAAAGGGGTATTTGAAGCTATATGAACCGGAGATGACAAGGTTATGTGAGTATGTAGAGTTTAAGAAGTAAAATATTTAAAATTAGAAATCGATATTCATCAACTTGCCCGATCTTAAAATTTCCATACTCTTTAGTAATTCTCACTTGCAACTTAGGCCTATTTTGTTGTAGCCTGATTAAACGACATTTCAAAAACAAAATTTCTGATTTGTGAAAAACCGCACCCAAACAAAATATCCGGGAAAATAGAGGGAACGGTAGACCATTTTCATTCTAGTCAAGTTATATTTTACCAAAGAACAGGTTAAGACAACCACGGAGGCGGGGGTGACACCAAATTTTATAAATCAACTTGAAGAAAATATTTTTCTCGAAAATTCAGAATTTTGTTTTTGATAAGGTCTATTTTACATATAAACTTCGCAGCCGTTGACGCAATTGTGTGTCACCGCCTTCGTGATCAACTCAGGGTTGTCTTAACCTGTTCTTTCAGAACCTTGGTATTTTATTTTACATGTAGTCGCTTGTAGTTGCATTTAAACACGACAGAAGTGTCTGTTGCTACATGTTATATGTTATATTTAGATGGTCCGTTACCAATCTGAAACGTTAAAAAACTGACCGAATTTCAATTTTAATTGATTGAACAGAAGTAGCATATTCGATGTTCTTAAAGCAATGTAATGTACTTCGTCGCTTATTTCCCACGTCTGTTAGGAAAGACGTTGTTTCTAACTTATGCTAAAAGGTTTTTTTTTAGCGTATTCGATTCGATAAGCCTCTCATTCGCTAAAAAAGCATTTTAGCATGCGTTCGAAAAATAACTAGTACAATAGGCGCCACTGGTTCGAAAACACTTTGTGGTATTGTCGGTAATGATGTGAAAGGTATTACCAGTACTACGCAGTTTGTATATGGAATTTCAACCTAACAAAACCAAAAACATCTACTGGTCGATATACCAAAAAAATTGCGTTCGAAGTGTCACGAGCTACAAAAAATAATCGTGAACGAATGGAACGAACTGTCCACCATTTTCGTGGTTTTTCCGCGACGCTCAACTGACAGTGGAGTGCCAGTGATTTTAGTTTTTTAATTTTCATCCATTAAAGTATACCCAAATCAACAAAAAATATTACAAAAGTGTACAATCCAATGTTAATTAGTGTTTAAAAGTGTTATTGTTACGACAAATACCATGTATACGAGTGTAAACGTCTATTGAATAGTTTTGGGTTTGGTGCACTGTAACAAAAAAAAAAAAACTTACTTTGGAGGACAAAGGTTTTGGATTTTTCCGAAAGTTTCTCTAGTTTTTTGTGGTAAGTCAATTAAATAGTTAGCGGTTCGGTTTGCGAAAAAATGCATTGCGTATGACTAAGGGTATAACGCAGTTACATTTAACAAATTGAAAATATCTAAAATTTAACATCACCCGTCTTAAAGACTCTATAGCGTAACAGCCATTGCCGCATCTTAAATAAAAAAGAAACATTACTAGCCGTTGCAGTTCATTGTGTATTCGCTTGTTTACCTTTTTTGTGAATATACTACCGCGACCATGAGAACGTTTCTATAATGTGTGTATGATATCTGCATATCTGTAATCTTTTGCTCCTGAGGATGAGCGAGAGAGAGAGAGATGGAATATGACAAAATTCGAACATTCAGGTTATTTTTTTCGTGCAGTTACCTGGGCTGTGCAAAGACATTATTTTTGTTCTGCAGTTTTGTCTTCAATTTAAAGATGAGTTTTTGTGCTACGAAATGTTGAACTCGTCTGTAAGATGATGAGTGTGTATGTGTAGACATTTAAGAATGTATTTACTTTGGGTGAAATTTTTACTTTTTACTTTTAGTAATCTAAACAAATAATGTTCTAGTCTATGTACTGAAAATAGAACACTCTCAAGTACATAACAAAGAGTAAGAGTTTAAGGAATATTTCCCACTTAACCTCAAATTCTGACGGCGGTTGTAATTCAATATTTTGTCATTACTGAATTTAGAAGATTCAAAGATTTGCCTGCGCAGAACCATACATTCCATGTTCCACGGATCTGATCTTTGGACCGAATAATGAACAATCCAATCTTCCCTTCCAGGTAGAAAAATTCTTTTGTTTTTTACAATATGGAAGATCCCAATCGTATGATGGCCCATGCTGGTGCTCTGATGGGATCGCAAGGCTATGGTATGCCGCAAGGTGACGGTTCCGGTGAAAATGAGACGCGAAAACAAGATATTGGCGAAATTTTGCAACAAATCATGAACATTACCGAACAATCGTTGGACGAAGCTCAGGCCCGAAAGCACACATTGAATTGTCACAGAATGAAACAGGCATTGTTCGCAGTGCTGTGTGAAGTGAAAGAAAAAGCTGTCCTATCGTTGCGTAACACCCAAGAGGAAGAGCCGCCAGATCCACAAATTTTGCGATTGGATAACATGTTGATTGCTGAAGGCGTTGCCGGACCGGAAAAGGGTGGTGGTGCTGGAGCGGCAGCGAGTGCAGCGGCAGCGAGTCAAGGTATGATTAAGGTTATTTTACACTTTCCAAAGTAACCCGTTATTATTTGAAGTGGATTTTCCGCTAGGATCTTCATTGTCACTTGACGGCGCTGACAATGCAATCGAACACTCCGACTATCGGGCCAAATTGGCTCAAATAAGACTTATTTATCATCAGGAATTGGAAAAGTATGAACAGGCCTGCAATGAATTCACAACGCACGTTATGAATTTACTGCGCGAACAGAGTCGTACCAGGTGAGCAGAAAATTTCTTTTTTCAATTAGTCGATAGTGACATTGAATTGACAATGTATATTCGATGCACAGACCGATCACGCCGAAGGAAATCGAACGTATGGTTCAAATAATCCACAAGAAATTCGGAACCATTCAAATGCAATTGAAACAGTCCACCTGTGAAGCGGTCATGATATTGCGTTCGCGTTTCCTCGATGCCCGCAGAAAGCGTCGCAATTTCAGCAAACAAGCGTCGGAAATTTTAAACGAATACTTTTACAGTCATTTGAGCAATCCATATCCGTCGGAAGAAGCGAAAGAGGAATTAGCACGTAAATGCGGAATAACGGTGAGCGAAACATTTTTGTTTTCTTTGTTCCAAAAATTCATTTTTGTTCTCCGTACTTTACATCGGAAGATTTTTTCATATTTTAATTGTTCGTGTGTCCTACAAACTATTTCGAAAATTTTATGTTTTGTTCAGCGAGCCAAAGAATATTTTAATGCATTTTATACCAATTTTGATCGTCTGATATGAAGCAGATGACTGGTAAAATCTCACTACTGTGTAATTGAGCCAGTTTCTAATGTGCCCAAAGTGTTGTACAAAACAGTACTTGTGCCTTTGACTAAGTGTTAGAATGTTGAAGTTTAGCTGTTAATGATGAGACACATACCTAGCCAGAGTTTCTGTTAGGAGACATACAGTTATAACTTTTTAGTTTAGTTTGGAAAATAGAAAATTTAAGATTTTTTCAAGTACGGTCGGTACATTGTCTATGAGGTACCTAAGAATTCAAAGTGATACAAACAGTACATTGAACATAATAACTACACTGGCTTTTATCATGTCCGGAGCGATAGCAGAGGATTCTCTTCATCCGAGTCCATAAGTTCCACATTCAGATTCCACAAGTTCCACAATCCAGATTCCACAAGTTCCACATTCGGACTCTACAAGTTTCGCATTCGGACTCCACAAGTTCCACATTCAGACTTCACAAGTTCCACATTCAGACTTCACAAGTTCCACCTTCATATTCCACAAGTTCCACATTTAATTGTGTTTACTAGACTTTGAAGTACTGTAGTCTTACACTTTAGTAAACTCACATCTAAAAAGACTTCAGGTAGAAAAATCTGTGTGGTACAAAACGCACAGGTAAAATGGCCAATTAAACACGAATTCCATGGAATCGACATGCATGGCATTTACTGAAATCTAGTACTTCTAGGCCAGTAAAACATGTCTAAGGTAGTTTTGTTAGCTTAACGAAAATAGAATTTTTTGTTACCACTGATGAAAAGTGGCATTTTTTAGGCCTAGCCGTAAGCCTGTCCTAATGAGGTGAAGTCGAGAACAGCATGAACAAAGAAATGCCTCCAC
Source organism: Bradysia coprophila (assembly GCF_014529535.1). Classification (NCBI taxonomy): domain Eukaryota; kingdom Metazoa; phylum Arthropoda; class Insecta; order Diptera; family Sciaridae; genus Bradysia; species Bradysia coprophila. The sequence continues at coordinate 12,741,622 of NC_050735.1, forward strand.
AACTTAATGCTTTTCTAGGCACTAGTGCTACATCTCGTGTACCTACAACGTTTTCTTTAATGGAAGGATAAAAAGTAGAAAAAACCCAGTTTTTGTGTGACACTTTTCACTTTTATCTCGAGTTTTTATAAAGGATTTTAAATGTTGAGGCCCCAGAAAGTTCATAATATTCGATGTAAAATGTTTAGATAATATTGCCATGCTTCAGAGACAGTACACAAAGCAGTAGAAGACATTAATTCTCGAAAAACTTGTATTTCCATATTTCAATGTTAAGGATTGAGACTGAAAGATCGACTGACGAACTTCTAAAGAAGCTATAGGGTTCTCAGCTAGCTAAGAAAAACTATTATTATCAGTAATTCCATATCTGGTCATTGGACTCGCTGACCTTAAGTATAATTTTACTACAAATTCTTGACATTATTTAGACCTCAGGTAAGTTACAAAACGAAATAAAATTTGATCGATTCCATTGGAAGTTTCAATCAAAATACTGGTGCAGAATGGAGATATGGGAATAGTCCTAAACAGATTCGATGTGATTTTTGATTTTTAATTCCAATCTTTAATTTTGGTTTTGGTTATAAACGCGGAATGTTTAAAAAAACAAAACAAATGCTGTGAAAAACGGGGTTCTAAGAACAAACAGAAAAAAATATTTGTGATTTGCTTCTATGTGCATTTTAAATATCAACGCAACATCTTCATCATTATGTATCATCGCTTTGTTTATTTTGTTATTGTTGTTCCTTAAATTTATTTTGTGTCCTCGTTACATTTTACATACGAAATAGTGAAAAGTGCTTCCTTATGTTCATTTCTTTTTTTTTGTTTTCAAATATTAATACCAAAGTGATTACGAACCAGGGGTATGTGCAATTTTTCTTTTTAAATAAAATTTATTTTAGGCTATAGAATAAACTGTAAAATAATGCTCTCAAAAATACAAACTGAATTCGTACATGGTATATGAATGAATGTGTCGTTGTCAGACACGTCTTCGGAAAAAAAGGATAAACAAAATGAAATGAGAATGAAAGAGAAAAGACAAACAAATATCTAAAACATGGATCATATGTGGGCGCATTTATTTAATTATAACACAAAATTTGTGTCACAAATTGAAAATGGAATTTTAGTTTTGTTTTTGGAATTAAAGAAGGAATTATTTTTAGAACAAAAACAAAACAAAAAATTGAACCGACAAAAATACAGTGGACGTCAGCGAAATTTAGACATAAATTTGTTCCGGCTGCTTTTCTCAGTTCAGGTCCAGTCATACAAATAAAACTGCTTATACATTCTATTATTCGGGTGAAATATTGGTAATGTAAAGACGTATGGCCAGTTTTGTTTTCATGATTGGACCAGCTGAAAAACAGCTGAAGAAAATTCGTGTCTAAATTCCCATTACGTCTTCTGTAACAATTCTTTTACACATTATACTGATCGTATTGTCTAGTTCAGTACTATTATAATGAAAATATGATGCTTGTTCGCGTATTTATACATTCAAAACGGAAAATATACAAAAAAATGCTTCTATGCACATACCCCCATTCATAATCTGTGATTTTTATTATTTGTTGTTTTTTTGCTTCTTGTTTTATTTTCTTTTTGTATGCGCCGCCGTAAACACCATACAATAACAATACCACGCTTTCATTGAATCTTATATGCTTAATTGCTTTTTTGTATCGATTCATATTGTATTTGTGAGAGAATATCGTTTCATTTTTTGATTGTGTATACGATTACAATGGATAATCAGAACAGCATTGTTGCCTGAATATTTTAATGTTTTCGTTGTGAAAAGTGCGTAGCGAAAGGTTCGTTAAGTTTGTCTATTTTTTTCTAGTCAACATATCAAGTCCTATTATTGGGAGTGTAATTGTCGATACTATCGATTTTGACAGAAATGTTAACGATCGCTCGACAAAATGCAGTGATCATTGGTTCTGCAAAAAACCACGAAATCCAACAAAACTGGCGATCCCATCATTGTTGGTGCGTTTTCTGCTTAACTGTTGGTAAATTCAGTAAATTTTTGGTAGATTTCGACAATTTTCCGTATTTTTCGGAAACAAAATTTCTAATAATAGGCCCTTATATGGCTAGGAGAAGTTACAGTTCAGAAACAATTGTCAAGAGATTTTTTTTCTTCTTTCATCGAGTAGGACGTAGAAGTTTACAAAATTGAACTGAAATCGTTCACACCCACATTCCCCCGGACTAAAAATTCAAGATATATCTGAACCACGACAGAGTAAAATAAACCAGGCAGGAGCGGCTCTTTTTTGAAACGTCAAATAAGGGACCTAATACACCGGATGAAAATGAACTCAAATGAACACTGACATAAATTGAAAAATTTTGTTCGCAAAAAATATAGGGCTACTAGATTCTTCAGGTCCTAGTCAAATCAGCGCTCCTGCCTGGTTAAGTTTACTCTGTCGTGATCTGAACCAATAAGACTTGGAGGCGATACACGCGAGGAATTTTGCGTTGATGAGGTCGACAATTATTCGTCGTTTTGCATTGTTTAATGTATGCTCAAAATTTCTCGTGTATTTTCGGCCTTAGAAGCGCCGTTCCAATTGGAAATGGTAACGAAGGGCAATTGCATTGGCCTTACAAGAATAATTCTTTTCACCTTTTTGGTGCAAGCGAAAGACCCTCGGCCATGTCACACCAGTTTGACAAGAATTGTATGCAATTAGCTGAACATTGAAAACACTTTTCCTCTACTTCCTTTTTCTCAACGCAATATGTAGTAGGATGTTAAATTTGGGCTACATAAGTTCAGATCTGTCAGCTTCGCGGACCAGCCGAATTTCATAGGTTTACAGAGCATATTCTACCTCATATGTCGAATCATGACGAGTAAAAAATTCAAAATTTGCGGTCGAATACGAGTGAAAAGTTCATATCTAATCCGAAAACCTGATCTGGTCCATTCGTTTTCAATTTTACTGTCAAATATTTTCTTCCTGGTAAAAAAAGGATTCTACGTTTCTTTCAAGAACATTGAGATAACGCAACAAGCAAAGCAAAACCTGTAATCGTATACACAACTATGCCTATTTGACTTTCACATCATTGTTTGTGCCAAAACAACATTTGATTTAGAAAGAATCGAATATTCTTTTCCAGGTGTCACAAGTGTCCAATTGGTTCGGTAACAAACGCATTCGATATAAGAAAAATATCGGCAAAGCGCAAGAAGAAGCCAATCTGTATGCGGCCAAAAAAGCAGCGGGTGCATCACCATATTCGATGGGTGGCCCGCCGAGTGGAACAGCGACACCGATGATGTCACCAGCGCCAACACAAGACTCGATGGGCTATTCGTTGGGCTCGGGCGGTTATGATCAACAGCATGCGTACGATGGCAGTATGGGATATGATCCGAGCATGCATCAAGATTTGAGTCCTTGAGAGGAACGATTCAATGCGAAGTACTAGATTGAATTTTTCTTTTGTTTTTGTTTTTCATATTTTTTTTTAGTTAATTTTGGGTTTTTTCGTTGGAAATTTCTATAAATTTTTCGTCATGAAATGTTCGAAGTTTTGTTGTTCTCCGAATTCTTTAGAAAAGTCTAAAGGAAACGGGTTTTACTATCAGTTCTGTTTTGGTTGGTTGTGTGTTCCGACAATTTTTCATTTCTTTGATTTTATCGTTTCGACAAAGTGAGAAACAGAAGTAATCTTAAATTGTTGTTGTGTGTCGTAAATTTTGATACATATAAATGAACAGAGTATACCAACTTAACTAACTAATAATTTTAGGATTAAGGATAGAAAATAAAGAAAACAAATTAATCATGTTGCAAGACTACGTAAATATTTGCATCATCCTGTATCAGTAACTCATTGCTTTACAAGAACACTTTTTGTCCATAGAACTCTTTTAAGTAGAAGTACCTTCCTCGACTCGATGCCGTTCTATAAATTAAAGCGTCTCATTCTCCTAGAACAACGAATTTTGAGACTGGTGCTTCCACTAAACCGAATGAAATGACGAGAAATAACCCATATGGGTTTCGGGTCGAGCCATGACCTGAGAAACTGTCGAAGCTTTCGTAATTATGCAACTCGAGTGAATCGGGGTAGACGAGAACGTTTCACAAACAAATTCATCACTCTCGTCCATTCCTGATGCAACCAGTGCAGTGGCAAATCCACACATGAAAATGCATGAAATTTTCTCTCCATCATAAGTTGTCACGAAATACGTCGATTTGCCCATAGATTGATTGAAAGAGGGGATTCGCTCAGTTCTGCTGAATATTTTGCTGAAATTTCATCAGCAGACATTTTCACCGTAATTTGCATAAGAGACTAAGCGAAAAATTTTAAGAAAATAATTCTTTTGTTTAAAGTCGCTAAGGTGCAAATTATTACGGAAGATTTAGTTATTTCTCTCTGTTTTTCAGTCTATTGACATAGTTCTTGTTTCTCTTGACGTCATTTCTTCCGTAATTTGCATGAGGAACTTAGCGACAAATGTGAACAAAACAATTCTTTTGATAAAATTTGTCGCTAAGTTTCTTATGCAAATTACGGTAGATTTATCGGACAGCTTTCCAAAACATTGAAAATAAAAAATCCCAGAAGATTCAACGCGAGTACACTTCGGGAAAGGTCATTCTTAAATGCTGAACATTTTAGCTTCTCTTATCAACGTATAATATAAAACATGATTGACTGATTGGCTTATTGTTGCTGCATTGCTCTGAACTAATATGAAATGTAAAAAAAAACAACTTTAGAGGCAGAGAAAAATGAGAAGTCACAAATTGTGACTCATAATTGCAATCTAATTTACTTTATTCATTCTACATGCATTACCAATGTTAAGATATTTACGTAAATGGTGTAATCGCACGTGGAATGAATAAAATCCATTGGATCGTTGACAATGTGACTTCTTTATTTTCTAAGAATTGAAATTTGAAATGAAAAACCAAAATTAATTATTTGAAGTATACGAATCCGTATACAAAAACAGAAAAGAAAATACAAAATTAAAAATCTAAATGGTTGACACACAATGTATACTAAATAACATCATAAACCTACGCATGAAATCATTTTCTTCAATTTCCATATCTTTTTCTTGGTCAATTTTTTATCGCCAATGTTGATGGATGGGTAGACGATAAAGTAAATTTCACATGTTGCTTATTTGAATGCAGAGAAGGTCGATTAACTACACTACACCTTACAGTATCTAAAGGTCAAGTGAATTCTATTATTAAATTAAATTTTCGCACCAAATACTTTGTATTGTGGCATGTAGGTTGAAGTATGTCAATTACAATATCAAAATTCGCGAGTATAGTTTTCAGAAATTTTCCGTCTTGTCCATTCATAGCCGAATCCTCTACAGAGATTGAGATTTGCAAAAACAATTTCGAGAAAATGTTGTTGATAGTCTCGAAAATTCATTTTACCACGACAGTCATCGAGATGTAGGCAGGAATTTGTTTCAGCTGGTCCACTTATACAAACAAAACTGCTTACAATTATTTATACGAGTGGTTGGGGCATGAGGACGTATGCGAGGGAGAACCACTCCCTTGTGATTAACATGGTTAAAATCAGTTAATCAGCAACATGATAAGTGTGAATACGCAAGCCTTTTCAGTGATTAACCATCATATTTCCCGACTAATTGTAGTTTTGTCACGATTAATCACATCAATAAAAAAGGGTGGTTTCCCCCTGAACGTATAAGCGGTTTAGTTCTTTTGAGGGGACCAGCTGAAAATCAGCTGAGGCAAATTCGTTTCTAAATTTTAATGACGTCCACTATAATTTGTCGAAAATATCGACAGTCCGACAACCAGAACTGTAATAGTATTTTACATGACTAGGGATGAAAAGATGAAAAGTAGAGTTTTCGTGTGAATTTTGTTGATCCTAGGCGAAGCCGAGGTCAATAAACACACGAAAACGAGATTTTTCACGTTTATACGGTTAGTTATGTCATGGATTTTACATGCTGAAATGTCGAAAGACGTGCTTCAAACATGAAAAGTACGGTTTTCGACGCATGTAGCATGTAAATGGTATTGGATGTCTAGAAATGGTAGAATAAGCTAAAGTTTTTTTTGAAATATCAGTGGTTGGATTCTTCCACTCCTATGTATGCATACACAATACACAATTATGAAGAAAAGGTTTGATTACCATGTTGAAAATGGTCACTTACATGACATACAGTTTTGGTGTCGAGTTTGTTGGTGCGAGGCGACGCCGAGGTCAATAAACACTCTAAAACGTGTTTTTTCATTTTCATCTCGAGTTCTGTAATGCATTTTAAATGGCAGTAATACTACAACACATTCAATATGTAAATAGCATGTACACAAGAAGACCCATTCCTAATTACTTTTTTGGTCATAAAGAGAGAGAATATGAATTGAAATGAATCGGACATGGTTTATGATGAACATGAAAACTTTGAAGCAAAATCTGTACAATACAAAAATATCAAAATAAAAAAAGAAAATTGGAAATTCATAAAAATGCTTCACAATTTTGAATTTGTTTGAATTTGAAGGTGAATGCTTCGGTGACAAATAAATTGGATACAAAAGCAAGCGAGAACACTTCAAAGAAAACTTCTAAATTAATAAAATTAATTATACTTAACGACTTAATGTATACGAACAATTAATTGAAAATATTCAGATTTTAAGGTACCTATTATAATGAATGATATGAAATAAAATTGAAAGATTTATGTGTACTTAATATTAAGTAAAAAAAAATAAGTTTAATAAAATATTTAGTAATACCATCAAAAGATTTCGCAGAAATATTTTATTTTTTTTTTGGTCATTTCACAGGCTTCACACGCACACGCCACCTTTGTCCCCTCCAAAGTGATGAAAAGACTCTTATCAAACGCTCTCGCTGCTCTAATTATATATTCGCGAAGGAAATTCTTTTCATTTTTCTCACAATGAGATGTAACATTACATTTTTTCGCTTCGGCTTCAGCCGGTTGTTTGTTTGGTTCACATTTCCTCCCTCAGTGTAGGATGAGTAGACGAGTGTGTTCTTATTCAATCGTATATTTAGGGTGAAAGAGTTGCATGACAACGGCTGGTCGTTGTGCACAAAATGGAGAAAAGTGTAACCTTAATGCTGCGGCTCACTGTAACTTTCAATATACAAATATGGCTGGCCAACCGTATCATGTTATAATCTGTCACCATATCTTACTTCCACCGTTGATGTAGATTACAGGTGGCTAGTTTCTAACGAAAATATTTTTAAAATATTTTTTTACAGGGGACGTCAGTGAAATTTGGACATATTAATTTGCTTTCTATATCTTTCAGCTGGTCCAAAATGGTTTTTTACTTGTTTATACAGGATTTGTTGTTGTAAAAGTAGATCAGCCGAAAAACGCGGTTCACCTGCTAAAGTCATGTCTAAATTTCACTGACGTCTCCTGTATTACAATTGAGGTTTTTACTGGATTTCAACAATTGTTGTACATTCCATATTATTTTAGGATTATTGTTCGATTCCTGAGAATCTCCCTCACTCCACTACATTATTACATTAATCTGAACCAACCAGCAGGTCTACATAAACACAAAGGCCTGGTTTACAATTAGCAATCAACATTTAATTTGCTATTGATAAGGCATGTGTACACCGACGGTATTACACCGTACGTTTACATAGCAACGCGAATTTGACATAAAATTCTTTTGTTTTCATGCCATTTCCAATTCTTTTAAAATGTAAAAATTACGAAAGCTACGCAATTTTGATGATTGAAATGAATCAATCGACCAAATTGCGTTGCTTTTGCCTTTTTAAAGGCCTGAAAACAAAAGAATTTTATGTCAAACTTGCCTTGCTATATGTAGTTACAGTAGCTGGTCTTTGAAGTGCTTACTAAATTATGACTGGTGCGTTAGTGGACCAGATTATAGACTCAGCTCCTACGCAAAGTTGCGCTTTCAAGTTTAAAATTTGTTACCAAAAACATGTTTTCGCCACTTACGCTCGGTAAATATCAGCTGTTGCAGATTCCGCACTTCAATGAAATTTACCGAGTCTACTTCTTTTAGTTCTATAGGGTTATGTGCTCCGACACACAGTCATTTGGTTGTTGTTTTCTCATGTTTGGTGAAAAACTCCACATCACAGCTTATTTCTAGGTCCCAGTTCGTTATCTTCTTCAAAGTTTTTTTTTTCAACAATTTTAATCAACCCGAAAAAATCTCTCCATTCCAGGTCTCTCAAATTTGTAATTGGTTCGGTAACAAGCGAATTCGTTACAAGAAAAACATTGGCAAAGCCCAGGAGGAGGCCAACATGTACGCAGCTAAAAAAGCAGCTGGAGCATCACCGTATTCGATGCGTGGTCCATCATCGTCCGGTACAACGACACCAATGATGTCACCGGCTCCGCACGACACAATGGGCTATTCGCTGGGTGGCAACGGTTACGAACAGCAACAAGCGTATGATGGCAGTATGGGTTATGATCAATCAATGCATCAAGATTTGAGTCCTTAGACGTGGGTAGGTGGGAAAACGACTTTTACGAACAAATAAAAAAAATTCGATTGATTTTTACTTGATGTTTTGGTTAAGTTAAAATAATTTTTATTTTATGTCGTACAATCGGTGGAGTTATATTTTATGTTTTTATTCGTCCTTGTCGTGAATGTTTAGTCCATTTATTTCTAACAAATGTTATCGTCTTGTTTTTATCATTCTTTCATCGTTTGTTTGAATGCACAATTTATCGCTGTTTTTCTTTCAGTATTATAAGACGAGTAATGAGTATATCAATGAAAGCCTAAAACAGATATGGCCAATATTGACCGATTTATCATGAACGCACTCACAATTTATGTCAAAACCATATAAAAGTGAGTGCGTTTCATCTTCTTCGGGTCATCAGTAGACCAAACCTGTTTTATACTTTCGTCGATGAGTATCACTCGTGTTCCGAAGGTTACAAGATCTCACGTTCTTGACATACGGCTGTCACTGTTCTCACATTCAACTCCTAAATGACTAATCATAGTTTGGGTGTTGTGATGAGTTGCAGCTCGTACTAATTTTTGATTTGATTTTCCATGAAGTCAGGATATTCATCAGCTAAAATTGGATATAGGTCGTCCTCCATGACGCAATCTTCGGAAATCAATCAATTTTCAAACTCAATTGCAACATCACATTCGAACTGAGACTGTAAGAGTTCATTATCGAACGAAATTCATTGTAGTCACAAACTTTATTACATGTCTGTAACATCGACCCTCCCACACGTCTCAACACAAAATTTCCCACGAAGACAGTGACGTACTATTACTTCTCATATCTTCGTGAGGGCTTGTGTTCATTCTTAACGATAAATTGATTCATTGGGTCATTCAAATTTAGATTTTAATTTTCGTTTTTCGTCTGCATGTAATGTCTTCAATAATCTTAATTTCTTATGGTTTCAATTTCTGCACCACCTAATTGCTGATTAAGCAACCGAGCAGAAATTGCTAGTTACGAGAATTGTATCTGTAGGATGTCCACACGTGCAGTGTCCAAGCACAGAGCACTGGGTAAAGAATTAACGGGCCTCGCTAACTAACAATCGCTGCTCTTCGTCGAGTATAATTTTGTTATTTTATTTAAAAAAAAAACATTCTGTGTACGGAACCGTATCTTATGTGATAGGTACGCTATCGAAAACGTGTATACTAATTCAAATACAAACTACAAATCAAATAAATTACGAAGTAAAAAAACAATAAAAAAAACTTTAATGAATAAATGAAAAACAAAAATCTTAAAAACAAATTATATTCGGAACGTTTTGCGTTAAGAGAGTGTGACGGTATTGAAAAGTATAAAACAAGTATAATCAAGTTAAGGCTTTTTGCAACAAAACGCATTTATCGGTGTCCACTTTTATTGAAAAAGTTTTTCGCATTTTTCATTTGTATTCAATTGTGATGTGTGTGCTTCTTTTATTGTTTCAACAATTTTAAACTTTCGGCTACAATTTCATCAACAGTTTCATCTACCTACACATAACGGCGCGAAGGAGATATGATTCACATTTTTCTTTTGTTCTCCTGTCAAATTTGACAGTCAGTCAAAAAATTGAGTTAGGTATCTTTAACGCTGCTGTGTGTACCGTACCTACAGTACGTTTTTCCTTTAGAGTTCCCTTTTTGCGAACTTAAAATAATCTGTTGTTTACCAACAAAATATTTTTTTAATTGACTTCTATTCTCTCTCACCCACCCTAGTGAAAACGAAACTTGTAAAAGAACTATTGAAAAGTCGATTAGGCATATTCATCATTCGGTCCATGTAACTCCCATGTGGTTAGTCCAAATGAGACCGATACGAATGGCTTAATGGAATTTATTTTCACTGGGACACTGCTTTTCATTCATAATTTTTCCTTCAATTAATAATCATATAAGCTTAGTGTGCAATAATTTTAAGTGAAGATATAAAAAGCGAATAACTATTATAATGCTAATTCCCCCACAATTACCTATACCCCAAACTAATTTAGTTTGGTCATTTGACGAAAATAAAACAAAATACAAAAAAATGAACGCATGTATACGGACAAAAATTTAACAAAAAATATCTTTTTATTGAAAAACTATAAATTATTAAGCAAGAAAAAAGAAAAGAAAATTAAATCAAATTATTTAGAGCGTAATTGAGTGTACTTACATTACTAATTAACGTTTAGATTGATGAACAAAATGAAAATCAATATTATTTTATGTATTAAGTAGATTGTATTGTACCTTTTTTTAAAATACAAGCAGTAAAATAAAACAAAAATGAAATTCTTTTATTCACTCAGCACGCACGAAACAAAAACACAATAGCTTTAGTTCAATTTCAGGTTATGTTAACTAAATAAACATCTAAACTTACTTAAGCATAACTGTTATGATTAGAGAAAAGGAAATATAATTTCGACTAGTTATTTCAACTTCCCTTGGGGTATATGTCAAAAATTTATACGAAAATAAGGAATGAGAAGTACTCCAACGCATGTTTTAATTAAGAGGAACCTACCCATGGTTAAATTGCTGCCTACATTTCGGGGCAAAATTATTATTATTTTGATGATAATTTTGGATCCGCACCCTTTTTGGAAAAGGTACGACTATCGTTTGGTGTTAAAATGTGTTTGCTTTCAATAAAAATTTAAATGTCAGTCTGAGAAAACTCAATATTTCACGAAAATTGACACATGTTTTGAGTTTTCTCTCTCACCACAAACATTTAACTTTTAACTGAAAGCTAACACATAACACCAAACGATGGTCGTACTTTATCCAAAAAAGATGCGAGTCCAAAATTATCATCAAAATAATAATAATTTTGCCCCCAAATGTAGGCAACAATATAGCCATGTGTAGATTCCTCTTAACTGGTCTCCAGAACTGTCACTATGATCATAACAGTCTATAGCGAGTACATACATAGATACAACCTTTAAAAGATTTATTGGCACTTGAGGTAGAAGTGGGCGACACCTCCCGACAAAAAAATTACTGACATAACAACAAAAGAAAACGTGAAAAGCAAAGATAATTACTGTCAAAATGTATGAACAAATTTAGTTTTTATCAGCTCTAATTAAATTGTTGCCCAGTTTGTTACTACTTCCCGTGTTATTTTGTGTGTAATTACAGTGCAAATGATTACAAATTTATTTCGATCGATTGTGTAAACAACAAAGAAATTGAATAATCTATATAAAACCGAAGTCCTCCATACATTTTGACAGAAAGTGATCTTTGCGTTTCATCAAAGGCTCTATACCATGCAAAAGTTCAACATCTTTTATCTGTCAAAAACTGTCCCTAACATCCGCCGTTTTCAAAATTCTTCATACAAAATGTAAACAAACGGCGGCTCTAAGAGGCCGTTTTTGACAGATAAAAGATGTTGAACTTTTGCATGGTTCTAGCATTTGGTTCCATACAATTTAGTGACAGCAAAGCGACCTCTACGGTGCATCTCAAATTTTTGTACAAAATTTCTTGGAACTTTTTTAAAAATTCCCATTTTATTCGCATCTACTTATCTACTCTCATTGACTTCAAATGAATGAGCCAAAAATGACTATAAAAAGAAATATCACAAGCGAAAGCAGAGATTAGGAGAAAATTCGGCAATAAGTGGGCCAACAACCATAAAAAATCGGCTTTTTTACCCTTTTGTGAAACTGGAAATTTCTATATTGTGCCTATCGATGTGAACATTTTGAGTACACTTTCTGCGAATTTTCTTTTTAATTCCCATTTTTTACATATTTTCTGGGAACAAAACAAGAAAATTCATGGTCATAGTTTTGATAGTTTTGGAAACTCAAATGTTTTTGAGGTGATTGTTGCTCGGGCTACAGCACCAAAAAATACTCGATGATTTCAATGGTTTCGATTTTTTTTATTTTTGTGTTATCTCATTTTAAGAACATTATAACATTAGTGAAGAGAACAAATCTAACTAACCTATAAATCAAACGAGGCGTGGATAACAGTTTCCTTTCTTTAATCATTAATATTCAAAAGACCCTTCCAAGCTGGCCTTGGTTCTCCAATAGTAATTTCCATACTGTTCTTCGCTCGTACCTGTCTCTTACTTTTGCAATACGGTCGAAGCGTTGCATAGTACAAGATTTCGATGATTGAAATGATACTGAAGCCCATGAAAAGGTTCAAAAGACCTCCAATTCCTGAAACGGTAAGACTATACAACTACAGTCGGCTTGTTTGAAATAAGTGCCACATTTCGTTTCAGCTGTTTGCAGCTGATCCACTCATACAAACGAAAATTCTTATATTTGTTTATACGGATCACAGAGTCCACAAAATAAGAATTACAAGAACGCACTTACCTGCTGTAAATGAATCGATATTTAATTGCATTCAGATCGATTGTTACGTTATTGCTTACACAGAAAATCGGTGAATCCAACAAATTGACTCTTCATGTTCCTTCGAGTCACAGAATCATCATAGAATATGTCCACCATTGCGATGTTTTCTCTAATAAACAGGAGGGGTTCTATTGAAATTACTGTCTGGTCTAGGTATAGGAAGATACAATAATGCTACTCATGGACCGGTAACATGCTCATATAGATTAACGTCTTTGTCCTTTATAGTAAGGTATGTTCATTGAAACATTTACTTACGTCCACCTATGGTCCGCTTGCAACCAAAAATTACCTCAAAAACCTGGAATCGTACTTTTGTAGTATTTCCTCTTTTACGTATCCGGTAATATTAAATCTGCTCATCGACATCTGCGAGTTAAAGCTCATCGAAAAGCATCCTGGCAGACATTTACAGGAAAAAGTTTTGTTGTACGGCGACTCGATAGAAAATCTAACTTTTTTGTAGCAGTGGCGATCCTGTTGGCTACAGACCCTCGTTTTTATGTCGAATCTTGGCATAAAATGCACTACACAACCACACTGCGCTTCAATAATTCTTGCCTTACACTCCAGTTCGCAGTTTTTTCTAGTGTACGATCTACCATAACAACCAAAAGTTTATGAAATTTTACATTGAAGATCATCACAACTCACTAATTCGTACCGATAGTATGTAAGATTTGCATCACTAGTGAACATACATTGTCTCTTATATTTTGCGACAGTTCGTATTAACGGTGAAGCAGATGGTATATAAGGGGTGACAGCTAATCGGGTGTGATATCCGGTTTTAATTAAAATGCCATAGTTTGCTACCAACGGCGTTTCTATGGGATTGTGAAGTAGAATCTAATTTTCGGATAACGAGATTTAGTTACAAATGTCTCAGCCAAACAGTCGTTTGAGTGGTTGTGATCATGATGCCTACCTTGAATCCTGCGCTGTTTGTTGAAGAACAGTAGTAATCATCAAAATTGGCATGCAGGACTATTGTCAATCCCAATGCACTTCCGGGAGCTAATAAATCATATGCAGATATTTCAATAGACCCCTGATTAAATCACAGTTACCTAAAGCAACCCGAGGATACGTGGTTCTGTTTAAGATTTGATTTCCATATCCAATTTCTGGATTCCAATCTACTGGCTGGTATTCAATATTTTCGTAAAAATCGAAGTCGTCCTCCTCTCTAAAGGAACGGTTCTAATTATTCTAATTTTCAATTCTTTCAGAGGTTAGATGCCAGTAACATGCATAACGTTTTGGAGAGAATTTTTTTTTTTTTTTTCTTACCGATAATTTTGTTGATTGAACTTTGGGTGTACAAGATTAAATGAGCAACAAAGTCCATCATCTGTCATAGTGGTTTCGAATATTTTTGAGCAATTCACCGATCTTCTTCCATATTTACACATAATCAACATCTCTTCACATGGTTGAGCCACCTTAAATAATTAAATTAAAAATCTGGAAAGTATTCGACTAGGAGAGAGAAAATTTCTGATTGGTGTGAAGTTTGCAGTTCGTGCCGACAAGGGTTGTGTGATTACACGAGTCAGAAAAAACTTCTTTCCTCGAGTCGCTTATGGCTTCTAGGGACCAAAACCTATAAAGGCACATATAAAAAAGTCCGCTGGAAAATGCTTCCGATTTTGGCAGGTCGTTTTTCAAAAGAATCCTTCAATTCAATCGGTTTGAATCGTTCTACAATGTACTAATAACGAAGAAGAGATTATTCGCACATTGTAATAGATTCACTCGCAGATACAGCAGTCGGCAGATACTCAATATACTATTTCTTACCCGTAACACGAATTCCTTATACTGCGTCCAATTCGATGTGAAATTATGATTCATCACATCATCTCTCATACAAAGTGTTTTCAGCTGATAATCTTCAAGTGTTCCGGGTTCGATATCCTTGGCAATACGTTTCATAGCTTGATTCATGTTACAGATTGTCGTTGCAGGAAATGGTATTTGTGTAATGGACGTTGTGAGGGGATCATTTGATATAATGACTGGTGTGGCTGTCCATTTCATCCACATAATGGAGATGAAGTAGGTGGACAGTGACGATACCAATAGAAATGCCAAAATAAAAAATATTCTGGAAGTAAAATTTGTGAGTGGAACGACATTTCAGGTGACGAACAGGCACACCTTTCGCTTAGCGATAGATTTTTGTCACCGACATATTTAAGACCATTTATGTTTGAGTCTGCCATGTACTCCTCAAAATTCCGTTTAAATGAATTCGATTTACTTTCAACGGGTTTTTTAACACGCAATCGCAACCGCTTACGCTTGATAGAATTCACATCCATTTTCAAGCAAAAATTAAATTTCCGTTTTGCTCAACACAGAACTCGCTTAAACGCGTATCAAATCCAACTGGACATTTCCTTGAAGGGAATCGATAGTCTTACTTCATAATATTAATTACGTGTCCCCGATAATTACATGTGCGTTCGCATGACACTTATTTATATGAGAAATTTTTTTCAGCTCCTTTTGATTATATGTTATCGGTTTCGGGCCGAGCAGACTCGTTGAAAATTTGAACTCCCTGATCGTACACAGATAAAAATATTGACCTAGATCTAAATATTTTTGGGATTAACAGTACGTGACCGAATTTTTTTTAGACTTTAGAATTTAAATTTAATCCCCTCAGGGATTACTTGAACTTATCCCCAAATGAGTAATCCCTAGAGAAATTAAATTTTAATATTTTAGGCCCTGACGTTTGACGCTTGTTTACTAGTTTACTCATTTTAATCTGATCTAAATGTTTTTGTAATGCAATAAAAAAAAATTCTAACCCTTCCTACTTTTACTTCAGAAAAAAAATAAAAAACGATTTTTACGGATATTGTGATATTATAGTTTTTATCTAAACGTCTGATATGAGAAAAAGCTTTTTTGTGAATCTGGAATGAGAAATGTTTTTATGAAACAGAAATTATTTTTTTTATTTACCTGACGAGATTTGAACCCGGGACCTCCTGCACTTCAGTTTATGATCTTACCACTGCTGCAATTTGTTCTTAATCCCAACGTGGCTTATTGTGAACCGTTGTTTCAAAGAAACTAATTCCTCGTGGGATTAAAATTCAAATTGCCAGATGACAAGATCGTCACTTCAAACCTCAATATTTTTTCATGATTTTCATTTTTATATTCTCCTGAAGTTTTCTTACCATTTTTTAAGTATTTAACCATTTAAATTCAAAAATGTCTGGTTTCCCGTGGTAATGGGGATAGTTCGCGGCTAAAATTGGCCTTCCTGCCAATTTCGATCTAGAATGTCTCTATATCTATACTATCTTTGTAATGTTTACATTGATTTAATGATTTCTTGAATCTGGTAGTATTTTTACAAATTTTATTGTGAGCCTGGTATCGTAAGGCAGAATAATCCATCGGTAGTCCCATTGCAACATTTTAAGACCAAATTAGTTTTTCTCACAAAACCGTATCTTGCTCGTAAATCGTGTTCGAACTCAATTAACTCAAAAGTGTGATTTCAAGACAATCAAATTATAAACGGAAAATAATAAGCAGTAGTATCATCATTCAATCCCCAATATTATTGTTTGGACCTACTTTTAATCCCTGATGGAATTACATTTTTTCAATTTCTGGCGAAGATTAAAAATCTAATCCCGAAAAAATTACTTTTTTAAAGTAATTCCCTCGGACCTAAAAATTCTAATCCCATATTTTTGTCTGTGTAATGACCGAAATATTGCAAGTCTTTCAAGTTAATTACAGTTCGGTCGACACGAAACCGATAACACATAATCAAAAGGAGCTGAAAAAAAATCCTCACAGAAATAAGTGTCATGCGAACGCACATGTAATTATCGCGGCCACGTAATTAATATTATGAAGTAAGGCTATCAATTCTAAATTTAAAAAGTTTATTCAATGTTGCTCAGATTCTTTTATTTGCTATCGATTCCTTTCAAGGAAATATCTAGTTGGATTTGATACGCGTTCAAACGAGTTCTGTGTCGAGCAAAACGGAAATTTAATTTCTGCTTGAAAATGGATGTGAATTCCATCAAGCGTAAGCGGTTGCGATTACGTGTTAAAAAACCCGTTGAAAGTAAATCGAATTCATTTAAACGGAATTTTGAGGAGTACATGGCAGACTCAAACATAAATGGACTCAAATATGTCGGTGACACAAATCTATCGCTAAGCGAAAGGTGTGTCTGTTCGTCACCTGAAATGTCGTTCCACTCATCAATTCACTGTTACTTCCAGAATATTTTTTATTTTGGCTTTTCTATTGGTATCGTCACTGTCCACCTACTTCATTTCCATTATGTGGATGAAATGGACAGCCACACCTGTCATTATATCAAATGATCCACTCACAACGTCCATTACACAAATACCATTTCCTGCCACGACAATATGTAACATGAATCAAGCTATGAAACGTATTGCCAAGGATATCGAACCCGGAACACTTGAAGATTATCTACTGAAAACACTATGTATGAGAGATGACATGATGAATCATAATTTCACATCGAATTGGACGCAGTATAAGGAATTTGTGTTACGGGTAAGAAATAGTACTCAAGGCTGGTCTGGTTTTAAATATAAATAATTTGGCCCAATATGAACGTTCCGACTTCTCCGAGACTGAATGTTTATAGCATCTACCTGTCTGTCTATGAATTTGAAATACTCAAAATTACTAAATACTGTAAAATCCTGCCATATAAAATAGAACCCATGTAATATGCGACTCGAGAAAAGAAGTTCTTATCTGACTCGTGAGCTTATAGCCCTTGTCTTCGGCTCAAACTACAGACTTCACACCAATCTCTCCAAATTGATTAATTGTTAGATTTTTAATCTAATTATTTAAGGCGGCTCAACCATGTGAAGAGATGTTGATTATGTGTAAATATGGAAGTAGATCGGTGAATTGCTCAAAAATATTCGAAACCACTATGACCGACGATGGACTTTGTTGCTCATTTAATCTTGTACACCCAAAGTTCAATCAACAAAATTATCGGTAAGACAGACAAAAATTGAAGGATTTTCTCTCCAAACCGATACATCTAGCCTCTGAAAGAATTGAAAAATAGAATAATTAGGACTGTTCCTTTAGAGAGGAAGACGATTTCGATTTTTACGAAAATATTGAATACCAGCCAGTAGATTGGAATCCAGAAATTGGATATGGAAATCAAATCTTAAACAGAACCACGTATCCTCGGGTTGCTTTAGGTAACTGTGATTTAATCAGGGGTTTATTGAAATATTTACAAATGATTTATTAGCTCCCGGAAGTGCATTGGGATTGACAATTGTCCTGCATGCCAATTTCGATGATTACTACTGCTCTTCAACAAACAGCGCAGGATTCAAGGTAGGCATCACGATCGCACCCACATTTGTAACTAAATCTCGTTATCCGAAAATTAGATTCTACTTCACAATCCCATAGAAACGCCGTTGGTAGCAAACTATGGCATTTTAATTAAAACCGGATATCACACCCGATTAGCAGTCACCCCTCATATACCATCTGCTTCACCGTTAATACGAACTGTCGCAAAATATAAGCGACAATGTATGTTCACTAGTGATGCAAATCTTACATACTATCGGTACGAATTAGTTGGCGGTTGTGATCTGTAATGCAAAAATTTCATAAAATTTTGGGTTGTTCTGATAGATCGTACACTAAAAAGAACTGCGAGTTGGAGTGTAAAGCCAGAATTATTGAAGCGCAATGTGGTTGTGTATTGCACTTTATGCCAAGAGTCGACATAAAAACGAGGGTATGTAGCCAACAGGATCGCAACTGCTACAAAACAGTTAGATTTTCTATCGAGTCGCCGTACAACAAAACCTTTTCCTGTAAATGTCTGCCAGGATGCTTTTCGATGACCTTTTACTCGCAGATGTCGATGAGTAGATTTAACATTACCGGATACGTAAAAGAGGAAATACTACAAAAGTACGATTCCAGGTTTTTGAGGTAATTCTTTGTTGCAAGCAACCCATATGGGTGGACTAAGTAAATGTTTCAATTAACGTACCGTGCCACAGTGGACAAAGACGTTAATATATATGAGCATGTTACTACTCCATGAGTAGCATTGTTATCTCTTCCTATACCTTAGATTAGATTAGATTAGATGGGAGGGTGTAAGCCCAGCACCTAAGCCTCAGATGGGCCTGTTGTGCTATTGTACAAGTCTCTTGATCATATGGACTGTGATTTTACATCGTATCTCTCCCGACTTAGATTGTTCACAAATCGACCGTGTGTTAACGTCCCATACGTTGTGAATTCTCCAAGCCGTGGGTGGTATGCGAATACCACAACCATCACTAATTGACCTGTACATTTTCCCAAAGATGGCGCTATCAACATTGTCATGTTGTAGCTCTTTCTACTATTGACATTATGTCGATATGGTTTCTTTTATGGAGAAAGCGAATGTTGGGTTTTTTGATATTTCCGACTTTGTTACGGTTACGGCTATTAGTTTTAGGTAATAGCAAGTGTCTAATCACCATAGGCCATGAGTTGCCTCTTCGTATAAATCGCCATGCCACCATGTGACTGAACTCGTTCTGGCGTTGCAGGTTGTAGCGTCTGAATGATTCGTATTTCGTCATATCCCTTGACATCCATACAACGTATCAATCAATAGATCTGTTAAACCTCGCGGTCATTTTGGAGTACAAGATAGTTTCTGTATCTTGGGATTGTACCACAGCAAATTTGTAAAAATTTGCTATGTGGTTTTGGGGTGTCAAATGAGAACCCGAAGCGTTTGTACCTTACCTGCACTAAAATTGACTGCCAGATGCCATACGGCAATGTGTCATTTTCGTACATTAATCGAGCACGTAATTTAGCATTAGCTTCTGGTAGAGTCGATTGTTAATCCGTAAACCGACGCCACGAAGCACATGTTAAATAACAAAGGAAATAACACAATTGTTGATATCGCACAATGAGGCGAGAACGACTTTATTGATCAAAGAGAAAATGACCTACGAGAACAACACTTTGACTTCGTTAATAAAACCTTTAAAATAATTTCACCATTTAAACATTACAGCAAAATAAAAACACCAAAGCCGTAAAAGTTGGCACAGAAATTAGACAAAATCGAAAATGAATTCACACACAGCCACACAAAAGAAACACTTTTAGAGAGCAACGCATAAACACGTCCGTTCTCTGTGACTGCCGTTGTCCAACCCTATACCTGTACCTAGACCAGACAGTAATTTCAATAGAACCCCTCCTGTTTATTAGAGAAAACATCGCAATGGTGGACATATTCTATGATGATTCCGTGACTCGAAGGAACATGAAGAGTCAATTTGTTGGATTCACCGATTTTCTGTGTAAGCAATAACGTAACCATAGATCTGAATGCAATTAAATATCGATTCATTTACAGCAGGTATAAATGCGTTCTTGTAATTGTTATTTTGTGGACTCGGTGAACCGTATAAACAAATATAAGAACTTTCGTTTGTGGATCAGCTGAAACAAAATGCGGCACTTATTTCAAAGACGCCGACTGTAAAGTCTTACCATTTCAGGAATTGGTGGTCTTTTGAATCTTTTCATGGGCTTCAGTATCATTTCAATCGTCGAAATCTTGTACTATGCAACGCTTCGACCATATTGCAAAAGTAAGAGACAGCTACGCGCGAAGAACAGTATGGCAATTACTATTGGAGAGCCAAGACCAGCTTGGAAGGGTCTTTTGAACATTAATGATTAGAAAAAGGAAACGGTTTTGCTCACGTCGTTTTATTTACAGGTTAGATTATTCTATGCACGAAAGTATAATGTTCTTAAAATGAAAATAAAAAAATCGAAATCACTGAAATCATTGAGTAGTTTTTGGTATACCAAGCAACGATCACCTCAAGAACAGTTGAGTTCCCAAAACTAT
The DNA here is from genome assembly GCF_014529535.1 of Bradysia coprophila. NCBI lineage: Eukaryota > Metazoa > Arthropoda > Insecta > Diptera > Sciaridae > Bradysia > Bradysia coprophila. The sequence continues at coordinate 12,762,550 of NC_050735.1, forward strand.
CAAAACAATGACCATGACTGTTTGTTTTCCGGTTTTCTTGTTTTGTTCCCAGAAAATGTGCAAAAATTGAGAATTTTAGAACAAATTCTTAGGAAGAAGGGAAAAAAAGGCATGTAATTAAAGTGATCGATATTTAATAAGAATTGATCGCAAAAAATAAAGAATTGATCGCAAAAAATAAAGAATTGATCGCAATGTCTTCGTGATCGCAATAAAAATAAAATTTGATCACAAGAAAATAAGAATTTGATCGCTAAATTAATGCAGTTTTACAACTAACATATGATTGCCTAAAAATATGAAATGATGATTACAAGAAATAAGGAATTGATCACAAAAAAATAGAACTTGAAAGAAGAAAATAAATAATTGATAGTAAAAAATTAGGAGCATGACAGAAGAAATTAGTGAATTGATCACAAAAAATAAAGAATTTGATTGCAAGAAATAAGGATATGCTATCTATTATTCTGTTTGATTGCCATTTTGTCAAATTTAATCAGAGTAGATGCGAAGTTTTACGAATGTGGAATGATGAGAGGACTCTTTCACTTTGGTAAAAAATTTAAAAAAAAACCGATAGATGTTCTTCTCTTACAGTTTTGTACAAAAAGGAAGTCCCTCGGTATTTTGCAAAACCGTCACTCGTGAATAAAATGTGGATGGTAATAAACGACCGATAAATTAATTAATTTTTTTGTCGTTTCTTCACTTTTGTCGATTTTTTTCGACGATTCAGAAAGCGACAAAAGTGAAGAATTGACGAAACGTCTCTAAGTTACATTTCGTAGAAGGATGAATTCCCTAGGAACGAACAAAACGCCTCTCGTTAAGTTTTGTAAAAGGATGAATTCACTAGGAACGAACACAACGCCTTTGCATTACATTTCGTAGAAGGATGAATTCCCTAGGAGCGAACAAAACGCCTTCTCATTACATTTCGTTGAAGGATTGAGTCTCTAGGAACGAACCGCCTTAGCTTTATATTTCCAAAATCGACAAAGTGCGAAGGAAAGCCTTTTTTTTACTGATTTACTGAAGAGGTGCCAGCGACAGGTACCACATTTCAATCGGTATTTTATTATTTTCTATCGGTAAAATTGAATTTTTCTATCGGTCGAATCACGACTCGTGAGAATTACGGCCCTCGTTTCGCTCTGGCCGCAAACTTCACACTCGTATGGGAGTTGTAAAATATTTTGTTTGATTGTTGGAATAATGAATTTAAAAAAAATATTCAGAAATTAGTTGAGAATGACTTATCTTATATTGCCTACAAAGAATGATGGTTACATTTAACATAAAATTTCCTACACTTTTCAATCATAGTGTGCTCATTTGATAGCAGGCATTTTTCAGCCGTAAGACATTGAGTAAAACATAGCTAACGCCGACCCGTACGAAACACCTATTCGTATCAAAAGCCTTTAATGTGAAACTCTTCATTTCTCTTTTTTCATTTTCTTCTCTGCTGAAAAACTATTCTTCCTTTTAAATCACTTACATTATCCACTCTTTGCCTTGTTATCATATACAATTAAATTGCCGGAGGCAATATAGACAGCCCCGTATGAAGACAAATTTCATAAATTCCTATTTAAACAGCTATATACCGCTATATTGAAACGATTCCTAAGACATTTGTTCATGCTGGTGATTACCCGGTTTACTACTCGAATGATCTGATATCACTGATAAAAAGGAAGGAAAGGGTGAGGTTAAGTATCAAAGGAGAGGACTCTCCTTCGGTTAAAGAAAGACTCGAGTTTGATTTCGTTAAGCTTCGTAAGGCAGTGAAAGCTGGCATTAAGGTTTGCTTTGACGATTACGTGAAAAGTTGTGAGGAAAAGATTAAGTCGAACTCTAAGTGCTTTTTTGCTTTTACAAAGTCATTGAGGAAGACTAATACGTTGCCCAACTGTATGACGTACTTGGATGAGGAAGCTTCATGTAGGTCATCAATCTGCAACTTGTTTGCTACGTACTTTAATTCTGTGTATAATCCCACGATTGATACCACCTCTGAAGTTGTCTATGATCCGTTTGAACACCAGTCAGTTACAATCAGTCAGTCTGAAGAAACGGATGTGATATTCACTCCTGGGCAAGTTGAGGCAGCACTGAAAGGGTTTGATGTGAATAAAGCTTCCAGTCCGGACAACATCCCCATGATGTTTTTCATGCGGCTGTCATTGTCACTGAGCCTGCCGCTTTGCATTTTGTTCAATAAGTCCATGAATGAGAGTAAGTTCCCTTCGAGATGGAAGATTGGGTTTGTTTCCCCGGTGTTTAAGGAAGGTGACAAAAATTGTGTCGCTAATTACAGGCCAGTGACCATTTTGTGTGCGATGTCGAAAGTGTTTGAAAGGATGGTTTTCAATAAGCTTTTCGATACTGTAAAAGCTAACATTCATCATTCCCAACACGGATTTTTCGCTAAGAGGTCGACCCAAACGAATCTTATGGAATATGTATCGGATGTTGCCGATGCAATAGTAGGAGGTGGCCAGGTCGATACGGTTTACACCGATTTTGCTAAAGCATTTGATAAGGTTGATCACGGTATCCTGTTGGACAAGTTGAGGTCCCATGGATTCCCGGACAAGATTGTGCGATGGTTCTCGACATATCTTCGTGACCGATCTCAATTTGTCATCATCGGTGCATCCAAATCTGATAGAATTAATCCGACGTCCGGCGTTCCTCAGGGTTCGATACTGGGCCCATTACTTTTTATTCTCTTCATCAACGATTTATTGTTATCACTCTCATCATGCTCGGCATTCGCAGATGATCTTAAAGTTTATAAGTCCGTAAGGAACGAGTACGATTGTTTATTACTCCAAAATGATATCACTAAGATCGTAGATTGGTGTAGAGTTAATAACATGCACCTCAATGTGGGCAAATGTGCGGTAATGTCAACGTCTTATAGACCAAACAAATTACTATTCCAATACAACATTGGTAAGGACGTACTAAAGAGGGTTGATAAGATAAAAGACCTGGGTGTGATCATTGACGATAAATTATCATTTGTAGAACACATAAGTGACATAACCCGCAAATCGTATAAAATGCTTGGATTTTTATTCCGCTGTGGCAAATACTTTTCAAGTCAATTGAGCATGCGTCTGCTTTTCTCGTCACTCGTTTTAAGTCGGCTTGAATACTGCTCCACAGTTTGGAATCCCCTATACGCTAATCACAGTGATCAGATCGAAAGAGTGCAAAAAAAGTTTACGAGATTGTTTTATTACAAATTTCAAATTGCTAATCCACGTCCTGAATACCATGTGCGACTAAAACGCTTAAAAATGCACTCTCTTGAATCTAGACGTCTGGAGAATGACGAGATCATGCTTTATAAATTAGTCCACAATCTTGTTGATACGTCACTCTGCCAGAAACTCTCTTTTCACAACCCCACGAGACAAACGAGACAGAAATCCATATTCTGCCTGCCAGTGATGACCACAAACTATCAAAGGAATGCGCCGGCAAATAGAATCCAACTGAACCACGATATCTATTTTGGGGATCTCAACGTTGTTGGTTCGAATCTACGTGCTTACAATAATTTGGTCAGGAATTTTTTTGATTGGTGATCATTTCGCAGACGGACCTGCTATCATTTGGTTATTCTACCCTGTTCTGGTTTTGTTTTAAATTCTGCTACTGTATGTTTTCATTATTACTAGCGTCAAAAAATTTTTAACGTAAATTTAAATTTGATCTTTAATTATGTAAATTATGTTTTTATTCATTGTAATCTGACTGACTTGTTATTGGGCTACGGCCTGTTAGTTGGTCATTAAACGTGAAAAAATAAAATAAAAAAAATAAAATATATTTAACTATCTTTCACTATAAATAAACATTTCACAGATAAATATATGCTATTATATAGCTCAATATAGCTGTATATAGGTATATATAGATGTCCGTATATGGAATCCCTGAAACCCCACACACATAACAAATTATTTCCATGTTAACAGAAACTCTCTAAGTATCATTTTTCCCAAGATATTTCTATTTTACTAAAATCCAATATGGCCGCCGGCAGCCATTTTGTTAGGAGACCGGAAATAGTACCGACGCTTTACATTCGTTAATACCTTTCAAACAAAAAAAAATTCATGAAATTCGGTCAAAATTTACTCGAGATATTGTCAAAATACACCACGTTCACTGTACTTCCGAGTAGCCAGATAAGAGCTCACTCCAAGAGACCTAGCTCACGCTCCGGAGAACATAATTTCATAAAATTTTCCCTGATTGGTACGGTCAATACCTATCTAATAAAGCTAAAACAGACGAAATATGTTCAAATGTGGCCGACCTACAAGCAAAAACTGCTTGCCGCCCTGTGCCTGTTCCACACCAAGGGGTCTAACTCACGAGTCGGTCATCCGATAAATAGATTTTTGTCGATCGGTATTGTAAATACCTTTTATTTGACGTATCACTTACAAGTTTAACGTTTAAATGTCCGGAGATATCTTCGAAAAACCGTAAAGCACTTATTGGGCCACAGCTCGGGAGGGGTCGATCCAAAATCACTCATCTTCGAACTTAGCCTGTCTTTTGACATTACCAAACGGGAAAAAAAAGAAGACAGACGGACATTTTTTTTCGCGGATTTGGCATCTCTAGACAACCACAATAGGTTTCCCCTTACTCAGGGAGTCCAATTCGACATGTTACAAACGTATGCGTAAACCTATAAGACCCCAGTACTTCGTACGGGTCTAAAAACATCTTTCTTTGGTATAGTAGACGCATTAAATTTGTTAGTCAACTATCAAATTTGATAGTCAACTATCAAGTTGTTAGTCAACTATCAAGTTGTTAGTCTTTTATCAAATTCTTTATTCTTTGCGATCATATTCTTTATTTCTTGCGATCATTTTCGTTATTTCTTGCGATCATTTTCGTTATTTTTTGCGATCAAATTATTTATTTCTTGCGATCAAATTCTTTATATTTTGCGATCAAATTCTTTATTTTTGGGGATCAAATTTTATTTTTCGGATGGTAAGTGGTACATGGGATCACTTCTTATTTTTGGTCTGTAGAATCTTATTTTGTTGTGATAATTTTGAAAAAATGTCAGCGATCAGTTTCTTTTTTCCAGTGGTCAGTTAATAATTTCAAGTAATCAAATCTTATTTTTAGAATTATCAATATAAATTCTTCCCAAAAAAAATCAGAAAATGTGCTAAATATGGAAAAAAAGGTTTCCTTTTACAGTCGTTTTTGACTTATTGCACTTGGTATAAACCAGAGATAACCGCTAATTTAAGAATAATTTCTTCAAAAATTTACTCATATACTTGTTAGCTATATGGACAGTAAAGATGGTTCATAAAAGCAATACATAATCCATATCCATATCCATATCCATAATCCATATCGGCGGACGATATTCTGTCAAAATTTGTTAACATTTGAAACTATTTCTTCGACGATTTCACAGATTTTCTGCATCCAAAATGTCTTTTATTCAATTTGAAAGCGGTAGAGAGAAAGATAGAGTGAGAGAGGAGTTGCGTGAGGCTAGAAACAATTTGTTGAAACAGGTAAGTACGTCCAGCACTTTGTTGTTGATATTTTTGTTGTTAGAAAACGTTTACCTGCAGGCTGAGGAAAGGTCCAAACTCCGCGACGAGCGTAAAGTACAGAAAATGTTGCGAGGAGACGATCAGTGGATGTTACCATCCGTATCTAAAAAAATCGAAGCAAATGAGAAGCAGCTCAAAAAATCGTCGAAGAAGAAGAAAGAAAAGAAGAAAAAGCGAAGAAAGTCGTCCAGCACTTCATCCTCAGAGGAAGAAATAAAGAAGCAGAAGCGAAAGAAGTGTTTTTCGTCTGAATCATCGTCCAAATCATCAGAAAGCGAAAACGAGTGGATCGAGAAGAAATCGTCTCCCGTTCAAAAGCCATTGGAAAGGGAAGACTGGATGTCAGGCATGTCGATTTCGACATTTTCCAACAAAGAGAAAGAAACGAAAAAGGTCGAGCACAATGTCGCATCGTACGATCCGAAAACAAGCTCCAGAGAATTGAATCCTTTTTGGAAGGGTGGCGGAAACGGAATGCCAACATTTCAGAAACCGAAGAGTGATTCAGACGATGATGATAGAGGTCGCACCCACGTTAATCGTCGACGAGAAACCAATTATCGGAGCAGTGGTTGGCGAAAACATAGAGACGATCCGAGTTCATCGTCTAGACGTTCCGATTCCAGGGAAAGAACAAGGCGACGTTCCGAATCCAGAGAAAGAACAAGGAAACGTTCCGAATCCAGGGAAAGAACAAGGAAACGTTCAAATTCCAGAGACAGATCGGAAAAACGACGGAGGTCCACAGATAGATCCAGGAAACGTTCAAGTTCAGCAGATAGATCCAGAAGGCATTCGAATTCCAGAGAGCGATCCAGGGAAAAAGACGTGAGACGACCTAGACGTTCGAAATCCCAGACACCAGAGAACGTCATTAACCGTAAAACCGATGCCAAACCTACTACGGCAGAGTCGAGCAATGAAACAACCAACGACCAAAACGAAGCAAAACTAAGTCGAATCGATTTTCTTACCGATCAGCAAATGAATGAACTGGGCGCCAAAATCCTGAAAGCCGAAATTCTCGGCAACGATGAGCTAGCGAAAAACCTGAAAGAAAAATTGGAAAAGGCCAGAGAATATCGCAATGCAAATAAGGGAGAAATTATAAATAAAATGAAGACGGCAAAGGAGGACCATGCAGAAGAACATATCTTGCTCACCAAAACGAACAGCCAAGGCGTCGCAAAACCTTTATCACGTCAAACTAAGGAGAGTGACCTGTGGGGCGGAAGGGCTGGTAGAAAGAAGAATAAGAAAGCTGAGACACACGTTGGAGGCGAACGGGTTCGATATTTTGCTGACGATGACAAATACGACATCAAACAAATGGTAAGTTGAAATCTCCATACGTGCCATGTAGACAGACGCATTACGGTACTTACGTGTTCGATTCTATTTTCAGTTCGAGAACGAAAAGTTCACTACTTCCGCAGACCAAGACGAGCAATTCGCCAACATTGCTGGCAAAAGTAAGAATCCCAACGACGATCTCGAAGATATTTTCGCTGACAAAGTTCGAAAGGACCTGTCGCAATCAGAAATCGATGACCGAGATAAGATGAAGGCCATTCGTCGGCACGAGGAGCTGAAACGTACATTGGATTCATGTGACAAATGCTTCGAATCACCGAAAATGGAAAAACAATTAATTGTTTCGATGGGCGATCAAGTCTATCTCAGTCTACCTTGGCACGAAGGTTTACAAACCGGTCATTGTATGATCGTGCCAATGCAACATGTACCATGCTCGACGCATTTAGACGAAGATGTATGGAACGAAGTGCAAGACTACCGGAAAGCAATTACTCGAATGTTTCAGTCGCGAAAACAGGATGTCATCTTCTTCGAAACGGTTCGCTATTTGCACAAACATCCGCACATGGTCATCCATTGCGTTCCGAATAGGGATTTCGAATTAGCGCCATTCTACTTCAAAAAGGCCATTCAAGAGTCGGAACGCGAATGGTCGACCAATAAACAACTTATTCAGTTGAACGACAAAGATATTCGACGATCTGTGCCGAAGGGGTTGCCGTATTTCTGGGTGCATTTCGGTATGGACCAAGGATTGGCCCATGTCATCGAGGAACAGGATCGGTTCCCCAGCAATTTTGCGCAGGTAAAAGATCTTTCAATGTGACTGTTTGGAATGGGTGAAGTGATTTCGAATTGATTTGTGTTAGGAAACAATTGGCGGACTTTTAAATTTGGACGCGAGACTGTGGCGTCGACCTAGAAAGGAACCGAATCCCATACCCAAGGTGAAACAGTTTGCCGACTGGTGGAAGCCATTTGAAATCAATAGGAACTAATGAATCAGCCATGTCCAGTTGGCTCGATGTATACCTTACGGTTCGTTGCGACAATTAAATAAAATTTGGTTGAGTCGGAGAAACGCAGACTTGGAATTTATTTAAAAATTGAGCTAATTGAGCTAACAGAGACATCAAATCACATATGAGTCTATTGTCCGAACACCGATACATTACTTCACATCACGGCAATAGGATAATACTAGGCGCTTGCACGGTTACGCACTACTACACAACATACTTTCGGTAAGTTTTGTCCATTAAAATATCAACTCCATGATCGATCGGCCGAATTATCAACGGTATGGATGATAGTCCAACGATGGTCGCACCCCATTTCCTCGGTATGCCTTTCAGTTTGGACATTTTTATCAGTTTTCCACATCCGTACGTTATTCGGTTTATAATAAAGCCAGGTATGGCAACCGATGCAAGCATTTGCCATAGAAAAACATCACCAGCCATTTTTGCTGCAGGCTTCATGCCACCACCGAGAATTTCGGGTTTCTGAAAGGAGGTCGGTGATTGTCGCCAATTTGTTTTGTTTTATCATCAATCTCACACTCACTTTGTATATTTTGCGACTTTTATCGCCACATTCCGCTAACACGTACATAACAGCCACGGCATAGCTCAAATGAACAAACAATTTCGGTACGATGGGTCGAAATGATTCACCAACTTCGTTTGCGTATCCACAATAACGCAGCGGGGAGTCTCTGTAGATGTCCAATTCCTTTGCATCGCTCCTCGGTTCCATTACGTCTGATTACTTAATGTTACATAAGCCCAATTGATGGCTGCTACGATTTCCCTCGGAATAATTGCAATCAATGTTTTTGTGTTATGATTTGTTTGTAAATATGGATCTGCATTAACGTGCTCAAATGTCATCGCAACACGCCATACAGGTAAAGGAGAATAATCAAATGACGAAAAATTTTGAAAATTCGAAAAAGTGCGGGATTTTTAGGCGTGTTGTTGTGTCATAATTCAGACCATAGAGCTACACTAGAGATGGCATGGTGTAACCTAAATAGCCTCGATACAAACAACAAACACTGTACGGATAATAGCGGCAGACTCGAAATTTTGCTTGATTTTTACAAGTGGTTCCAGGTGGTTCCGGGCGATATAATTTTGGGTCATTTTGACTCTGCCGCTATTATCCGTAGAGTGTGTGTTGTTCGTATTGAGGCTATTTAGTGTAACCTATCGAGTATAACTATAATTCAGCCGACATATTATAGCAAATTGCAGAGCTGGGTATGCATGGACAGAGTATGTAAAATTGTAAAGATAATACAAATGCGCAGTTATCACCAGATAACCAGATCGGGCATTTCATGCTGATTTTAATGGAACAATTCAATTTCACAGACCCATACCAAACGGAAGAGTTATTATCCTAGCAAGTCTCACAGATATGGTGGGGAAAAGTTGAAAAAAAAAAAATCAACATTTTCCTACTGCAAAATGGAACTGTTAGCGACCTCTGTCGCACATTTGTAGGTTAGCACCAGATCGGGCATTTCATGCTGATTTTAATGGAACAATTCAATTTCACCGACCCATGCCAAACAGAAGAGTTATTATCCGTTCAAATCTCATAGATGTGGTACAGTCAAAGGCAGTCAATTTTCAGCATAAATTAGCTTCAGCTGTTTTTCAGCTGATCCATACAAACAATCACAACCGTTTATACGTCTTTATATGGTTTTACCACTATCATGCGCGTGCGTGTAGCAGCTTCAACCGTATGAACAAGGAAAACCAGTTTTGATTGTATGTGTGGATCAGCTGAAAAACAGCTGAAGCAAATTTATGCTGAAAATTGACTGCCTTTGACTGTAGGGAAAAGTTGAAAAAAAAAATATTTTCCAACATTTTCCTACTGCAAAATCGAACTGTTAACGACCTCTGTCGCACATTTGCAAGTTATCACTAGATCGGACATTTTATGCTGATTTCAATGGAACAATTCAATTTTACCGACCCATACCAAACGGAAGAGTTATTATCCGTTCAAGTCTAATAGAAGTGGTAGGGAAAAGTTGAAAAAAAATATTTTCCAACATTTTCCTACTGCAAAATCGAACTGTTAACGACCTCTGTCGCACATTTGCAAGTTATTACTAGATCGGGCTTTTCATGCCGATTTTAATGATTTCACCGACCCATTCCAAACGGAAGAGTTATTATCCGTTCAAGTCTCACAGACGTGGTAGGGAAAAGTTGAGGGAAAAATATTTTTCAACATTTTCCTACTGCAAAATGGAACTGTTAGCGACCTCTGTCGCACATTTGCAAGTTATCACCAGATCGGGCATTTCATGCTGATTTTAGTGGAACAATTCATTTTTACCGACCCAATGCATACAATGAGAAAATACTGTTATTTTAATGCATGATTAATTTGAGTTTCTTTCCGATTGTCTGGTATTTTGTGGAATATATTTGTAGCTTTTGGTATGATGTCATGGCATGGGAGTAGGCCTCGTTAACTCGATATTATTTTGTGTATTTAGACCCGTACGAAGTACTGGGGTCTTATAGGTTTACGCATACGTTTGTAACACGTCGAATTGGACTCCCTGAGTAAGGGGAAACCTATTGTGGTTGTCTAGAGATGCCAAATCCGCGAAAAAAAATGTGCGTCTGTCTGTCCGTCTGTCTGTCTGCACGATAACTTGAGTAAAACGCATCCGATTTTGAAAATTCTTTTTTTTCCCGTTTGGTAATGTCAAAAGACAGGCTAAGTTCGAAGATGAGTGATTTTGGATCGACCCCTCCCGAGCTGTGGCCCAATAAGTGCTTTACGGTTTTTCGAAGATATCTCCGGACATTTAAACGTTAAACTTGTAAGTGATACGTCAAATAAAAGGTATTTACAATACCGATCGACAAAAGAAAAGTGTATGGAAATCGGATGACCGACTCGTGAGTTAGACCCCTTGGTGTGGAACAGGCACAGGGCGGCAGTTTTTGCTTGTAGGTCGGCCACATTTGAACATATTTCGTCTGTTTTAGCTTTATTAGATAGGTATTGACCGTACCAATCAGGGAAAATTTTTTTTATGAAATTATGTTCTCCGGAGCGTGAGCTAGGTCTCTTGGAGTGAGCTCTTATCTGGCTACTCGGAAGTACAGTGAACGTGGTGTATTTTGACAATATCTCGAGTAAATTTTGACCGAATTTCATGAATTTTTTTTTGTTTGAAAGGTATTAACGAATGTAAAGCGTCGGTACTATTTCCGGTCTCCTAACAAAATGGCTGCCGGCGGCCATATTGGATTTTAGTAAAACGATATAAAGTGGGAAAATTTGTACTTAGATAGTTTCTGTTAACATGGAAATAATTTGTTATGTGTGTGGGGTTTCAGGGATTCCATATATGGACATCTATATATACCTATATACAGCTATATTGAGCTATATACAGGCATATAGAGCTATATAATAGCATATATTTACCTGTGAAATGTTTATTTATAGTGAAATATAGGTAAATAAAGCGGTATATAGCTGTTTAAATAGGAATTTATGAAATTTGACTTCGTACGGGGCTGTCTATATTGCCTCCTGCAATTTAGTTGTATATGATAACAAGGCAAAGAGTGGATAATGTAAGTGATTTTAAAGGGAGAATAGTTTTTCAGCAGAGAAGAAAATGAAGTAAGAGAAATGAAGAGTTTCACATTAAAGGCTTTTGATACGAATAGGTGTTTCGTACGGGTCGGCGTTAGCTATGTTTTTTTTTAAATTAGTGTTTAAATAAAGTAAAAAAAATCCGTCCTCGTCTTTTATTTGTGGGAATTTGTTATGAAAAATATTTCGACTGAGTCATTATGGAAAATATGATATGCTAACTGTGATGTGGATTCGTATTGATTGGATAAAAAGTTGTTGTAATATTTGATCAGTCGTTATTCACAACTTGTGCAGTCAGCGCCGTATTGTACAATTAGGGCGTATTTATCATAGAGTAATAATCGCGAACCTGACATGGTGGGGCAGGAGCTGATGCTCATCGGCACACAAGAATTACATGGACACTCATGGTATGACCTCTGGAGCGTAACTCTATGGTATTTATTAATAAACGTTTATCACATTTAAACGGTCCTGTGCATAGAGAGTGCCAGATACGGATCTGTAGTGAAATAATAATTTTGAAGAAGATAAAACTGTGGACTTTAACAAATAAACGTTTAGTAGTTCGTTATTGAGTTGCAAGAAAACTAAAATGTTAAAATTGGTGATTGTATTCGCTATTTTCTTCGTTGTAACGAAAGGTTTTTCGATTTCGCTTTCAAATCAAAGTGAAAATAATTTTTAATACATCGCTTACAGTTACAGCAAATCTCAATAAATGTCCTGAAAATGAATTTATGGATTCTTGCGTTCCACCAATACCTTGTCAGGGTTGTGACCATGTTAACGTTACTTGCAATTGGTTGGTTTGTACTCGTGGATGCAATTGCAACCCGAACTACGCTAGACTGCGAGGAAAGTGCATTCCAGTAAAAAGCTGCCCGCAGTAAATGTTTAAATCTTTCTTTTCGTTCCCAGTAGAATGAAAATAACTTTTGTTGTACAATTAGGTTCTCTTCTAAAAAATTTTGTATTTTATTTGGATGTCGAAAATTATTTTCAGCGTTTTCATATTCTATCATACATCAAAATTTTGCTTATTTGTTTTTTAATTGTAAAAAGTATTGGTAAAGTTAGCAGAATTACCAACGTTTGTCAACATGCGACCAGCGCGCCATCGAAATTATTCACAAGAAGCTGGTACAATTTACATGTAAAAGTATCGGGATTTTTAGCAAAGGCTCGAACCAAATCTCCTTTACATTTTAGAATTTGACCCTTTAAATTTTGTTATTTAAATTCGTCACTAATCAACTTTATAAAAAAACAACACATTTTTTTGGCATAGTGTAGAATAATTTTTAGTTGATCCTTGTATATGGAATTGAAATAAATTCATATGGGAGAGCCTAATTACATATTTCTGAAATAAAGTTTGAACATCGAAACGAATTCAATAGCCTCTTCAATATTTCGTCAACGAGTTACTTTTTTTTAATTTGTTTACCCCATATTTGCAATGAAAGTAAATAGATGTAAATAATGTAAACAATGTAAATAATGAAACGAAAAACAAAACAACTCCAGAAGAAAAACGAGCCATCAGAACAGTCGGAGCGTTTGCTGCGACGGAGCCTCGTATGATCTATTGCGTACATGACCACAGGTCGCACTACTTTGACCGTAAGCCTATTGCACCCAGGGACTATAATAAGGAATTTTCTGTGCGGTGCCAATTCGAGGACAGTGCCTTACTTCTATATTTTTCAGTGCACCAATTTGTGAAATCGTATTACGTAATCGTAACACTACGTCATTACGATTAACGTTAATGCGCTCAAGGTTCTTAAAGAACAGGTTAACAAAACCTTGATAAACGCATTCAGCACATGTGACCAAGATTCTGAAAGAACAGGTTAAGACAACCCTGAGCAATTTAATATGGAACTTAACAAAAACAAAATTCTGAATTTCCGAGAAAAATATTTTCTTCAAGTTGATTTCTCACACTATCTGTTTATAAAATTTGGTGTCTTCCGCCTTCGTGGTTGTCTTTAACCTGTTCGTGTGACTGCAGTCACAGATTGTGTGTGAAATCAACTTGAAGAAAACGTTTTCTTTAGGAAAATTCGGAATTTTGTTTTTTTAAGTTTTTTTTTTTGATATAAACTTTGTAAAACGCCGTTGACGCAATTTGTGTATCACCTTCGTGATAAACTCAGAGTTGAACTAACCTGTTTTTTCAGAACCTTGAATAGCGATTTCATATAAACAAACTCACCTTTGTACCATACTTGGTTTGTATTTTTCATGTATTATTGTAAAGAGCATAACTACTAGTTATTAACTAGAGCAGGTCGTCTCTATTCACATCTGCGAATAATGAATAATGTTTCTTGATGACTATTCACAGATGGAAAGAGTGGCGTAACAGAAATCTTGTATGTTTTTGGGTCGCGCAAATTTTTCTATTTTTATTTCCAATGATACTTATCAACAGATCGTGTGAAGTATAAATAACTTATTTTTAATTGATGTAAATTATTATTCTGTAGAACAAAAGGATAAACAGAATATCTGAAAAATTTCTGCTTGATTTTATATCTCACTTTAAAAGCTGTAATTTGAATGAGACTAAAAGCATATCCATTCTAATTCAATTAAATAGGACATTCGATATTTTTAATTACTAAGATTCTCATAAGCGGGATGGCATCGGGATGGCAAGAATATTCTTCAATAATTTCTATTAAAAAAATTAAATATTTTTTTCAATGGTTTTCATGGTAAATCTTCTTTTTATTGAAATATGGAACTTTTTCGTGGCTGCTATGAATCTCGCGCCGGAGTGATTCACAATGATACACAAAATGCCATATTTTGTATAAGGAGAATGTCACTTTACGAGTCATTGTGAATGATGCCATGCCGGCTCGAGATTCCTCATTTTCTTAAAAAAGAGATCTGGGGTACGGGAAAGTAAAGTTTCTTCAGAAAAACTTGTATTAAGGTACCGAGAGTTGGAGTAAATGATATATTTCAGTTTCGAAGCTTTATTTCTTCGTACATAATAATTTTGCTTAGCCTGAGATGAAAAGGTTAGGGGCAAGGGGCGCAAATTGCAAGAACCGAAGACTCCTTTTCACATTTATTGAATTTCAAGGAAACATCCTTCGGAGAAACATCCTCTGGAACGACAAACAGAGCTATACCTCTTCAGTTGCTTCCGCTAGCCTCTTACACAAGAAAGCAGAAAAACTGTGAGTACACTGCTGAATTTTTTTGTTTTTGTTTAGTTTTCGAATTTGTTGAATTTTGTGATTTTTCTCGATGTTTTTTTTTGCTGCGAATTTGTGCGGTGAAGTTTTCAAAGCAGCCATCCCTTTAATCCGAATTTTCATTTTTAATGGCAACCTTTTCAAAATAAAATCGTCAACAACTTGTTCAACGTTGCGATTTTATGCTGGCGATTTATCTGTAGGCATTTCAGGTGGGGGTAATTTTTCAGCAATCCCAAACGTCCTGGTTATGGACGCAACGTTTGATCTACACGGGATCTTCAATCAACAATAAAGACTAAATCAATTTTGTTTTATTATCTTAGCTGTTGCCCATAATTAAAGGCGTGCAAGGTGGAGGGGGACCCAAATATCGCAACTTGTTCACCGTTTTCACTCTATGAAATCGAAATAACCGAAGAGTGCAATTAAATTGAAATTGGTCAAGTTGCCTAAGCATTGGCCTATAAATACGGTGTATTGTACCGAAATAAAAGCAGAATACAAACGCTGAACGGGCAACATGCCTTAAATAAAGTATTTGATTCTCGTAAACAACTGGGGCTTTTGAGCTGGGGACAATATCCCACCAGAGACATACAGTCTTTGAGGTTCGTGTTCGACCTGTAAGGAACTGGAACATAGTCTTTGAGGTTCGTGTTTCACCTGCAAGAAACACTGGTAGAGAAAGCCGTTCATACTTTTACGAGGAGGCAAATTTCCCTGAACGCAACACTACTTAACAGCGTGCGCACTATTTGAATGGCCCCTCATGGGTTGTGGTATGTCATTCCATAGGTAAAACCAATGTCCTAAAAGAACAGCTTAATACACTCACGAAGGCGGCTAGCATCATGATCAACTCAGGAATGTCTCAACCGGTTCTCTCAGAACCTTGCGTAAAACGTTCTCTTCTAAGTCACTAGAAAATTTTGCTGACACCTCTTCCTTAATCACCTCAAATCTTCCCCTATTTTTTCAAAACTACGCGCCTTTTCACTCATTGAAATTTCACACACTGCATTAGTCGATATCGATAAAGTAGTTTTCGAACCATCAAAGTTTGAAACGCAAGTTGAACAACCACAACGAATAAAATAACAAAGAAAACATCTGTCAGGTTAGACAATTGATAGATGTTAATTGAAAAACTTTATTTGTGATGGAAGTTCGTAAAACGCATATTATAAAAATTGATAGAAATTAAAAAAACAAATTTTAAAGTGCAAAGTGTTTTCAAATTGTTAAATGTGCAAAATAATGTGCATTGTTCGTCAATAGACGCTATTTCTGCTGGTTGGATATAATCTATAAAACTTTTTGGTAAATTGAAATTTAGTTTGAGATTTTCTTTCTATGTAGATAATTTTCAACGAAGGTGCATTGCGTAAAAATAAAACTGAGAAAGAAACTCACATATTTTGTTGCAATTTGTTCTGTGGTTTTGTGATATTTTCTATCAGTTGAATGTGTTTTGATTAGATTTCGATTCGTGATACATCGATCAAATTATGTCGTAGTCAATGGAAAAAATATCTACGGTTCAGAGAAAACCGTGACGTTTTTTTCTTTCGTTCTTCAAAGTTTTTCTTCTTATTTTTTTTTGGAAAAACAGCTTCGTCACGTTTCCAAATTCGTTCCATTATTAGAGACAAAGTGATTACTCCACATATGAGATACTCATTATGTTCCTTTACGGGTCTCGAACTGTTATCTATTGTTTATTGTGAGCCAAGAATTCGCTGATAAAACAAAAAAAAATGTCAAAGAAGAAACAAAAAGTAACTTGAACAAAGTTCTGGAGGCCACTCATATTAAATGAAAATTATAAAAAAAAAAATGTTTAAAGATTGCCACAACACACGTAAAATGATGTTTCATTGAAGCATAAAAACAGTACAGTCTTACTAAAAGTGTCATGAATGAAAAGACGAGTTTTCTACAAAAAAAACAGTTTACTTGAAAATGAAATTCAGGTCAGTTGTCTAGCTTATATATGGTAGAATATGGTGCAACTCGGCGAAAAAAAAAACATTATTCAAGAAAATGCATCTCAGATCAATATGGACGTTATAAATTAGTTGGTGGAATTATATGGTTGTGGGTATGGATAACTATTATGTATATATTGTAAATGAAAATTACTGGCTCGGTTGAGGTTTTGTGGACACCCCCACTTGGCCGATATACCGACAAACCTAGTCTCAAAATAGCATAGCACCCATTATCCATACTCCAGACGGTGTATAGAATTTTATTGTCTTATATAAGACGATGGATTGTATGCTACCAGCTATAAATGGGGAGAAATTATTTTTTGTTTTTGTTCTTTTCGTATAGAACATTTCGTTCGGTATTAAGTATATTAAAAGTTCAAAGTTCAGCAGCGCATTGTTTGCTATCGAATATGGTGTATGTGGAAATTAAAAACGAAAAAGAATTTATTTATATTGTGTCTCTCCACAATGCGCCTAATTAATGACCACTTTATCGGTGATCTGTACAATTTGCGCAATTTGGAAACACAACAAAAACGGACGAAATGAAAATATTGAAATTATCTCGTTACATTGTCAATATGACGTGCGACTCCAGTCCTTTGTTTTGTCGTTAATTAGGCCTGGTGATGCATCAATCCAAATGTTTTTGAAGTGTTGTTTTCCAGGCTTTCAACAAAAATTTTAATGATGCCTCCGTGAAGTGGTAGGCGAGTGCAGTTCCTATTCAATCACTTCATCAATGAAAATTTATCAGTGAATTTTCAGATTAATTTTGAAGAGAAATAGCTATTTGTTGACCGAGGGAAGAAGCGAAGTGTGATTAACAGTTTTTCTCCACGAAACAAAAACATCAATATGTTAAACTACTTTTCAAAACAAAAACAAATGTGACAGTTCGGGGAAGAAAATCTCCGTTTTCTTCTATCCTGTTTTGGCAGTGAAGAAAAAATATTTTTCGCCCGAGCTGTCACATAGTCCCTTCTTATTTTGGCAGGAAAGAATATAGACATATTCTTCTCCCAACTGTCGTCAGACGAAGTGTCAGGAAAACGTAATTTTCTCATGGTCCTTTGAGTGGTGAAAATAAGGTCAATCACACCTCACATATGAAAAGTCAATTTCCAGATAGAAAGAGTATCCTGTTCAACGGATCATACACATAACGGTGGTAGCGCGAACAAACGAGACAGAAAATCGCCTTTTTATACTTGGTTTTTGTTGTATAGTGTAGTGCTTTTTATGCGTAACCAAACCCAAACTCGTTCCCCCCATACACTGTGTGAATATTTCCCGAGTGAGCACTTGGAAAAACTGCATAAAAATGATGATAAAATAGAAAAGCAAAAATTTAAGCAGATTTAAATGTTTGATTGAATGAATGCAACTCGACAGACCTCGCCAGTATCATATAAATCTTGATTTGAATTCCTAAATTATTTTTTAACGATTCAGAATTACATTTTCAACAAAGCAAAATCAACAACTCACATGAACAGTTCGTATCGTTGAATCGTTCGTACCGTTTCAATGTCAAAAAGTTCTACCTTTTATACATTATTAATGAACTTCACGCGGTTCTTTCTCTTATCAGAGGCGTTATTATCTTCAAATAACCGAATTTAATTTTGCGTTTGTTCCCAATACTACGTCATTGTATAAGACCTCCATGGCTCGTGTACCATACGAGTATTGAACTCCCAACATTTGTCGAAGATATGTTCGGACGTCTGGGAATTCTCAAAGAGCCATTGAACATGAATCAACGATTTCGCAAGCCTGGGTTGATGTGACTATTTAATGGTCGACGTAATGGTACTGTACTTCGCTCTATCGCAATTTTACTTTGAAATGTTCTGCAAGTTTATTTGAGGAGACAGACTGACAGACGTTACTGTTGTAATATTTATCTAAACTGCAGGGGAAAATACCTACAAAATTATAAGCAATAACTGCTGATCGATGGTTTCCACAGAATTTCTGACTACGTTGACACTTTATGCTTAATAAAAACGGTGATTTTCCATTGTTAATTTGTTCTGCTCCATCAGAGAGTTGCTAATATGACGACTGGGTCGTTTCGACGGATAGAGGGAATATGTCGAATGACAGTTGGGTTTTTGAGAGAGAATTCAATAATACATTTTCGCTCAACCAATATCATTCGACATATTCTATCCGTCGAAACGACCCAGTCGTCATATGAGCATCTCTCTGTGCTCTTGAGATATTTCAGATTATATGTGGCATGATATTTGGGCTATCTACCAAAATATAATGAAATAAAAGCAAAGGTCACATGTTTCGCATGTATTTACATTGAGGAATAACATAATCGTCCACAGTGTTACCCCTCTGATGGAGTAAGCAATCAATGGGCCATGAACAGTGTTTGTTTCAAGTCATTAGTTTCCATCGGAAACAACAGTTTACTTCGAACTGTAATTTCATTTTCAACCCATTTTTTTACGCGGAAGCTACCGTAGAAAAAATAACAAAATATGCTTTCCACTTTATATCAAAATTGATACAGAAAATTCGCAACGATTTTAACGAAGTTTCATAGACACCATTTCCGCTAACGAGTTTTGATGCGACTGTATGGATCAGGTTTTTTTATTTTGTAGAGAAAACTGGCTTCATTTGAAGAATGCTGTGTCGCTTTAAAATCTTTTTTTTCTATCATGATGATGCCCTTGTATATTGTTGTACTGTCGATTGTGTATTGCTTTCCGGCATTTTTTACTGTCAGAATGGAAATTCTAATTTTAAAAATTTAACGAAATCTCGACGAAAT
Source organism: Bradysia coprophila (assembly GCF_014529535.1). Classification (NCBI taxonomy): domain Eukaryota; kingdom Metazoa; phylum Arthropoda; class Insecta; order Diptera; family Sciaridae; genus Bradysia; species Bradysia coprophila. The sequence goes on from NC_050735.1 coordinate 12,782,159, forward strand.
ACCTTTTCAGGCTTAGACTTGGATAACAATAGTACATTGAATGACAAGGGGCGAAAGTAAAAAAATTCAACCGTGTGCGAGAGTTGATGCCCGCGCCGAAGGCAAGGGCCTCAATCGCACAGGTTGAATTTTTTTACTTTTGCCCCGAGTCGTTCATACTATTTTTTTTGATACCAACATCGAAAGTTGATACGAATCGCAAACATCAGAACAAAATGTTGAAATATGAAGGCATTTAGCCAGAAAATGCGGGGGTCCAGGGGGCGGCAGCCCCCTGGCATATCAAAAATTTAATTATTTAGCCATCACAACAACAACACACACAAAAATTAACAAATAAATAACAAATCATTCAGCAACAAAAAGTATCAACTTCGTATGTTAATTTCAATAAGAGCACTGGCGCACGCTTTATTTCAATTTTGATCGCAGTACACTTATTGACAAGAGTCGACTATTACATTATGTAGTCGACTTTCGCATTATGTATATTGACTTTTTTTGATACCAACATTGAAAAATGATACTTTCGCCCCGCATATGAGGGGCGAAAGTAAAAAAATGCATCCCACGGGGAGAAAGTACTTAACGAAGAGCGAACGCAACTGAACGAACAGCGAAAGTGACTGACGTCACAGAAAATGAGAGAAATGAGTCGAGTTGTCAACAAAATCCGCTCATATTATGCAGAATACTTTGATCAAAATTGTAAAACACTGTGCGCCAGTGTTCTTATTGAAATTAGCATACAAAGTTGATACTTTTTGTTACTGAATGATTTGTTAGTTATATCTTAATTTTTGTGTGTGTTATTGTTGTGATGGCTAAATTATTAAATTTTTCATATACCAGGGGGCTGCCGCCCCCTGGCCCCCCGCATTTTCTGGCTAAATGCCTTTTTATTTCAACATTTTGTTGCGATGTTTGCGATACGTATCAATTTTCAATGTTGGTATCAAAAAAAATAGTATGAACGACTCGGGGCAAAAATAAAAAAATTCAACCTGTGCGATTAGAGCCCTTGCCTTCGGCGCGGGCTCCAACTCCCGCACACGGTTGAATTTTTTTACTTTCGCCCCTTGTCATTCAATGTACTATTCGCTTTATGTATTCTTTCTTTCTCCCCGCTCAAACACATAACTTGCATTTTTTTACTTTCGCCCCGGATTTCGAGGGCGAAAGTATCAACTGTCGATGTTGGTATCAAAAAAAATCTTTGCCTCTGTTAAATGCCACGATTCGACTCATTTCCAAGACATCGTCTACATATGGATGCAGTAAGCGTGTCTCAACAAAATCAATAAATGTGCCACTTCATTTGTGCAACGTATCCCCTGATGCTGTTCGATACAATAGTTATTTGTTCACCGAAACCACGGGAAAAAAATTGGAAATTCCATTTCGAAGGTGTTGTCAGCCTATAAAATGCAATTTCCAACCTTTTACCCGAGGTAAACACAAAGTTTTTCACAACAAAGGATTTCAAAATTTCACGACTATTTTCTTGTCTGCGTTGTGAAAAATCTATTACTTCAATAGATTTCTATATCGAGAGGTTATGCAGTAAAATTGGAACGTTCAGCGTATTTGGACAACTTTAAATTTTTAGTACACAAAACAAACTCTTCTAATTCGATGTTCTTTCAGAACCCAGATTCAAAATGAGCGATATTTCATCGTATATTCTAGTCGTCGTTGTTGACAGCAAATGCCTATAACTATATTTTTACATGTTTTACATTTATTTTCACTATTCGGTCTTGCACTGGTGGTTTCTCTGTTTCTTAACCGAAATATTCTAACCAAAGATGAATTTTGCTTAAGTTTTCAATGACAAAAAAGCCGAGTAACAAATTCAATTGTTTTCAATTAGAGTGTTCCATTAAAAAATAATGAACTTAGGAGCCGCACACAATCGAAAGTATATCTTCCATCATAAAATACAAACAAAGTATAAACAAAGCTTTGCTCTCAATGCAATTTATAGTTTACGTTTACAGATTCACCTTCAACTCTCTATTGTACACAAAATGTATATACAAACATAAACGAGAAATTGGTTTGGTTTGAAATTCTTCGCCAAAATCTTGTTGCCGATCTATAAATAGAATTCGCGAAGAAGAAAAAAAAACTGTTTTTTCGCTCAATTAATTTTCGCAAACCACCATGACCGATAACAACAAAAAAGAACTTCAAATTTGGTTTGGTTGTGTTGTAAATAATATAAAATGGACGTACACATTGTGGTTGTTAGATGTGTGTATTCGAATTATGTACATTTATTACTGTTGATTTCGTTGTTTTACTTGCATATTAATTACGCTTTTTTTCAGATGTTAGACCAATACAAGTTTAGTTGTGTTTATCGAATTTTTGAATTTAATTTTTCTGTATTAGTTTTGAATCGAGGGGGAAAACACTGGATGAATATTAGGTTTTTGCTTTTCGGTAGACTGGATGAGTTTCAGACCCACACCGTCTAGACTCCGGATTGTTTGTTTTTCGTTTCGCTAACCGATTTTGTTTGATCTTGTTTATCTGTTGAACTTATATTTCAATTTCAAATGTATCCAATTTGAATTGCTAAGAGTTGTTTTGAACTTCATTTCCGATTTTATCAATTTTATTTTAATATTTCGATATTTAGCAACGGCAAGAGAAATCGGTATGTGCGATTTTCTTATCTTTTGTTAGCTCAATTCCCGTCAGATACTATCGGCGATGATAGATTTGCCTCTCGTAGGTAAATTTGTTTCGATAGGTTTATTGCAGTGTAGCTTTGATGATTGATAGAGATCCATTAGAAAAACAAAAAATTTTCCTTCCTCTATAGACAGGCCACATTTAGCAACGAAAAATCTGCGCTCAGTGAGCATTCGACAATTCGTTACATGATTTCTGTAGTTCACACACTTCAGAGCAGGCGCCCCGACTTTCGTATTGAGTGTTGGATGCTCAAGTTCAGATTTCTATGAACTTTTGTTTCGAGCGTTGGGTGCTGTGGAACAAACAATTTTGGTTGTTGGGTGCTCTAGCACCCAACGCCACCTAGAAGTCGGCGCGCCTGCTTCAGAGCAAAACATTCTTTTAAACCAAAACGTACAGTCGCGGAAATCTTCATGTCAGTTAAATCCTAAAACCCGATTTTTCGGTGCCTTCACCATGTAAAATATTGTACTTAACTCGGACGGAAGAGTTGAAAAGACGTGGTTATTGACCTCGGCTTCAACACACTTCACGCGAAAACTCGACTTTTCAACTTTTTCGTTATTGCGACGTAAATATCTCTTTACATCCCGGTAATCAAGTAAAAATTTCCCGGTGACCAAAGACATTTACCTAAATTTTCGGTACATTTACCGATACATTATCCTGGTATCCAAACATTTTTGCCCGAACTAGCTGTAACTTGACGAAATCCAGTGGAACCATTTTTCGTTCTTTAACGATTTCTCAAACTGACTGACGTTACTGGCTATGTGGTTAAGTACCGAAGTACCAACCTTCCACCAAAATGATCTGGGTTCGATTCCCGAATTAGAAAAATTCGATAGTTTTCTCTATCGAGCATGTCTCACTTTTTACGTTATCTTAAGTTCACTCCGGGTAGTTTCGGTGTGTTTGGTAGCATTTTTGTGTATATTTACATATATCTAGCATACATTTACGCGAGATATCATTTACGGGACTTTATTTCCACAGAGAGAAAATATATAAAAATGCATCAATCAAGTATGCAAGATTTCGATTTTCCTTTATTCATTTTCCTTCGATTCTGTATTATGTCTACATATATGCATAGAAACATGACATTAGAGTTGCCTGTAATGATTTTAACAAAAGAAGATTGACTCGATTTTTGTGTGTGCATAAAGAAGATTGGAAAGGAAATATGAATTTCCGTTTCCATAAATTGCACTTCTATACATCTATAGTTGCTTTTCCATGGCCACTGAATTATTAATAATTATTCAATGCTCAAGTCCATGGCTTTTCTTCTCTCTATTCAAATCTTATGTACACACAGCATTCATTAATTGTAATATGGTAAATGCCATCAAAAAAATGGCTGCCCACGTTACATAGCATCTCACAGGTTTATCTCGGTTCCTTCTCCACCTACAGTTTTGTTCTGTTCTAAAATGTTGATTGTATGAAAAACGTTTTGTATACTTTCTAATGGGGCCGCTTGGGTGTCCAGAGATATAAAAGTTTGAAAGTAGTGTAACTCAAACATCCAACGGTGAAATTAGCCATATGCGAAACAATCCTCTAATGATTCAGAGTCGTCTACTTGTCCTAAATTGTTGCATTTATCGTCAAATTTCGAAATTGTTTTCAAAATTCTCCAAAATGACTTACATTATTACTGAACAATAAGTTAAAGTAGTCTAAAGAGCAATATTGCTTATAACAGGGGCGCCGACTTCTAAGGACATGTGAGGCTTGGGTACTACTACTCGGAGCAGTACCGGACTGGCTCGAAAAAGCCCATGCAACTCAATTTAAAAAGGCCCACAAATTAAAAATTCTCATACAAAAATCCAAAAGGCCCATCGGGAATTCCCCGAATTCACCATATGGCCAGTCCGGGCCTGACTCGAAGTTCAATTGATACTGGGCACTAGTACTTTTACTTTTACAGCAAAATGAATGAAAAGTCTATCGTGGGCACCACTACTCCAAATACAGGTCGGCGCCTCTGGTTTGATAAAACATCTGCTACTTCATTCAATTGATCATTTTACTAAGGACCACTAGTACATAATAATGAAATAAGTTGAGTTAGAGGTGCAATTTTTGCACAATGAGATCAGCGGAGGAAGTTCTTGTCAAATGTTTCATAAAAATGTCAATATCTTACGTCAAAATGTCAATTTTTTTAAGGCGGCGCAGCGAGACACCCTTAAAATCTTTTCATAAACATTTTCCGTCAAGCACATAGGGCGGATTCACCAGTGCTTTTAGTATATCAAACTGGTGCAAAGTCCCATTGCAAAAAACGTAGAATCAACAAATTAAATTTTTACTCCACAATACCATTCAACCTTAGAGTACCTTCGAAGTCTGCGCCTCTGATTGTAGCATAAAATCCAAGTTTAAAGATGAAAGTAGAAAGTAAAAAACAGAAAAGAACAAAGAGATAGAACACTTAGGGCTGTAGGTGAAATTATTCTATTTACTCAAAGTAATAATAGTCAGGAATTATATAAAGTTGCTCAGGGTGGCTGAAGGATTCCAGGATGGGCAATGCTCATTTTGACCGGTAGCAACTACTGCCCTGAGACCACATTAACCGGTCTTCGCTTATTGTTGTCATTGCTGTCGATAACGAATGATAAGTCTAAAGTGTTAACAAACTCGATAATCAGTTGCTCGTGTTGTCCGAAAATGACGGAAATGCCAGAAGTTCTCACTTAGCCTTGAAATACGGTATTGCAGCGTGGCTTGAACACTTAAATTTCAATACAATTTAATGGGAAATCTGTGTTTTGAACGCTTGAGCAACACCATTTCGTAAACCGAAAACGGCGCCCATGGACTAGCCTTTTGCTATTTAATATCTCTAAGCCAACCAAAATTCAACTCTCAATTTAGGATGCACTCTGAAAGAAATTTCGACAGCCAATTGAAAGCGACATTTGTTGCAAAACAAACTCATATCTTTTGCCAGTCGAAAATTATATCAGTCGATTATTACACTACAAAGAGATACATTTACAGAAACGACACAACAGAAAAAATGCCACCGTTATCAGTTTGTTCATATAATTCCAAAGAAAATGTTTGCATTTAAGACATAAATCTAATAATTTCAATTGCCTGTAAATATCGACAAATGTGAAAATAGTTCATTGAACATTGGATTGCACACCACTTTTCAATTGATTTTTCGTTGCAACTTAAAAATAGTGTAAACAATTTGAATTTTATATAAAATACAGCAGTTATGTTTTCATCAATTGGGAGTCAATTTCTGCGTTTGGTTGATTTTACTGACGTATCGGAACGTAGTCAATTTCGACATAAAGTTGATTTCAATGAGGTTCCAGAAAATACGGTACAGATTGGTAGTAAATTCCTACGTTTGGTCGATTTTAGTGACGAATCTGAATGTGAAAATACTGTACAGATATATGGCATTCCGAAGGCTGTGATAAGCGTAAGTTATCTATAAACAGAAAACTTATGATCCGAGTGCAATTCCATTTTTTTTTTCGATTATTACATTTTTGTGAGCATCTATACAAACTGTGAAATAACGGGAAGGCGGGGAAGGCAGACAAAACAGGCGCCCTTTCACATTGCGGTGACGATTTTGCTCCGAACCGGTAATCGGATGAAATATAGTTGTATAAACAAAGGGCAATTTATTGATACTCATAATATGTAACATGGAAGAAATAGTAAGACACTGATTGCCATTCGTTGTGCTGGGTCTTCCGTGGTAACAATAGAAGTTATACGAAACTCATTTTAATACAATTTCAATACAGAATAGAAAAATATCGAGTTTAATTTAAATTTGTCACAGATAGTCAGGCCCGAACTGGCTGCAGCGATGCCACACGAGATTTTTGATTTTCTTGTATGAACGAAGGGTCTTTTACAAATTATTGGGCATTCAACGCCCGAAGGTCTTTTGGGTAGCCCGTCCGTCCCTGCAGGCAGAACTCTTTTGTAGTGATTCTTCCTTTAAAATTTTTTATTTTACTAAAACTTTCACAAAAGTTGACCGTGTCTTCATATGCAGTATACCCAAGTTTTCGAGTAATTTCATATGGAACAAAAACTCATTGATACAAAAAGTAATCACGTTTAGCGCCATCCCAATTCCACACTTTATGCCGAAAGTCAACCAAAAAATACGAAAATATAAGCGATTTGCATATCTAACTCACACCTACATCCACACGATTTGCCAGACTTCGGTATTATCACATTTAAATCGAATGCAAAAAACCATTTTTTTTGAAGAAAAATAAACCTGAATTTTGCATAAACGATGATGGTATAGAGCAACGTGTAGTACTGACAACAGAATTTTTAAACCAATACCAAACACAAAATTGCCTTACAAATTGGTGCTAATAAAACGAACGACATATGAACGATTATTGTAATACATTGTTGCAAAAACATTGTATATAAAATGCACAGTTCATAAACTTACAGCACATCTACGGCCATGGACTCATCTCTCATTCCTTTTGCACACAATAATAATAAGACATTCGATTTTTATTTGTTTCTCTTTTTTTTCATGCGGTTCGACATAATTGATTGTGGAGTTATGCATAGAGAACTTGCAATTTTAATAGAAATTCAATGAATTCCGAATCGATTATTTGCATATTATACATAACGTCGTGTCCGATAAAATCCATTAAGCATTTGAGAGACTGCAGTTCATTTTTTTTTTGCAAATGTGTGTTCGGTTTTCTGGAGAAATTAAGCAAACTTGACCGCAATAATATTGTACATACATATGAGCCAGTTGCAATTCGTATAACCTTCATGCGAAATGAATTACACATAATAGATTATAGCGAAAATTATTAGGAATAATATTTGAGTATTACACTCGATTTTTATGATTTAATACTGGTGCTTGCTCTGCTGGTACCCGATTATTATTTATGTAAAAAAAATTGCATTCAAGATAAATGTTTGACATTGTAAGTCAGTCGTGACGATTAATTGAACTTACTGGCCGAGACATAAAAATCCGATATTTTCGAGATTAGGTCACTAGCCGGCAACATTGAATTTTTAAATTTTATGTAATCGAACGTTCAAAATTAAATACAGTCGACGTCTGCGATATTCAGACATGAATTTGCTACATCTGTTTTATAGCTGACCCACTCGCCACTCATACAAACAAAACTGATTATACGTCTCTATCCGCACTTGCGTGTCACTATTTCACCCACATAAACAAAAGTATAATCAAATCACATTTGTTTGTATTGGGTGATCAGCTGTAAAACAGATGAAGCAAATTCATGTCTAAATATCACTGACGTCACTTGTATGTTTTACGACAATGAATACGCACATCGTATGCAATGTTTACAAATGCTGTCTCGCTTCTCGTTTGATATATGAGTGTTATCACTTTGCGTCGCCATATGGAATTACTTCGTCAGATATGCTTCAAAACGCAATAAATTTGCTACGTTTTACAGACTTTGTGCCGAACCGGTAAATAGGCAACCGGTAAAAATCGGTAATACCGGCATTTTGCTAACCGGTTTACGGTAAAGATTACATATCAGTTCGAAATAGTGCCGTCATTATCGTTATTGCCCTTATTTATGAGCTAAAAATAAAGATGGAACCTTAGATAATTTAGCGTTCGTTTACTTAAGATAAAAAGTCACTTTAAAATAATCCCAAAAGTGACTTTCCCCTTTCATACATCTAAATAATTGTTAACGTTGCATGTGTAATGAGCATTTATTTATGGTTAATGTGAAGTTAAAAAAAAACATTTGACCCCGCTATAAGCCGAACAATCAGCCGTTTTTTTGCTGTATAGAGAAACATTTTTACAACATTTGTTAGGGAGATACATTTTTGAGTACGCTGTAACATAATTAAAGTAAATAATATTTACTGCCTGTCCCGTGCGAAACGTGACCATTACATATCAATTTGCTCCCTATGGAAATGATGCATTTCATATCAGGTGGACTATTTACGGTTATTTTCTTCATTTTTCTATGTGAAAATCAACTTTCGCATTGGGCAGGTAGTACACCAGAATATATTTGATGTGGCGACGTACTTTGGAAACAACTTTGTGATACTCGAAAACTCATTCGTGTGCTTTACTCCACTTACTTCGGTAACTGTTTTTCGATAAGTGCAGTCTACACTTGTCGCAGAGACAGTTACTGCAGCTTATTGCTCAAAAATACACTTGCGAATTTGATTTTATCATAAAAGTGTTAGCTCATGTAATGAAAAACCTTCGCAGCGAGCAATGTAACGTACTTTTACTCACTACACACCCAGTAAACTAAGTCATTGCTTCATTGATAGAAGCTTTAAGACTCAATTCCCGGGGGAATAAGTGCGTCGAGTAAGTAAAATAACCTAAGTAATTGATTGAAACTTTGTGTCTCACCATGGGTAATGGCACCCTCACACTTGACAAAATAAAAAGTACGAAACGAGGACATAATTTACTACTGCTGATAAAGTCTTCCTTACAAGAATGAGTCCGACTGGTAGAATCTGACAACATGAAAAATGAGCTCTGTAGCGAATTATCTATTAATGTGGTTGTATCCCCGTACACCGGAACATAAACACTCGAATCATAATTGTTTTGTTTGAATAAATATTGGTTCGGAAGCTGAAAAGCTTAATTGAGTTTGTCGGAGCTTATTTCTAAATTTAGCATAAAGAACACACAAATCACTTGACGCAAAACGTTAAAGCAGAAAGGAAGACACAAATCTGAATTAAAATTTTGAGTATTTATCTTACCTACAAATGTTACAGCCACTTCATAATACACAGAATGTTCATAATACATTCAGTCGATGACAAAACAGAAAATGTTTCTTTTGTCATTACAATGTTCGAAATCATACATATAACAGTTTCGCTTTATAAGTTGTATTAATAGAGATTCAGATGATTCGTTTGTATTCCTGTCTCCACCCAACTCGGCGCCTCTTACACATTGAATACGTCTGAATTGTCTGTGCTAAAACTTTTCCTTCTGTTCGATTTACAGGGCATGGATACTGATGGCTCACCACTATCTTCGCTATGCATGGTTCGGGCAGCTGAATTGTTTCCGAAGCCAACGCTGGAAAAAGAGGATGACGTATTGCAAATACCACTAACCGAATGTAAGTTCGTTTATGATTTGAAACATTTATGCTGTCCGCGGAGCGTTCGTCCCTAATTGATAGACGATAATGAATCAATTGTTTCAGTGGCTGGTGAATCGGTAAAATATTTAGGACGCACAGACGACGGTGTATTAGCATTATCAAATTATCGAATCTTTTTATCCAAAAAATCTACGAACCCTGAGACAACAGTGTCAGTGCCTCTAGGACTCATAGAATCAGCTATCACACAAAATCTATTTCATTTGTTGATTAGTTGCAAAGATGCTAGTACAGTGAAGTGAGTATCACACTTGGAACTAACCATTCTTACCATTCAGTAAACATAAATCGTTTTATGCAGATGCTCATTCGCCACATCTGAACAATGTTCCGAATGGCAACGGCGAATTACACTGTCGGTAGGCGTGCCCACAAGTCTTGAATCAATGTTTGCATTTCCATTTTATGCCTGGGCGTCGGAACATCCGCCCAGTACGGATAATGAGTGGTCTGGCCGACTATTAAGAGCATCGAGAATTGACGAAGACTTCCGGAAGGAAGTTAAGCGTCTGGAGTTTGACTTGCATGGCGCATGGCGCATTAGTCACGCCAATGCCGATTTTAAATTGTGTCCATCATATCCACGTTTGTTGTTGGTACCGGGTTGCATATCCGAAGATACATTGAAAAGTGTGGCGAGTTTTCGTAGCTCTCGACGAATACCGGCTGTAGTGTGGCGACACAAAGCTTCTGGTGCTATAATTGCCCGATGCAGTCAACCGGAAGTTGGCTGGTTGGGCTGGCGTAATGCGAATGACGAGCAGCTATTAAAGGCTTTGGTAGAAGCTTGTGGTTACGACAGTGGCGAACCACAACGACGAATCAACTTAAAATCGAGTCAATCGAGTGATAGTGCACCGTCAAGCCCAGAAGGCAGTCATGAGGAGGTTATGGTGGACGAGTGTAAGGTAATAGTTTGCGAAATCATGCAAAACAGGAGCTTCAATAAAAATTTAAGAAGAATTTTCAGAAAATCCTCATAGTTGATGCACGTTCCTATACGTCAGCTGTTACAAATCGGGCTCGTGGTGGCGGATGTGAATGTGCTGAATATTACCCTTGTTCGGAAATTCAGTTTATGAGTCTCGGCAACATTCATGTGATTCGAAAGAGTTTCCATGCACTCAGGCAGCTTTGTGCGTCACCGCCCGACATACCAAAGTAAGTCTGAAACCCAAAAATGTCTTTCTATGGGAAACATTCTCAACTTTCAATGGATCGTTTTTCAGTTGGCTCAGTCTTCTGGAGCGTACGATGTGGTTTCAACATATGTCAGGTTTGTTGGCAGCTTCAATGACAGTTTGTCATACAATCGAACGACAAGGTCGACCGGTCCTTGTGCACTGTTCCGATGGTATACTTTATCAATGCTTTGTTATCGAAATTTGCCTAACTTAACGCCCTCAAATTATTAGGCTGGGATCGCACACCACAGATAGTCGCCACCGCTCAACTTTGTCTGGATCCGCATTATCGCACAGTCGAGGGTTTCCGTGTGCTAGTCGAACGTGAGTGGCTCTCTTTTGGCCACAAATTTGCCGATCGCTGTGGTCACGGCCCCGGTGCAGACGAAACGAATGAACGATGTCCGGTGTTTCTGCAATGGTTAGATTGCGTTCATCAGATTCACAAACAATTTCCGTGCAGTTTTGAATTCAGTATGGGCTACTTGGTAAATGGGATTTAAATGACATGTCCGGAACCAGACGGTTAATTTGTCTCCTTTCCTTAGATAAAATTGGCTCAGCATTCACACTCGTGCATATTCGGCACATTTTTATGTAACACAGTCAAGGAACGCACAGAGAACTCCATCTTCGATCGAACATTTTCGGTGTGGCCATTTCTGTCGGCTCCAATTTACAAAAATCCATTGTATGTAGCAAATAGGGAGCGAGTGTTATGGCCCGCACACAACGTAAGAGATCTGGCACTTTGGAGTGAAGTGTATTTGGGCAGTCTGGGTACACCAAATGCGTCCGACTATCCGCCCAGTACGAATGACGTTCAAGAATCGAAAAGTCCATTGATCAAGACACGATCGTACGGAGATTTAATGTCAATCGGCGGGAACTACTTTGGACTACAGAGGCGATCGAGTGATCCGAATATGACAGCGGAATCGCAGTAAGTCTTTCGGATTAATCAAATTAGGTTTTTTAATGAATTCTCTTCTGGTTAGACTTTTTGTGTGTGAGCAGCGATCACACACTGACACGAATAGCGTAATTCATCCATCTCTTACCGTTTCAGTTTTAAAATACATTTACCATCGGATCCATCCATTGAAACAATGTCTGACTGTGGTATTCCATCCGACCAAGCCATTTCCAACTACTACAGCGAACTGAACCATCTCACCCAAGAGCTGCAAGGTTCCACTACTGATCTTGGTGTGGCCGTCGATAAAATCGGACTTAACGAAAATGCACCTCACGATTCCACAAAGACATATTATGCAACCGACGAACATCGTGCCGAACCGGGCGCTTTCTATGAGGTGTCTAGTCCATTTTACAATAGTCGTATGAACGAAAACATCGATCACATTTCGCAATATGTGAGCGATGTGCATAAAGAAACTGTGTTACTGACTCATAACGGACAACAAAGTGATGCTAGCGCCGATGAGACCGATGGCGATCGACTGAATGGCGGTGATTTTAGCAGTTTGAACATGTTGCATAGTGTTAATTTGCAGAGTGAGCAATAAATGGACAGCTTGGATTGGAAGACCAACGAAATAAAAACATTTTTTCTTATTTATTTTGCAGATACATCACAGAGTAACTCACCGACACCGACAACAGTGGCACAAAACCTATGGCATGGCAGCGTTGAAACCAGTACAGATACGTTAGTCGAAAGCAGTACATTAGTTCCTATTGAGCATTACACCTTGACAACCGATAATATCGCATCATCTGCCTCAAATTCATCAGTAACACCAGCCGCAACATCCAATGGCCACTCCAATAACCATTGCGATGACATCGTTGACGACGTCAACTCGAACTTAGACTTAAATAATTCGAAATTACATAAACCAAATAGTGATTCGCGTAATGTGATCTTACCGGAAGTGCACGGTGTAAAGCCGAAAAGTTGGACCGGCAGCAATCAAGTCAGTATGGATGAAAGTATTTTAATGCAACCGGAACATCAACGGATGGAAATTTCAAACAATGGACGGCATGACAACCTACCGTCGAATCCGGTACCCACGCATCGACGCAGACGTAATTCCTCAAACTCTAGACAAGAGACTAGTCCAAACAAATTAGTTAATGGAAGGTAAAATGGACTGACACGTCCTGTCGTTCATGTGCGGCCGAGCTAATTTCCAACTTGTTACAGTATATCTCCCAGTGCCACTACGAATTCGAGATCTACGCCGGGTGCAAGGTCATTGCCATTGACACCGCCTGGCGTTTTGGAACGGCCAAATGCAGCTATATCGTGTCCAGACGGACTCGCTCATGCTCTCAGCGAACAAAACTTACGGCTACAGCAGATTGTTTACGAACATAAGGTGCTGTTGTCAGAGACTAATCGAGATGTTGATGGATTGAACTGAATTTTTTGTGTTCATTTTTTCAGGTACGAGAAGAAGCTTTACAGCGAGAATTGTACGCAACACGTATTGAGTTATTGAAGAAAACGCAGAATCAGTATAACAATCAGCAGCAGCAATTGGTCGATGATCCGGTAAGTACTGTCTGTTTGGATCGAACTTTTCCGAATTTTCTTTATTTCTTTTTTAATTACTCATTCCCGTAGCTTCATAGTTAGTAGTCCGTCGTTCCACTCAATGCAATTGTAATATATTCTACCACACATACACTTTCCTTTTAATTCAATTAATTGAGATTCGATTTCCTGCTTCAATTTTCTTTTAGAGGCTGCAAACACTATTTGCACTAGAGGTTTTTATGATGTTAAGTGTGCCGATGAATAATTTCGTCTGACGACTTTTTTGCTAAAGAATTCACTGACAAACGTAGCACAAAAAGACAATTGTCTAACAAACGCCTTTCTCTTTGTTGTCACTGAACCCACTGATTCCCTATGCTATAGGTCTTTAAACCTACTGTTTCTTACACTGTTAGTCGGTGATTTTTATTGTCATATGTCCTTGTGTACATAGCCTGTTCCATAGCACAATTGTTTCGAGGTCCAAATTAGACCTCTGTGCTTACTTAGGTCAAATGTATGTTACTTCAGCTAGAAGGCATATTTTGTCAAGACCTTATACTATTGGTCCTATAGTATTCAAGGTCGGGTTTGTGATTTCAAGATCGTGCGAATAATGTAATCTCGTTCACAAGATGATGTTATTGTTCCAGAAGGCGACAAGGCTTTTCCTTAAGTCAACAGTCAGGGAACAATATATTGTTGAGTCATAGCAATAACATACGAATCTTCGATTTGATGGACTTTACGTACATTAAACAACGTGATACTACTTCTGAGAGCCGTTGGTAGCAGGGCTTAATAAAAAAAAATCAAAATTTTTTAAGAAATTTGAAATTTTTAAAAATTTTCAAAAATTCCTAGAAAGTCTTTAGGCCACGGGTGAAGGTGCTTACTGCTTACATCACAAAACATTGTGTGATAGTTAACACCTTTACATGTTCTTTTTGGAATTTCTTAAAGATTTCAAAAACAAGTTTTCCCAATAATAACCTGTGATGGTTTGGATAGGCACTACCATCACATGATGCAGTTATTGCAGCACTATAATAATAATATTGTGATTTAATCAATAACATCGTATAGATGGATGATATTAACGTCTCGTCAATATTATTAATTCTATCAGTGAACGATATCAACGTAGTCGTGGTGTTGTCAGCAGAAATGTTTGTCTCATTTCCCATACACGACAGCTATACATTGAGCAAAACATTCAATAATGATAGGTTAAACCACTGTCATGGTACAAAGAACTTGCGATAAATTTCATTTTCTCACTTTCTCACCAAATTATTTCATTTTATCGTAGTCTGAAGATGGATTACTTTGTGGAATATAACGTGAAGACTCTAAAGACGTCATTGCTCTCGAGGATTCATAGAAACATACCACTCCAGCTGGAGCATATGTAACTCCCTCTCTCTGTAACTAACAAGGTTTTGTAACCCAGAAGAACATATTACTATGGAAGACTATTAACTTACAATGAATCATCCGTAGTATAAAGAAATCATAACCCTCGAAAAACCTTTGCTATGAGAACTGTTGATATGAAAATGTTTCCTTTGTCAACGGAGCATAGGCAGACACCTTTTTCTCGAGTAGTTATCTAGAGAGACATCCTCCATTTAAGAGCTACTCGGTCCGGACATTTTTCAAACATTTTCACTAAATGTATATCACTAACTCCCGAATGAATCGACAACCATTAAATAGTATTCTTATTATACGATTGCCCTACACCAATTTATTGCATAAATCTGATACCATAAATTGCTTGTTTTTCTTTTTTTTTTCAAAAAAGGAAGATGTTGTGAGCGATGATTTTAATTTTACACATTCTGACTGTGGTTCTTCAGTAGGAAGATGCTCAATCAGTCCTCAACGTAATGCTAGTTTTTTATCGGTGGTTAGTTAATTTTATTTTCTTTTTTTATTCACCGTTTTGTTTGATTGCAACATTCAACACGAAATGCAATTAATCTCTCATGGTATTTTATAGTTCAAAATCTCTTTCGATCAGAAACGTGATGTCAAAAAATTCTCATAAATATTCGTTGATTTTCGGAAATTTCGTGCAGCTAACTTATTTGGGTGATGCTTATTCAAACCGAAACGAAAAACAAATTATTTCATTTAATCATCTGACGTTTTGATTTTTGCGATAATTTTGGTCATACTGAATGTACTTTGTATTGTACCACTTACAAACGGCAAGAGTAACGCAATATAATCGATAAATCTATTACTTCAATTGTTCAAAGTATCTCAAACCTCACTAGTTTTGAGGGATTCTTTTGAAAAACAGCCTGCCGAAATCGGACGCATTTTATATGTGCCTAGAAAGGTATTCGACCCTAGAAGCCAAAACCACTATCAAAAAAATTCTTCAGAGTTTGTGTGGCCGGTGAAAGGTGATCAAAAACCGAAAACTTGCACTTTTCTTACAAAAATTTCTCCAGTTACACGAGGGTCATTTATTTAAATTTGTTATTTAAAATTGTTGTATTGCTTGGCCAATAGCACGAGGGT
This sequence comes from Bradysia coprophila, assembly GCF_014529535.1. Classification (NCBI taxonomy): domain Eukaryota; kingdom Metazoa; phylum Arthropoda; class Insecta; order Diptera; family Sciaridae; genus Bradysia; species Bradysia coprophila. The sequence continues at coordinate 12,798,304 of NC_050735.1, forward strand.
CGTGTGGGTTGTCATTAGAAAGGTAATCACACGTACTATTGAGCCGAATAGGGACTTATGTGCAGTTAAAGTTTTCAACCGAAGACTTACACTGTTCTTACTGAAATTTCTCGAGGTACACAAAGCGTACATGGTCGTGTAGGGTGTCATTTGACAGGTAATTTAATGTGCTTTTGGGCCAAATAGGGTCCTATGTGGTTTGGATGCATCTATGATGAAATGTTTGGGTGTACACATTTCCCCTGTACGGCTCGTGTTACTGGAGAATTTTTTTTAAAAGAAAAGTGCAAGTTTTCGGTTTTTGGTCACCTTTCACCAGCCACACAAATTCGAAGGTTTTTTTTGAAAGTGGTTTTGGCTTCTAGGGTCGAATACCTTTCTAGGTACATATAAAAAAGTCCACTGGAAAATGCGTCCTATTTCGGTATTTCGGATAAAATCTAGATCTCATCCCTTATTTTTGTCGTCGGTGTAGACGAACAGATCGGTCCTTTCTAAAAGATGAAGTGATTGTCTATGACCAATACCCTATGCTATGACAAACAGGGTTCTTCAATTTTATATTGACAATACGAAGCCGAAATGAACTTTTGCGGTACAATCATTATGAACTTTGTTGACGAGATGACAAGATTTTCCTTAGCGGGAAAACGTGACCTTCACAAACTAATAGATTTCAGTTAATTTTCGATGTAAATCGAATACAGTTAAAATCAACTGTGTGGCTGGGTTACCAAATTCAGATTACTTTCAGTTTTTTTTTGCACCTAATTTGATAGAATATTTGTTCAAAAACAACTCGTCCTGCCATGCCAAAAAATGCAGTTACAGTGACTAACATTCAAAAACCAGTCCATCTAAGAAATTTTAGTTTTTCGATAGTTTTGACATTTCCCAGTGTTTGAAGCGTCAAAGAACATTAATTTAATAGCTTCTGTTCTTCGGTCTTTCTATCGTGTATGAGTAGGAAAACCAATAAGCACACCAATGGCATTTGACTGTCAAATTTTGACATTGTGAACACTGCGGCTGGTTTTTGAATGTTAGTCACTGTAGTTTATTGAAAATATTAATTGTGAGGTTACGTAATGCAAACTCTGTCCCCTTAAATAATGCTCAGCCAATTGAAATATTTTTGTATGCCGCATGATCAATGTTATACTTACAGTTTCTACTTAACTGCATGGATATGTTCAATGTATGTACAACTATGTACATTATGACCGATGTATCACTTTTAAGATAATTTCTTTGCAATTTTCATTATTTTAACCAAATTAATTTCTCGTAAACCTTCATCAAAGAGGTCATCCGTAAATGTCGATTTTACAGTATTTTAGGCGTTAAAAACTTTCCTATCCTCGTCCATTATTTACCAGTACCTTTAACAAGATCAATCATATATGTTGATCCTAGTCCCAACCTTCCTTTCTAACCGACGTCGTTTATAGATGACCTTAAATTTCGACGCCAAAATTAAAAACATTTCTCTAGAAAGTACTTGGTGAGAAGCAACAAAATCTCCCATTAAAAATTTGTATTTTCGATCGGATACTTCAAAACGACAATACATTTGCTTTTTGAATTTTGATTAAATTTAAACAAAAAAAAATAATTTAGTTTTTGTAACGTAAGCGCTAATTGTCCATTGTTTTCTTTTGCATTTGGCCTATTAAATCGAAAGACTTCTCTGCTGGATAATATTGAAAATTCATCGGTATGTTCTTGGGAAGCTGTTGAAGATCGTAACAGTGCTCAGTCATCGTCTGCCGGAAATTTAGCCAGCAGCGTACTTTGGGTACCCGATCACTGTGTGTCAAGGTGCACGGGTTGCCAGACCGAATTCTGGTTGGGACGCCGAAAGCATCATTGCCGGTATAAGAAAATTACGCTCAACTCTTTTTCTGAGGGTATAACGTTTAAACATAAAGAATGCCTTTTTAGATCGTGTGGACAAATATTCTGTGCCGATTGCTCAGAGTTTTGGGCAGCATTACCGGACGAGCGGCTTTATCAGCCGGTTCGAGTGTGTGGTCCATGTTACCACAGTGTGACAACAAAAATTCAAGTAAGATGCACTTTTTCTTGCGGTTGTATTTTTCGGCACCTACTACTCCATTGTATGTTAGGAACGCTAATAGAATTTAGTGGAAGAAAGGAGTTTTATCACCACCGCCTATGCTTCCTGCGTATTTGTGTTTTATCCTCGGATTTATCAGCTGTGATGGTTTATTTGAGCGCAAACTTGTAGCGAACGTCGATAATAATGTTTCACGGAAACGCTATCATGGCACAGCTAAACGATAATAAGCCATGCGTCGCTCATATGCCGGATTTTGCAGCCAATTGAAAACTTTCCGTAAGAGTCGTAAAGAATCGAAATTCTTTTCTTTTTAAAGAGAAATGGAAACGAAGAAAAATTCTTCGATTTTCCGACAAAATTTTTACTTTTTTAAGGGGACTGCATGTCTCTGGAATTGGGGCTTGTTATTACACTCACTACTCTCTATTGTTGGAGATACTTATTGTGGAACTGACAAAATGGCCGCATGTACGAGGTCAGGCTCACTGGTTCATGTGGTTTCATAGAAAAATCTAAACGTCTCGTCAAACCTGGACCTTGGTCAAGGTCCTGAACACCAACTGGCCACCCGTAACTTCTTCAAAGATTCCAGATTGTGTCCCAGTCCTTAGTGTCCCCTTATCTGTTGTTCTTGATCATGAAAATGAATGCTGAATGTTTAAAAGCACTGAAGTACTAGATGCAAGTACCGACATAAATGTATACCCTTTATGGCAGAGTGTCCATGCGTAACCCCGACCTAATTATATAATCACATCCCAAACTATTTTATCCCTGCCGAAGATAAAAACGTTTCCATTTCATTTCCAATTAATTCAGCTACAACAACAAAATCGAAACAATAATCTCCAACAACAAGTGAATCCGATACTGGGTCATCCGAGCACACAAACGCAATCAACACAAAATCAGTATCAACCAAATAACAGTACCTCAATGGAGCCTTGCAAGCATGCTGCCGTTAGTTCAACAAATGACCGGGCACCGATTAAGGCTACAACCGCTACAAATTGAGATTGAAATTAGGACGATTTTTAAGAGGGAAACTACGATGAATCCATTCAGTCGTATGTGTAACATAGACGATGAATAAGATAATGATACCAAAATGATGCATATAGATGATATAGGAAATACGAATTGAATAATAATTGTAGGCGGTATAGCAGTGCAACAGAAAGGTAGGAAGCGAAAGAGAAGGAGAGATAAATGTTTTCACGTCTCTTTTGACAATGTTTTATTATGATTTGTGTTCAATGAGTGCTCGTCTTATTTGTGTTTGTAAAGCGAACAAAACAACCGCCCTAAATATAATGTAAAAATAAAATTAAAAAATGAAAAAAAACTATATTATGACTCATTTTATTTATGTACCTACTATGTATAACACAACAAAAACAAAAGATTTAAAAAAAAACTCTATCAATCATGTCATAATCATGTTCGTCTTTACCCTACAAATATCTTACCTATGTGTAACATGATTTCTATGTCAAAACTAAAAGACGAAACCTCAGAGTTGATGTGTATAATAAAATAAATAATTAATGAAAAGAAAAATAACAAAACGGAAAAAAAAAATAAGAAGAGAAAATCATTAAAATGAATAGCGTATTAGTGTTAAATAATTTAATAAAATATGCAAACCATAAGCCAAGCTAAAGAAACATGAATAAAAAGTTACAAAATAAGAGAATGAAAATTATATTGACAGAAAGTAAAAAATGGAAAAGAAATAATTGCAAAAAAAAGCTTTGTATAAAGAGTAAATTACCGAGTTAAAATTCACAGTATAAAATATTCTATCTAAATTATTATTCGTTAAGTTGATACTCTTAATAGAACCAAGAACCCACGCGTGCACATCAGTCCATCTTATAATGTCACCCTTTGAAACCTATGTCATATTGTTACATTACCCGATGCGAAAAACATTTTAATAATACGACTTTTATTTTTGACTGCTGGAACACCACGAGGTGAATCTGATCTCCTACACTTTCTCATTTTCCTGATTTTTTCAGTAACCCTACTTTCTGTCTGCCTTTGTGCATTGTTTCAATCTCCTGTAGATCGCCTATGAATCTTTGATGAATCGCTGATCAATATTCGGTAAGTTGTCAATGAATCTTAGGTGAATCGTCGATGAAACTCTGCTGAATCGTCGATGAAACTCTGCTGAATCGTCGATGAATCTACTGTGAATCGTCGACACATTTCCAGTGAACCGTCGATGAATCTCCAGGGAATCATAGATGAATCTCGCGTGAATCATCGATGAATGTCAAGTGCATCGTCGATGAATCTCGAGTGCATCGTCGATGAATATCGAGTGCATCATCGATGAATCTAGAGTAAATCATCAATGAATCTCTAGTGAATCGTCAATGAATCTCCAGTGAATCATCGATGAATATCCAGTGAATCTCCAGTGAAGCATCGATGAAACCTTCAGTGAATCATCGATGAAACCTTCAGTGAATCATCGATGAAACCTTCAGTGAATCATCGATGAATCCTTCAGGCGTAGAAAAACATAATTCTCCGCACTATCTTTGAGAAATCGTTAAAAACTTTAAACTATTTTTTGCGTACATCACCCGGTGACTACACCGACACTGTAAGAAGGGTAATATCTATTGAGCGATTTAAACGAACAAATCCAATTCAAAGACTGTTTTTCAAAAGTTTTGAATTTTTGAATTTTTTGAAAAGATCGATTTTTTACGGGCTGCGCCATAATTGTGAGCAGTCTTTTTTGTCGCATTTACAATAAAAACTTCTGTTTTTCAAAATGTTTATTCGAAATTTCATAAAAAGAATCCTAATATCAAAAATTAGCCTAGAAAGTGGTCTTTATTGGAATCTGAACTCAATGAAGTCAAGAATGTTTCTTTCACTTTTAAATTAACATTTTGGCAATTCATTCATCGGTCATTTTGGTTTTTCAAAAATTTGATTAAAACTCCTTAATTTCACCTTATTAGGTTTTTAAAACCTCTTAAAGTCCTTAATAATGATGACTAATTTTCCATGGGAGCACTGAAAACTTTTTTCGTTGATTACAAATCAACGGTAAATTTGGTAGATTTCATTTCCACTGCAATACCTTCAAATTAACAAAGCGTGACAACTGAAATTTCTGACTTTTCGACTCGTCAAAATCGTCAGATGCAATAAATGCACTTTCAACCGAGCGATCAAAACCAAAAGTCGTAGAACAATAATGTTCTCCGTATCGGGTAATGTAACGATCAAACATAGGCTGCAAGCCGTGTCCTTATATGAAGGACTGGTATACACGCATGGTATCTCGGTCTATAAATGTGTTTTTGTTTTTAATTTTAAACAAATTGGCACATTGAAAAATTGTGTACAGTTTTTATTGCGTGGTTTTAAGCTGAAACAAAATACAAAAACTATATTTGTTGACAAGAAAAGATAAAACTTTTCACCAAACAATTTATGTGAAAAAAATGAAAAAGCGAAAATTTTTGGTAATTTCATTGTGAGACAGTTGGGTAATTTCATATGCAGTGACAAGATTCTTTCAAATATTTTTTAACATTTTGTTAGAGAAAGAGTTTCGCCAAAAACAAGTCCTTGCTCATCAACTTAATTTTTGTATTTTACCAAACATTTGAGTCGTGTTTAAATGATGAATTATGAAATTTCGGATCTCTTGACCTTTTTTATCCTCGCCGTTATAACACTGTATTACATGTTTCGTCCGAGAACCATCAATAGTTCAATGGAATTCATAAAACTTTGTCCGCATTGATCATGTTTTTCAGGACTTTCTACTCTGATTGTCAGTTTCTTTCGGTTGATCGAAACAAATTACATTCTAATAACTTCAGCTGCTGGCTGGTCTATATTCATTTCTAAGAAAAGTACGTCAGGATGATCAACATTTTATTCGTAATTTGACTGACGGTTTTGTAAAAATATTCGATTTGGTAGAGCTACGGGAAATGTTACTAATTCCTAAACTACAAATTCTGTGACAGATGCAATGGCTACCGACAACACTAAACAATGCAGCTGCTGTATTGCAGCTCAAGCTATCTTTAGTGATGGAATATGTTTAACAATACAGATTATGTAATTAGTTCATTTGTCCTTTGACACAGTTCCAGTTGTTATTGGAATGTTACACGGATTGAAAAACGACTTCATCTAGCACAAATTAAAACCTTGGACATACTTGACATTGCCATGTGTGCAACATAGAGAAACTTTATTTCCAAAGCCACCGAAACCCCGTTCTCCCACCCACAATGTAGGTCCTACATATAGAGCCATGTGGTACATTTGACTCAGAATGAATGGAAGAAAGCTACGGACTTTGTAGTTGACCAAATGTTTGCATTCAAATCTCGATTCAAACGGAACTTAAAGTAATAAACTGAAACCTTAAAGATTATTTTGAGCCAATAGCATAAGTTCGATAAATTAGAACCGAGGGTTTTTAGCGCTACAAGGTTGGCAGCGGGCTGTATGTACATACACGAAACTCGGGACGGACGACTACCCTTATGAACCAATAATCCGGGCGGGTTGAGACAGTCCCTTTTTCTTGGAATTTAATTCTTAAAAATTCCATAAAATTCTTGAAATTCCTGCATCTGATTTTTTTCAATTCTATTGAATTTTTAATAATTAAATTCCTGAAAATGGGCCTTGCTTTATAAAGTACCTTCTTAGTAGTATAGGGCCTATTTTTAGAAAATTTAATTCCTAAATTTAAGAATTTAAGATTTTAAAAACTTTTTAAGAATTTTTAGGCTTCTTTTTGAAGAAATTTTTAGGAATTAAATTCCTAAAAGTAGGCCCTGTAGGAGAGTTGTTGGTGCAGACTTTTTGATATATTTTTCTCTTTCTTTTTATTTTAACTGTGTCATGCAACAATGAAATTATTTAAAAAAAAAAAAAAACTTTTTAACGCAAAACATGTCGGTAACTACTATGTGATCTGAGAAAGATAAAGAAAACATGCAAAGCAAAACAAAAATTCTTGAATTCGAAATTACAATTTTTTTTACACAATTTTAGATATTAGGCAATGTTTTTTCTGTGATTTAATAATTTTATGTTTCTAAATTTAACGATTTTTTGTTTATAATTTTACCCAACAAACAAAATAAATTTCTAAATACGAAGAAGAAAACAAAATGAAAAAGACAAATAAAAAGAAAGTTTTTTTTTATTGATAAAAATTGGAATGGAAAACGGAGAAAAAGAAAACACAAATTTAAATTGATAAACAAAATTTGCCACATTGAATTAGAGATGTAGCTGAAATTTTAGATGAGACTGGTTCTAGGGATTAAGATGATTGTATTTGAACGAAAAAAAAGATGAAGAAAATATTGGTAACAGTTTTTTATACGATGAGTAATAGTCTGTCGCTTGATTCTTTCGACAAAACAGTTTAGCAACTGGAACTGACTGGGAACGTATTTGGCACAATTTTACCTAAATTAATAAGGAAATTGAACCGATTTCTTTTTCCCGGTTCGCGAGTGGTTTAAGTCACGTGAAGACTGAGCGTTCTTTTATCAAAAGAGAATATTTTAGCTTTGAATATTTAAATTCATATAACGATGAAACGGATTAGGATCAAGCAGTGACGGAAATAGACTTAGTAAACTAAAACTGCCGCCTTTTAATTACAAAGTGATCTTAAAACAATTCACGATGTTTGCGTTTTTTGATTATTTTTTGTTTCTTATCGTCATAATTAATCTCCATTTAAATAAAGGTTTACGTCATCCGGAACATTTTGAATCAGAATTTAACCATATCGGAATTCGCAATGGAAATCACAGTTCGCATTGTCCCATTGTGGAATGATTAATGATTCAGATGGATTAAATAAAAAGTTTACTTTACAAATAAAACGCAGAAAAAAGCGAGAGAAAATTGTACTCGGCATGTTGATTCAACCATTGAAGTGACAGTAATAAAGGAAGGTCGACGAACGATTTTTTTACGTTGTAACACAGTTCAGTTCAGTGGACGAAAGTTCAAATTTCAATCCTGTCAAGTCAGGTCTCAGGTTCAACTGAAATTTTTGTACAAAATTGTAAAAGGTTGACAAGTTGACCTAATTTCTATATTTCAGGTTTCAGGTCATTTCAAATCAGGTCAAAATTTATCAACAATTCTGATATTCTTACGTGTTCCAGTGTAGTCATTAACTGAACTGAAAATTGACGTATGTCAAATCCTTCGAAAAAAAGTTACAGTTCAAAAATGCGTGCATTGTCCTTCCTGTATATGGATCCAACGACAGAATCGACAGACATATACAATTTGTACCGAGGGACAAATAAACGTAGACTCTTTTGTCAACGAAATTCACGTTTATCCACCCCATCGTTTTGTACACGCAGAAATATTTATTTAGTTGAAGCATTGCATTTAAAAATTCAGATTGAAAACAAAATTTAATGTAGAAATGTGAGCCACGACGGAAAATTGAGATTAAAGAAATATTTTTAAAAAAATGTTTGTTTTTGAGAGAGTGAGAGGCTGTGAAATGTAAAAAACAAACATGGAAGCAATCTATTGAAAAACTGAAGTACATAAAAATGAAGTGAAATTTGAATTTAAAAAGAAAAAGAAAAATGATACAAAGCGAGGCAACAAAAGAAAAAAAGAAAATAAATTTTAAAAAAAAACCTACACCAGAAAGGAAACAAATTAATAAAAACCATTTATGTTACACGGAAAATGTTTTGTGTTTTCAATAAAAATATATAGACAATTTTGTTACTCTAACATGAAGTTGAAGTTTCCATTTTCGCATCAATCGGGCAAATCAGGCTAATCGGGAATAACCAAACAACCGTTCAACCAATGTCATTTGCCTTACGTTAGAGAACTTGAACCAATCGGATGATATTGTTTGCTTCGGAGGAGAGAAAGTTACTGTTACTTAAGTATGTTAAAAAGGATCCATTGATCATTGGATTGGAGTGGTCTTTTGCATAGTTGCGTCCACTGTGGACAGTAATCTATATACTTTACTACACTGAAATAGGTATACATGTTGCACGTTTTGAACAAAATGAAGTACAATGTAAAGCATGTATAACAAACAAGAATAGACCGGCTATAAGCCTAGTGAGGTTTTTTTTCTTTTTCTCAATTTTCTCAATTCTGGAGCTACCAACAAGTGAGTTGTAAATAGGCAAGCAGAAAGAATAGTTTCATCAGTCGATATTTAGCTGTTGAACAGTAAACATCTCCACCAACTTTCTATCAGTTTCGTAGTCAACTATAAATTTAGTAGTCAACTACCAATTTGGTATTAAACTACCAGTTTGGTAGTCAACTACCAAATTATCGAATTACAAATAGGCGGTGTATTTGTTTTTGTAAAACCTATGACTTACAGTCAAGGGAATGAATCTGCACAAAACGCCTAGAAAGGGTTTGGGAAATAATATTCGCGCCACCGGGAAGTTAATTGCGACTCATCGGGAAATTTTGGTCAAAATTTTCGGTTACAGGGAAATTTTGACTTGGTTACCGGGAAGAAATAGTTATTTGTGTATCTGTTTTGGACGTTTGATTTTAGGCAATTTCGCGAGTTGTAGCCCGAACGAAGTGAGGGCTACATGCGAAAGTAAAACTGACTATTCAAGAAAGGTGAATCTCGCAAGGAGACCTTAACCAAAGATAAATAATATGAACCGTTCTTAAGGCGTACATAAGATGACCATCATATGCGAAAAATGAATCTCCTTTGAGAGATCGGAAGCTCGATATTAAACGTGATGAATGATGAATTCCCACGGAGATCGGAATAACAACAACAATCTAAACATAAATGTCGTAGTTAGTCGAACTGTACACCAGCTGAGGGTCAGTTCTTTGTGTGTTTGTCCATTTTCCACATACCTGGTTGGCCTAGCGTAATCTAGGAGGCATAGCGAATGGAATACATCGTCGCTGGGTATAGTAAAGTCGGAGTCGGAACTACCAAATTATCGAATTATAAATAGGCAAGCAGCCTAAATAATTTCATCAGTCGGTGTGCAGCTCTCAAGCAGTTAACATCTCTACCACCTCTCTATCAACATGATAGTCAACTACCAAAAATTCAAGCTCTAAATAGGCAAGCAGGCAAGATCATTTCGTCAGTCAGTGCGCAGTTCTCGAATAGTAAACATCTCTGCCGAAAATTACGTTTGGTAATTAATTATGATATTAGTAGTTAGCTCTTAGCTACCAAATTTTCGGATTGCAATGCCAACTATGCAAATTATCATCGAGGTAGCCAACTACCAAACTCTCGAGTTATAAATAGACAAGCAGACAGAATAATTGCATCAATCGGTGCGAAGTTCTCGAATAGTAAACATCTCGATGGTAATTAATTTGGTTGTCAACTATCACCGTGGTAGTCAACTACCAACTACCAAATTTTCGAATTGCAATGCAAACTATGAGCGATTGGTTATCAGATAACAAATAATTATTATTTGCCCGGTGTTGATTTGCAGTGTCTGAAAGTTTCCAACTTCATTTCCAAGGAAATCGTTCCAATATTTGATTTTTTTTTAAATTCAAGAGTTTTGTGTAGTAAAAAAAAATTGAATTCTTCGCGCTAATTTGCCCACGAATTCTCACACTATCAAATATTTCGTTTTTCATGTTTAGACCCGTACGAAGTACTGGGGTCTTATAGGTTTACGCATACGTTTGTAACACGTCGAATTGGACTCCCTGAGTAAGGGGAAACATATTGTGGTTGTCTAGAGATGCCAAATCCGCGAAAAAAAAATGTCCGTCTGTCTGTCTGCACGATAACTTGAGTAAAACGCATCCGATTTTGAAAATTCTTTTTTTTCCCGTTTGGTAATGTCAAAAGACAGGCTAAGTTCGAAGATGAGTGATTTTGGATCGACCCCTCCCGAGCTGTGGCCCAATAAGTGCTTTACGGTTTTTCGAAGATATCTCCGGACATTTAAACGTTAAACTTGTAAGTGATACGTCAAATAAAAGGTATTTACAATACCGATCGACAAAAAAAAGTTTATGGAACTCGTGAGTTAGACCCCTTGGTGTGGAACAGGCACAGGGCGGCAAGCAGTTTTTGCTTGTAGGTCGGCCAAATTTGAACATATTTCGTCTATTTTAGCTTTATTAGATAGGTATTGACCGTACCAATCAGGGAAAAACAAATTTATGAAATTATGTTCTCCGGAGCGTGAGCTAGGTCTCTTGGAGTGAGCTCTTATCTGGCTACTCGGAAGTACAGTGAACGTGGTGTATTTTGACAATGTCTCGAGTAAATTTTGACCCAATTTCATGAATTTTTTTTTGTTTGAAAGGTATTAACGAATGTAAAGCGTCGGTACTATTTCCGGTCTCCTAACAAAATGGCTGCCGGCGGCCATATTGGATTTTAGTAAAATAGAAATATCTTGGGAAAAATGATACTTAGAGAGTTTCTGTTAACATGGAAATAATTTGTTATGTGTGTGGGGTTTCAGGGATTCCATATACGAACAGCTATATATACCTATATACAGCTATATTGAGCTATATACAGGCATATAGAGCTATATAATAGCATATTCCTCTGTGAAATGTTTCTTTACAGTGAAATATAGTTAAATATAGCGGTATATAGCTGTTTAAATAGGAATTTATGAAATTTGTCTTCGTACGGGGCTGTCTATATTGCCTCCGGCAATTTAGTTGTATATGATAACAAGGCAAAGAGTGGATAATGTAAGTGATTTTAAAGGGAGAATAGTTTTTCAGCAGAGAAGAAAATGAAGTAAGAGAAATGAAGAGTTTCACATTAAAGGCTTTTGATACGAATAGGTGTTTCGTACGGGTCGGCGTTAGCTATGTTTTTTCATGTATTTACGTAATTTTATTCGTAATTTAATTACCTGTCTATATATAATTTGTCTCTCAACTCTGACCGCCACTGTATCCGGAGGTCGAAACAGCATTTTATCTCCACTTTCGCTCCACCCCGGAATTAGTATGTTATCCAGGTAAAATAAATTTTTATAACATTGGTCGATTACAATGATGATTTGTCATGAGTGGTGCTCTGGCACCTTTGTCTTCGCCATCTCGTTAGGTGGCGGGTTTCTAATGTGTTAATCCATGATTATTGGGCAACCATTGTGATCCACTTTGCAAAAACGTTCTGGTTAAGAAGGCAACGGCTTGAATCTACACGGGTTTTTTCAATCAATGATTCGAAACGTAGAACGAGATACTGTCAACAAAATCCTGTATAATTACAGAACAAATTCTGTAAACTTTTGGTGTCATTTTATCTTGTAGAGGTTCAACGGCACGTGAATCTGGAACGGAGCTGAACCACGCGTGGGGAAATCAAGTTTCTAACTCTCGAAAAAGTATGGAAAAGGCACGGGTAACACGGGTAGCAAGTAAAAGACGAAATATTCAAATGATATAATTCGTCTAAGTGTGAAATAAATTCTCTCTTTAATTTAGGCTGTAGGTATCTCGATGTATATAGCCCTAGGAGGAAAAGTTTATTAATTTCCACAACATTGTCGAGGATTTCGCCAATTAACTCTAAATTTTTCGGCTAATTTATATCAGAAATGCGTTGGCATTGTTTTATATACACTGACTACGAGAAAGTTAATCAGCAGCTGAAATTGGAGCAAATTAATATTTTTTTTATTACATTTTTTCTGTGCACTGAATTTTTTTAGAAAGCTAATATCAGTAGCATAATAGAGGAAACAGTTTTTTTTTGCTGCCTTTCGAACGCACAGGAACCGTCAGAAGTTCGCCGAAATAATTAAACTTTTACGAATTTAAAAAAATAATATATTTTTGGCTTCAGGCACAGAGAAAAATCCTGGATTAGATTTAAATCTTTTTCGGATTACATATAGGACCAAATTTATTTTTGGATTAAAATCTAATTTTTCAAACGATTACTTGCATTTAATCTTTCGAAAATAATCTGTCGATGGATTAGATCGAAATCTTCCAAGAGATTTCATTTTTTTTAAATTTTTAATTAAATTTTTAATTAAATTTTTTTTTCCAACATTTATTTGAATATTGGAGACCGATTTACTTGTTTTATTTATTCTGAAATTGGAAAATTTACAATCGCTAAACCGAACTGGTGTGCATACGTTATTTTGCACCAGCTGGTCACATACAATTCCAAATGGGACCAGCTGGTGCAAAATAACGTATGCACACCAGTTCGGTTTAGCGATTGTATTTGTTTAGTTGAAATTAAATGGTTTTTTTTTACTTACTTTGATCAGGATTTGAACTCGTTCACCTCGGTACCTCCGTATCTCCAGTCCTGTGCCTCGTCCTGTGCCACGAATTTGCCTCTCGTCCGAATAGTCTCCACCTGTAGGATCGGCTATTCGCACGCACGTCCCAATAGTCCACACCTGTAACAATGGCTATTCGCACGCACGTCCCAATAGTCAACCAACATAAGAATGACTAATCGCACGCGGCGTGCGAATAGCCTATAACCGTAGGAAATACTGTTCGCACGCGCGTGCGAATAGTCTACAACCGTAGGAAATACTGTTCGCACGCGCGTGCGAATAGCATCGGCCTTTTTTTTACTTACTTTGATCAGGATTTGAACTCGTTCACCTCGGTACCTCCGTATCTCCAGTCAAAAGTACTTTATCACTGAGCTATTGGGTTCTTAATCTTAGCAAGATTTATTTTCGAACCGTTGTTGCGGAGATTTTACACTTCTAAAATAATCTTCTGAACGAAACCTTTGTACCAGCCACCATTTGAGGTAACCATCATAGTAAACGAGTTCAAATCCTAATTGAATGCAACATTTTCTTTTTCATTTTTCCAATTATTCAATAAACTATTATCATACTTCGTATGAGCAACGATAAGGAAGTTGAGCTTGGCAAAAAAATTGAAAAGTACCATAATGCTTGATTTCCTCTTACGCCGTTTACGTTTTAAACAATAAAAAAAGTGGCGTGGGTTAGCTAAATGGAGCGTAAACGAAGTAAGAGGAAATTAAGCATAAGAGTATGGAAAATAAAACGATTTTCTTTACTCGGAAGTCAATACCCTTTCAGGAAACAAAACAAAAATCTAAAACATTTGTGTGTTGTGGTTTTTATTTTTGAATCACCAACCAATGACTAAAAATTACACATGGCAGTAGCTTATAATCATAAACTAGATACCAAAACAACGAACTTTGAACAAAAACAACATATTTTCGTGGCAAAATCTTTACTTCTGAGAATTTCAATTTTAACCATTTTAACCCGAAACGCAATCTATCGAAAGATTAAATTTTTGTAATCTTTGGAAAAAGATTGAAACGAAATCTTTCGAAATATTTAAAATATTTGTAATCTTTCCGTAGATTAAACATTTAATCTGACTTTTTTCTCTGTAGGGAACCAATACTTTTCCTAGGCAAATATAAAAAGTCCACTGGAAAATGCGTCCGACTTCGACAGGTCGTTTGTCAAAAAGAATCACTCGAACAAAAGTAGAGAATAAATATGGTCTATTGTTGCCCCGGAGCACATAGAGATATTATAAAAGTATACTCATTTTCGTAGTAATTCGACTTCGGACAGACTTTCTCCCGTCCCCCTAATTTCCTCTAAGATGATGCAAGGCACAACAAGAAAAAATTACGGTTTCGTGAAACATTTGTCATATTATAACGTTTTCTACAATGTGTTATACTAGTTACAAGCTATCCTTTTGTTACAGTAAAAGTTTTTAGCTGAAATCGCACTACAAACTTTTCAATATGTTAAACATGCTGTAGGCACCTTTCACAATCTGATCGAAAAGAAGAATTTTATTGCAAAAATTTCTTAAATGTTTATCGAATATCTTGAATCACCTTCAGAAACGTTTCCAAGTTCATTGGATAAATCAAGATGACCAGTTGTTGTGGCTGCTTCAACATTTCGCCCATGATGAGAACATACTTTTTACATGATTCAGTTTGCTCAATCCAATTTGACGAAAATAAACAGTAAGATAGTCGGTCACTCATAACGGTAATGTCATTTGCCAGGTACATAACCAAAAAAATATCAAAAAATCCATACAGCAGTTCAGCGAAATAAAACTCTGTTTGTACAATATTTCGGTTCGAAGTCTGCATTTAGATGAGACGACGAGATGAACATCCTTGCAATTTTCGGTAAATTTAATATTACTCACAAATGCTAAACTGTAAACTGAAACACAAATAATTATGCCGCTGATTGTGATTTGGGCCAAAAATAGTGTTGAGAAACAGGATCGAAATCGCTCTACTGTTCTGTATTGGAATAAAAATCTCATTTTAATTGCAGATCGATCTTAGCATGGGTGAAGTCGCACTCGGTCAAGTTTCGATGAGCTTTTATCAAAACAATTAAATTTTCGACGAATTTTTTACTTTGTTGTACACCGATCTGGCTTTTCCGGCTCTGTATTTTTTCCACAATTTTCTTTTGTTTGTCGTTTTTGTCCTGATTTTTGTCTGTTTAAACAAAAAGAAAAAATGGTCTTAGAATACGCAAAACGGTGCTTCATACTTACCTTTCTCCGTTGATACTCCTAAGGTTTTTAATTTATTTCCCAGCAATTCGTACTCAATAGAATAATTCAACATTATGTACCAAACTAGTACAGTAATAAAATTTATTACGGCAGACAACACTATTGACAGCGATATGATTAAGTACGCCAACCAATAAAAAATTTCTGATACGTTCCACGTGAAGCTAATAAAAAACGGCAAACCTTTATCGGCTGAGAATATTGGCAATTTTATAACAATGACCAAAAAAACAGTTATGAATATGGCCAAACAATATGGACGTAGGAATTTCATCAATTTCTCTATCTTTCTGTTCGCGAGCTCATATTCTTCTCGATTTTGAATTGAATGAACAAAGATCGGATCATTCAAAAATGAGAGAATTTCTTGTTTCTTGTACATAAGGTACAAAAATTTCACGTATTCAACCGCCGTTAAAACTGCAATTTGTGCAGAATGAACAGATTCGTTCCGATCGACACATCGAAATGCATTAATTGCAAAGAAAATTGGTATCCAAGCAGCAAAAAGGGAGTAGAAACATTTCTTGGAGATTTTTCGGTATTTCGACTCCCCGTCACTTTGCCATATTCCACTCAGATAAAATATTTTTGAAATTTGCTGCAGCATTTTATCGGCTTCAATCGTAGCCATTTTCTTAGAATTGTATTATCGACTGTCTTAACCCTTTGCTAAATTTATACTGATTATATACTGGTACATCACTTGATTCCCTAACGAAATAACGATATTGGCGACGAGTATGAAATACTTGAGTGACAAGCCTTTTAATTAAATAATATTGATTTTGTACTTACACTTGCTTAGCGTTGATTCGAGCCACGTAAACCCAACGGTCAAAGTGTACTTAGATGCACTTATGAATAGCAATCAATGTATATTGACGATTTAAAAAAAAATCATTAAAAATTGGAATTATGGCCGATTTCTTTGGTTTTAAGTGATATAGAAAGCTTAAACCTTTCGATTCTATAAAGGCACGAATCAAAGATGCTGTCAGTTGGCAGCACTTCCTCTCTATATTATTTTTGTCGAAAGGTAGAAATTTAAGCTATTAGTGTCTCCGAGAGGCTACATAAAAGTGGACTACCCGAAATTCATTGAAAAATTATGTCACGTCACATACACCACTAACACGAAAACGTCAACTTTGCTTTGTTTTTGACGTCATGAGTCCCTTTACGTTTTATTTTGATTTGTCAGTTTGTTCTATTGAGAGGGCCCTGTCTCCTATAATATCTATGTGAGAAATAAGTTAGACCAAGATTTTGTGTGATTCAAGTAATGGAGGAAGTAATTGATTATACCTAGCTCTAGAACACGGGCACTTTCAGGACTACCGTCGCGTTTCTAAACTAATTTGTTGGACTTCAGGGATGCTGGAGGTGTCCGTAGGATAGTTCCTAAAATATTTCAATGTGTAGTCATTCACCGTCCCAGAACTGAAGAACTATGGAGAAATCAGTTGATTTTTTAAAATTAGGCATTCCTAGTCCTAGAGCTAAAGGACTGCGATGGAATCAGTTGATTTTTCAATTCTTTTCTGGACTTTTGGGATGCTTGAAGTGACGGTAGGTCAGTTCGTAAATAATTTCGAGGTCTAGGTATTCCCAGTTCATGAGCTGATGGATTATGAAGAGATCAGTTGATTTTTTTAAATTCTTTTCTGGACGATTTGAGCATAGGGCTATGAGACCAGAAATGTACTATTACAACGCACTTCAAGCAAACGTGATCATGGTGATCAGCTGCAGAAAGTACTCTATTTTAGATGTGACACACTGTCAAGTTTCTGTACCCTATGTAAAGAAATGAAATGTTTACGTTGTACCACTGATTTTTTATTGGCGCTCAATATTTTGTTTGTTAAAAAAGTTTGTTGATCCCCGGCCTTAAACATATATAATTACTGTTTTTGGCTACTGATCATTCCTAAAATTATCCCTTTAAAGTTTTTATAATGAACTCAATAGGAACGCATATCACTTTTTTTTGACGAAATGTCCCTCTGCTACATAGTGAACAACGAACCATCATCACAAATGTGAACCATAATGTGACAATGTTTCAAAAATGTCATAATTTCGGTCAAATGTTTAATTGCGAAACATTTAGAACGTGTTCACACATATTAATAACCATATAATGAGCTTAACGCACAAGCCTATAATACCTCATCAGATTACCATTTATGTGGTGCCGGAATTATGGGATTTACTTCATGGCATTAGATGCGAATGCTATTTATCGGATCATAATATTTTATGAGTCGTGATAATTTTATCCATGCTCCATTTGCACAGCAGGCAAATTCCAATCACGAAAATTTATATCCTTTCCCAATCGATTGATTTTGTTTAACTTGAAATAGCATCATGTATATTATGTACGCACACCTAAAGACCATCATAAATAAAACATTGCTTCCACATGTAAGACAATCTCGGTACAATTTCGGGAGGGGGATGGGTTCAAAAGCTTTTAATCTTATGTTCCTCATCCCCGCATTACATATGTTTTGCATAGCAGAACTGTCGTTTTCTGTTGCTTCTGGCTGGATGGATGTGAAAAGCGGTATTTATCAGTGTTGTTGCTATGTTCACAATATTGTTGTCCTATATTTCTCTCGCTCTCTTTAATTTCATTTTAATTTTTTCGATTGATCATTATCTCTGTTTTCGTCCTGACTCTGTGTATTGTAAAACTCAACAAATCTCTATCAACCACTGTATACATAGGACATTTTTATTTACATCTATAAATATCCATTTGGGGGGGCTTAATGTTTCTTTTTCTTATGTTTTTCTTTCTTTTTTTGCTAGTTCTAACCGATACATTATTCTCATCCATTGTGTGCTGAAGTGCACAGTGTATTGGCCAATTACGTCTACAAAGAAATCGATCAGTTCTGCGCATGTTCGAATTCAATATGTGCAAAAATGAATATGGGGATATTGAAAGGATTGTAAATTCACCGGGAAATGTAAGAGGAAATTCGTCACATAGAAAAGTTGACTAAAATAACCCAACACAGCGAAGAAAGTGCAGGAAAGGACTTCAAGAAAGAATTTGCTGGAGAAAATAGCATTAGAAATCTCTTGTCCCGTCAAAGCAAGACTACCATTAGGGAGCAAGCGAATTAACGATTCTAAGCAATTGTTAGGACAGTAAAACGATTTAGAAGCATGAACGAGAACCTATATTATGGTCATCTACATGGGATGAAAAGTTGTTGTTGATCCGAGTCAACATTTCATTTTTATCCTGAGTTATGTAATGGATTTTACATGTTTTTGAGCTTCAATTCAGTTTACAAAGTATTTTCATCGAAGTGGAAGTGAAAGTATGCCTTACTAACCTCTTCTAATTTATTAAAAGTTATAACTCTTGTTGAGTCAGAGGCGGACTTTCGTTATGCTCATAGCGAGGTAAGATTAATTTTCTGATCTCCACCTAACGAACGTCAATGTGAGATATCTGTTTTGATATATACTCCACAAAGAAATGTTGCAGTTGTCGTCTAATATCATAGGGGGCGTTGCTCTCCATAAACTTTCTGATGGGGAATCGCTCCCCTCGCCCCATATATATTCGGTGTCACTGGGTTGAGTAATGAATAATTTTAATGTGAAAGCTTAAAAATGACAAAATAACATCGGAACCAGTCAGTCTGATAATCTACTATTTCCGTGGTTGCAACACATTTTTTTAGAAAATCCCCATATTATACGTAAAGGGTAAAAATATGCAACCATCAGTGTCTTCGACAAACAGTCGCCTTTCAACTACCGAGTGACAAATAAAATTTATGCAATCAGTGTGTGTGCGGTCGTGATTGAGGCAAATTATTTTATTTTCAATATAAAAACAAATTAAAATTTCCTGTCCGTTTGTTTCAATGTAAAAAAAATTGGTAACATTTTCCAATTGTGTGTTCTAACGGCTGGTGTTGTGGAAATAACTTTTCTTTGGACAATGTTGATTTGACATTGTAATATTAAGTGTTACATAAACAGTAGAAGGAAAAACATACGGTGTTGGTAGCTAGAATTTGGTGATAGTTTTTATTTTGACTTTTTGTTCCGAATTTTTCTTAACCGGAGGACTTACGGCAGTCGGACACTGGTACAAAGAAACTTTAGGTGCATACACTGTGCTTGTGAAAAGTAATTGGGACTACTATTTAGACGACACTGAGTCTATTGTTTCACACCTCAGTCGATTGATGTAAGTTCGCTTAATTGGTTTTTTTTTGTCGATCCGTTCCTTTTGTCAAGGATGTTTCCAAAATATTATGTAATGTCTAAATGGACCATGGCCGCTTTTTAATTGAATGTAACATTCCTATTTGTTAACATTCTCTTCCGAAAAATTTAATAATTTTCCAAATTCATCAAATATTTGAGTAGAGTCTACCGTTTCCGCTTCCGGAAAATATACCGTCACATCAAGGAAACGATTTTGTCTTCTGTGGGTGGATTTTTAGACTAATTGCCTACGTTTTCGCTGTTCATTTCTTTGTTTCTTTTTGTAAATTTCAAACATTGATCTAAATCTTTAAATGTAACGTGAAACGGTCATCGTGGTATTTTGTTTACCAGGAAAGAAAATCGAATTTAAAAGAATGAAAAATGGAACGGGTAACTTACCTCTACTTCATTGTTATTGTCTTTTTTTATTGTCTACCGTTTCCACATTCTATACTGTTGGACATATACATATACCATAGTATGTAGCCATTCATTTTAACCAAATCTATCACTAGCATATCGCATGTTACATGAATTGAAATCGATTAGTTTGGGGATTGCTTTTTAAATTTATTTATATTTACGATGTATACACAAAACGGATTCGCCGACGACGCACACAATATGATATTGTGGTTTTATAATATTTTATTTTATTGATTTTTGACGCAACATTCGGGTTCACGGTAGTTGAACGCCTGACTGGTGGTTTAGGTAATAATATATTGTATAGACAACACCACAGAGAGACATTTTAGAATGTGATTAAAATTAATTTCTTTGCACCGCTGTTGTCGGCGCCAAACAAACGTACTTGTCTATAGATTATGAACAAAGGAAAAGCAGTGGATTTTTTGTCGATCGACAATAGAAATAAGTTAGAGTTAGCTCAAAATCTACTGAACGTGTCATCTGTTATCGACAGTGAAATGACCAAAATTATAGAAAAACTCTGGCTGTTGTGATCTTATATAGACAATTTTTTTGTTAAAGCAATTGAAGTAAAAGATTTTTTTGTGTGTCCCATGCGAAATTGACCATTTTATAGTGATCCATTATGATCCATTATACACCGCCTTCGGGTGGGATATACAAACTATACACTTGTCGAAAAGACACTAGAGCTTGTTGTACAAAAACACTTGTGAATTGGCTTTTATCACAAAACTGTTACCTGATGGAATGAATAACTTTCGCAGCATCCAATGTAATCTACTATTCCTATTCCCTATTGAAAATACTTATACCAAAAGAAGGAATAGACGATATAATTCTGTTGGTGATATGCTTGCTGTTTACGAGAGGTCAAAGCTCTTTCGTGTTCATCCTACCATGGACTATTGGTTTCAATTTTTTTTTGTCTGAAAAGTGATTTCTGTTGAAATGATTAAACAGCTGATGAAGAAAATATAGGATGTAATTATTATCATAAAATTATCGATTGAATGCTGAATTTGCAATGCAAACGTAAAAGCTTTATCACGAAATCAATTTCAAGTACATTTGGAAATATAATTTTGATGTCGTTCTACATGTTGACATAAATGCATGGGAAAAGCTAGATTTATTGCTCAGCTATTTTTAGAAATGTGCTGCAGGTGAACTTTACTCTTCGTTACTTCTAAATATAGTAAAATATATTTTGTGGGAACGTGCTTTGGCTGGGTCTTCCACTCAAATACGTAGTGTCGGAACTAAGTATTTGCCAGAACTGATTCATCAGACGTTATTTCCAATCGATTTAACAAAATAATTCATTTTACTTTCAAATAACTTTGGTAGCTGGTTGTGGTAGGTTTGGACTGAACTTCTTTTTAGGGATTTTTTTAAAGCAAAACCATCGTGCATCGATTCCAGTCAAATATCGAAATTTCTCGGTTACGTACATCTTTCATCTTACTGCAGCTCATTTTCGTTTAAACAAAAATTTTTGGTAAGAAGTGGTACCCGCATGTGATCCGTGGAACTGGTCAATATTTGACGACACCTCGAAACTGTTATGGGACTTCAGAAACTTACCTAATTTTATAAGTAATAGACGGAACCTAATCCTGAATTTTCAATTTCGGGTTCAACCTTAACCGGAAATGGTTCAATCCGAACCCGACCTGAAAATATATTTTCAATTTCGGTCTTCACCCGAACCTAACTTGCCTTACCGAAAATTTCAGGTTTTAACTCGGGTTCGGGTTGAATACGAAATAAAACAATTTTTTGTAAACTTCAGCTTGCCTTAAAAGACGACCTTTCCCATGGTTTAACGATTATTTCTTGTTTGCAGATAAATTACAATGGAGCATAGAAACCGTATAACTCTTACAGTAGTCTCTGTTCTGTGTATAACTGGATCATTAGCAGCAGAACATGTATCAATTTTCTCGACCAGTAATTTTGAATCCTTAAAGAATAGCAATTCGAATTCACTAATTCCCTAACTCCACGAACAGTATTTGCTTCAACGGAGAAACAGTCAACACCCTCAACCACTACCACAACAACGACAGCAGCGACGTATCCATCATCGTCATCCGCATTATCCTCATCAATTACATCATCAACAACAGTGCAGCAGTCGACAACTCAACATCAAAATACCACCACACTACCTGGCACAACATTAGATTCACTTGCAATAAGTCTATCTCCATCACAACCATCGACGGTGTCCATTTCAACTGCACCTCAGTCGGATATTGTAGAAGCGCCATCCGAAACAACTCTAATTGAGCACGAAATTATTGGATCGGCAGGCCCAGACAAAAAAGAAAGCGAAGGCATACAGAGAGCATTAGACTGGTTAAAAGAAAAACGTTCGTCGGACTATGGTTGGGAAAATGATACCCACATGGTAATATTGGCTAAAGAGGTAAGTTAATAATGTACCAAGGTTGGGGCGAACGGCTTCAATCAAACGAGACAAACCAATCCGGTTATAAAAAATCATTTCAGCTATCTGGCGTATGGGATTCTCCTGACGCCGACGGGCATCTGCAAGTAATTCAAGGTCTTGAAGACTTGCTATCAGTAAAACAGATGGAAATTGAGATTCTTTCCTTGTTGGATCGACACCATACGCTACCGAAACCAATCAATCCTGATAAACTTGCTCGATATGTGTTAGCCTTGGGTTCGTTGTGCAAAGATCCGAAGCGATTCAATGGTCATGATATGGTGGCATTGTTGCAACATCATGAACCCGTTCAGGTATACAACAAATCTGAACCAAACCAATCGACACAGATAAGAAATCCAAGTTCGGAATTGCAGGATCAAGAATTTGCATTAACTACTCTGGCGGCTTGTAGTTCTGCGGCACATGTTCGGAAACGACAGATCCGCAGATTGCTAGACATTGCGAGCGGCGTAACGGATCAAAGTGTTGGTAAGATTAATTTATAGAAATTTCGTATTTGTGGCCTCAACTGATGATGGTTTTGTCAAAACTAGACACTATAGCAATGGTCATACTGGCACTAAGGTGCATAGTAACCGATCACCGTCATCGTCATTTACAACATTTTGTTCGTCGGCCTGCTAGAGGTTTAGCTGGCCTTCAAGGTCCACGCGGTAGCTTCGGATCGTTACGTAGTACGGCATTAGCAATGCAGGCTCTACAAGATTTAGAATCCGATCCCGCTGGTCCGTGGAATCGATCTGCTGCATCGAAGTGGATTCTAGCACGACAACGACCGGATGGAGGATGGACTGAGGAGCCATTGAAAGATGGCCAGGATGCGAGCATTGGAATCGGGTTAACGGCTGATATAATTTTAGCTCTTGGATGGAAAGGTTTGGGTGCTGTCAGAGCGCTGCAATGTGACCATGTGATCCGAGAAACTAATGACAATCCATCGGGTGAGTTTAAAATCAAATAAGGATACGAACACGGAGATCCTCAATGATAGAGAAATGAAACAACAAAATGTTTTCAGAAAATGGTGAACCGAAACTGGCTGCTCCCGTTGGACTTGCATCATCAGCTGAAGAATCTGAAGGCCGTAACATATCTTACACATACACTCTATGGGTGGGAACAAATGTGACCGAAGCATACTCACTATCGTTAATATCACCCAAAAATACGAGCTTCTTCCGAGCTATGACTCAAGCAGCTGACATAGACCCGCGATTCGGCTTTGAGGCTCGAGAATGGCCGAATGGACATTATGTGCATACGTTGGCTGGCAAAAAGGAAGAACCTAGAGGGTAGGTTGTGATTTACCATTTGACCAGCACGGTCGCCATATTTTGATGAAAATTTCGTTGTGAAAAATGGAGATATTTTGCTTGCATAGATACAACTATTGGCTGCTGTATCGTTTGCCCGAACTTCCCGATCCGAGTAATCCACCAGGAAATCAATTGATCGCACCGGTCGGCGTTGACGAATTGATGGTGGAAGACGGTGAACACTATCTGTATTGGTATAAGAAGCTGTAAATTAGCCCAACACCAAAAATGATATTCACAATGAAGTGAAGACCAAGTTTATATTATTATTATGATGGGGGAGCGCACTAAGTAAAATTTGAGAAAATTCCTTTTTTTTAAAGACCCGAATCACATTACATGAAACCAAATGTGACAAAACATTTCAAGATGACGGAAATTGTACAAAAAAAAGTTTTAATTCAGGAAAAAATGTAGATTTTCGTTAAATGTAGGTTTTCGTTAAATGTAGGTTTTCGTTAAATATAGATTTTCGTTAAATGTAGATTCTCGTTTCTAAAAAAGAAGAAGATTAGTGTGCGGCTATCACAGCTTTTCGTAAATAATTGCATTTGGACGTTTTGTTTCTTTCAAATTATTTTTTTCATTTGCATTGTTCGTTTTACTTGCGAGTTATTAGTCGGCTTTAACCTTTTAGTAGTGTTAGCAAGCAAATATAAAAGTATTCTTACGGTCACATTGAACATCTTCCTTGTACACCAGAGAAATGATAAAAACAGCTGACGAGTCGATTCTGCGAGGAGAGAGAGAGAGAGAATTTTCTCGAAAATCCATACAAGCTGGGCTCAGCCTCTCCGAATTACAACATACAATACCACTGTCATTCATATGTATCCTCGAAGCAGGTCCGGCCTGACCACCCAACGGTACTTCGGCAACTAAATGACAGATGTTTGTGAAAAGCTCTTCGTTCAAACAACTCGCAGAATTAGCGATTGAGCTGTGTTGTACACAGATAAATATTTATGTTGCCTATGTTGAGCTGTAAGTTCGCTAGGCTCATGAAGCATTGTCCGATTCCAATTCCTTCACCTAGCTAGAAAACTTATTATGACCCACTTGACTAGATTTCCCGTTGTCCTACAGTATTCAGGTTAGTCACGTCAAATCTCTCCACCCACTAGAATTGGTCTACAGGTTTAGGTGTGAGAGAATGTTGATAATTTAGTGAAAAAAATTGTAGTTCTTTGTGTACTTCCGTTGTAAGAAATGAAATTTTTGAATGAATCAAAATGAACGACTTACCGTACAGATAAATAAGACTCCAATGAATAATTTTCCACTGGAAATCCATTTCGATTGTTTAAACACAAAGACATTCAATTGAATTTCCTGAAAGGTGTTGGAGAAATGACCAAAATTATTGCGGCTACTCAGCTTCTTGTACAAAAGAAAAAAACATTTTCAGTTCTTTTTTAATGTTAATCAGCATCAAATTGTGTAAGACCAAAGTATTAGAAATGCAGACTGGCAGACTGAATTCGGAAATAAAACAAAAAAAAATGTGGAAGAAGCTAAGATGAACCGAGAAAAAAAATATTTTAAATTTTCACATGTACGAAGCTTTATGTTGTCGGCGACAAAGCTTTCCATCGTTGTTGTTAACTCGGCCACAGTCCAAAAGAAATATCATCTTGATTGTCAGACCCAGACCATAGAAAATCAATTTCGAAAAACTATGAAATTTTTTCAGCCGAATATTTACATGCACGTGTACCCTGTCCATTTAGCGAATTATAAAAAAATGAAATTTCGATGTTCTTTCTTCTGAAGTATCAAAAAACTTCTATTGACATCGTCAGACTATTTGCAACGAAGTTAAATCAATGAAATTTCATTTTGATTATAATTCGCTAATTGGACATGTCCCGTTTCTGCATTTAGATATCCAACTATTTCTTACCTTGCGCAGGATATTTATATAAAGTTGAAGCATAAACACATAAAATCATTGGATTTGTGTATCAAAAGTCATTTAAAAATCTTCTGTGGCCGTTCGTATCACATTCATAAAATTTTATACGAGTTTTATGCACTTGGTTCTGACGTTCGGTAGGAAAGCTCTCTTTCATTATTTACAAATTTCACGTGATTGACGTTCTAAATTTTTTTTTTGTTCCACAACGTTCCACGTGTTGTCACAAAAAGAAACTTAATATACGTGTGGAATGGAACGAACAGAATGAATGAATCAAATTAAGCCCCCAAAAGTGAAAAATGATCTTGAAATTCAAAGTGTTGCTTCAACATTTTTTTTTTCAATCCACGCCATTAGTCGTATAAATTTATACGTCAGAGAGAGCTTTTTTCTCCTTTGTTACGATCTGTCAGTTTTTTTATTTTCCGATTTTGTATTGAAATGAAAACTAAAATTGAGATATCTTTGCAGTTTTAAGTGGTTTTTCATATTTTTTTGGACCGAAATGTTTTAAACTGTGTTTGGAATGGATTGTCATTAACAGATTGTGTGAAAATTTTTTTTTCTATTTTATTATTTTGTTAATGTCAATCGATTCCAAACACACTTTAAAACATTTTGGTCCGAAAAAATATGAAAAATCACTTAAAACTGCAAAGATATCTCAATTTTAGTTTTCATTTCCATACAAAATCGCAAAACAGAAAAATTGACAGATCGTAACAAAGGAGAAAAAAGCTCTCTCTGACGTATAAATTTATACGACTAATGGCGTGGATTTAATTCAATAGAATAAGACATGGAGGTTACACAAACCTTTCACAGTCTCCTTAACAAAATATTATAAATTTCTGAATCCTGACTGCAAAAAATCTTTTGGACTATGATTGTTAAGGGATATTCACATTCGAAGCGGTGAGAATGAGACAGCAAAACGTTTATTCAGAAGCTGTTTTATGATACTTCGTGCAAACTCAATGTGAGTTTATATTCGCATTGCGTCTAATAACTCTTAACAACATTGAAAATGCACGTGAGGCTTTAGAGAATTATTCAAAAATTTCGTCCCTTTAGAGGACGAGTTGATAGGACGGGTTGATACAAAATTCTATTTTTTGTATGAAGATAGGAAAAAGAGGTTTCGAAAAAAAAATTATTCTCGACGATAATGGGACGAGATTTCTGGATGTTCCCTGGATACAAAAGAAAATGACAAAGAAAAATATTGAGAGTGAATGATAATAATAGCGTACTTATATTGAAAAAATTAAAATTAAATTTAAAAAAAATATTTAAATTGTTAAGTAAGATGCTAAGAGTAAATCGTAGATTAGGAGCTGTTATCAATAAAAAAAAACTTAAATTTACAAAAATAAAACAACAAAAAAAATATGTTCAGATTTCTTACTTGACAACCAACTCGTGTAGTCAGACTATTAGTGAAACAATATTAGAAAATATTCTTTAGTTACTGCGGCAACAGAAATTAAAATACATAAAGGAAATGATGGAAACTGATCATGATTTGGAACGATTTTAATTCATTTGAATAAAGAAAAATTTAAAGACATTGCTGTGAAATGTTCATAGAACAGACCAGGACAATTGGGTACCCTACTGAAAAAGCAACGTTCAACAGCTTAATTACAATACATGGTCTCAAATACGTTGTCTTTTTTGAGGTGTGAGCATACGGATTTCGAACTTTTGAGACTTTCATTTAAAATTTTCACTCTGGCGCTCGATAAATTAAGATAAAAAGTGGAAAATATATCTAAATAAAGTGAAAACATATGATGAATGAAGGGATGAAAAGAATTAGAAGAGCCTCCAAATGTATAATCCACACCATTAGAGAGTCGTCGGCTTATGTCAAACAATATTCAAGATTATGATGCGAATTCATCGAAAGATCATATGATTACTTTGACGTAAGCCGATAATGTACTGATGATTACGTCGATATACCAAGTTAGGGCTTTCATCTGATCAATTTTTTTAAAGATTACTTGTTGAATTCTAGATCACAGTCTATTCTATCACTGTTTTGCCGCACTTTATTCAACTAGCTGTCTAAATCTTAATCCAGTGTGACGAATAATCTTCGAGTAGTTGAGGCATTACTTTGGTGATTCTGAAGGATTTTAGGGAATATCTTGTGATATTTTTATGGGTTTTTGTGCGAGGATTTCCATCAATCCTCGATGGTCAATCCGGATCAATCAACCTTAATAAAAGTTTTGTGTCGATTCTGAGATATAATTGACAAGACTGGATCTAAAAAGCCCTTCGTTGCCCTTAGTTCATACAAATATCAAGAAACCTATTGGGCATCGCTCAAATGACCATAGATCCGCACCTGAGTGGAAAATCGATTTATGAGAATCGACTCTATTTTGGGAAATCATAAACATAAAAGTGACTAAACTCATGAAACCGCTAAAATAGAACCAGATAAAAACACGTACAAACTGACAATGACTGTCCAAATCATGATTAAGTTTACGCTGAAAAAACAATACAACAAAAGAAAAATTTGCATATTGGAAATAGGAATTTCTAAATTGCACAAAACCGTTTTTATTTTCGAATCCAATTGATCAATGTAAAACATAATTACTATTGTAACTTTACCAATTTATGCTTTGCATTAAATGAAGTAAAATGAAATAACAAAATAAAATAAAATAAAAATGAATTGAATTGTTATACCACTTTCTTTGATGTTACCTTGATAAAGCATTTTTTATTCAAGTTGTTTATCCGGTTCCATACAGACCCCGACAATTATCTGTACCACCAATACTCTCTCTAGCAAACAAACTCTCAGCTCTCTGTGTCAAATTAACACCTTATTTCATTGTATTCTACAATCACTATTCTATATTTTGACTGCAGAGAAATGATAAGCACGGCGCCTCACGGCTGGGATAGAACACGCCTGACTGCATTTTTTATAGAAGGGTTGAACTGTCAAACTTTTTTACATTTGTATCGTTTGTATGTAAAATTTTGACAGTTTGGTTTTAATAACGATATATCTCATTTTCGTTAACGCACATTTATAGCTTGACTATATGATTGACGTTCTGGTCGCATCGTCTTCAAATTTTTCAGAAAAAAGCAGTCTATCCCAGCCGTGAGGGGCCGCGCTTATCATTTCTATGTTTGACTGACTTCGCTGTAATTTACATGTAAATTCCAAAGGCTAATTGACACTTTCACAACCTCAAAAATAGTAGGTTGATTGCTAGAGAGAGAGTATTGATACCACCTTTAATGTTGATGCTTCAAGTGTTAAGGCTCAGACCAGAGTGCCGCTGCTTGTTATGAATTTACGCCATCAAATCCAAGGTTCTGAAATAACAGATTGAGACACTTCTGAGTTGACCACGTGGTGGTTTTCAACTTACCGAAAATTATTTGTTCTTCTTCAAGTTGATTTTTCACACATAAGTGTGAATGTTGGTGTCACCCGTCAACGTGGGTGTCTGAACCTATTACCTGTTCTTTCAGAACTATGAATAAATCCATATTTTTGGCTCAATGTGAAAATTTAACGTTCCACAGAGTGGTAAGAATTACCAATTTTTTCATTGATATTTTCTCGCAATCTATGCCTTTGATTGTATCGTATTTTTAGCCAGTAAATCCACATTATTGGCTCCATAGCACTGAACGAAGCACTAGAACAGATTTTTCAAGAGGGACCTTCGTATAAAACACTGTCATTCTGTTCGAATATACTTGGTTCAGTGCAATGTGGAAATCGAATGTCCCACAGAGAGGTTAGAAATACCGATCATTTGTGGATCACTTCCTCTTGGATCTGTGTATTTGGTTATGTTCTTTTTACTGTCTTTGATGCAAGAACTAGATGCTAATCGACTCAATTGATCGTTAACCTTTTAGAAACGGCACGAAACGACCTGCAGCTTGAGACGAACAGTTTACGTAATAATTGGATTGGATTGGATTAGATGGGAAGGGGGTTAGCCCAGCACCTAAGCCTCTAGTGGGCCTGTTGTGCTATTGCACAAGTCACCTGATCATATTAATTGTGATTTTTCATCATATCTCTTCGGACTCAGATAGCTCACAAATCGACCGTGTAAACGTCCCATACGTTGTGAATTCTCTGAGCCACGAGTAGTATGCGAAGACCACAACCATCACTAATGACTCATGCATTTTCCCAATGAGCGACTAGTCGATAATAGATGGCGCTTATCCTGCAGTCTGTTGTATATTGTGAATTGTGTCATTGACATTATGTCAATATGGCGTGATTGTTGCGAAGAAATCGAATATTGGATTTCTTTGAAATTTGCGACTTTGTTACGGTCGTACAGCCATTAGATAACTAATAGCGAGTGCTTAATCACCAAGTGATTAGAATAAAACCAGGCAAGCATTTTTGCACCGGGAGTCGAACCCGGGACCTCTTGGGTATGAGTCCTATGCTCTACCGATTGAGCTACCTGGACCTATAACGTAATATTACGTAATAATACTATCGGTTAGCTTTATTTTTGCAAAAGTTTTTGCATCCGGTTCCTTCATACAAGTTAACACTTTAAATCGTTAATTTACATAACGTCTACACCAAACTTCTATTTAAACTTCTCTAAAAGCCGCCAATTTTATTTATTGTTGCGTTAGTGCATGACAGGTTTGACAGATGTCGCCAAAAACGCCAAGGTTGATCTGTCAACTCTGTCTGGCGCATCAGTTGTAGTTTTTTTTTTTATTTATTTACTAAAAGGAAAATGTTTTATTGTAAATAAGGACTACAAAAGGTCCAATTTACAAACAATTTTCTTAATGGACCACAATATTTACGGTCTGTGAATTTGTTATCATTGCTTTTGTTGTCCAATGTGTATCAATTCGAATCAAATCACTTTTCAAACTCGAAACAAAACTAAATGAGTGATCGTAATGTCTGAAGCAGAACTCTTAACGTCGATAGACGAATATCAAACCCAAGTAATTTGAATGGATGCAACAAAACGAGAAACTTTTAATTGAACTTACCTTTCCTGCTCTCGAAACAATTAGCTCATTCAAGTAGAGAAAACAATTGCATTATGTACCGACCCGACACAACGTGATTCATTGGAGAATCTGAGAAAGGATCTGACCGAATTGTTGGATCTAACCAAGGAGCAACTGAATGAGCTTGGTAGTGGCCAATCAACAGATCCGTTCGAAGATGAAATGAAACTATTTTTATCGGAAATTCGTAGCGTTGAACAATCGGAAGACGTCGCGGAAGACGTCGATGAAAATTTTGAAGCGAGAATTGAAACCATCAAGGTACGTGACCTGAAAATGCCCGGTTTTTCGATTTCTGATTCCGCTTTTTGTTCTCGTTTCCATTGCCACAGACTCAATTGACCGAAATTGTGGGAAAGAAATTCCTGGCGCCTTACAACTCATGGAACGGCAAGGCATTTCACAACGCATTCGTATGCAGTTTGGACGACACGACCGATTACGATGAAACTGTTACTTTGGACAACATCAAAATTAAAGTTCTGTTCATCAATCCGACACATCGAGACATGGTACCATGTTCGTACTTCTTGGACGGTAGCTGCAAATTCGATTCAGACCGATGTCACTATTCCCATGGCGAACTCGTATTGTACAAAGAGTTACAGGATTATAAAGAGCCGAATTTTCAACTGCTGCAACAAATGAAATGTCCAGTGCTTGTGAAACAGAGTGATCGTATTTGGCACAGAGGTAGAGTGACGTCGAGCAATTTCGACGAGCAGCGTTGCACAGTAAAATTGGAGCAAAACAATAAAGAGATCTGTTGTGAATTTCCGGATGTCTTACCTATGCATTGTGGTAAGTCAATTGTCGTAACTGTTGTTAGACCAATAAGTGTAAAATTTGTTCAAACCACAGACAGTCCAACATCAGAAGATGAATCATCCGATTCTAATAGCTACGGCGAGGAGCGCCACAAACAAATTCTAGTTGACAGAACACTATTGAATCCATCAACAGACGGAGTTCTGGGCGAATGGGAGAAACACACCAAGGGCTTCGGTTCGAAAATGATGCAGAAATTCGGCTACATTCTCGGAACTGGCCTGGGCAATAATGGCGAAGGCATTGTCGATCCAGTACAGATACAAATTCTACCGGCGGGCAAGAGTTTGGATTATTGCATGGAGCTAAGGGAACGAGCCAACGGTGACAAGGACTTGTTTAACGTTGATAGAAAGTGGAAAAAGCAGCAAAAGAAACAGGAACTAGTGAATGCTCGCGCATACGAACGGAATCGTCAAAGTAGCAACGTCTTCAATTTCCTAAACGATAGTATCCTTGCCACTATGGATGGTGGTCGTGACGCAGTCCCGACACCGCAGGCCCAAACTCAGCCGAAGCCTGTTGAGCTTAAAACGCATTCGACCAAAAATTTGAATGTTGCCGCGTTTAAGTTGGGCGAAGACATTAAAAAGCTGGAGAAGGACATCCAAAGTGTGAAGGATTCCATGGCGCGACAACAACGCGGAACACCTGTATATAGCAAATTAAGTGCAAAGTTGAGTTCAAAGCATTCGGAATTGACTGAGTTGAAGAAATCAGAGAAAAATGTGACAAGTGAACAAATATTCCGGAAGGATAAGTCTAAGTTGACGATATTCTAGATGTGCGACGTGCCGTGTAAGTGTTTCTTATTTTGTTTATTCAATAAAATTGTTTTTTTTTTCTGGTCGATTTGCTCTCGTTTTACGTATGGACAATGCGTGGCAGGTTATTC
Organism: Bradysia coprophila; assembly: GCF_014529535.1. Taxonomy (NCBI): domain Eukaryota; kingdom Metazoa; phylum Arthropoda; class Insecta; order Diptera; family Sciaridae; genus Bradysia; species Bradysia coprophila. The sequence goes on from NC_050735.1 coordinate 12,831,169, forward strand.
ACTTTAACATTTCGATACAAGTTACATCGGAAAATCACCAAAAAGTTGTCGAGTCGGTAAAGACAGAACGTTTACCGTGCGGGTTGGGTAAATCTAGTGATTGTAAATTTTTGGGGGCATCGAGAAAATAGGTTCTAGAATAACAGACAGAATGAAACGTAGAACATTATTGGTGAACAAAGTTTGACTCCAAAAATTTCAGTTCAAAAAATATTTAACGTTAAACTTAAAAATGAGAGTCGACTTTCGAGAAGAACTGAAAAATCTCTAGGAAAATTGGAAAATCGCGGAAAATTTTTACCTTTCATTTGAGCTCTATACATATTGTTCTCAAAATGTTGATCATCACTTACTGTAACAATGCTAATTTTCCTACTTTTAGCCTTAACTATGTCAATGAAGATAGTGTAGTGTTTAACTTGTCTAATTTCCACTGCTCGATTTAGTTGTCAGTGTGAAAGTTCAAAACTGCTTCGCTTCTAGTACACAGTAAAATTCGGTGATGAAAGAGTCCCGAAGACTAGAACCATATGCAGCAAAAGTAGTTATTAGTTATCTAGCTCCAAACCATAGCTCTTGAGCTAATTTTGGTACCATATTTTAAGAATCAAAACCTCTACACTCTGCGACTAAACTCTGAAAAGTGTTAAGCGCAACCAAAGCAAAACCATTAATCAATATGACCTCCAAGGAGCTGTTGAATCGAGATTACACTATTGTCGTATTTGGTATTTCGTAGTTTTATTTCGGTTGGACTGGCGTTTTTCTGGTCGAGTAGGATTAGCAAGCATAAATTTATGGCAAAAAGATGGCCAGTCCTCTTTTGATTTGATTCGAAAAAACCTGAAATTCTGGATCTTAAGAGCAATGGACCCTTTGCAAATTTGTAGCCTACATTTAGGCGGGAAAATATTCGTTTTTCGATGCGATTTTCCTGATCCATTTTTTTTTAAGTAAAACCATTTAAGCAAGCAAAAATGTGTTACTTTTAAAGGAAAAATTGGTCTGTGAGTCTTAAATTAGCTTACTAGGAGAAACCTTAGATTACATAAATTTACACAATCTGCAGGTTTCTCCAAGTGGAATAAGATATGACTTACAGACCAACTTGTCCGTTAGAAGTAACACATTTTTGCGTACTTTAATGTTTTTACTTAATAAAAAATTGGTTCAGGAAAATCTCATCAAAAAACGAATATTCTTCCGCCTAAATGAAGGCTACAAATTTGCAAAATGAACATTGCTCTCTAGAAAGGTCCTTAAATTTTAGGCTGAAAACACACGAGCAATTTTACGTTGGATGGGCGTAGGGTAATTTGGCACATGGTGTAGAAACAACGCATTTTTCAACTACGTAAAAGGTGAACTCGCACACGATTTTTTGATACCAAAATTTTGTAAAAGAAGTCATTAAGTCGATGACATGGCTAAAAAGCATTTGCAGCAATAAACTTGCTTGTTCGAGGTAACCTTTTACGTAGTTTAAAAGTGCGTTCTTTTAGCACCGTGTGCCAGATTATCCGATACCGTTGGATGATCGACTATAATTTTGTAATCCGATATTCACCACACGCTAAACAATAAGAAACGCAGCATAAATGTCGATCCCATTAACTCAAAATTGCTCTTGTGAGACATATTATCACTCAGTGCGTTAGAAAGCTAATTTGTTACATATCTCAATGACGTACTGGGGAAAAAAGCTTCAAAAAACGATTCCTACACATGGCAGCCCATTGCGAAAACAGAATCATACTTTTTCATACTTGACCTCACCGCTAAGACAAGTGGGTTTCAGAATTTAGTTATCACTTAAATTGTCAACAAATAATATAAAAAAATCCGATAACTTTATTCAATACACCTGTCACATACACCGTTACTCTTTTTTTACCAAGGACAATATAATGATGTCAAAAGGTAAAACTACCGTCCGACCAACAAAAGATCAAGGGGAAAAAAATGAAAAATAAAAAATTTCTATCGACTGATTCCCTTTTCACCGAGACAATTTAAATTCAGTCTTCTATGTCAAATTTTCAGTTCCGATTATGACGGATTGTCACTCAAACATTCTGTGGATATTATGCTTTGTGAAAGATTTCTAACAATGGTACACACAGCATTCGTATGAAAAGATTATGAGCTGTTAAGCTTGATAATAATGTGGTGGGAAAATACGGTGTTAGAAACCCAATTAATCTGAATTTGTGTGGGTGAATAATGTTGAGAGATCCGAAACGTTTGCAGAAGGGTTGCATTGCATTTTATGTATTTCTTGTTGCGAACCGATCAATAGAACCTTTTCATCACTTTTTTTTATGCGAAAACCAAAAATATTGCAACTGTTCAACTGTTCATTTAACAAACGTATGGATGTGTATAACAACCACCCTTCAGATCATTGTTCAATTGTTGCAGAAATATTCATAAAATTTTCATTCTTTATTCGCAAATGACTGTAATGATCCGCATTTGATGCCGTTTGTTGAGGAAGTGGTTTACAGTTTTACATTGGAAATATTAAACGAATGTTGGTGAGAAAAATTTTAAATTAGGAAAGACTCACTGATTGTCAGTTACGGGGTTTGTGGTTGAGGTATACAGTAATACGAATGTAAAGAAAAGTTCTGTTCAAAAATTTTGAGATATAAAGGAAAAATTATGTCAAAACGTTAAGAGGATGTAGCGTATCTGAGTTGACCCATTTGTAGATTAGAATTCGTTTACTGCTGTAGCACTTACATGTTCAACGCAAAGCTACAGCTCATTGAGATCTCTGTCTACGTCGTCTACAAAGTAATTTCGTTATTTTGCATGATCCGAATATAAACTGTTCCCAAAGCGAAGTGAATTTTTAAGGTATAAGGTATCCTCGCTCATGAACCGATACCGAGGCCATCAAGGAACTAGAGAAAAACTGTTATTTAAGTAACGAGTTATTGAAAACAAATTTCTAAAGGAAATAGGCCAGAATTCTGAGAATGAGGAAGAACACGGTGTATGTGTTTCTTATTAAATTTCTAGATTTACGTCAAAATTTATAACTTTGACCGTACGTCTCTCCTAGTCTATATGATATTCAAAAGACATGGAGAGAAATACAGGCAAAATTATAAATATTAACACCTCACCACCGGGAAATGAGTCATTACTTCATTGACATTGAGCGTTAAAACTAATTTCCGGTGGCTATTCACTATCTCACTAAATAACTCAAAAAATGGCAGTTGGCCCGAGCTGCAAACACTTGGCAAAATAAAAAGTTCCAAACAATCCACGCCATTAGTTGTATAAATTACCTAATCTACGATTTGACAGCAATCCACGCCATTAGTCGTATAAATTAATAAGTCAGAGAGAGAGCTTTTTTCTCCTTTGTTACGATCTGTCAGTTTTTCTATTTTGCGATTTAGTATGGAAATGAAAACTAAAATTGAAATATCTTTGCTGTTTTAAGTGGTTTTTCATATTTTTTTGGACCAAAATGTTTTAAAATGTGTTTGGAATCGATTGTCATTAACAGATTGTCTCGCAGATTGTGTGAAAATATTTTTTTCTATTTTATATTTTGTTAATGCCAATCGATTCCAAACACATTTTAAAACATTTTGGTCCAAAAAAATATGAAAAACCACTTAAAACAGCAAAGATATTTCAATTTTAGTTTTCATTTCCATACAAAATCGCAAAATAAAAAAACAGACAGATCGTAACAAAGGAGAAAAAAGCTCTCTCTGACTTATAAATTTATACGACTAATGGCGTGGATTGCGCTGACTTCCACTTGTTTCGTAGCAGAAAAAAAAGCTTATTTTGGGCAACCAAAGTAGGTTTTACAAAGAAAATTTGGGATCATCCGGTCCAGCTAACTAGTTTATTTTTCTTCTGCCTACGAAAACCGAATTACTATACGAAGCTCTCGTAATACGAACTTTACTTTACATAATAAAGCAACATTTTATCTTACTGACCAATTTTATTTAGTGGTCACCACCAGCCGGTTCATTATAATATCCAACAAATTACAGTCAGAGGCAGTTAAATTTCAGTATGAATTTGCTTCAGCTGATCCACACATTCAATCAAAACGGTCTACGTGCTTATGAACGGTAAAATGCGGTTACCGTCACTGTTCGTGACAGTGAAAATGCACTTACTATACACAAGCATGTATATTATACGGTTGAAGCTGCTACACGCACGGTCGAAGTAGTTCACTGACTCAACTCACTCTACTCAAAAATCTGTCAAACGAGATTATGACAATTTAATGTCTCGACTTTTTGGTAGTTTTTTAAGACTCAATAAACCCATAAGAATTGACCTCTAGGAATTTCCAATTTTCATAGCAATCTCTCCAATCAGGTAAATTGTTTGTTTTACAACTCCGCAAAAAATCGAATTGCACTAATTACAGATTCCGGATTCCAGATTCCACCTCACATTAAGTATATTACAAAAAAAAAAAAAATTCCCAGAGCAAATTTTTGGAATTGCAATCATGCATGCACAATGTCTTCATTAAATTCGCATTACCTAATGGACAAAATCATAAATCACAGCCAAACGATGAAATTGACTCATTACAAAACGTTTTGGCTAGATGAATCCAATTATGTTAATTAACAGGTGAGAATTATTACCTTGGTTCAGGAAGATGGTAAAATTGTGTAAAATGAATCGTGGGTTATAGAAAGGTATATATAATATTCAATGTGTGTACGCGAGACGGGGTATGTAACTCTCCAACAACGTCTAATTATTGTATAGTTTATGTAATCAACAGTTAAATATAAACGTAATTTTGTCATTACAATTTGGCTTCCAGCATTTTTGAAGGCAGCATGTTCATAGTGTTCAATGACAACGCTGTTGTATAACATTTTGTCACTTACCAATTTTCGGTTTATAGCAAATACCGAGGCACAAAATGAATTTTCAATTAACAACGCAACAAAACGTATGTTCGTTCATACTCGTTTGCATAATTTTCGATATTAGGTCGGCTGTTTGTCTCGATCTGGAATATTTTTCGTGTGAAATCGAGAAGCGGAATTATGAAAACTGGCTTTTTTGGATAGGAAATGTAGATGATTTTTTTGCGTTGTCGTTTAATTCTTAGTCTTACATGTTTGATCAAACTGGTAAAATTTGAATAACACTGACGGTTTGGGTAAAATTAGTTGGCTTGAATTATAGTTGCAAAATTTAGCGCTCCGTCTGTGTTTGGTAGAGGTTACACTAGAGGGTAGAGGGAACTTTTTACATTTTTATGAGAGATAACCGACTAGAAAACTAGTATCGTAGGCTGAAAGCGAATGTAAGGTGATATTGTCAAATGTAACGGGTAAATATCAAGGACCGTTAAATACGAGTAAATGTTGTGAAAGAGAAGCGTAATTGCCGAGGGAATGACTTAATGATGTCACAAAACTTTGACCAATGTACCAATGTACAGTTTGATACGTTAAAAAATACATCTCGAGCTGAAGGTAAGGGCTGCAGACACACAAGCCAATATATAAAGTTTCAAACACTTGCATATACTATTTTACTCAAAAACGTAAAGTAAAATTAACTTTACTTCAAGGGTACCAAATTCGCCACGCCTCGATCGGCTAATTTCACACAAACAGTGTCATTTTTGCCATTAATAAGATTTTTCTTTTTTTTTTCTTCCGCATACAGTCAGAGGCAGTGAAATTTCGGTATGAACAAATTGTTTATATTTACTAATTCATACAGTTGAAGCTGCGCTACACGCACACGTGTGGCAGTTTTCAACCTATAAAGACGTACAGACAGTTTTGATTGTTTGTGTGGATCAGCTGAAGAGCAGCTGAACTGAAGCAAATTCATGCTGAAATCTCCCTGCCTCTGACTGCAAGTTTTTTTAAAAATAAAATCGGACACAAGGTGAACTCTTATCTTAATTAACAGTTTTTTCTTAGAGCATAGTTTATAGTTAAGTATAATAGTCAGTTTACGCGAAAAAAAGAAAGGTTTACATCAACCATTACTATTTGCATACCTGCATTAATCCCTATTACTAGTTGTGTGCTATATATAGACTCGGACTCTTTATTTTTATGATATTCATATCCACACTAAACTGTTTCATAAAATTTTGAAACAATAAGCCGACAACAGGGTGCTATTAAAAAAAAAAAATATATTTTCTCTGATTTTCTCTGAAACCGGTTATTACTGGTAAAACCGCTAATCCCGGGATCCCGAATACCGGTTTTACTAGTTTGAATACCGGTTTTCTACAGAAATAGAAAAAGGTGTCGAAACCAATGCAACTTTCTTGAAAAAATATCAATAAAGTAGATAGACAGATGAAAGCGAATAACTTTGCCTTTCAAATTTGCTAGAAGTACCTGTATTACATTATTTCAGCCCTTTGCTTCTTTCAAATCAATACACACAAAATCTTAGGTTGTCTAAGAATTTGCGTTCTGATCATGTAGATTTCAACCTAAAATACTTCGTCTTATAAATTCTAGACTAAAAGGAAGTGATCTCTAGATATTTGTTAATGATATAACTGATTCTCATGATAAACGTGTTAAGAGATCTCCTAAACGGACATACTTTTATAGTGCCGTCATTTACAAAATGTAAATCTATTTCTCACTTTCACTAAAATTTCCCTGCTTGTTAAAAGTGAGCCACTATTTCCAGTTCACAGTTTTTATCAGAAAACAGAACATAAAAATCTGGTTCCGCAATGGCAAACATAAAAAAGAATGTATGGGTTAGTGAGTAATGTCTGGTTATCTATACATGATCACATCGAAGCCAGAAGAAATTCCGGTGGAAGATTAAAACAGTTCTGGGTATAGGGAAAGACCGATCGGTTCTTTTTATCCACAAGTATTAAAGCATATTAAGAATTTTGTCCGGATATGGAATGTTTGTAAGCAATAATGGAGACTTTCGGAAAAGTCAACACTATTGATTTTACACCAAGCGTCTCTCAAGCAGTGATACAAAATGGAACTATGTCAGATAGAGGTCTCTTTTCATTGAAGATTACATGAGATATTCTCTCGTTAATTTTTTTGTAAGAAGAAAATGAGGACCTTGACCCAACACGAAGATATTATAGAATGAATTTATTTCCTCTCTGTATTTATAGAAAGTGTCCTAATGAAGTAATGAAATCCATTTTCAAACTAAACTACGTATACAAAATAGTAATCTGTTAGTTATTTGTGTATCTGTTTGCCAAGTGCCTAAAATCAATCGTCCAAAACATACTCAAAAAAGTTTTCATGTAAGGGGTCGAAAACCCGAGAAAAATCTCGAAACTCCCTCATTTTCGGCCCCGACACATGAAATGGTTATTTACGTCACAAGTACCGTTCACTTTCGCGTGACGTATGAAGTTTCGCCCCTCAAAATTGACATTTTTTTTACTTTCGGTTCCCATAACAAACATGAAAAACTGTTTGAAATGATTCTACAAATTAATTTCTTCGATTATATTTGGCATTTAACGAGAAATAGAAATTCGATGAAATACCGGTAATACCGGTATTACAGGGTCCGGTATTACCGAAAACCGGTATTGCCAAAAGCCTTCCGGTTTCCTTTCCCTATTCGGGTCTCGTTCTTCGGTCGTATCAATGCTCTGAGTATTAGTCGTATGTCTGCTACAGAACACTCTTGGATCAATGCTACAATTATCCTTACATTTTGAAGGTCGCGAAATTTATGTCACCCTATTGCATTTGAACAAACAAAAAGATCAGAAAATTTACTGAGGATTTTACCTTCTCTCACAGCATGACCACTGAATACGCAAAATTTCTTCGCAAAATAACTGTAAAATTGCATTCCCCAATAAAACTTAATCCTTTCTATGTAATATTTTGTGACACGAACTAGCAAATATTATTCACAACAATGAATAGGCGAAAGCATATATTTTGCATAATGAAATCATAAAAAGAAATTGTTTTCGATTTGTTTATGATGACATATTGTCTACGTCAGTGCATGTTCGGACCTCGGTGGAATCACCAGTCATCGGAGTAAGGGACACAGAAATGACTGACCCAGCAGTTCACAGGTAGAAAGTCGATAAACATCTCTTTAGCATGCAAATTTTTATAAGTGTCACAGGAATCGTATATATATGGTTAGAGTCGACTCATTCAGCTTAAAACCAAGCATAAACCGTTAATTCTTCAGTTAATTTTGTTGTTTCAGAATGATTTGTTCAAGAAATATATTTTCGTTTCGTTTGCAGTTCTATGTTCTAATCTTTCACAGACGGTAAGCACAATAAGTTTCTTAGCTCTTTTGATCTATACGTATTTTCAGGAGTTGACTGGATCGAATCCAGGTCTCTCGTACAGTTCATCAACCTTCAATCAACCTAATATTGAGAATTATTGCACTAAATTTCACCAAAATTCAATAAATTTGGTTAAATTTAGAGAAGCATATTAAATCCTATTTCTGTACAATTATTAAAAGGTTGAGACATGTGAGATAACAGTGTTCTGCGGTCTAGGATCATTACTATTTGTGGTCTAAATCCACGCAAACCACTCAATTTTCACTTTGATTTTCTTTTAATTGACCTCTTCTTTCGAGTCCCCAACTCGGACTAAAAACTTTGCATCGATTGCATTTTATTTTCCCATGAACTGACACAGCACTGCTCCCAGCATGAACATAGAAAATATGCACTGCTTTTCTTTCATCAAGATAGATGGCTTGTTTTCGTTGTATGAGTTAAAGATGCAATACAACAATACCCTTTCTAGCAAACAAACTACAGTTATTAAGCTGGTAAAGACGTTTGTCAAACTCTGCTACTTATTTACGATTTGTAGGTCGGTTAACTTTAAGCCTTATGAAGAAGCAAAGTTTCTCAAACTTATTTTACACCCTAATTCACGCCGTAAGTGCGCCTTCAATTTTAAAATATACCGCACACCAGTTCATTTTAACGTTTAGTTTTTGACATTAATTACATGACGTCAGCGTTATTTTGTCTAACTGTCAGTTGTAAATTTTTAAATTTTTAGCGGACTTATGGCGTGAATGTGATTTTTTGGGATAGTTTGTTTGCTATTGAATACACACAATCCCAAGCGGTAGCTTTTATCCTAAAACTACCAAATTTAACAATTGTCAATTCAGTGTTCATGCCAGGAGCAATGCTGTGAAAGTACCTAATTTTAAGAAATATGGTCTTCGTGTACAGACAGTAAAAAGTGACTTTAAATGTCAAAAGTAAAGGGACTCATAACGTCAGTGGTGTGTGTGACATAATTTTTCAACGAATTGCGGGTCATAATTCCTCTAGGTAGTCTACTTCTATGTCTGGGGCATCACATGCAAAATGTCTTTTAAACTCTGTGACGCAACGTGAAACTTTTGCTTCCTGTTTTGAGAAAAGCGTTGTATTAAATGCTTTTTCATACCTACAATCGAAAAATGATTGCTAAGAAAAAGTAAAATGGTTGTAAAGTTTTTGTTTTTCTTTTTCCCATCACAAACGTCGTTCGTAGCTCGTGACAAAAAATACTATTAGCTCAGCGTTGGCTTAAACGTTTTTCTTAATACGTACGACGAAAATTTTACTTTTCATCACTGTGTTGTGAGAAAATAACTGTTTTTCCATTAAACTTGAAGAAGACCCAACTTCCGTATTGTTCAGTTATATCCAGCTGATGCATGTGTGTTATAAGTCCACGACAAAATACGATTCAGCTGGATACGACTGCCGATTTTGCATGTTAATCAACACGAAAAAAGGATAAAATTCTAACTCTGCACAGTCCTTTTAAACATCTAACCTACATAACATCCCTTCGAAACCATCTGCCCATAAAACATACAAGCAACTTTATTTTCCATCAATTATGAGCTTGCGGAACTCATTGTAACTATCTCCTCTATATACCTAGATATATAACGGCACACACGAACTGTGTTATTTGTTTATTTTATTGTCAAGAGGACGGAACAATAGATAGTGCGAAAGAAAAATGTAATATGGGGGAGGATGACGCACCATTGTGCATTGTGTACGTCCGTATAATAAAGCACAATTTATTGAAAAAGATGAATGTTTGTGCAGCTATTTACCCCTTTTCTTTTGGTAACTTAATTCCGAGTTGCGGTCACCGCATATTCAATATAATAAATAATTCCGGGATTTGATTAATGCATCGGTCTCTATACAATATTGTTGATTGAGATGTAACCCTTCCGCATTGCAATGTTATCGCATATAGCATGCAGTATTATCCCATATATATATATATGCAGCAGCAGCCCATACCAAATGAATTTTTATAGGGGCAATGTGACGTGTGACCAACTATTAGATTTTCTGCACTCAAAGCTTTTGTTGTTCGGTTTCAAATTTTGATTAAAAATGTTTGTGTAATGAGTTTTTCGATGGGTAAATCGATAGAGAAAAATTGATGTTGTCTTTGATTGTAACAGAGTGTCATCGTCACTGCACCCCCGGATTATGAGTCATTACATTACTGAAACTCATTTCCGGAGGGCTTAATGAGTAAAGCAACTGACGTAATTGTTTGGAACTTTGAATTTTACTTTGTGTTATTGCAGCCATTGGGCTGTAGCCCCCACCCTCAGCAAAATAAAAACTTTTAATCAAGGACGTAATCTACTATTACCAGATTATCCAAACAGAGGCCTCCATGCGTGCTCTATTTGCTGGAGCGGCTGAATTTTGAATAAAATATTACCGGACTAACGTCTATTCATAAGAAACATCATCATATTGGTTGCATGGTGGCCTGCTTTTACTCTCATATATTATTATTGTTAACGATGCATCAATAGTCTAATGATGTCTTCTTCCGGTATTAATCGTTGCCATGTATGCAAAAACGTATAACGCGTACAGTATGTACACAACACTTTCTGAAAACTCTCAAAATGATTGATGACTTCACTTCTGTAATATTGGATTTAAAGGATATACGACTGTTTACGGACTTAATGTACAATTTTACTTCTTGACTTCTTAGGCGTATGTATGTTAAATGTGGAATACACAACTAATTGTTGGACAACAAACATTGAAAGAAATTTCGAACAATATTTTTGGTCCCAAAATTTGTTAAAGGAACCATGGCGATATGGACTCATAATGTGACATTCATCATTCACGCCAAATTGCGTTAGGGTTAGGAGAATTTGTAGTATTAAAAACAAAAATCGATGATTTATGGAAACTTTGTTGAAATATGTATAGGAAATGAAAAATTCAAATCAGTCCTTAAGAGTCAATTCGCCAAAACTTCGAACAGCTTATATGGAATCGTGATTCAAGCCGACGGCGATCCAATCGAGCTATGACTCAAATGACCAACAAACGCCGATGTTCGGCCCACCCAGCCGCCGCACCAAGTGAAAAACCTCGAGAAAAAAGAAATTTTTGAAGGGCTCTGGGCGGCTGGGAAAGTTAGTAGTAGGAAGCTATAACCCGGAGTTTTGTAGCTTACTTCAAGCTCTATCCATTCACACCCGACTCGACAATACCCACCGTCCCAGATAGAAATGGAGTTGATTTTTCACAATGTATCTCAACCCATCAAATTTTGGAAAATCATCGAACCTTAAAGCTCCCCAAATAAAGTTTGTTTGAGCGAATTTTATTATTTATCTAACCAAAATACGTGAATTATAGAAATTGGAATTTCTCGATACATTGCATCCAGGCACTATATCCACTTATATTGAGAACTGCAATTTTCTATACATAAAGTGGAAGCAAAATGAAATGATCGATTCTGAGTGTATATAGATTTGAAAGCCAGTATAGTCTTGCATACCGCCCATTTAAACTGTTTATGGTGCATTTGTTAGGTTTTTTATCTGTAAACAGTTCCAATGCATACGCATAAGCACGAGTTCGAAGTATAAACATGAGCGCGCAAGCTCAATACACCGAAAACACATTCTGAATGTTATGCAAATCGGCCGAAAGTTTGTTATTTAGATCTATACTCGTTTTCAAATCACAATACGCTAAAAATCTTAATAATCAATCATTTCAATTTACCCTGCCTTTATGTGAGTTGGTGAAACAGGAACTAATCAGGAAAATAATTTTGGCCAATTCACTCTTAACATAATTACGATGAGTTAAAGTAACTGACAAAAAATTACTGTAGTTTGTTCACCCTTAGAAAACACAATTTTAGATTTATCAGAGTTTCAAAAGTCATCGATATTCCCAGTCAATTAAGTGATTCCCAGTATATGTTATTTTTACGGAGGATTTGAATTCGCTAACGGATTTTCAAATTTTCAAACTCTGGAAAATCTCAAATATGTTCCGAACTTAAAAGAATTCCATCGAAAATTCCATTCAATACCTAAAATACCTTTCAAAAAACCCATTAAATACCAACAGCTTCATATAATCGTTTAGCATTCATTGATTAAAAGAGTTGATTTGATCACAGAGCACAAAAAGAATAGTAAAAAAAATCAACTGTGTACGAAGTATGCTACCAATCACACAGGTTTTCTCTTCTCAAAATCAAAGTAAAACCTTCCTCGTTCACGAAAGTCGGTTAAAATTTCAAGGGGATGGCCTATGATACGATTTTCGTAAAGGAGTGTTTAAGGAGAACGATTTCTGACTAGTTGATTACAACTGGTCTCGGGGTCACACATCAAAATGAGAAAAATCACATACAAATTTGAACTGGACCACGGCAGAGTAAAATAAACCAGGCATTAGCGGTTCATTTTCGAAACGTCAAATAAGGGACCTAATACACTTCATGAAAATGAACAAAAATGGCCACTGACAAAAATTGAAAAATTTTATTCGCAAAAAATATAGGGCTACTGGATTATTCAGGCTCCTGCCTGGTTAACTTTACTCTGTCGTGACTGGACCTATTTTAACTGTTTTTTGTTCATTCATGAATTTTTGACAGATGACCCCCGTGACAAGTTAATTTTAATTGGTTTTCGCTTTCCTTAATCACTCTATAATTTTAAAATTTCGTTATATTTCCAAAATTAAAATCAGTCTGTGCAACGCACTTCAAGCAAAAGGATCTTGAAGTACGTTGGTCTGTGCCAACATTCACATAATTCCTTATATACATACATATATACATATGTTTCAACAAATGAACAAAAATTCAAGAAATAACCTTGTCCATTTAGTGATGGTGTTGTCTACTTTTCGATATATTTACCAAAGTTTATCTAAAATGGCAATCGAATTCCTCTAAAAATTTTTGCTCATCTGTGTTAAAGAGATAAAGAAACATAATTGTGTGCTAGCACAACGCCTAATCTATTTTACAGAAATTTGGTTCACTATTTTTTTTTAATGGAAGGGAATGAATCTCGGTTCACAAACAGATATTCTCCTGTTACAATCAGAGACCTGCATTTTGACAAAAAGACTGCTCATTCGGTTCGGGCTCATTAACTGAGTCAGCAAATTATGTATGTACCAGCTCTGAATATAGTTATTTGCACGAGTTTGGGAAAGATTATTGATATGTTTTGAGTTTGAGTGTAGGAACGTACTTGTGCTCGCTCGATCGATCTGATATTTAATAGACTTGTTCAAACCCGATCAGTTCTGGACAAGCTTAACTTAGATTGTTTAGAAGCAATTGGATTTGGACGAGCTTAGTTAGATTGATCGTGAGCTTGATACTAGACTACTTCAGTTATTTTAAGGACGGACAGTTTTCATTTAATTATGAAAGCTAAAATGAAAAATTGTCTCGTAGAATAACTTCAATAACTGCACTTCGATTATTATCAGTCGATTTATTGTTAACGTTAGTCTACATGTGTAGACAATAGAAATGACTAACGAACCGGACTTTAAAATTTTTTACAATGATAGCATAGATTTGTATACTGGTAGCAAACATGGTAATATTATTGTAAAGGATGTTTCACATTGATCTTATAAGTAATGAAAATAAAAAGTTCAAAATTACAACCATTTATATATCAAATGTTTACAATTGAACATTGGCAAATCTAGATTGGACCTTTAATGTAAAAATTTCGTCTACCCTTTCATTTTATACTCGATTACTTTGTTTCTTACTCCAAAACAGTATGTGTATTGTGCATTTAATTCGTTGTAAAAATCTCTGTATTTTAGGTATGAAACCCGTGATACCAACATAAAGAACTTAAAAGAGAATACGTAACTGTCAAAACACATCAATCACGAGAGTTTGAATATTATTCTACAATTCTCTTAGCATGTACGTATATGTTGAAAACAAGTTTTGTTTTCTGTACTCTTTTCAGTGTTTTGTTTAAATATACAGTTTTTATTAGCTATACAAGGATTTGACCGTATCATAGAAAAATATTACAGCGTAAAATTCATAAGAATTAGTTGGCTGCGTCTGTTTGAAAACCCAAGAAAATCGTAGTAGTTCATTTGTTACCCTTGTCGAAAAAATGGACACCAAAAAAGAAGACAAAATTAACGATAAGAACGAGGATAAGAAGCAGATTTTAAAAGATATAAAGAGTGGTACTCTCGAACGTTTTACTTTTACTACTGGACACTCCTTTGCTTGGAAAAAGTTCGTTAAAATAAGAAATGCGGAAAATAAGAAGTTGTGCAGTTTCGTACAATGTACTGAATGTAAAGCCCTTCTGTATTTTAAAGAAGGCAGTGGTACATCTCACCTTAACCGTCATAAATGCAACGATAATCAAACAGAAGGACCCGCATTTAAAATTCTTGCATCTGACACAGTCGCATCAATAAAAGAATCAGTCACTCGGAACATCATAAAATTCTGTGCCACTGACTTCGTTCCAATTGGCATGACTTCCGGACTCGGTTTCAAATCATTTTTACAATCGTTTGTAATACTGGCTAGCAAACATGGTAATATTAATGTCGAGGATGTCTATCCTAGCGCTAGTGCTATTGATCGTTATGTTAGAAATTTCAAAGACGATGGCTTACGAAAAATTTTGGAAAATTTCCGAGAATCACTTAAAAATGAATGCTGCTCTGCGTCACTAGAAGTCATTGGATCAGGAGGAACCAATCATGTCGTCGTTACTATGAGCCTGCACTATTTCGATAAACATTTTGTACTGGCAAAAAAAATCATTTTCACCACCAACATTGACGAAAGAAATGCAGAAGATGTGGTGCGTCAGATAGTACATAATTTTAACGTCTTTGGTGGCGAGGAAGATGATCTACATCGTTTAACTGTAGTCACACCGAACACGGATCTTTTTAAACAGGCGCTGCAATTTCCATTTCGAAGAATAGACTGTGCGGCCAGTAAAATCAGCCAAATACTGAACGAATCGATCGCGCAATCTTCTACTAAAGACTTTGAGGAAATTTTCTCGAATTGCCAAAGCATCGTTCGTCTTATCGAAAACAAAGATGTGCAGCCATTGAATATTGCTAGTCAGGACAGTGGTACGTGGAAGGGAAAAATTCTAATGTTGCAATCAATTATCGAACAATATGATGCGATTATGGAATTTTTGGACACCGAAAACAAATCCAATATAAAATTTATCAAAAGAAAAGCCGAAGAGCTCCTACAATTTTTGGAACCATTTATGGAAGCTGCATCAGACCTTTCAGAATTCTCATATCCTACTGCTAACAGAATTATTTTGTGGTGGGCGATTTTGAACGATCACCTCAAAAAATCGGAATGTTATTCTCTTGAATTGAAGAAAATTTTAATCAATGCCCGACTTTCCATTTCATCAAACTTTCAACCAACAATGGACGACAAAATCAACTGTTTCCTTGACCCGCGCTATAAATTTTTGAAAATGTTGAGCGACACCGAGCGCGCTGAGGTTGTGTTGGCTGTGCAGAATTTATTGAAATCCATTCAATGCGATGTCAATGATAACGGTGATGAACAGCCGGAGCAAGTGCCACCGAATAAGAAAGCCAGAGCGTCTGTCTATGAAAGCAACAAATCTGATGTAAATCAATATCGATTATTGAACAAGCCGAAATCCAGTGATAAAGGAGACAGATTCAAGAAGTATGAAGCAACTTCTTCAGATGGAACAGAAAATGATGAGTGTGACATTTATCTCAAGTTACCATCGACGAAAAGTAATGATTTTGATTCAGAAGCCGATGTTATAAAATGTTTTTGGAAATCACATGCAAAGAAACTTCCGAAATTATTTCAACTGGTAAAAACAAGGCTCCACCTTCCGGCATGTTGCAAAGACACCGAAATTCAATTGAAAGCGAAACTAGATCTTAAATGTTTGGACAACTTTATGTTCATCCGCAGCAACATGACCGACATATGCGACGACTTTTAGGGAGATATTTAATTCCTAATTCCAGTTATTGCCTGGATTGTTTTGTACATTTACGCTTTCATCCTTGTTTTGTTAACTTTCATTCTTGAATTTTAATAAATCGTTCATTTTGACTTTTATGTTGTGCTCTAATCCTTAGTCCGCTCAAGAGAATTTTTCATTTTAGCTTTCATAATTAAATGAAAACTGTCCTTCCTTAAAATAACTGAAGTAGTTTAGTATCAAGCTCACGATCAATCTAACTAAGCTCGCCCAAATCCAATTGCTTCTAAACAATCTAAGTTAAGCTTGTCCAGAACTGATCGGGTTTGAACAAGTCTATTAAATATCAGATCGATCGAGCGAGCACAAGTACGTTCCTACACTCAAACTCAAAACATATCAATAATCTTTCCCAAACTCGTGCAAACCTGAACTATCTTCTGAGCTGGTACATACATAATTTGCTGACTCAGTTAATGAGCCCGAACCGAATGAGCAGTCTTTTTGTCAAAATGCAGGTCTCTGGTTACAATACACTCTCAGATCACACCTCGAATTTATAATAATTGTTTTTCGACTCTGGTAATTTAAGAGACATAACAAAGGATAAAAAGCTAAAAAGTCCAGTTGTCATGTGAATATTGTTGATCTGAGGCGAAGTCGAAGTCAATAAAAGCACAACAAGAATAGACCGGCTATAAGCCTAGTGAGGTCTTTTTTCTTTCTCTCAATTTTCTCACTTCTCGAGATACCAACTACCAAATACGTGAGTTACAAATAGGCAAGCAGGAAGAATAGTTTCTTCAGTCGATATCCAGCTGTTGAACAGTTAACATCGCCACCATCGTTCTATCAGTTTCGTAGTCAACTACCAATTTTGTATTCAACTACCAAACTCAACTATTCAACAATCATCTTGGTATTCAACTACCAGTTTGGTAGTCAACTATCAAATTATCAAATTATAAATAGGCAAGCAGGCAGAATAATTTCATCAGTCGGTGATCAGCTCTCGAATAGTAAACGTCTCTGCCGAAAATTACGTTTTGTAGTCAACTACCAAATACCAAGTTTTCGAATTGCAATGCCAACTATCAGCTATCAATTATCAGATAACAAATAATTATTATTTGCCTGGTGTTGATTTCCTCATAGTGACATTGCAATTTTCAATGTCAATCCAGCTGACAGCTACCAACTACCAAATACTCGAATCTAAATAGACAAGCAGGCAGAATACTTTCATCAGTCGGTGATCAGCTCTCGACTAGTAAACGTCTCTGCCGAAAATTACGTTTTGTAGTCAACTACCAAATACCAAGTTTTCGAATTGCAATGCCAACTATCAGCTATCAATTATCAGATAACAAATAATTATTATTTGCCTGGTGTTGATTTCCACATAATGACATTGCAATTTTCAATGTCAATCCAGCTGACAACTACCAAATACTCGAATCTAAATAGACAAGCAGGCAGAATAATTTCATCAGTCGGTGAGCAGCTCTCGAATAGTAAACGTCTCTGCCGAAAATTACGTTTTGTAGTCAACTACCAAATACCAAGTTTTCGAATTGCAATGCCAACTATCAGCTATCAATTATCAGATAACAAATAATTATTATTTGCCTGGTGTTGATTTCCTCATGGTTTCATTGCAATTTTCAATGTCAATCCAGCTGACAGCTACCAACTACCAAATACTCGAATCTAAATAGACAAGCAGGCAGAATACTTTCATCAGTCGGTGATCAGCTCTCGAATAGTAAACGTCTCTGCCGAAAATTACGTTTTGTAGTCAACTACCAAATACCAAGTTTTCGAATTGCAATGCCAACTATCAGCTATCAATTATCAGATAACAAATAATTATTATTTGCCTGGTGTTGATTTCCTCATGGTTTCATTGCAATTTTCAATGTCAATCCAGCTGACAACTACCAACTACCAAATACTCGAATCTAAATAGACAAGCAGGCAGAATACTTTCATCAGTCGGTGATCAGCTCTCGAATAGTAAACGTCTCTGCCGAAAATTACGTTTTGTAGTCAACTACCAAATACCAAGTTTTCGAATTGCAATGCCAACTATCAGCTATCAATTATCAGATAACAAATAATTATTATTTGCCTGGTGTTGATTTCCTCATAGTGACATTGCAATTTTCAATGTCAATCCAGCTGACAACTACCAACTACCAACTACTCGAATCTAAATAGACAAGCAGGCAGAATACTTTCATCAGTCGGTGATCAGCTCTCGAATAGTAAACGTCTCTGCCGAAAATTACGTTTTGTAGTCAACTACCAAATACCAAGTTTTCGAATTGCAATGCCAACTATCAGCTATCAATTATCAGATAACAAATAATTATTATTTGCCTGGTGTTGATTTGCTCATACAGTGAACGACATCTCAAATGTCTCACTGTCAAATTTTTCTGAGAATTTTATTGTGTCATTGCAAATTCACAATGACATTCTCTGAAAAAAATGACAGTGAGACATTTGAGATGTCGTTCACTGTAGTGACATTGCATTATCAAATAATATGTTCCAAAATTTTCATAAAGTTGGAACACCCGACAGACAGACAGACAAAGTGTCCACAATAGGGTATTTTTTCCTATGGAAAAAAGACCTAAAAACATGACTTTTCACTTTCAACCCGAGTTATGTAATTAATTTTACGGCATGTTTCATTTTCATTTACATTTCCTAATCACGTAAAGCATTGTACTTACGAGGTTCCAAGTTGTTATTTGACAAGTTGGGAATACACCCCACTTATCAAATAAACAACTTGGAACCTCGGAAGTAATATACTATTACATGTTAAGGCCGTCGAAAGTTGATGAAATTCGAAGCATGCATGGAAGCATGTAAAAGTAGATAATCTCATGGACTGTCGAATCTACAGTTGAATTTTCTTGTGGTTCTTCGCAATTAAATGATTTTCAATTGCATTATGGAATGTTTAGCAATTTTAAACTTAAGTTGCATTGAGGCTATTTAGTCCAAAGCATTAACATCTGAACGAAGATTGTTAACCGTTGGTCAACGCTATGTCTCATGAAGTAGATGGAGAGTCTGGTTATCGTGGACCGAACCAAAGGAACATGAACAATGACCCGGAAGCTAAACCGAACCCCTATCTTAGACTGTTTGAAAATGTGACTCAAGAACCAGTTGACAGCGCTTAACCTAAGTTTATTTACCTTTTGATCTCTTGATTTTTCTTTTATTCGATGACTATTCAACTCATGTTTCTTATATGGGCTATGACTTAATTATACTCACCAAAGGTTCCGTCATTTTATAATTTCGTATCTCATTTTTGCGATAGAATATAGTCGCTGGAACAGATAATTGAAATATGGAGCAACAAAGCTTTAAAGCGTCAAAATAAAATATTTATTTGTACAGACCAAAATTACAGTTATTCGTTCGATTTTTACCTGCATTAATGTATACAATTTGAAAATCGACAAGAATAAGAATCACACGCCCGATCAAAGTGAATTAAAAATTAAAACCATTAATCATCGGGTTAAAAGTTAAAACCTAATTATTTTTAAGACTAAATCACAATCTCGACCGACACATCGACAAACCAAATATATATTTCTTTGGAAATCACTGTCCCGCACCTTGCATAGCCATTTTCTTATGAAGTGTAGCTATTTCCATTTTCATTTCGGTGATCTGATTTCTGGACGAAATGAGTTCAGCTTGCAATTCGCGGTTTTCATTTTCCAAAAACGTTGCTCGGATCGCTATTTCGTCTTCTTTGATCCTTCGGCGATCTCTTGACTTCTTAGCCGCAGCATTGTTCTTTTTTCGTCGTTCATAGTATGCGCTATCCTTAACACCACTGGTCGATGAGTCGGAGTTATTGTTATTTGTGATTGTCTCAATGTCCAAATTACTGGTACTTTCAGCTCTCGATGATGTTCGTCGCATTTTCGGATTTGATACGGTCGGCTGACCACCATTTGCAGCGTGTATGTGCTTCAACATTTTCATACGAAACATTTCGAATTTCTCCGCTGACTGGCTGTTCACAAGCGACAACGAAGCCATACTAAATGGATCTCTCGGATAAGCTTTAAACGGTCGGGATAATTTTCCATCCCGTCCGACGATCATTTGGTACGGATACGAATTGCCCATTTGCTTGTTCAATGTCTCCGACGAATCATCTTCAGCTGGCGGGGTATGCTGTGAAAGACGTTGCTGTAGCGCTGCTGCTTGTAACATGTACGGCGCTATATTGCATGTTGGCTGATTGTGTTGCTTAGTATAATATAATTGATCCGGTGATGGTGAGTCGCGTTTCTGGCATGGATACGTATTGGTAAAATCTTTCAGAAACGGTGGATATGAAGATTCTTGTAGAGAATGATCGGAATACGTGGCAGAACGATCATGATTGTTTTTGTCTGGCGAAGTTTCCATAGGCGGTGAACCGCTGCCGGTACTGTACGGTGACAATGTTTTATACGTATCGACGGAATCACATCGAACTGATAGGTCCAGAGGTTGGTAAGATTTTTTCATTGGATGAGAGTATGATGTGGTATCTGTCATGGTTTCTGTAATTGAAAAGAAGAAAATTGGTAAGTCAAATCGAATGCAAAAAAAGTTTGAAATTTTCATAGAATTGTTCTAGCGAAGATGTTGTGCGACAGATAAAGGTTATACTAAATTGACCTTTCAATTATGAAAAATTATGAAAAAAATGTGATCCACAAAATTGAATTTTTCATCAGAATTTTATTTCACTAATTTATAACTCTTCAAATTAAAATATTAGGACCTCGGACTATTACCTCTGAACTGTACGACTACGTTTATCAACGACCTCAATTACTTTATCGACGTCACATATAAATTAACAGATTAAGAAATTGGGTTACGTACTGTTCTTTTGACAAGCGGATCGTCACTGATTCGATAGGATTCTGATTTTTGTTTTTTGCACGTACTCGTGTGTGAGTGTACTCGACAAATATTTTTTTATGCTCCATGCGTCGAAAAGCGTACTTTTCGACGCTCTCAACATTACACAACTTAAGATGGAAATACGAAAAGACTCGTCTTAGTGTGTTTATTGACCTCGGCTTCGCCTTGGACCAACAACACGGAGATTCTACTATTTGAGCCCTTTTTAGGTAAATTACTATTTTTGTGGACAAGTTAAAGGTTTTTTATAATACTGTGAGAGTAAACGCAAAAACAGTCTTCGTGGCACAGTCTTTTCCTACACTTGTTAAGCAAAGAGCCTAAAATTCTTAAAATTACAAAAAATCTTTCGGCACAGATCAACAAAACTCGTAACTCGACAAAATCACAATTCAGAAAATTCAAAAATAAAAAATTCAAAAAATTGCGAAAATTCAAAAAATTGCGAAAAATTCAAAAAAATTGCTTACCAGTTTTAATATCCACAAAATATTTGCGATCCTTAATTTTCATTGTCGATTCCACCCAAAATTAAACACAAAAACTTTTTTTTTTCAAAACTTTTAAAAACTTTGAGATTTTCCCAAATTTTTCGTCTTTTGCCCAAAAAAAACAATTCGTACTACGAATTACAACTTTCTTCGACGACCTCTAAGTGCACACTGTATGCGACAGGTAATAAATTTTGCACCAAACTGACCAAAATTTTGCAATGACCCACTCATTTATAAAAATGTTGAGCAAAAATTTCAGCCAATGAGGTCGTCGCAAAATTTTCATTTCGTTTTTCTATTTCTATTATTTCTATGTTATTCTATATGTTGTGCGAAAAGGGTATTCGATTACATGGTGCGTAGGTCAGAGTCTTGCATATTTTAGGTTGATGCATATGATGACAATGTTAGGCGAATTGACGTTGATTTGTGTTTATGGGGGAGGTACTTTCTTGTGATTAGATAGTTTTTAAGGAAATGAATTAGAATGAGTTGGAAGAGTTCACTGTTGCTTTCTCATTGACACGATTATTATAACTATATCTTAGAAAGTGCATCCGATGATCTCTTATTTCCGACTTTTACGTTTTTTATAACGGCGAAAATGCGTCTGTATTTTTGTGTTTTACAACTTATTTTTATTGGGAAACCAGTTATGATGTTAAGACGGTCATAAATAGTTACGAAAGTAATTTGCTAAGACAAATGATGATCCGATTATACTAAAATATAATTAGGTACGACCGGGGGTATGGGTATTTCAACTTTTTCGATGCAGAACGTTATTCTAAGCAAAAAGTTGGTCTACGGTATGTTTCAAAAATACGAAGATATTTTCATATAAAATTAGTTTTGTTAAAATAATAAACTGGACTGAGGCCGTTTATAGCCGCCATAAATATAAATTGGCTTGAGCTGACCGTTAGCTAGAACCATATATTCGATTTATAGAAATATCTTACAACAGTGTAAAATCAAAAATGTTGGCCTTTCGTAATTTTTTTAAGGTTGGCTGTACGTTTCGATGTCTAGATGATGAACTTATAAAAAAATCGGGGCATTCTGGAGACGCCGCTTAGAATATTGTTTCACGTCGATTAAGACTAACTGGTCTGCATGCCCTAACTTAATTTGTCGAAAATTTTGAAAATTCTTGGATCTGAAAAATGCACTCCAAGAACAGGCAAAAGAACAGAATTTGAATTCATACAAAATAAGAGGCCAAATGAAAGCTAATAAAATCTGTTCCTTTGCTTGTTTTTGGAGTGTGTTGATCTGAAGCACTGTTAGACCCGGACTGGCCAACTAGGCTATCGGGTTCAATTTTTGTTTACAATTTTCAGTTTTTCGGGTCTTACGTTTCTTTTTCATACATTGCCTAGGGGTTCAGTCCGGACCTAAGCCACTCTATTAAGTAGTCAACTTACTCAGTCAAAAAAAGTTTTTTCTTTAAATTTCAATCTAGGACGAAGCAGTTTTCATCATGATTTGTATGAAGATTTAGACCTTAGATGGATTTTATGTTAAAACTTTGCTTGCGTCATATTATGTCAGATTACACGATGTTCAGTACAACTCAGGTCCAGCTCTGATTTGACAATATCCATCATAATTTAGTGCGTCAAGTATTACCACTGGTTTCGCAAGTTTTTAGTGATTCGAAACCACTTGCTTGAAGTTAACCAGGCAAGAGCGAGTGAGTTTAATGCATTATACAAATGAATGAAACGAATACGTAAGCGATTTTAACGAGATTTATGTCCCTCCTTTGAATGTATTTGCTTCCTCTGCTCCTACCTGGTTTACTTTACTCTACTGTGTTCGAAACGCGTCATCGAGAGCTTAAGATTGTTTCAACTTATACAACAAAAGCGGTTCATCTTTCTTTATAAAAGAAGCGCAGACAATAGTATGATCTCATCAGCCTCCAAATCTCTTTATTATCCTTATAGCACTAATGTGCTATGTAATATCATATTCCAGATAAGATCATTAGATCATAAGGTCATCAGTTGAATCTTAGTGCTCGAGCTGAGCAACCAATATCTTGAAATGAATTTACAAGATCGCCTATCACAAAAATGTGCAATTTCTCGTCATGGTCATCGTATGTCATCTGTCCATTCTTTACAACTATTTAGATAACATTTTGTTTATCAACATGTCTAGTCTAATCCAGTCTAAATATGGAAACAAATATAAACGAAGTTTCTTTCACGTTATCGATAATGATATGCAAATCGAATGTTATCTGTGTGGAGTCAATAATAGTTGTCGTAACAGAATATGATTAACAATTGAATCAAAAAAGATAAGAATAAATTACATGAATACTCTGGTAAGCGAGGAAGGATGGGGTAAACATTATTAGGCTTTGGTACTCAGAATGCGAATTCTGACCGCATGAAGATTGAAGAATGGCATGGAATAGAAGTTGTAAACCTGCACTATTTATATGTAAGAGTATAAGGCATATTTTCATCAATTACGACTCAATTCTCGAATAAGCTTTGATTGCTACACAGCTTCACCGAAAGCTCTTTCGAACTAAAATTACTATTGAGAAAATGTGTGCCTAAAAATAGTTTCCAGTTCATAATATCAATTTAAACAAAAAACATAGCTAACGCCGACCCGTACGAAACACCTATTCGTATCAAAAGCCTTTAATGTGAAACTCTTCATTTTTCTTACTTCATTTTCTTCTCTGCTGAAAAACTATTCTCCCTTTAAAATCACTTACATTATCCACTCTCTGCCTTGTTATCATATACAACTAAATTGCCGGAGGCAATATAGACAGCCCCGTACGAAGACAAATTTCATAAATTCCTATTTAAACAGCTATATACCGCTATATTTAACTATATTTCGCTATAAATAAACATTTCACAGATAAATATATGCTATTATATAGCTCTATATGCCTGTATATAGCTCAATATAGCTGTATATAGGTATATATAGATGTCCATATATGGAATCCCTGAAACCCCACACACATAACACATTATTTCCATGTTAACAGAAACTCTCTTAGTACCATTTTTCCCAAGATGTTTCACTTTTAATAAAATCCAATATGGCCGCCGGCAGCCATTTTGTTAGGAGACCGGAAATAGTACAGACGCTTTACATTCGTTAATACCTTTCAAACAAAAAAAAATTCATGAAATTCGGTCAAAATTTACTCGAGATATTGACAAAATACTCCACGTTCACTGTACGGCCGAGTAGCCAGATAAGAGCTCACTCCAAGAGACCTAGCTCACGCTCCGGAGAACATAATTTCATAATTTTTTTTTCCCCTGATTGGTACGGTCAATACCTATCTAATAAAGGTAAAACGAACGAAATATGTTCAAATTTGGCCGACCTACAAGCAAAAACTGCTTGCCGCCCTGTGCCTGTTTCACACCAAGGGGTCTAACTCACAGGTCATCCGATTTCCATAAACTTTTTTTTTGTCGATCGGTATTGTAAATACCTTTTATTTGACGTATCACTTACAAGTTTAACGTTTAAATGTCCGGAGATATCTTCGAAAAACCGTAAAGCACTTATTGGGCCACAGCTCGGGAGGGGTCGATCCAAAATCACTCATCTTCGAACTTAGCCTGTCTTTTGACATTACCAAACGGGAAAAAAAAGAATTTTCAAAATCGGATGCGTTTTACTCAAGTTATCGTGCAGACAGACAGACGGACAGACCCCAGTACTTCGTACGGGTCTAAAAATCCAAACCGTACTTTTGTTGGAAAATCAAAATTAACTCTTTCAATTCATAGTCCGGGTTCTTATGTCATCCTCCTCGATTCAGAACTTTTTTGATCTTTGCCGATTGGATATGATTGGGCCAGATTTTCCTAACTAAATTTTTTTTTTGGTGTTTTGAATCGGTAAATACCGGTAAAAACCGGTTTTAGTGTAAAACTGACCTCTTAGGCTTCAACTATCCTTAAAAACAAGTCGAAAAAACTGATGGAAGCTCACTTAATCCTTAATCCTTAATCATATCCAATCGTCAAAAATCAAAAAAGTTCTGAATCGAGCAGAACGCTTTTTTTGACATAAGAAAGCGATTCTGATTTTTTTTTATTTGCTGATTGGGCTGTGCTTATAACTGACTTTGATTATACTCCGGACATATTAAAGTACATCGTTTGAAGACTTAACTTTATTACGAATCTTACCTCAGAGTGCTCAGAGTGTGATTCTGAGGTAAGATTCGTAATAAAGTTAAAGTGCTTGAGATCGTTACATTTAAAGTCTCACTACTTGTACCTAAATTAGAGAAATAAATCAGGGCATTGTAACAGATGTTAACTAGTGAGTGATTGCTAGCTTTTACTCTCCAGAAATATCTAAAGCATAAAAGAGCATACGACTTAAACTTGTTATGCTTGTTACGTAACTATCAACAAATCAAAGCATTTAAATTCGATGACACGGTACGACGACGGGATTGTTCAGAAAGTACGACTGATTATAAGCAGCAAATTTTTTGGGTGGCGGGTCAATATTGTCTGGAACGATATTACGGTCAAAAAACGATATTATCGTTCGAAAATTTGTCACCTAAACGTTCTGGACTATTATCGTTTTATGGACGTTCCTGACGATATCGACCGTGTGGAAATGTCGCCTCGCCAATTTTCGGCTAAGATACATTTGCGCAACATTCATTTCGTTCAATTAAGACTGTATGTAAACCTTTTTCTAATATTTGAGCACCCTCTTTTTGATTATCTTAACAAAACTTTGTGAACAGCTTTTCGCACCACGCGAAACTGGTGCGAGCCGATCAAAGACTTTCAATTTCACTACCTTTCTCCGTCGATAGCCTTAACGTCGAAGCCTAGGCCGAATCCAAAAACATAGGTCGGAAGAGTCATGTCTGAACTGAACACTTGCCAACTTTTAATAATTTTTCAAATCAATCAATTTCAATTTTCAATATTTGACTGGGCTACGAATTTGCCCCGAACCGGCTACAAAATATGAAACTGGATCTGTAAGTGACCAGTGAAACAACACTTATATCCAGCGCCACACGTTCCAACGAGTGATTCGACACCAGCTCCACATTCGCTCTTGCATACAAATTTTGTATTTGAAACTTCTAACGCTGTACACTTTTCATCTGAAAAATTGCTAATAACTATTGATCTTAAACGTGAATGAGAACACCATTGTACACTTACTCTCCGTTTGACCACAGGTACCACCGATAGAACATACTATCAGAATCAATGCTACAATCCACAAACTGGCAAGCTTGAATATCATTTTCGGCGTGTTGGAAGTTGAGAAGATTGAGTCGATACTAACACTTTAGGGTACAGTATCATTTTCTTTATATGAACGTACCTATAACTATACATTTTTAATGTGCGTTTAATCTTGCTTAGTAAATCTAGAAATGATTATAATCAATCGATTCCGGTGGTGCATGTTCATAAAAAGAATTGGAACTAAAAAAGGAAATGAAAAGTTTATGAGTTTTCAGATGCGATCTACTCCAAATTAGTTTATCGGATGCAATCAAATAAGTTTTTTACAGCAGAGTAAATATGTTAAGGGATCATGAAGCAAAAATGTGACATAACGATACACAAAACGACGACAGTAAAAATATTTTTGCAGACAACTAAGCGCTTCAATCAACTTGCAGTCGAAAATTACCTGATGGATTTGTTACCTTCCGAGTATTTTACGCAACCCTTTAAAGGAAATTTTGTTCAAAATATTTTGTTATTCTCTTTCTACAAATTACATATTCAGTTTCACATAACGATTTTTCCCTTCCAATTTGAGCAGCATTCACTACACCTTTCCTAAGAGATCTCCCGACCACGATACTTTCTCCACATTTCCCTGATTTTCATTGCTGTTTTGCACACTTAAAAAATCCCCTTTTCCTAACTAAACTGTCCTGTTCTTCTTGGTGGCTCTGATTTCCTTCATTTGCTATAGTTGAAATAGCATATGAAATGAAAGAAATCAGAGAACCAGCCAGGGACAGCAGAAAAGAAAGTGAGATTTTTTACGTGTGCAAAGCAGTATCTGAAAAATACTCCCGGAAATCCTGTAAAACAACAAAGAGAGACAAGTGACATGACGTAAGACCTTCATAATTTGTTTGGAAATCGATTGTAAGATCGATCAGTCCATATACGATTGTATCGTTCAAATTAAATCTCTGAACCAATTTCGGGTTATGATTTTGTTTCTCTTAATTACATCGTACCTCAATTTCGGTGGCCTAAATTGCATTCCAATTCCAAAATAAACCAAAAATCAATCGGCTCTGAATACCTTTCGTTTGAAATTATTTTTCGAAAAAGCAATCAAACCTATATCAATTAACGGTTAAATGGCCAAAAATGTCTTCTGACAATCGAACACATATTGCTTAATTACTCCAATGAAATTTAATGAAAGTGTTCTCGTGTGCACTAATAGGCTGGCCGAGGTAGTAAAGCATTAATTTGCAATGCATTTAAATGTGCAATGCGAACATATTTGAATGTAATTTAAATTACGAGTTCATGTATATGCGGTAAAAGTGTCCGTTAGGTGGATTGCATTTTTGGGACCGAAAACATATTTATGTAGAACGGACATTGCGCTACATTTTATTGGAAAATCAATTGGAATTCAAAGAGAAATTGAAGTATTTGAGGTCTCTGAAAAGGTGATGTGTAATTTCCTATTTTTTAATTGAAATGTAATATTTTCTGGCCATATCGATACATGCCTCGGATCATACATGGTTGCATATTAGTGTTATGAGCATTGGATTTGGTGAAAGCCATTTAATACTATGGAATTTGCAATAAATTTGTAAAATATTTTATGAATGAAAGTTTATGGAATTAGGTTGTTGTTGTTCTTTATTCACGGAATATTCAAACAGTTTTCCATTCAAATTTTGTTACAAATTCATTCAATTTTTACATGAAATTACTCGTAATAACGTATTTTTCTGCAACAAAATCAACATCTCGTCGTCTCCTATTTGCTTGCATTGAGTAAATCTTCAAAATGCTGAACAAAGAAAATATAATCCTTTACAATTCAAGTGCATCTACCAAAAAATTAAGTAGTAAACAATATATAATAACCATATTTTAATCTCATCGTCTGCTGTGTCCTAAAAAAATATAAATATTAATACGATTTTTTAACCAGTTTCTTTTTCCTTTCTTCCTCTGCAAATATGTTTTCACATTATATTTTGTGGCTGGCATGAGTTCGACAAACGAAAAAAAAAATGCATTCCATATTTACCGAACGTATTATGAGGCAGGCACATCATTGCAAAATATGTATGCCTTGTTCGACAACACAAAATATTTGCTCAGGAACAATATGCAAAAATATTAGCATAAAGTATGTAAAATTTAGTTAATCCCTTGTACCTAATGTAATCGTTGCCCAAGAGAGAACCGTTCACATATTTTTTTCCTCCTTCTTCTCGTTCGTCTTCGGTCTTACCGCACATGTCGCAAGAGATTTCACATTATAATATGTGATGCAGAGATAAAAAGGATTCGGGGAATTATCTGGGGCTTATCTAGATTTGACCATTTGAATAATAATTAAGTAAAAGTTTCTGCAGATCAGACCAGGGATGGAACTGGGAGAATCATGGGTGATGGAAATCAGGAGAATTTTTTTTCACAAATTTTGTAAATTTTTATTTCTAATTAATTACAATTGGATTCCTTGTATTCTGCTCGAACAACGCGTCAATTGTTATGTTTCTTTGCCAATTCTCGAAATTCTTGAGGATTCTCGAAGTCCCAAAAATTCTTAGAGATTCTCACAATTCTTCAAGATTTTCGCAATTCTTGAAAATTCTCGAATTCTTCATGGAATATTCTTGAAGTTCTTGAAACTTCTAGACATTCTTCAACTTTTTGAAATACTTGAAAATCTCGTAATTCCTGATTTAAAGAATTTCAATTTTGAAAACACTTTCAAGAACTTTCATTTTGGAGATTCTCGAAAATTCCAAGAAATTCTTAAAAGTAGGTCCTAACTATATGGAAAGGCGTTTAACACATAGAAAAAACAAAAAAATGAGCAAGCGACCGTGTTAAGCGTGTTAAGCGAACACTAAAATAAATATCTTGTCATTTAAGCGGGTAGATTCAAATCATCAAGATCTTGTAAATCTATGCCTATACCGATTAAATTTGGGTAAATGTGAAGGAAATCCTGGTAAAAACGACTAAGTAGCAATAATACACCAGTGAGAATGCTTTTAAATGCTTCTGAATCGTTTATCCCTTGATGTTGCATTTTGAACTTTTCATTTTATTTTAAGATGCCAGAATCATTCTAGATAGTCTGTGTGAGCAATTTTTGATGCGAAGAACCCCTTTTTTAATAGTGATCTTCCATCGTCACTGTAGCTATTTTGCAATTTTCACCATTTGTTGAATATGTCTGTCTGGCTATATAACTATAAGATGACTCGTAAACAATACTTTTTTTGTGGTTGTGGCAATACACTAAGCCATTTAACCTTTTAATAAATGTCTGTTAGTTCTAAAGTATCACTTAGTGTTTGATGGAAAATCTTTTACTTCTTTTGTTTTACTGTAAATTTTGCTATATAAGAGAAGTATAGCTAGATATCATATCTATTATTTCCGTGACCGTTGTCGATGACAAATGACTATTGTCGCTTCTAAAATATTATGGACTGATTTGAATATCCTTATGTTTGATATGTTATGTCCCACTATTATTTCGTTTTCCTACGATTTGTTTATTATTAAACGACAATCTCTATTTCGATGCTGTTACCCACTTGACTGAGGTTTGAAATTTTCCCAAATCTATGAAGTGATTATCTTTATGTGATTTGATTCTATTGGCTTCATTCAGACTAGTATATTGATTTAAGGCATAAGCCGTAATCGGTACAATACTTTTTGTAACTGCAGCAAAAATACGACGCATTCAGAACCATGAAAATCAGATCTTTGTTTAAAATATTACGAAAAATGCAGCGAGCAGATTGCAAGTTTTGAATATCTTTTATTAATATTAGCGACGGTGTCAAGAAACATTACATTGTCGGTATTCTATTCGTATTTTATGGTTCCTTAATATTGAAAGCCATTTCGTTCATTTAAATGCCGTTTTAATGGACAAAACAAGTTGACTCAGCAAAAAACGTTTAGCCTTTTTTCTGGTTTTGCATGTGCATCAATTCGAGCACAGGAACATGAATTGCGTTTTTTTGCTGCTTCTTCGGTTAATCCTTACACAAATCCATATTATTTGCTTATTGAATAAGTTCTTTTTTTGACATGGAAAAAAAATGTAACGAACAACCAATAGAAAATGCATTGTGTCGCAACTAAGATATATACTTCATGCCACATTGGTTGCATGGTCAAATGACATGAAAAGATAAAGTCCATTCCGTAGAAATGTAAATTTGCATAAAATAATAATTTCTCATAGGAATTCTTAGATATTAGACCGCAAAGACATAGAATGGTAACTTGAGTTATTCAATGGGAAAAGAAATAACCGAAATTTTTTTTTTTTTTTATTTCTTCTTCCTCATGTCATATCTATATCCAACGTAATTAGCCTTCTTCCGCAAGTTATTATTACTATAACCAATAACTTTCATAATTTTCAGATTAAAATGTGCGTAAATCCTATTCGAATTCAGAAGCAGAAATTCTTTTATGTTCGTCCGGATCGTTCTCTTTATTTTTTTGAGCAATATGAGGTAGACAATGTGAATTGTCCCACCACTTAACATTTACTAATGCGGTCAATATTTCATAATTTCTATTTCATTGTCGGTATGGTGAACATTATGTTGTCCTTCACAATTACTGCTATTGGAGCAGAATTTTTATATTCTTTTCATAATCATGAGAAACCAGTGTACAACACGATTCAATTTTATGGAACAGTTGTCGCTGGAAAAACTACGTCCAGATGTCCAATGGGAGAAGAGTTGAGTATACTTTTGATTAGGCTTCGTCGGTTTTATTTAATTTTAAATGTACGGACTCGTTAAGCTTTTCGGAATATTCCATTTCAAGAGTGTGCGTACGACAGAGCAACATGTGGCATTTATTGAGTGGGTACAACTTTACAGAAAGTATTCGCATATAGCAATGATGGAGATGGAATCCCGTAAGAATAAAATTTAGCATAAATTACTTAAGGCCATAAAATTATGATAGGATCTTCGGAACCAATCTGCTGGAATTTTGAGAACAAACACATACTACCACCTCAACCATCTGAAAGTCCGGAAGATTACACAAAAAACCTCACAGATTCTTCCAATTCTAGAATTGAGAAGATGGTGGATAATCATGTGCCATCATTATCGAATGTTGGGAACCAACACATTGTCACCTTTAAAATCTGAAAAGTCCAGAAGGGAACCCAAAAAAACACTCACAAATTCTTCAAATTCTTTGAATTCTACAATTGGGAAGATGATGGATAATCATGTGCCATGTTCGAATCGTGGGAACTAACACATTGCCACTTCAATAATCCCGAAAGTCCAAGAGGAAACCACAAAAAAAAAATCAGAAATCTTTGCAATTCTTTGAATCTACGAATGGGAATCAGCAATTAAGCATTTCAACTTCTCATATTTCATCGTAGATGCTTCCCAACCCCCCATAATGCTCTACTTGTCCTGAAACAACATAAAATTACATTTCAAATGACAACCCCCACACGATCTTGTACGGCTGGGGTTCCTCGAGAAATTTGGAATATTAGAAAAAGAGTAAGTTTTAAGTCTTTTTACGGTTGAAAACTACAACTGCACATATCTCAGTGTGGATGAATTTTAATCCAAATAAGACCCTGTTTGCCCCGGAAGTACATGCAATTACCTTTATAATGACACCCCACACGATTTTGTACGGCACGTGTAACTGGAGGAACAGCCACATAAGCTTCGAAGAATTTTGTTGAAAGTGGTTTTGGCATCTAGGTTCGAGTTCCTTTCTGCGCACATACAAAAAAGTTCACTGGAAAATGCGTCCGATTTCGGTCTGCTGTTTTTCAAAAGAATCCCTCTAGGTATTGCATATATTGGCAAGCTATTATGTCTGCGTATGATATGAACACCTCTCAGTTACGTTTGGGTCTTACTTTCGCTAAATAATTTTTTTTTTTCATTTTTCCTGATTTCTTTTGGTTTTTCATGAATGTGATTTTAAGAAAATGGTTGTAAATTCAGAAAGAATCTAGGATTCGGCATGTTGTTGTGTGGAAGACATTGAGAATTTAATGATTGAGGCTTCGGAAACAGAGAGAGCTGGTGAAATCCGATACCTCCATCTTAAATTTCGTGTAACTCAGAAATCGGCAGATAGAATTGACTAAAAAGCAGAACTTTATTTTTGCACCGATTTCTGTTGAGAGTATGGACCCGATATACATAGAAGAAAACATTTCTGTTGGAAACTGATAGACCAATTAAAGCGCTACACAGAACTTTAATAGAGGTTGCGTGTGACGAACTTTACTGTAATTTTTATGGTAAATCAAACAGACTTTCATCGTCCTTCATCAGGATTTCCATAAACTAACTGTTTTAGAGCTAAACGTTGTTTTAAACCTTGTTCTTGTGTCTTCCGTTTTCATTTCTTTCATTGAGACTTAATCCATACCTGATCTTAAACACGGATAGTTGCCAGGAAAGTTCGTGTGAAAGTTGCAGGTTACCTGTAACTCACCTGACAGGTTTGAAACTCTGATCAGATCCCTCCATTATAATAAGCGTGACTTATGTTTAAATGATTCAAGTGACAAGCTCGTGGTGGGGAAGTAGATTGGAATCGACCCAAAGTTTCTGCGTACACCAACTCTAGAAGGGACATTTCTAAATGCTAATGTACAAGACTAGTGATTTAGGAGCGCCGCATTCGAAATTTCACAAATCGATCAAGGTTTCCAACCTATTTTAAGTGGTTTTGAAAAAAGTGAGTAAATGGACCTAAAATAGTTGAAAAAAGTGAGAAATCGAGCAAATAGTTGCTCACTTTTTCACATGTTGAAATTAGTTGGAAAAAGTGAGAAAAGTAAGTGCGTGGAATCCCTGCATCTACTTCCGAATTGTGTAAGTCGATGAAAGTATTTCATGTGGGAACAAGGAAAAAAGTCAATTACTCACCTGACACTTACATAGCCTTATCGAAGTTTTTTTTTAAGTTGATGATGATACTGCACGTCCAGACAACAAATGGGACACTGATTGATCTGATTATGATGTTATCAATTGAATTCGTTACTTTTCTGATCCACATTTCGATAGAACTAAAGTACGTTTTGCAAGCCTGTCTGTGAAAAAAAGGCTGCTTCTGGAAGCTCTGTTTGGTGTGACCTTTTCTTGGAAGCAAAAAGATTTCTACATCAAAATGCAGAATGATTTTTTAAATGAAAACTGAATTTATTTTATTTTATGTCTACCGATGAACCAATCAAAAGACAATCTAGCTTCTGACACCCTCATTTCTCCAACGCACAATTGTCCTATTTCTTTGTATAATGCGGCTTTCTAATAACGTGCGGAAGATCGTAAGCACCTCGAACACACTTTAGTTTCACACCGGGCACATCTCGCAATCGTCCGCATCGCACCAGTACAATATTGTGCTCTTGCAAATTGTGTCCGATACCGGGTATATATGCAACCATTTCCTTGCCAGTGGACAGTCTCACCAGGACACATTTTCGGTTAGCCGAATTCGGTTTCTTCGGTTTCTTGATCAATGTCTTCAGCACAACACCTTTGGCGAACGGTGCACCACCCAATGGTTTACGCGGCGGTCGAATCTTAAAGTGTGGTCCCCTTCTATGCATCTGATATAGAGACGATGCATTACGAATTTGGATTTGGTTGAGGGCTGTAAAGAAAAGATGAGAAACAAAAAATTATTGAGTTTTACCATCGCTCAGTTCACGTTAAATTTATCGAATTCTGAAAATTGAGCCACCAATCAGTCATATTTTTTGAACAGAAATTTTGACAGAGAACATGATAAAACCTGAACAAAATTCTTTTTTTTATTGAATCGTATTCAATGTCAAGAAAAACAAAATGCCATATTTGTCTCTGCATTCTTCTGGGGCCATTCTTCCATTCTTTTCTTGTCTTATTCTTTGTATAACGAAACGAAACACACATCTCAGTTAGATGTTAAAGGATTCGTCGTGTATAATGTGGCATATACCCATTTGAGGTGTATTATTTTACTTTTCTTTTATTTACATTAAGAAAGGTTAACAAAAGATATTCATCAGACTCAATAATAATCGGACATATGGCACGGTCCAAATATCTACTATGTTTCTCTTGTATACCACTGATTGTTCAGGTTCAGATACACATTATACTCTCGGCAATATGGCCTAAATTAAAGTATTACAATTCGAGTAAAACGAAACACGAAATTACAAATTCGATATACAACCTGATTAGATGGATTGCTGTTTGTTTTACGGTTTCATTTAGACATAAACATCCGCAAAGGAAATGTTAGCCTTTTTCTTTTGATTTAATGTCAGAGATTGTACGGCGGTTAAGAGATTGGCGACAGTTGTAAATACACAGATATTTGATACTTTGAAACATGCAGGCGGCACACGCTCAATTACTGTATGAATCTCCAGTTATGAGTAACGATGGACCAAAATGAAGAACTGAAATCGATTTCATAAGCACGTATCAAATAATGGAAATTGCAACAGGTGTTTCAGGTACATTGTTATGAATTATTAGACTTGATTACGCTGTCGTTAAGAATATTATTACGTCTGCTCAATAAGATCATTTTTGAAAAGGAGGAGGGTCTCTGCTTTACGGCAGTACAGTAGTTAAATGTTATACCTCAGTATGTTTAGCACTGCTGCTAGAGCTCAACAATTGTTATTTTCGTAACGCATGGTAAAATTCGCTAAAAAAGCCTTTTAGCATAAATTAGGAACAATGTTTTTCCTAAAAGACGATGGAAAAGACGAGATCGCGATATTTCAACACTAATTAGGAAAATACATTTTTTATAACTTTTTAGGATTGTGTTACACAACAATTGTTTTCAAAAAGATTTTCTTGAAATTTCCGACACTAATTTGAATTAAACTAGTTTTCCGGAGAAGTTGCAATAGTTGAGTGACACAGGCGTCACAGTTATGTCGAAATATTTTCTGTGCTTTTGCCGCGACAAAACAACAACAAACTTTCATCTACCTAGAACGATAATCTCGATGTTATGCCTCTAGGGCAAATTTGTTTATCTGGATATATCTGTTCTCGGCAGATAAAATAGCGTATGCACCTCTGTCCTAAATGTTTATTTTGACGATTTGGATTATGCACCACGTTTTCGGCTCGGTACATAACTGCAAAGGCGACAAAAAAAACATTCCAGAAAGAGGTGCATATTCTACTATTGGGTCAGTCATGCCTTGGTGATGTGAAAAGACTATGCGCCAACAGATTGGAAAGTATGAAAGGTGAGTTTCCTTAACTTTTTTAGGCGAATTTTTGTTAGAAAATTTCCCACACATTTTCGGGAAATCGTCATATCAGATCCCACTATCGGGCCTTATCGGGCCTATCGGGCCATGTTGCCGGTTATTGCGACTCGTCAACTTTAGGCACACCGGAAAGTGCTAAGGGAGTCAAGGAATACCTCCAAATAAATTTCTAAAAATCAAAAATTTGACTTTTACTCGAGCATTATCCCCTACGTGTTAAGTAAAAAATAATTGCTAATGGCCATCATTAGTAATTTCTAGCGTCTCATCAAAGTTGCATTTTGTCGCCTAATTACACGTTCCTCATTTTTATGTAACTTTGATAAGATGCAACTACATAAAACATAAGTGGGACTGATTATTCCTAGAAAAACTAGTTTCTTAACATTTTTCCTACTTCATATATAAGCAGGTATTATTTTTGGAAAAACATTTTCCACTATTTTCTTGAATTTTCCAACATTTTTCCGAATTTTCCTAGATTTCCTCAAATTTTTCCTAGAAATTTTTTTGGTAAAATTAATAAAAATATTGAAAAATCTAGGAATTTTGTGCCCGGGAAGTACCCTAGCCTATATTGCTTTCCAATAAACGCATATCCATGCTCTTCATTCACTTCCATAACGGTATCCATAGCCGTAAATGTCATTTTCGACTGAATACCTATTAGAGGTAAACCATCTTTGTGGTTTGGTATCGACGCCGGGGGCTCAAGACCTCAGGCATATAAACGATGCCGTACAATGGTCGAATGTTTAGAAGTTCATCTTCAATAAAATCCCTCTTTAAGTATCTTTACTACAGTAGTAAAAGCTCAATGTTAAAATGGTTCTACAGTTTCTTAATAATGAATAACAACCACAAAGCTTTTGCAATTTCCTGTAGTTTCCGGTTTCATACTTCAAGCCTTTATAATATATTGTTTGATTTTCAGACGTAGCAACTCAAATATGCAAAATCTCGATGACTTTACTCAAAAAACTTAACATGTAGCCCTTCACTAATAGATCATACATTCTCACTCTCACATAATTTGCTTTTGTTTAGTGAATGTTTAATGAATTCGTCATCAGATAATTTATATGGTTCGAAGGACTCGGAGAAGATGAGACACAACTTGATTCATTTCAGAAAGACCACTCGTTTCAAAATTCTGCAAAAACCACTCTACGGGCAATAAACTCTTAATCCTTTCCTCTATTGCAGATAGGCTATCTGTCACAATTTAAACATAATGGTCGAAGGGAAATAAACAGATGTGGCAATAAACAATAAAAAAGAAAATGTAAAAACCTAAATTCTCTTAACATCACGTCGTGTTATGCATATCTGATAAATGGATCTTAGATCATAATTTTTTCATATTTTCTGTTTTTGCTCAAAAAAATTACACAAAACAATTCTATGGAAAATGGTCACAAATCCCCGGTCAATGTGTTATTGTCCCAGTTGTTTCGACCATCAGAATGATAAATATTTAAATGCACAACTGGCGAACGCTATTCCCTTGACTGAAAGTCATGGGTCTTACAAATGATAAACACTCTAAAATGTTTGTCACACTTCGTTCACTACTATGATTGAAAATACATGGAATGTATGACCAAAAATCTTAAATACAGAAAATTTTTGTCACACTTGGTTCATTCCTTGATGCCACGATATTTTGAGCAATTCTAAACGGATGTCGCACTTTGTTCATTCCTTGATAACACGATAACTCGAGTAATTCTCAACGGATTTCCAAAAAGTTTTT
Organism: Bradysia coprophila; assembly: GCF_014529535.1. Lineage (NCBI taxonomy): Eukaryota > Metazoa > Arthropoda > Insecta > Diptera > Sciaridae > Bradysia > Bradysia coprophila. The sequence goes on from NC_050735.1 coordinate 12,869,263, forward strand.
TTATCCGACGAGGAATTAAATTCCTGAGGTTAAGATCGAAGATAGGTTATAAGAAACAATTGATAGTACGATAACTTGAGTAACAATCAACAGATTTAAGAAAAATATTGTTCGACTAAGAATGAAATTCGTGAGTGGAACTTTCCAAAAACTTTTGTACTGAAATTACTCGGGCTAAGTTCGTTAATGGACAATATTGGAGTAATAATCTGTGATTTATTCCGAAAAAACGTACTGCCTATGCTAGAAAAAAAATGAAAGAGTGTGAACTTTGCGTATTCACACGAGTTTAAATTTATTCAAGAGTTTAGCAAGAAATACGTCGTTTTTACAGCGTCTTTTAGCAGCATCTTTTGTTTGAAAATGTAGAAATACAATTGAAATTTGATTTTCAATAAAATTAAAGGAGCAAACTATTTATGACAAAACAAGACAAAGAGCTACTTTGGTCAAGATCAATCTACGATATTTTTGTAAAAATTACAAAAATCTATTGAGAAAATATCAGTCAGTCAAGGGACCTGACCCACCCACGACCGACCATCTAATGCAATGAAGGCTACTTTTTCTTACCCTTTTCTATATAAGCCATAATACGCATATCGCATCGCATAATTTCAAGTTTGCAATATTATTCATATTTTAGAAATAGTTTCAAGTTCAACAAAACAAAATTATTTTCAATATTTTTCACCGTTTCTATTGTGTCTCATAGTTTCTATATTTCATGTTCATGAACACAACTATAGGTATATAGGCATAGGCAGGCACCTGCTTTTTTTCATAACAGAGATATTTTCCATGAATCCTTTTCCGTCATTCTCTCTTTATCTAACATATTTTGTAATTTAATAACCTGAAGGACCGTACATGAGTTTTGATATATTTCGTAAAAGTATTGGATGATTCCTGGTCCGCAACACTGACAACTGACAGCTTTATTTTTTTTTTGCTCTCTGTCCTCTTTGATGGACAGATGTATGTACCAATGTTGTAACCCATACAACAACAGTGCTCTATTGATAATTCTAATATTTGGCTAATTCAAAAATATTCCATTGTTTGGTCAGTAAAGGGAAAAAAATAGAATCAAACGAATAACTCTTCTGGTCAACCGATACAAACTCAGCTTAATGCTTTTACACATTGTTCTTTGAACGAAAATGTCTTGATTTTTCCAATAATAATGGGCGAAATTTCATGAATCAGAAACTAAATGGGTTCAGCTCACACAATTTTAGGCACCAATTGAATTGTTGTTTTTCGAAAATATTTTTCAATTATTTTATTTGTTACCTTTTACGGAAAGGAAAGGGTTCCAATTTTGTGACAACTTTGGCGATAAATGGTGGGAATTGCTGATATAGGTGTTCTCATAACTTTGGTGGGAATTATTTATTTTTTATTTTTCTGCTGTGATATCAATAACTTAAGGCGACTTTTATGTGCCGAATAAAGCAATGATAGTTTGTGGTGGTAATTGTATGGTAACAGGTACAGTACAAACATTTTTAGGATTAGGGAAAGCAAAAAACAAACTTCATTTTTCATTTCAAGTTACATGTCCACTAGCACACTATATTCCATCATTTACACTAATACAGGTAAATCAAATTAAATTGATCGTTTCTGATCATTTTGAGTGTAACTTGCTTCGAAAACCAGTATTACATAGCATTTGAACTGTTTTATTGCACTCAGCGTAATCAAGCTTGGGCGAGCACACGTTTATACCGTGCTAATGTGATAAAAAAGTTCGCTGTATAAGTCTATACTTGGCTCAAATCATGATAAATACTCAAAATCCTCAGACAAAGTCTATTTTCGTGAAATTCTTGTAAATTCTAAAAAAATCATAACAAAAAGCGCAGTCCTCAGAATCTATCATTTTAATTTGATTTACCTTTATGTACTCCAATGGTCTGTTGCAAAAACGTAAGGTTAAAAATATTTAATGTTCTAAACATCATAAATGAATATGAATAGTCACCATATTAAGAGTGATGAACCCTTTGCAAATTTGTAGCCTATATTTGGGCGGAAAAATATCCGTTTTTTGTTTGATTATTTCTCTGAACCAAAATCTTTTTTTGAAAAAGTAAAACCATTAATACACGGAAAAATAAGTTTCTTTTAAAGGAAATCCACTTGGAGAAATCTGTGCTGATTATATAAATCAACACAATCTACAAAGGTTTCTCAAAGGGTTAAGTTATCACCCACAAACCAAATTTTTCTTTAAAAACAACACTTTTTTGAGTGCTTCAATGGTTTTACTTTAAAAAAAATTGATTCAAGGAAATCATCAAAAAACGAATATTTTTCCGCCCAAATAGAGGCTCCAAATTTGCACAGGGTTCATAGCAAACATTGTGAATCTGAAAAAAAATCTGTTGAGACCAATTACATCAGATAAAGTCCTTGCGTAACGGCAATGTAAATGGCGCTTTGATCATATAAAATATGTATTTACATTGCCTAATCACGTAAAGCACAGTACACCAGTGGTTCTAAATTTTTATTTTGACGAGTGAGTAACGCCTCGGATGTAATAAGCTAAATTACTAACTTCGTCCTCGGAAATGAGTTTTAACGCTCAAGTTCATAAAGTAGTGACACATTAGCGTGGGTGCAATGAGTAAAAGCTTACCATGACTTATCTATCAATCAATTTCAGTTAATCGTGAGAAACAGGAAATTTGCGAACCGTGCTTGACATACTTCCGATCTAAATTAGGCATTTTGAATATTGAGTTCATGGGTGTGTAACATAGGTGGTAGAGGAACGATTATCAAGAGTTTTATTGATTTTTTTTAAGTACTTTAAGTACCAATTGTTAATACGGTTGTTTCAGTAATCTTGAAGTGGAGTAGTTTAATATGTAACCAACATTTGTCTCGTCGAACGATTATTGTTTGATCGAATTTGTATTTATTTCCTTTGAATTTTAATCTTTCCCATGTGTGTCGAGTGGAATGAGTCTACTTTCGTTCAAGAGCAGTGTCAATAAAGGTCGTTATACAATACAATTATTAAATAATAGTATATTTCGAAGATTTAATGAAAGTACAGTACACTGTACTGCAGTGCCTACTTTTTGGAAACTTATTTCTTGAATTTCTCGAAATTTCTCGAATTTCTTGAATTTTCTCGAATTCGAGAAATTCGAGAAACTTCAAGAAACTTGAGAAATTAGTTTCTTGAAATTTCTTGAATTTCTCGAAGTTTCTCGAATTTCTTGAATTTTCTGGAATTTCTTGAAATTTCTTGAATTCGAGAAATTCAAGAAACTTTGAGAAATTCAAGAAATATTTCTCGAAATTTCTTGAATTTCTCGAAGTTTCTTGAATTTCTCAAAGTTTCTTGAATTTCTCGATTTTCTCTAAAAGTTTCTAAAAAAAAGGCCCTGCTGTACTGAGTACAGCCAATTCGTCTTAAACGTTTTCATAATTTATGTCAAAATAATATGAAAATGAATGCGTTTGACTGTGTAAATCAAATTTTTTACCCTTGGGGCGGACGATACCAATGAAAGTACAGAACAGGTATGGCCAATCGAAAAATTCATCTTAAACGCACTCACAAATTGTGTCAAAATAATATGTAAATGAGTGCGTTTCATGACGGAAATCAAATTGTTATGTCCTCTGGGCGGGTAATAGACCATACCTGTTTTACACTTTCATTGGACGATACACCATACCTGTTTTACACTTTCATTGGTTTCTTCGGCTACGTTGTTTTTTTTTGCGAGAGAGGATGTTTTTCTCAATTCAGTGGTGAGAAGAAAACCTTCGCTAGCTTTTTAGAACAAAACGTCGTATGAAAATCGTCATTTTTAGGTACTTGGTTGCATAAATAACTCAGTGACGAAAAACAAAACGTTTTTTGAGAAAATCTGTGTATGTGGCATCGGGTAATTAAGGCAAAGAAAGTTTTACTTTTCGTCACCGAGTTGAGAAATTAACTATTGTTAAGCTCAAAGAGCGGGTATAAGTATCAGGTTCCAACAATTATGGATTCAGTTAGATTGTGTTGCTCTTCAGTTTCAAGCGTCTCTACCCAGTGTAATCATGTCGCATCTGGAACAACAATTAAATGATTCGCTCTGTGTAAGAGAAAAAGATTCGAGGCTGCGTCGTTTGGTGATAGATGATCCCGATACGATTGACTTTAGTTCAAACGATTTTCTGGGTTTATCTCGTAGTGCAAAAATGCGAAATGATTACTTAAACGAACTGAATTCGATGCCACAAATATTGGGATCGACGGGATCTAGAATTCTAACGGCAAATTCTAAATATGTCGAAGATTTGGAACAATATCTGGCCACTTTTTATCAGGCACCATCAGCGTTAATATTCAATTCGGGATTCGATGCTAATTACAGTTTATTCAGTACAATACCACAACAAGGCGACATAATTCTTTATGATGAATGCATCCATGCCAGGTATACAAACAACATTTCAGTGTTTACGTATTTCGTCCTCAGAGAATTGTTTGTTTCGTCTTCAATATACAGTGTTCATGACGGAATGCAACATTCTCGTGCCGGTCATCTGATACCATTTGCCCATTCGAATATTTCCGATCTGAAACGGCACATTGATATGTTGAAGAACACCCAACAGAATATATTCGTTTCCGTCGAAACGGTATATTCGATGGATGGTGATGTGGCACCGTTAACAGAAATTGTAACGCTACTGCGTTCGTATTGGCCAAATGGAGAAAATGGACATTTAATTGTCGACGAAGTAAGATATAAAGTGACACAAGAAAGGGCCAACAATGAGGCCAACGACTGATTCGTCATCGATTTAATAGGCTCACGGAACGGGTGTCTTTGGTGACCATGGGCGTGGTGTGGTACAACAACTAAATTTACAGGACAAGATCTTTGCCCGGCTTCACACATTTAGCAAGGCGTTGGCTAGTAATGGCGGTATAGCAACAATCCGTTCTAATGAGATTTGATTGAGTTATGCGTGTTACTTTCCATACACAGCGGTCATTCTTGGATCAGAGACACTTCGACTGTATTTAATTAACTATGCGAGGCCGTTCATGTTCTCTACGTACATGCCATTTAGTGGCCTAGCATTGGTGAAGACTGCATATAAACAATTAGAGTCAGAAGAGACAGTTAAGGTAAATGATTAGACTCTGTACTTATTGCAGCGGATGTAACAATTTTGGACGATTTGACCAGGCTCAAAAACACTTAAATGACCTTATACGACACTTTCGTGAAACTATTTCGTTACCATCTGTTGGCAAACTGATACCGTCTACAAGTGCTATACAAGGAATAATATTGAGTGGTGCTGCTGCAATTAAGACGTTTGAGGAATATCTTAACGGAAGGGGATTTCGTGTGAAGGCGGTCGGTTTCCCTATTGTTCCTAAAGGTGAAGAGCGCATAAGAATTTGCTTTCATGCCCATAATACTGTTGCAGACATTGACAATTTTGTTGAGAGCATTCATCAATTTTTTCGTATTTATTATTTCCAACCAAAGGTGTAATGTGCAGGGATGCTACACGTATAGTTAAGTCAAATGTCCAAAGAGATTCTAATAAAAAGGAATTTTTTGAATTTCACATCATCCGATTACTATCTTATCTACATATATCACTTGGAGGTAGTGTAGTGATAAATGATTCGTGAAAGATGGCATTGCAATAAACCCGATGTTAGACAATTGTCTCAAATCAGTCGAGTAAAAACTTAATTATTTTTCTGTTGCAATAGATCCGTTTATTGCACCGACTGCTCCTGGTCGTACAAATCATTTAAATGTAACCTTAATTTTCTCACTAAAAGGCAAGATCTTCAACATTCAAATTAGATTTTTCCAATTATTCAGAAATATTGAGAACGAACCTATGGCTGTATTATCACTGCAATATGCAAGATATGCCATCACTATGAAACTGTAGTAGTAATGATGAACGAAATAATAGATTACTTTGGATGCTGCGAAAGTAATTCATTACATGAAGTGAAAGTTTTGTGATAAAACTAAACTCACAAGCGTGTTTTTGTAGCCTTCCCCTTTGGCTCGGATAATCAAACGTTACACTTGTCGAAGCTACCGAAGCTAGTCGCCCGAAAACAGACGAGAGTAATGTTTCCGAGTATATGAAAATAGTTGGGTAACATCATCCAATATATTTTGGTTCATTACGTTCCCCATGTTATAGTTGAATGTCACAAAATAATTCACGTAACATGAACCGGAAATAATCTTCTTGTAATGGGTCAAATGGATTCGCACGGGGTACACTACTATGTAAAGATCGACTTTCACACGGAGCATGTAATATAACATTATTTTGCAATGAGTGTGAGATGAAAGGTTTTTTTTTTGTCCCAGAATGTATTAATTACGTGACGTCAGAGGGGCAGTGATTTGAATTTGTGTGACATCATGTATTGGATCATTTTTGCAGAGGCAAATTGCTATGTAAAAGTCTACTTTCTCATAGGACATGCAGTAAAATGTTTTTCACAACACAGCCGAGAAACTGGTCATTTTCTCAGCTGAAGCTTCGGGAGCCTTTGTTGTGAAAATTCTTTTTTTAAACATCGGGAAAAAGTAGGAAATTACATTTGTCTCGTGTGACTTGCGGGCATGAAATGGTTATTTACGTATCTATTGTCTTTAGGCAATATTGCCAGTTGTAGCACGAAGGAAGTGAAAAAAAAATCACTGTAATATCTAGGATATCACACCATTCGAAGCACGGCGACTTGTGACCAGAGTGTAGCGCTCGTAGCACTATAATTTCCTATTTGTTTTGTCCCTCTGTGAACAAGTAACTGTTGTTCGAATGATCAAATTTCGATAGACTTTTAGGGGAAAATTCAACAGATTTCTATTTAGAATTCCCATGTTATTGAGCTACATGCAATTATGTGGTATGAGTCACACTGGCTAAATCTAACATAGAAAGACAGAAATCAAAGAAACTAATTCAAATGGACATTCCTTTTCGCACACCTGCATCAAAAAATCAATTAAATTTCAAAGACGTCAACCAAATTTTTCCATATTATCAATAAGAAACTGTAAAAGGCGAGAAAAGGATTTAACCGAAAATGATTCTCATTCAACTGGAGATTATAACGCCGGTTTTGACACCTTATTTTCTTTTAAATAAATTTTCTTTTGTGTCAACTGGTATTCACACCGTTCTGTGTGACCCACTGGTCTGTATAGATATGCAAATAAGGCAAACATCAAAAATAAACAGAATCGTATTGGATTCGGACATTGTACAAATCACTTAAATTTGTGCTGATTGAATCCCTTTTCTTTAAGTTTAAATTGATTTTCTTTCATTCCATACAGAGGAATGTTGGGAACGCGTTGAAGTATGAAAGTCTTATTAGATGCAGGTGGTGAATATTAGTTCGCTATTGTTAGACATCTCAATAAAAGACATTCTCAATCCGAAGAAATATTGGAATATATCAGGATGAGTCACGTTGTATTGATTGCTCGGCTGGACAACTCAATTATTTTAGTTCATAATAACGATAACATAGAAGACTCACCACTCAGTACAGGATTTCTTGTGAAATTGTTTAATTTTGCTGGTAAACTTTGAGTGAAGACAGTGGCGAAATTGCGGACACTCAATCCAGAACTGCTTGTCAAGTAGTTTGTTTTTGCTGGTAAACTTTGAGTGAAGTTTGTGGCCAAATTGCGGGTTAAAGTTAGCGCACTTTTAATGAAATTCATCGTGAATGCAATACGTGTCGGTTAGCTTAACTTTAGTCAAAACAACACTGGTTGCGCAAGCACATAACAATAATTATTTTTTCAAATAAAAATCTAAGAAAAAATGAGGAGAACTCACACCGGGAACAGCTGGATGAGCTAAATGTCAGTCATGACATTTACACAACTTTCAAACACTGTATGCGTAGATGGCACAGGCGACAGAATGTGTCTTTAAGCAGAAAAGTGGTAGCGCGGGGTTTTTTTGAGCAATTTGTAAATTGCAAAGATTTTGTATTTATAAGAGCCTAATAACATGACGTCGTTGAGGTGGTGTGGTTTTAAATATCAAATACAATTAAGAATGAAAATGAACAGTTGTCTTTAGCAGGTGTAAAATGAGTATATATTCAGTCGATTGATTTCCATCCACTTAGAAGAGTTTGTTCGGAGGAAACTGACAGGCCTTCTTAATAAGTGTCTTAAACTGTTCTTTAGAAAACTAGGTTTGTAGTGGATAGCAAAGACAAAAACAAGGGATGAGATTGGATAGAAAAATTTATGTTGAAATTAACAAAATAACGATTTTGTAACGGCGATACATTAGAAATTTATTGGAAGTAATATATTATCTTGGCGCTTGAACTTGAACACATGATACTGCATGTGTGATTCAAACGGTACTATTTGTGGGGGAATCGGCAGGGGAATTAGTTTTAAGATAGTCTCAAGAAACAATCAAAAAAACTGTTTAAAAAAAATACCTGCGTACTCAGCAGGTTGTGTTGCAACAGAATCCCTAACAATATCATTATTAAATTCAATATATAATGAAAGTAACATTTTCGCACTGTTTTTCAAAGTTAAGTTGTCTTTGTTGTGAAAAATAGTGTGGGCAACGCGAATAAAACTTGGAAATCGCATTTCTAGTCTACTTGGGCAGTCTTCCATGAACTGGGGTAGTATCCCAAACTCAGAATACAATTAAGTAACTTAGCCAGAAATCCGTGTGCTGAAACAGGAAGTTTCTTCAGGACAACGTTCGGGATATCATCAGGTCTACTGGAGTTTTTATTTTTAATACCTTTAAGAATAAATGTGATTTGTTCAGCATCTGTCAAACGAGGTTCAAATAAATGTTGCGCAGTCAACTGAGAGAACGAATTTACCTCAGACAAACGACTGCATCAAAATCAGGATCACCAATACTCTCCCTAGCATCTAGCATCCAAACTCTCTCAAAAAATCGATTTAGGGAGGAAAATAAGTTTGAGCAACGCACTGTCAGTGCTTTGGTTTGAGAAACGCTGATTTTTAATATGGCTTAAAAACAACAACAACAACAACACGAGCGAACAAAGTAGCAGTGATTCATAAACGTAGTTACCACCTTAATAATTGTAGTTTGGTTGCTAGGGAGAGTATTGGGATCACCCATTTCTCTATTCTGTCAGTGAACGTCGCTATATACTTTAGCAATGGCGTTAGCTTTATCAAATGGATTACTCATCAGAGAGCCATCCCTTGCCTTCAGTTCGGGCACAGTTTTTATACTATCACCAGTAGTTAACACTAGTACAACTGTAGTGTACAACTCTTTTTGGCAGGCGTTTCAAAAGCTTATTTATATTTTTGAACATTTTACTATCGGGTCTGACTTGCTTCAGTTTATTCATAAGCATATGGGAACCCCGGCATCCCTTATCCTAGCATCCTAGCCCTTGTGTACACGTGCAAACGATCAATTTCCATTTTCAACCCTGTATCATTGAGTTTTCGACGAAAGTATGTCCTCCTCAATATCTTTTTCTCTGCAATGCAGTCCCTCAAATGTCGTGATAAATGGCTCTTGCCAGTAAAACACTTCTTAGGGATAAACTCGTTCATTGCAACGCCAATTACTTCACACAAAACAATTACTCACAAAAACAATCTATTTATTTCAGTTTAATTCACTGGTAGGCAGGCCCCGACTGGCTCGAAAAGCCCTTCGGGGAGAAAGTCAAAAGGCCCTAGCCTTCGGGCGACTTTTTCCAATTAGGCCCTCGATTCATATGACTGATTAATATTGTATAATTTCCACAGTGAAAGTGAATCACACAGTTCCGCCACATCACATGGACAATTGAGACATTTACCTAGGGCGCAGCGATTTGGCGGTGCAAAATTTTAAAAGAAATAAAAATGTTCAACTAACGAAAAATTTATTTTAAAAATTTCGCTCACTTCGCTCGCTAGTGAAAGTACATAAATTTTGATTAGGAGAGGGCTTTTCGTTCATTTTTTTCGATTTCCAATCAAAATTTTCCTGTTTTTTTGTGTGATTCCAATCGAAATTTTTCTACTGAGGCATTTCTCTCAATTTTTTATCGATTTCCTACTGAAGCTTTTCTGTTAATTTTTTCTTAGATTTCCTACTGAGGCCTTTCTGTTAATTTTTCTTTGATTTACAATCGAAATTTTCCTACTGAGACATTTCTAGAAAACAAACAGAAAGGCTTCAGTGGAAAAATTTCGATTGGGAAACAAAGAAAAAATAGAGAAAAAGGATTCATTAAGAAAATTTTGATTGGAAATTGAAGAAAGAATTAACTGAAAGGCCTCAGTAGAAACATTTCGATAGGAAATTAAAGATTTTGTCTATGTTCGCTAAAATGAGCTTCATTTGTTTGAACATTAAATTGTTGAAATTCAAAAAAGGCCCTTCGGGAATCGTCCGAACGCCCAGTATGGCCAGTCCGGGCCTGCTGGTAGGTTAACAAAATTATGCCAATAGAAGATAGCTGAATGTTTCATCATTCAAATTTCGTAATATCTGATTATTCAGCAACAAGTTGTATGAAAAGTATTAAAGTACAAATTCGGTCGAAATGATAAAGGTATAAGAACTTATGACCGTTTAAGTTTGTTTGCTTTCAAACATTTGGATGATGCATTCGGTATTTTTAACTAAATTTGAATAGAATATTCGAACACTGAAAAATCATTTTTAAAAGTTCGTGCGAATTGATCACTGATCCCGACACTTAAGACATATGTTAGCGGCTCTTGATTTCACATGACAACTATTCATTACTCCTACGATATACAAACATTTTGATTTGATTATCAACTCTGACTCGGTCGAATATTGTGAACTGTGGCAGTAACCCCCTGAATCTTTCAATGATTAGCCCGATATATATCGCGATCTTTAAGTGACATCAATCAAATCGGTTAATAAATAAATATTCTTTACATTATCGTAAGTATCTATTCTTTAAATGAGAATTGGCTTAAAATAGTTATTTTACAGCTTCAGGCAATCGACATGGATCTTCAACTTCTTTCCAACAATTCTAATGGTGGACAACCACCCTCATACAATCAGGTTATCGAAATGAATAATTTTGCAAGTGTTCCATTAATGGAAGAAGCATTTTCTTCGAGTATATTTGGTGCATCACAAAGTGTCCTGTTTGAATTTAATTCTTCAGATGTTTTCGGTACTTATTGAAATATTATCCAGTTACTGAGCCACTTATTTGATATCTTTAAGGCTATTCATTTTTCATTCGTGACAGTGCTGGATCTCTTCAAGCCAAAGGAGATGTACACGATCTTGATACTTCGGTACAAAATATAAACGGAATGCAAATGATGAAAATCAACAAAAAAGAGTCGAATGAATTATATGTGAGAAGACTTGGAGCAAATTAGAATGCGATACAGTTCGTTATCATTTTGGACAGTGTCTTACTACTTTTTATTTGCAGGGAAATATTTCACACAAGTTCGACATATTACATGAAGGTGTGGTCATTGGTCATGTGATTGTAGCCGAAAAATCAAACGTACAAGAGTGTCTTCGAATCATTAATAAAAGTGCCAATTCACAAATCATCGTCAGGTCTTTCAAATTAGGCGAATTTGCTGTAAGTTAACATTTACCGGGACAAAACATTTTTGACACAGATCATAAGAAATTAGTCCTCAGTCCTAGGAACGAAAGCTAATTTAATGTCTCGTCGAGGGTTAATTTATCAATGTAAGTTATTTTGGTTGAATTTCTGACGATGGCAAGCTTGTATCATTCAAAACGCTGAGCACTTGCTGAGTTCATAATTTTATCGCTTAGACTTTAATGTATTTGACTTTCATTATTTCATCGCTTTTAGAAGGGATTTTGTTTCACATAAAATTATTGACTTGTATTTTAATTTAGCTCCTCAACCTACATTAAAATTGATATGTATAGAGGTGGTAACAGAGGGTGGAAATACACCAATTTTTTTGAACAATTTTCATTTAGAGCCGAAGAGCTAATGTTTTTCAGACTTTTTTGAAAACTACTAATTTTAAACGTAGATGCTATTGGCAGGCCATTTCACCTGCAAATAGTCTTTGTGAAGGCGCCTGCCAATAGCCTCCGTAAAAGGGAAAAGACTATTCGCAGGCAAGTTCGCCTGCCAATAGCAATTTGTACAAGGGAGATGCTATTGATTGGCAGGCGCCTGCCAATAGCATCTTTAGTAATAATTTGGATATTGGCAGGCGCCTGCGAATAGTCACTACGAATTTTAAAACAGTCACCATAACACCTTGTTTTTTAACATTTTGACTGATTTGAACTTAATTTACCAATAGAATTTCAATCCACAGATATTTCGTGACAGTTCATCGGTAACTCCATTATGCAACATACAAATGTCTGTTGGAGAAAATGATTTTACCGGTAAAATTATATTTCATCCGGAAACAGGAATCACAAGCTACGAGCAACTATTGTGTACTGCTGCCGGAATTGCTTTTGTACGTTTATAATTTTTTGTTCATGTTTAATATCTATTTAATATGGATCCAACTTCCAGAAAGTTTTAGTGAAACAAGTGAGTAAAAGAGAGGATGGTGGTTGGCAAGGTTACGTTGGTGGATGTCTTTGTGTAACTGTCCTCATTGTAATAATGATCATATCCTGGTTCGGCCTGGAAAAATGGGGATGCGAACACAAAAAAGCACAAGGTTATGCGGGTTATCGCAACAGAATATGTTGAATTAAATATCGTCTACTGGATTCCTGATCGTCAAAGGAATGTGAAATTATTTTAATCTCCATACAATATACATTGTACAATAAATGAAACTACAGCTACCTCAATGAAAATTTACTCTTGGAAAATGCAATTATTTACCGAATTCAATATATACTTACTTTCACTTTTCCATCACTACAGCCACTTGTGGGCCTTGGCCTGGTCGAGAATCCGGTTCCTGCGTGTCCAGTCGTTTGCTGCACTTTGCCAACCTCTTATTCCCTCTTATTCCAAGCGCCCGACTATCTGATTCGACGCCATCTATCCATCACACTTTAGAGCGTCCTACTCCTCTTCGTCCTTCTATAATGCAACATACATTGTGGTTATAATTCAACGACCTAACAAGCGCGTCAACTACCTGTACGAATAATGGCATGTCTTAGAATTCATAACTCTGAGCCATGTCATGCTTTCAGTCGTGAACTGAACATTAAGAGGAATGACATCTATAAGTGCACAAATCACCAGTTACATTTTCAACAGTTCGCGCCAACTACGCTAGCGGCTCTTAAGCATACAATTTGACAACTGTTATATTCAATGCTCCTAGGATAGTGAACATATAGTGATAGTTACACCACCTTACTGGTGGTTTAGGCACTATAGTAGAGTAAATAGTTTTTATCTACCTAGGTGAAATAATAGCAGTGAAAAAGTGCTATTATTTCGCTGTCGGTAGATAAAATAGCGTATTCACCTCTGTACACATGTTTATTTAGACACTTGGGGATATAACATTCGCCTTCGGCTCATGCAACAATTCCCCAAGTGTCTAAATAAACATTTGGACAGAGGTGAATAATCTACTATTTTTTCTGATGCTTTTTTATTAGTAATAGTAATAGTATAATATTGAAACGACTAGCCTTCAGATGACATCATTAAATTGAAAGTTTTCAATGCTGACTGCCCGTAAGTCTCACTTAATTGAACGAGAATTACTTTGAAACTGTTGTTCGTAGTGTCAAACACTCAAAATGGATTACCAGCATATTCGAACAATACTGAGGTTGGAGAGCAACCACCACCATCATACAATGAAGTTATGGGAATGGCTCATGTTGCTAGTGGTCCTAGTGCTCCATTCACAGACGAATTTTCTTTGAGTATATTTAATTCATCTAAAAGAGTCCGATTTGAATATAATTCTTCGGATGATGCTGGTACACACTTACTAAAATGTTATGTTGAGAAACTCATTGATCACCTTTAAGGCTATTCATTTTTCATTCGTGACGAAAATGGATCTCTACAAGCGAAAGGATATGGTTTCAATTTTGATATATCAGTGCAAAACATGAACGGAACTCCATTGATGAGTATTAACAAAATAGAAACGGTGGAATTGAATGTAATAAAACGTTTAGGCGATAAGAATTGGATATTTGAAAAGTGTCTAATTCCTTATTTGCAGGGACACACATTTCACAAATTCGACATATTCTATAAAAGTGTGGCGATTGGAATTGTAAACGTAGGAGTTACAGCACCTGTCGAAACAAGCCTACAAATCATTAATAGCTGTGTCAACAATGATATTACTGTCAGGTCTTTCCAAATAGGACAATTTGCTGTAAGTTGTGACCTCAAGCCACGAAACTCTGATAAAAACGTCATTTGTTTCCTTACCTTGGATGGTTGCTTCCATCTAAGTGATTTTGTAATTTTTGTTTATGAGGACCAAGCAGGTACAATTGAAAAATTAAGCTGCTACATCATTTTGTTAGTTAATAGATCTCTGTAAATGAAAATCATTTTGTCCATGTCACATCTACTTTTCGCTACACCACAGATATGCAAATTCAATTGTCATGCAACTAAATGATCTCTCTTAAATGTACAGATATTTAGAGTCAATTCAGAAACTCAATTATGCAACATACAAATTCCCGTTGGTGAAGATATTGATGAAAACGACTTCTCGGGAACAGTTATATTTCACACAGAATCTGCAATAACTACCGAAGAACAATTGTTATGTACTGCTGCAGCAATTGCATTTGTACGTTATCAAATTGTCTTTCTGGAAAATGACCATTAATTTAATCTTATTTCCAGAAAGTTATAAAGAAACAAAGTAAAGAAGAGGATGGTAATCACATTACGGCCTATTTTATCGGATTTTTCATTATTGTAATATTTATTATTATTCTTGTAAAAAAATCGCAGTAACAGTGTCAGTGATTAGGTAACAAATAAAGAAACTATTTATGAAAGACACGGGTCTGTGGGGTTCCGATGCACACTCTTTTTCGTCATTGTTATAACTTTTCATTAAGAGGCACCGGTACTTAGCTAAATTTGTAGCCTACATTCGTGTGCCTCGTATTTCATTTTTTATATCTTTTTATCAGAATCCTTTTTCCGCAATCCGCAATTCCGACCACGAATGTGTTAGCTTTAAATCAAAATTAGTTTTGGTTGTAGTCGTTTGACCTGCTCTGAGAAACTTGAGCAGTTTAACGAAATTTTCAGAAACTGCTCATTGTTCTCATAGCTGGTCAAACTGCTACAACCAAATCTATTTTCTGTTGAAAGCTAACACATTCGTGGTCGGAATTGCGGTCGTACATCTTGAAAAAAGGATTCTGGTGGAAAGATATCATCAAAACTAAACGAAAATCCAGTATTTAAAAGTCGCCCTAATGTAGGCTTTTCAGCAAAGTGCCGGTACCTCTTTAGATGAATGACATGGCTAAATTGTTGCCTACATTTCGGTGCAAAATTATTATTATTTTGATGATAATTTTGGATTCGCACCCTTTTTGGAAAAAGTACGAAGTATCGTTTGGTGTAAAATTGTGTTAGTTTTCAGCAAAAATTTAAATGTATGTGGTGATGTTAACTTACTGTACCAGATCCTTCAATTGATCAACAACGTAAATTGACCACGAATCTCCACTTCTTCTGTAGATCTATTGACGAAAATTGTGTCTGTGGATGCAACGTTATTTAAATATATCTAAGACAGGTAAAATAACAACTCACCCTTGTTTAATAAATCAAGTAGTTCGTCAGAGTACTTAATACTCGGAAGTACCGATAAAAAATAATAAATTACCGATGGAATATAATAGACTACCGATAACAAATAATAAATTACCGATAGAATATATTGAACTACCGATAGAATATAATGAATGATCGATAAAAAATAGTAGATTACCGATAAAAAGTGATTAACGATCGATAAAGTTCCCAACTTATCGGTATTTTAGTACTTTTTATCGGTAAAAAATTATCGGTAGTTTTGAATATTTTTATCGGTACTTGTGGATTTCCTATCGATCATTTATTATTTTCTATCGGTACCATATTTATCGGTCATTTATTACTTTTTATCGGTAGCATTGAATTAATTTATCGGTCGAATATAATATCCCGTACTTAATTGCACCAAATGGACTAGAACTGGAGGGTCACTAAATCAGCAAACATTGTGACTGTTTGAATGTCATCAAATCGTCCGAGACCTTCACCAAAAAAACGTGGTCAAATATCTCCAACTAATATTTGCACCCTCTTGTAAACCTTCACTATAAATTCCTTCATCTTTAAAACATGGAAACTCCTCTACAACCAATTTGATTAAGGACTGTGCCGAGTCTTCGGCTTTAATTACAAAATTCCTAAAATCGTTAAAATGCAAAACTTATCATTCGATCAAACATACCAGTCCGTCTTCATAATGAGTATAACGTACAATGAGTATAAAAGGGTGACTGTCGATTCGAAAATAATTAAAATTAAACCAACAATTACACACACAATTAATAATGCAACATTCAATCATTCTAATGAGCATTAATCATACAATTAATATGATTGCGGCTTCGGTCTGTTTTAGTAGTTGAAGGGAATTACTTGACGGAACAGGTAGGTGGGCATTTTAGTGTACATTAAGGATATTAGTTTAACTGAAAGTGCATTATTGCTTCGGCCTTAACTTATAGAATCCTTTCTCTCGACGAATACCACGTATACTTTTTGGTATATGCGACATCAAAAGGTCCAAAAGGTCATAAAGAACGAATTCTACCAATGGCAATCGAAAAGCAACGTCTACAATTGAAATCTGCTCTAAGTTTCCTGTTATATTTCACTATTATCTTTGGCGTTGTACCCTTTTCAGGAGTGGCATACTATAAGCATAAGATACTAAAACTATCAATTTTCGGTAACATTTATGCGCTAGTGAACGTTGCTCACAATGTTCTTGAGCACCATTTGTCCTCGACGAGATTTATACTAAGTGATAAACAGGAAACTGGCACATTGACCAACATCATCGGTTTGGTTATTATGTATTTGGAGCCCGTAATGTATGTTTAGGGACGAATTCATTATTTGTTTTTCCTTAGTTATCGTATAGAAGACTTTGAATCCTCTGGGAACTTTGTGATCGACTCAGACAATCTCGGCATAGTTCTCAGAATATGAATGTGCCTCTATACGTTACGATGGAATCAGACATTTCCATTGAAAATAATTTTCAATTTTACCAAAAGGTATTCGATTGATGTCATCGGACTCTTGTTCAATCAGAAGAAGATAATCGCTTGCATCGATCAAATGCACAAAATCGATGAAAAACTGTTGAAAGAAAACATTGAATTCGACTACTTCCGACTGAAACGTGTGACAATCATTTTGGTAGCGGTCATAACGATACTGGAGTTTAGTCTCGTTACGTATAACTTATTGCTGTTCCAAGAGTTCCGACTAGACTCGTTGTATTGGATCTGCACGGGTATTCCCATTTTTCTGAGCACCATATCGAAGGTGTGGTACGTCGCTCTGGTGTACAATGTAAAGCAAAAGTTCGCGGCAATCAACGACCACTTCGAAAATACGAGAAAATTTTTCGACCTTTCCAAGAAGGAAAAAGTTATCGCTTCGCTGTTGAAATCGACGAATGAACGTGATGACGACGATAATGACCTGCCGGGTTATTTACATAAAGAAATATTGGCCAGACCAATGAAAAGGAATCGCAAAATTCACCGAGTAGACGAAATAAGCATATCAGGACGTGTCGAAAATGACTTAACAGGTGAGGCGCTAAAACACTTTGAAGAGACGTTTTTTGAGGAGATCCAAAGATCCATAGGGTGTCAAAATTGCTACGACATCAGAAATTATGTTAGAAATATAAATGCACTTACAGTGGACGCCAGTGAAATTTCGATAGGAATTTGAATCAGCTGTTTTTCAGCTGGTCCACACATAAACAAAACTGCTTATACGGGTGGAATACTTACTTCACGCGTGTAGTAGTGGAAAAATAGTATCAAGAAGCTTTGGTTGTATGAGTGGATCAGCTAAAAAACAGCAAAGGCCAAGTAATGTCTAAATTTCACTGACTTCCCCCGTATTTCGGCCTTGATGTTTCGTTCTGCCCTTCATAGAAAATGTTTCCTTCTAGGAAATCCAATTATCAGAATGACGAATCAGTTTCAAATTGACGATAAAATGGATAAGAAATTAACGAATTTGTGTCAGCTGCATGACGAGATCTGTGAAATTGGTAACTTTAGGTGATTATGTATAGAGATGTCCTGACTAAACATTTTTAATTTGTCACTGAAAGGTAAAACTATCAACTCAATGTTCAGTTTTCAAATGTTAATTTTGATGGCAAATGGTTTTATGAATCTGACGGCCCAATTCTTTTTCGTTTATTGTGGCCGAGTGGACCAAGTAACATAATTTCAAATGTTTTCTTTAAATATTTTATATGAAAACTTTGAACTCTCAATCAACAGAATATTCCGGTTTTATTCCGATCGGCCGAGAGTCTACTAATTTCCATCATTTTCATTGTATACACGGCCTCGAAATGTGTCTTCATCATTTTCATCAGCTGGAAAACTAAGATCGATGCACAGAAAACTGGAGTTCAAATCCATAAATTGGCCAATGCA
Source organism: Bradysia coprophila (assembly GCF_014529535.1). Lineage (NCBI taxonomy): Eukaryota > Metazoa > Arthropoda > Insecta > Diptera > Sciaridae > Bradysia > Bradysia coprophila. The sequence goes on from NC_050735.1 coordinate 12,887,995, forward strand.
ATTGACGAAGATCACTGTTACCAAGTGGTCAACCACTTGTCACTGAAGCTGCTAAATCATTCGCTTAATTTCACAGCTTGTGGATTTTTTGACTTGGATATGACAACATTGTATGCTGTACGTTTCCTAACATTTCCGCTACTTTCGTCTCTTATACATTTCTGTGCAATTTATAGATAACCGGAGCGATAACCAGCTACCTGATTATTTTGATTCAGTTCAATTTGGCGTCAAATAGGAAGAAACCAACGGGTTTTAACGAGACCATGAGCAATTCTACACAGACGTAGATGGATATGATGAAGTATTGGCAGTCAGCTTATTTTACTCAACATAGTTTCAATTCAATTTGTTTCCCTTTTCGATCGAGTTTCCTCAGTAGTAAATTTGATTTTAAATGATTTTGAAGTACTAGATTAGATAAGAGTTTGGGAGGCTGCAAGAGAAGTGGAAACTAAATCAACCTTTGTTCCCTACTCCGCTAAGTGAGGACTCATAAACAACCTATGAAAATCGGCTCGCTTGATCGTAAATATAGCAGGTGTAGAAGTTGATTTTACCTACCGATGAAAGCTCTGCCCAATCAAATGACTTCAATCAAATGCATCGACTATTTATTTTCTACTGGACACGGCCGCTCGAAAACGCAACCTTTCTTCTTGTATTAACAGTAGCAGCTTCTGCGAATTTTCTTCAGATCCTTGGTAGTTTAAGATGCCCACACAACTGATTGGAACCTTTTTCAACAGAACATATCCCAACTGGCGGCGTTTCAGCGAAAAGACATAAGGAATTTCCAATTTCTGGCATTTCGTTTTCATTTCTTCGATTGTCTCGGCTATGTCGCCACCTGTAGCACAAAGAGGACAAAGAAACACCAACGAAATTACAAATTCATTGACAAACTGAATAGCAAATGATCTAACCAGTTTCCAGGTCCGGTGCTATTATCAGCAGTTTCACTTTTCCAATGTCCAACTGTCGCATTGACTCTTTGAAGCCAACCACGAATCGTCGTTGACTTCGTGCTTTGACTTCGTTTTTGTTGTAGGCACGGTCTTGGAAACGGAAAATATCACTTAGCAGAGCTTTTGTGATCGATAGAAGTTCGGTACTCGTTAGGTTATCACAATATCTGCTGAAGGAAGTTGGAACTGTTGTTACTGTCGAGGATAATACTTGCAATACTCACGGTCTGAATTTACGACTGAATTGAAAACCCGTAGGTTCAATCGAAGGTAGTTCGTTGAGTGTGGTTGGTTTGTCGTCTAATCTTTTTGGATCGACGTTATTCGAATCCGTATCTTTCAAATCGGAGTCAACATCATGCGGCTGACTTGTTGCCTCTGATTTCAATTGATTTCGCAATAATCTGGACGACAGAATGCTCCTCTTAAGCGGCGACACATACTTCTTTTTCAGAACTTCACTTTTCTTTCCCTTGTGACGTTGCGTGCTGCTGGTTAATTTTCCGGTCTGTCTACTTTGGATGGATGACCTGTCTATCGGCCTCACAATTTTCGTGTTTATCAAATCGAGTAGATCAATTTTCACGGTGGAATGGCTTTTGAATTTACGCTGTCGATCTCTAACTGGGCTTAGTTTACGGCTATTCACATAAGTATCCAATGCTGCTTTATCGACGATTTGAATTTTTTGCGATTTTGGTTCTCTGATTTGAGTTATCTTCTGCTGTAGATGTTCGTCCTTCTTTTTTAATTTATCATTTTTACGACGAATTCGTCTTTCAGCTCTGATGTCATCCCTAGATTTTTGCTCACCAACTACTTCAGTGGTTTGCAGCCTATCGACGGTGCTCAAACGTTGTATAGCATTTGTAAGAGTATTCACTTCTTGATTTTCTGGATCCGATTGGTTGGCACTGTTGACTGGTTCTTTTTGTTTGATTTGACTTTTCGACTGATTTTTTAATTCTGGCCAATCATTCACAACGTTTTGGTAATTGTTCGGAGTGGTAATTTCTGCATATGATTTCGATTTATCCATAATTTATTTTTGATTATATTCCCCGAAGTCTCTTGGTTACAGCATTTTTGTAAACAAAAACAATATTATGAACTGGCAGGCGAGTAAGCAGATAATAATAGAAATGAAGTTAGTCACAAATTTACAGCAGGAGCTATAGTTTAGTGATAAGCCATGCAACCTCATGTAATGAAAGTAGAGAGTGTTATCATGAAAGAGAAAGCAACATTTTGACAAGTACCACAAGGCAAGTTATAATTAACTATCTTCGGTTCTCGGAATGTCAAACTTTGTATGGAGCGGAGGACCTCTCATGAGAGGTGAGTTTGTTTATATGAAATTGCTATGTCCTCCGATTTGTATGAATAGTCCAAACCGGTTTATAGTTACATTGACAATAATGAGAATTTATGTCAAGGTGAGTCCGTTTACGAAATAATAGCTAATACATTTAATCTATCATCCGGGCCGACATTAGCAAGATTCTGAAAGAACAGGTTAAGACGCTTCTGATTTGATCATGAAGGCGCTGAAACACATATTTTAACACTTTAACCTGTCACATACGGCTATTTATCTGTTATCGATAGCGACGACAAAAATAATGACAAGCTCTGGGTAATATAGTTCTTTTTATAGCAAAATGTATGTTAAAAATTTGAAGTACAAGATTTGAAATCAACAGATTAAAAATATGTTGATCGATTGAAGTAATAGACCCGATAATAATTCTGGTCATATGATTGCCGTCTGTCGCAGGTTAAACATGTTTTGTTAAACACACTCATTACAGACCGTGTGAAATGGGTGAAATTTCAACTTGATAAAAATAATTTTTCTTCAAGTGTAAGATGACCTGGCAGTCATGTGTTTTCAATCCGTTTTGTCTCCGTGTTCATGACAGTTGACATTTTAAACAATGGGAAAACGAACGACTGTGAGTTCAGACTTACTTTTCATACAATCAAATCGGTAATGAGTACTTTAATTTATGAATGTTCATTGCAAATTTTATGTTTAAATGCTGACAATAAATTTGAATTTTGATATTAGTGGTAAAGTAGATCTTCAATTTAATTGACTTTTCAATCAATGTTATAAGTGTGTTTAACAAATTTGATGTATACCGCCTTCGTTGGTGTCTTAACCTGTTTTTTCATAACCTTGGTCATACGTTCATTGATAAAAATAAATCATCAGTACAGCTGAATGTTTTTAAAAATATTTCTGATAGTTTGGTTTTTATGAAAATCTAATCAACGAAAAAACGGTTGGATTTTCGTACGACTGTCTGAAATATCTCTATCAAAAAATTCAGCTGTAACCGTTGTTGTCATTGCTGATCTATGAAACATAAAGCCCCATAAATTCGTCTGGGACCAAAGAAGGAGGTTTTTAAGCGGAACCTAAAAATACTTTTGGTGTAAACATTCCTACGAGAGTGGTACTACCTTACTCTCTGCAAACCACGCACCAGAACACATCAACGGCAATTTAACCTTTTTATGAAACATATCCGACATTATACCAACCTTAAAAACTTAAAGTAGAAAAATTCTGACTACTGGAGAGCAAGCCCCTAATCAAATTTTGTTTTTGTTTTGGGTTCGCTGAGAGAAATGTATAGAATCCGATACATATAACTATAAGTGTGTTTAACAAAACCTAAATTGTCAAGATTTATGTTTCACCGCCTTCGTGATCAACTCAGAAGTGTCTTAACCTCAGAGAGATCGGGTTTCATATAAATATTGATAAGGTTACGTCATTGATGAAATTTGACAGTAATTTGACAATTCGTATCACATCGACATTTCAAAAGTGCTCTCGGCTTTCACTATTGACGGCTCAGAAAACTGTCAATTTTATCACCTGCATGTAAAATCAACCTGAAGAAATTTCACCAGTTCGGTCGGTATTTAATCAGATAAATACGAGCAATAATCACAAAGGGAAAGCAAAACAATTTACCGAATTAAATGAATTTTTTAAAATGTTTAAATTGTCGAATGGGTTCAGAAACTGTTTTGCATTAAGTCAAGTAAAATTGAGCAAGAGATTATGTCAGACCGAACCGAATCCACCCAGAACACCAACTACTGTGCGCGTTCGTTTTGCCCCGAGTCCGACAGGTTGTTTTCATCAATAAAATAATTATTTCCAAACAAAATTTCTCACCGACATCTTCTCTCACAGGCTACTTGCATTTGGGTGGCTTGAGAACAGCTTTCTTCAATTATTTGTTTGCGAAAGCCAACAATGGCAAAATGGTCTTGAGAATTGAAGATACCGATCAGAAGCGTTTGGTTGACGGGGCAACGGAACAACTATGCAAAGATCTTAGCTGGGCTGGAATCGAGATCGACGAAGGTCCGCTGGTTGGCGGACAGTACGGGCCATACATACAGAGTGAACGATTGGACATTTACAGACGAGAGGTGAAAACATTGCTGGAAAATGGCACAGCATACTATTGTTTCTGCACAGAGCGGAGATTGGAGTTACTGCGAAAAGAACAGCTGAAGGCACGCGAAACAACGAGATACGACAATCGGTGTAGACACTTGACACCAGTTCAAATTGCTGAGAAATTGGCCAACAAGGACACATTTTGTATCAGGTAGACAGTCGCCGATTTGATCGACTGACTCTCGTTAATCGTCTCTGTCTCGTTCGTCATCAGATTCAAATTAGATCCATATCTGGACGATTACAAAGACCTGATTTATGGCAAAATGGTGTACGATGCTGCAGGGAATGAGGGCGACCCAGTCATCATTAAATCGGATGGCTATCCCACCTATCATTTCGCGAATGTTGTCGACGATCACTTGATGAAAATTACGCACGTCTTGCGAGGCGTTGAATGGCAAATATCGACGACAAAACATTTACTTTTGTACAGGTAAAGCAGATCCAAACCAATCTCTAGTCTGTGGCTGATCAGTTTTGTTTTTCAATCTTTGCAGAGCATTTAAATGGGTACCACCACAATACGGACATTTGCCATTGCTTATGAATGCTGACGGGACGAAGCTGAGTAAAAGACAGGGAAATGTAAATATCGAACACTATAGGTGCGTGTGTTGTGGTATCTTCCACATAAACTGTCCTGAGACAACAAGTTTAATGTCAACAATTTCCCAACAGGACATCTGGTGTGAGTCCACAAGCATTGGTGAACTATATCTCGCTATCCGGTGGCGGATTTGAACGAAAACGAGGCGAGAAACCTCGAATATACACAATGGCCGAACTGATAGACTCTGTAGGCGCAAGACAGTCATGTAACATTCCGACCGAAAATATACTTTCGATTTCTCCATTTCGCAGTTCGACGTGCAAAAGATCAACACACATTCGTGTCAACTGAATCCGGAATGGCTGGACCAATGCAATCATTTGGCATTGATAGAACAATTGAAGCAACCATCAGAACAAGCCAGACTAATTGAAGAAGTGAAGGCGTTGGTGAAAGCTGCATATCCGAATGACGTTAAGAACTTAGATTTTAGTGACGATCACATAAAAATGATTCTCGAATGGTCGATGGATCGCATATCCAATCTGAATGAACTAGCCAAAGAGGAATATTCTTACTTGTGGATCGCGCCACAGAAGCGAAAACACGACTTGCCTAAAGGTAAAGATTATTCTAACTGAATGCTACGGTCTATCGACACTTATAACATGTACGTTCACAGATACGCTGGACAAACTAGTGAAGATATTATCTGACGTGGACAGTTTCGGGAAGCAAAAGTTGAATCCTATTCTGAAAGACTTTTCGAAAAGCGAAAACGTTAGGTTCATTGAACTGATGAAGTCACTGCGAATTGTTCTGAGCGGACTGGAGGTAACGGTTTCGATTATTTGATCGTTTGGCAATTTTTATTGAAAATAAATTATTTCAGGAGGGACCGCCTGTCGCTGAGATGATGGAGATTTTGGGTAAAGAGCGCACACTCAGCCGAATGAAGATGAAAAAATCTAGTAAATAAATGTCAGGGACTGTGTTATCATAGCCGTTTTGTATTTATACTTCGAAAGGCAAGACCGGACTGGATACTCAAGTTCCGCTGGTAAAACTGATTTTTGAAATTTTGAGGGGTCAGGCCAGCCGCTATTTGTTCATTGTTCGATTATTATGTCTACGATGAAACTGTTGCAATACTGCGGGTTGCTGCATTAGGATACGACGAGTGCCCGCAGTGTACTTCCTCTGTTAAGAAAACTGCTCCAGTGACTTAACAAATGGGTTTTAATTGACCATCGGTACAATAAATACAATTCAATTGCTGCGACCTTACAAACTAGGTGTCGACGTAACCAGCACAAACAGTACCCATAAATGTAACAAAGCTACGTAAAATATTGCCAAAATCCGTATCAACGGATATCGCCGCAGAAACACACCCAGCCGTATTCCCATCGAATCCAAATTTGAATAGGCTCGTTTCACTCGCCTCGCCACACCCGTATCGAATGGATTTTCTTGCAGAAAATTCGGCACCTGTGCCTTTGCATCGTCCGTGTCGTTGATGCTAATGATTTCCGGCCGCTGTTGTCGCAATTGGACCATCGTGCTGCGGTGTTGTGTTTCCAGCTTTTCCAGTTGAATCCGTAGAGCGTTACGGTCGGCGGTTATATTTTCCAACGAAGTTTGTTTTTGAACCAGTGACTGTGTCAATGACTGTACACGTTCTTCCAAGCCGAATGACGGTTGAGGGGATGAGGAGCGTTGGGCTAATTTCGTTCGCAGTTGATAGAGTTCTGATTCTCTGGAAGGAAAGGGGAGGAATGAACAATTAAATGTATGGAAAGGTCGTATGGTGTAGTAAGGGGAATGAGTATGAAGTCATCTAGAACCTCTGTTCAGAGTCTGAACTGAGTTTCTGAATGACTTCGTTGAAAAAGTGGGCTAATTTAGTTAACGGAAGCGAGAACTACTTAGAAGATTAGGTGTAACAAACAAAACCGACTTACTTGTCTCTAATCTTATTAGAATACTCGATTTGCAGCCGATTCATTTCATTTTTCACCGACGCAAGTTCCTTCATTTGCGCTTTGCTGTCCGTCTCAAACTGCATCCACTTTGTCTCTTCCGATCGCAGATCGCCATTCAACGCTTTCACCTTCCTATCAAACTCCAATTCCTGATGTCGCTGAAGATTTTCCAATTTCTCAACATAGCGTCGGATTTGTTCCAACTGTTCGCTCTGCACTCGAATTTCTTCCAACAACCCGCTGTTTTCCGCTTTCAGATTCTCCACTTCGAACGAGTTTATCCGATGTGTCGACTTTGTTCCATCGTCGCCGTTGTCTTTCTCTTTCAATTGTTCGATGATTTTATCTTTCATTTGGAGTGTGGTTTGGGCGCGAGATCTGTATTGTTGCAGTTCGACTGTCGTTTGTTCTGATTCGCGTTTCGCCCAGTCGAGTTTTTTGTGCAGATCGCTCTCGCTTTGCTGACTTTTCGACAGTCTCGATTCCAATTCAGAAATTGATTTTATGTAATTTTCATTGGATCGTTTCAGATTGTCAACTTGATCTGCAAAGAGTTCCTTTTCTCGCTCTAAATGTTCGCATTTAGCGTCTAGTTCTGCGATCAACGATTGTTTGTTCAATACCTTTAATTGTGTCAATGCTGATTCCAGTTCGACCTTCAATTCATCTCTTTCCGTCTTCACTTCAGAAAGAACGATTTTCATTGCAGCCAACTCTTGTTCAAAGCCAACGGTTCCCTTCATAGACGATAACAACGACGGACTAACGCTCGTCTGTTTCACTTCGATCACAGTACTCTCATCTCCAGCCCGACTGGACGAACTCCGCCGAGACAACGAACCTACGCTCTGTCGATCATCTGCTGCAGCGTTGTCAATTTCAGTTGTTACGTCTACATCAGGATCACCAGGATCCAATTTTAATGCTAATTTCTTTGATGATGATATTGGCACAATTCGTTTAGTTGGAGTCAATGTATGGGATATTTCATGTCGAACGTCACTGAGACTTTCGACCGGATATGTGGTGGACTTTGTGTTAGTCGTTTGGTGTAACACTGTAGCTGCATTCTGATCTATTTTATTGAGAATATTTTCCGCCTTTCCGGCTAGATCGGTGAACCAAGACATAATGCACACTCAAACACTTCACATTAGACGAGAAAAGATTCAACAAATTTATAGTTTCTCAATGTCAGTCCCACGTATTTGTTTTTCCATGAAAACAAAACTTTTGACATTGACAGCTGATGATGGGCTGGAATGGAACGTGAAGTGAGTTGCACGTTCTTGTAAAAGTTAAAAAATTGAGCCAAAAGTTTGGTAATGGAAGTTGTGGTGTTGTAAGGCGTTGTTCTTACTTAGTTCGATATGCATTTCTATTTCAAATCTACTTGAAGCCTATAATGCTAAACGTCAGATTGGAGAAAACACTGAGAAATATTTTATTACCAGCCGTAGGGCAGTCCCTTGCGAAAGTTGATCATTACATGGCAGTTTGACCCTTGCGGAAATGATCCATTACATGAAGAATGTGACACAACATCAGTGACACAACATCAGTGACACAACATCGAATACCACAACATCCTCCCTTCGAATTAAAATGAAGAATGTGTTTGTTCAACGCACTTCAAGCAAAAGTGGTACTCTAAATAGGGTACTGAAACTTGACAGTGCTCCATACAAAATTTTACACTGTAAAAAGAGTGGGGATAAAATTTCATACAAAATAGTACTCTATTTGGCAGCTGTCATTAATAGAACTTTTGCTTGAAGTGCGTTGGTTTGTTTCATTTGACGTGAATTCATTTGTCAACCAACCATACGTTAGGCAATAAACCAGAATACAGTGGAGGCTGCTACGTACTTCATTAATTCGGAAACAACATTGTGATACTCGTGAACTCACTCTTGCGTTTTTGAGCAGATTGCTTCGATAACTGTTTTTCGAAAAATATTGTTGTATGTGTCGCCTTCACCTCCAATATATAATCTCTATACCCTAATGTAATGATAGACTTTCGCAGCACCCAATGTAAATTTAAATGCCCAATAACAAGCACAAATTTATGGATTAGGAATCGGTGTGGTTGATTTTGACGAACGCGACAGAGACCAGTCCAGAAAAAGTTGAAGTGGTCGTGAGACCCTGAAAAACAACTTTTCATAGTCTGGTCCGTTGTGGTAGGTAGCAAAAACTCAAAATTTTCGAGTAATTTTCATGGTAAACAATCACTCTTCAAATTTGATCGATCAAATTGCTTTGCATTTTCTAAAACGAATGCTGTAATAACTCATACAAATAAGTCACTTTACAACACTAAAATGAGTGCTGAAAAAGTCGTATTTCAATTCCCGGTCGCACAATAGTATTTTACATGACTAGGGATAAAAAGATGAAAAGTAGAGTTTTCGTGTGAATTATGTTGCTCCGAGGCGAAGCCGAGGTCAATAAACACACGGAAACGAGACTTTTCACTTTTTATTCCGAGTTATGTAATGAATTTTACATGCTAAGGGCGTCGAAAGACTTAAAATATGAAAATATGAAAAGTACGGTTTTCGACGTATGTAGCATGTAAAATACTATTTCAGCACACGACCCAATAGATTTGACTTTGCAGATCACGGTGAGCTTGAATTTTTTTTTATGCGACCTCTCGTGGACATGAAATGTTTTTAGTGGTTTTTGTAGAGTGCGGCACCTGTATAGCAGCTGTTTAGCCTGAGGTCTACGCTTTACAGCGATACCAATCATGACATTCATGACTACAAAAAAACATCTTTTATGAAGGAAAGTCATTCAACTAGATCGATGTGAATTTTAAAGGCTGTATCATACGTGGATTACTTTTATTTTCTGTCAAAAAGTATTTTTAGTTAATTTATATAATGTAAGGGGTTAATAAAAGGTCGAAGGATGAGTTTGTATTCCAATTTTCTACGTATAATGTCTCATTTTTTATTGAAACAACTATAATGTTGCAGAATTAGCTTAGAAAGGCTATTAGAGAAACGACAAACGAACCAAAAGGAAGGGTTGTTAATTTTTGACTCGAGATAGTGCAATTTACTCGTGGGTCCGATTTATAAAAAAACCTATTTCGAGTCAAAAATCCTCTCTCGACCTTTATTAACGCCTTAAATTATGTAAAATAACTAAAAATACTTTATAAGAGAAAATAAAAGTAATCTACGTATGATACAGCCTTTAAAATTCACAGCGACCTAGTTGAATGACTTTCCCACATAAAAGATGTTTGTTGGTAGTCATGAATGTCATGGTTGGTAACGCTGTAAAGCTTAGACCCCTTAGACCTCAGGCTAAACAGTAACTATATTTTTGTGATCAAACAAGTCACCAGTCCACACAGTCTTCGAAGCTTCTTGCAGGTCCCACAAAAACGAAAAATCGATCTAATTAAATAATTTTCCCATCGAAATATTTTCTTGTTATGTTATTCTTACTCTACAAAAACCACTAAAACCATTTCATGTCCACGAGAGGTCGAATAAATAATTTTTCGAGCTCACCGTGAGATACGAGCGAAGCGAGTTCGACATCTGTAAAATTCAGTTATTCCAATTAAAAGGTGTCAGAGTGAGAGATCACAACGAAAAAAGACATTTTCTATCGAAATAAAATTGTTAAAAAAAGTTCCAATTTATTCAAATTAAAAGTGTGGCGTTAGATCGTACAATTGTAATTGATTACATTTCATTTTTCCTAATTACAGAATTAACTTCGGTTACAAAACTTTCAGCGGAAATTATTTTAATTAAAAATGAAAATAAAACTAAATGCTGGATCCACAGACCATTCTATACAATAATGGAGTTGGTTGTTCCACTACTGTTTAATACGTAAATAATAAATTGAATCTGGGTGCATCAGCCACCACATACATTATAAATAACAATCTAACAACAATTTACAAATTTTTCTTTTTTTTTATAATTCCAATATTCTACTCACGGACGAAGAATCTACGAAAAATTACTAAAATCGGTTTTCAATTGAATCGTAGGCTTCGCTTGATTTACATTCGATTTATTGCTGTTGCTCTCATATTCGATTCTCTGCTTCTGATCGCTGACCACTTGATTGTTACGTATGGCTGTCTCTAATGTAGCCCGTAGTTCCGGCAACTGACTCATCAACGATTTGAATTCTTGCGGATATTTAGGACCGATTTTCATCAACCATTTCAGTGACTGATCGTGCAATTGTGTTCGGAATTTGGGTGCACTTTTTAGCTGATGAGCTTCCAGCAGATAGTTGATCAAAATCGGAACCAATAGCGTCAGCATCTGAATTCCTGTGAAAAAATTGCAAGTTTTTAGAAGGGAATGTAAATATGTTGATCGAGACGATGTTATGTAGAAGGCACACATGCGACAAATTACCTTGCATCAAGTTTCCTGCGATTGGCATGGTTAGTGCGGAAGAGATTTACATTAATTTTTGATAGACAAATTAGAGCAAGGGAGAACGCATTGGTATTTTCGACTTTCCTTCGAGGAAAGGTGAATTAAGTAGGGTCAAAAGTGACATGACACGACCAATAAAATGGCAAAAGTTCAAATACGATCCCTGCGCTAGCGCTGTAGTCCTTTGTAACCATTTTCCATATTTTATACGCAGGGATTGCATTTCTTTGCTGTGCTACAGTCAAGGACAAAATCAATTGAAATTTAATGCACTTACGATTCTGTGGCTCTGCTAACGATATCAAAGACTCGACAGTTGTCACACTCTCCAAAGTGATTGCCAATTCGAGTTCCGTTGTTGGATTCTTGGCTTTCTCCGTGTATAGTCCTTCAATGACCCGTGGTGCCAGCGCATGTATGTATGGAGTAGCAACCTTCAAATCCGTACCAAGGAAGATCGATCGCATTGTTTGAATGCACTTCATTTTCACGATCAAATTTTCATGTTGCAAGCAATGACGGAAATGATTGATGCACGGAAACTTCAAGCTTGGAGTTGATACCAGATTGGCTGGCGTATGACGAATGAACACAGCAATTGCGTACATCATTGTCACCTCGTCCACTTTAGTGTTATCACAACCGGTTTTGGTCAGGTCAATTATGGAAGCTAATGCGGACTGCAATAGTTTCTTCCATTGTGCGGCGGTACGATCATTGGAGGCATAACGATCCGTTGCGATTGATTTCAGGCAATGCAGAGCCGCTTTAATGGGTCCAGTGTTGGCAATGATCGTTTGATCGTCAGAGGATTTGGTAGCGATTTCTTTGATGACGCTGGTAGTGAGGTAAAGCAATGTCGGAAGTATTTGTGCGGCTCCTTGCGGTGAACACAGTTGAGTCAATCCCTCAAGACATTGTAGGGTTGATGCCACCAGCATTCCATTGTCTTCGCCCAATGAAAACGTACCGTTTGCATTGCATTTCAATTGCAGTTGATCGGAAGTAATTCGAGTGTTCGTTGACGGATTCATTGTGGGGATTTGACGAACGAATAGGCAGAGGCAGACTTCCATTACAGCGTACACATGTGATTGTCCAGGGATTATTTCACCCGATTCTCCGCCCTCACCCAATAAATCCAACTCTGTCGAAAGTTCGGTCTTCTGTTCGTTGTCATCGATATCTTTTAGCTTGGCTGCTTTCTCATTCTCAAGACATTCCTTTGCCCCGGAAATAGTTTCCTTCAACGTTTCAATGCACAGTAATTGGATCTCCAGACAGTCACGCGTTAATATCAACCGGTGAAGGACATTGCACAGTTCGACAGCCAAAGTTTTGTCCTTGAATAGCATTCGACGAGACCATGGACTACTTAGTATCGTATAAACTCCTCGGAGGCATGACACAACCGATTCGTGTTTCTCGCTCGACCGTGTACTGCACAGTGCTTCCATGCAAATTCCAAATATCAAATGGAAACGATCCGCACTCAAGCTGCCATGACTTATGACATTGCCACCATCTGATTCAGCATTGCCATTTTTGACGTCATCTGAAGTGTCTGACGTATCGAATCCACCGTCGTTCAACCATAATGCTGCAGCGTACAGTATTTGTGGCCATGAGGTTAAATAGTGCGGCTTGGACGAATTCATTGTCTCATTTGTGTAGAACGAACCGCCATGCGGTAATTGATTAGCAAATTCGGATGGAAGCAACAGCAAGGCATGATCCTTTAAAGCAGCCAACCAATTCTGAGACAAGTTGTCGAGTTCAGGTTTTACCAATGACAGAAGACTTTCACCCTGGCTCTCGAAATCACCGAAATCACCATTATCATTGTCTGTGTTAATTGGACTGGACGTTGATGCCGTCGTTGTGGTTGTGTACGTAGTGGTTGATGTGGACAATTTCTTCGATATTAGACTTGCAGGAGACGAACCGTTGCCTGTAAATGAATGGTTGAATGCAAAACACATTTCGAGTTAATTGATTCGCTCGATCCGAACTCACCAATCATGGCTACAATGTACACTTCAGCCCATGCTTTTAAGATGCTGAGCTTTTCTAGCGTCGCCATGCTTTCGTTATACAGTTGAGTGCTGTTCGTTTTCGATTGCAGTTTGGACAAACTGACAACAAGCAATTGATGGACACGCCTGAAAAGGTTTGAGAAAATGAGTAACTCTGGAACATAGTGCGCATACCGACGAAAAACGCTCCATTGATAGGACAATAAGTTTACCTTAGGTCATTCAAATCTCTTGCAACACCCGACCCAATCCATGCTGAACAGACTTCGCAAGCAGCAGCAGTAACATGTGATGGAGTATCAACTGAAAATGCTGGACGTAGCGCAGCTCCCACCTATTTTGAGAATTTTTTTTAAATTTTTTTTTTAAACTAAAATGCCAGGACACCACTACTTCGTACCTGTGCCTGGAATTGTTCCAGCAGCAAATGTCCGGGAAACTCTGGTTCTGGCACCCGAGCAAATTTATCGATTACTTCCTGCAATGTTTTCAACCCTTCCAATCGCAGCTGATCGGAATGACTTGTTGCCGCCATAAAAGCCATCCGAATCAAATCGGACAGATGCAAAATCAAATAGTCACTCGACTTGGACTTGGTCATTTGCATTTCCTTCGCTTGAATCAAATCGAAATGGATGGGATTGGCCGATTCACACGTTGAAATAATTTTGCGAATGCATTCGGCAGCGAATACACGTGTCGGCCAGCGTGGTTGTACAGCCGGATGGGTGGTTTCTTTCTCCTCAATGTGGAAATCTTCCACATCGTCGTCATTGTCATTATCGTCGTCGTCGTCATCATTTAGGTTCACAGTTTCTTTAACGACAGCCTCTTCACCGATATTGTCGGTAGTCACCGTCAATACATTCTTGCACAATCCCAACCACTGAGACAGATTGTCTGAAGCCAACATTTGAAGCATTGACGTCAACGTGTCGTGAATGTTTTTGATCATTTCACTGTCCGTTTCTGTATCGAGCATTCCGAACAAAACGCCGGGCAGGCCTGCATCAGTCATCACAAATCGACTATCTTCATCCGAACTTAATGTCAAAGCGTGTTCGCACACTTCTTTCGCTTCACGTTGGGCCAACTGGCGAAGACAGGAAACAGCTGCTTTACGTAGCACCAAATAGTTACTCGACAATGTTTTACACAGAGACGGCACCAATGAAGACAAATTGACGTGCCGGGGAGCGAATAGATGTAATTGTTGTAAACAACCAGTAGCTTCTGCTTGTACTAGCGGATCGAAGTGTGATTGCATAATTGCACAGGCACATAGAAACGAAGATCTCATCGTTGTTATGGAAGTTGTGTTTCCTTGCAGTTCGGGTCCCATTGTGGTCAAAACCGCAGACAAAACTCGTCCAATGCACTGGTGAACATCGACGAACGATTGTGGCACAGTCAGTAGCAATTTGATGGATAGAGACAATGTTGGCTCTATGTAACTCCGGAACATCGGTCCACCCGATTCAGCTATCAACGAAAGCGCATACAATGCCCAAACTTGAACGATTGGCGAACTTCCAGACGTTCCGTCCTGTGCTAACGCAAGTAGAATTGATACGCTGGTGTTGAGATGCTGTGACGATCCCATTCCACCAACATTTTTGTGCAAACACCCCAGCGCAAGCGAATGACCTGTTCTAGTTATGACATCTCGAGCCGATTTCAACCTATCGAAACTGGTCTGTGATAATTCCGCCGTGAATTTCGAATCGGAAATAACTTGAGCCATGCGTCCGGATGCTTCGCCAGCTGCACATTTCAGTATGGAATTCGGACTGACCAAAGCTGCTAAAATCAGACTCGTGGCCGATTTTTGAACGTCTTCCTGTCCAATGGAAGATTTTGTTTCGTTCAATCCCTTCAGACCGCACAGAAGTGCGGCGAATATGTTCATTTGAACGGCCTCCTGCCGTGAACTCTTCGACTGTCGAATGCAGTCGGCGAAATGGTTGAACATGGTGACTCGGTGTTTGTTGGCCGAACGGGAGAATATTTGGCCGAACAATGTTACTGACATGTCGATGACAGCAACGCCGAGTGGAAGTGGACCGGGAAATAATTCGGTTTTCGGCAGAGGCCGATACAGACAACAGTGATCGTGTTCCAGTGCACCCGAACCAGCGGCACTGTTGGGCTGAAGCTGTAACATGCAGAAAGAAAACAAATTTAGCTCCGGTTTCAAGGTCAGTCTGTGCATCAATCTAAATTCAAGAGCGCTTCGTGGCTGAGCACGAAATGAAATTATAAAACGCGAAATCAATCTAAAATCAAAAAGCAGAAACTGAACAAATGCTACAAATAGTTGGTGTGTTAAATTGGTCACTCCCAACTTACGTGTTCCCCGCTGGGTTTTCGATTTGGTTCCATCTTGAACGAAAAAGGATAATTTTGAAAAAAACGTAAAATCAATGAAGATCAAGGTCTCATCAAGTTTAGGTTTTTTTTAGTCGGTTTGGACAGTATACTACTCACAGACATATAAAAAGAGTAAACTTAAAGTAATGACCCACCTGATCTTCAATAGTTTTGTGATCGTTTTCCTGCAACCATGTCCCGAGTATAACCGAATCGTCTGCATGACATAAATTCCTTAGCAACGAATTGGTGGTGTTTGCTGGATTGTCGGCCAGCGTAAATTCAGCGACTAACATCTGCAAAAGATGCGTGAACTTGTTGTATTTCTTCGTGTCGCCTTGGCAAATGTTTGGAAGATGAGTGAAGAAAAATTCCAAAATGTTTGGCGGCAGCAATGACAACGTTTCGTACAGTCGAAGACGCACCATTGCTGCTGGAGCTTTTAGGTGTTGTCCGTAGGTCTTTAGCACAACTGAAAGGCTGAAAAGAACAGACCCAACAATCAGAACCGTGACCATAACACATCCAGTGTTGAACTTACTCGACGAGCATTGTTAAAGCACTATCCAATGGTTTCAGAAAGCGTTTCGTGATGTCTTCCGTCAAAAGCTCCGAACAATGCAACAGAAAACTGTGCATCACCGACAATGCACCAGCTCTTCCTTCAAGCGTAACTTGCCAGGTGAAAGCATCTCCACGGGCTTTTTCTGATCTCAGTTCTTTTTCCGATTGTGGGAACGAATACCTCCACAGTAGCAACATTCTCGGCAGCAATCCTTTGCAAACGGGAACGCCTGGCGACAAGGAATGGAAAATATTTTTTGAATGGAAATAATTTGGAGAGTGGCTTTTGTACCTAATGTCATTATTGCACCGATCAACAGCCATCCGGCCTGTATGCGATTCAAAGAAAGCCTCGAATTTTGACTGGCCGATCGAAGCAATTCCTCGGCAGTATTGAACACAACCTTTCCTTTTGTGTGTGGTATTCCCAGCGGAGACTGGCTGACACTACCAAGCACAGCTGCCAAAGCACTACTATATCCAGAAATTGCTTCCGGTGATGCACGCATGGTTTCAATCGCATCGACAAAACGATCAATCAACAATGTTATTTGACTGGGACACGCTACGCAAATACATCTGTCGCGATATACGTTCTTGATTAGTCTTTGCGTTCGGATATTCACACAGAAAAGTATTACCTCAAACACCAAGCGGCCGACAATCGAGCTGCCGAACACAGGTGCACGAGAACCGCACACGTTGCATCGATCATATTCAGAGATTGATCGGTCAATAAAACTTGTGCCGTCGTACCTAAGCTAAGTATGAGACTACCCAACTCTTGTAGCGCACAGACCAATAAATGCTGGCTGAACAATGTTTCCTGATTGGAATCCTTGGCATTTTCCGGATTGAAGTCAATTGTGTTCATTTGTTTCGCTATTATCAAGACCAATTCCTTGCATGCCGATGTCTGTGCCTTCTCGCCAAGCATTTTACCGATCACAGAACGTAAGATAAAGTTTATGCATTTCCGTGAATACACTGCGTCTACGTGTGATGATGCTGCTTTCGGATTAGCAACCAAATCCAAGACGTGAACAAGAAAGGCTTGAAGATTTCGCTCCAACCATGCCCCGCCCATAACACGAACGAAAATCACGTATGCCTGCAAAGAAACGATACTTAATCGACTGATCACATTGTGGCTTTGTCGTTGTATTTACGTGTGTAACTCCAACCCTAACTTCGCGGTTGACTCCCGAACTTCCTTTAATCATTTCGCCGGTGCCTTTTAAGAACGACACACCGCCTCTCAGAAATCCGGACATTAAAAGACCAAATGCTTCGTCCAGTGATGTTGGTCGAAATGTTTTTGACGATTGTAACGGTTGACCTGGTCTTGCAGGTTTTTGCGTACAAGCAATTAGGTTACCCAATAAATTAGCAACAGCACAACGAACTTCGTAGTTGCTGCCATCGAACGCTCGGAAACACAGAGTCGCCACACTTTCCACTTCGGTTGTGTACAAAAATGGCGCATGATTGACCATTTCTAGCAAGCATTTCGCAGCAGCTACACGTACAGCCATAACCCGATCGGTTAAGCACAATTTTGTGGCTTTATAAATGTCTTTGTGCACATTCGATATAGCCGTTCCCATGCCAGCACACACCTTCTCCAGCGTAATCATTATCTCAATTCTCATCTGAGATTCGGCCCCTTTCAATGACCGAATCAATATCTGAACGGTCTCTTCGTACGATCGGCCCATCATGCGTCCGAGTTTCTCGTACATGGAACCAACACAACAGATGGCCGAACTGATCAGACAAAAATCGAAATTATGGATCAAGCGGTTGACAACAACATTTTCAACTTACAGTTTTGTCGGCAGAAAGCTCGGCGAATCATCCCTATTCTTCAATATATCGTTGCATTTATTGACCGTATCAAACAGCAGAAAGGTGTCACCAACTGAGAACAAAGTTGCTAAGCAGCTTGCGATCAATTTTCTCGTCGGTGGGCCAGGAGAGCCTTGAATGTGTGTAGTTAATTGTTCGACCAGTTTCTTTTGGCATTCCTTTATGTCGGACTAAATTTGAGTGGATTGATTAGAATGGGAGAACTGAGTTTTCGTTCCAATGTGTGTTCTCGTCATACCTTGTGAGCAGCCACCAAAACTTTGTCTAAAAATCGAAGCCATTCAAACACAAAAACGGGCTTTTTATGCTCGGGAATTTGTTTGAACGCTTCTTCGTTTAATGTTAAACTATGCGATAGCTCCATGTTGACTGTTGTGCATTCGGTTGGTGAGGAAGTTACAAATTTACTGTAATCAATTTGGAAAAGATATCATTTGTTGGTGCACTACAGAGGCATGCAGCGATAAAGTTATACACACAAGAGAAAGTGATTGTTAAATGGGGACATTTATAAAGGTGGTCCGCAATTCAGTGCTGTCAGACAGAGAAGTATGGATTTTTGGAAGTTTATTACATCCTTTACATCCTATTAGGGGGAATTTAGGAGGGTCAGTCATACGAATTGACACCTCAGAAGTTCGTATTTATGGAGTTATCAATGATTTAAGACCTGTATGGCAACACTGAATGGCGGACGTCCTGTATTAATGTCACTAATGTGTTAATTCCAGTAAAATTGTGAGGCAATTTGTCGAAACACCTGAAACCAAACTCAATTTCAGCGGATTATGTGAAGTTCAAGGGGAAAATATTCTCAATTTTTTCCACGCAATGACTCGTAGTAACTGAAAGCAATACCTCTCGTACTCGCGTAATGAATTCTCAATGGAAAAATCAAATGATTCATCCACCGCGATACGTCACCAAGTTCGAACTGTTTAAATACAGCCACCACGTGACGTATTAATAGAAATCGGCCAAAATGAGAAAAATATTTGCACGCGGAAAAAGTTAATTAATTTGAACGGAATTTTTTCCCATCAAAATTACGAGAAATAAACACTCAAATTACCAATTTAAATTGCAATTTTTGTAAATTGAAAAAAACTTCACCAGACACGATTGACGCAATTAACGCAAGCATAAAATTCACTCCATCCAGACAGTATAAAAGATCAAGCTTCGTTGAGTAAAGTATCAGTTGCTTAGACGACATTCGTTGTAAAAGTAAAATTCAAAATGAAGAACTTCTCCCTCTTGATTGGTTTGATAGTTTCGGTTGCGGTAAATCTTTTGTTTCAGATAAATTTGAGATTTTTTTTAAATAAAATTTGTCAATCAAATTTTAGGCCGTACAGTGTCACTCATCGGAATCGGATAGCAGATATTCCGTAGAAAGCTGGGATCGTTCGGATGAATACCGTTATCCACTATATCCAAACATTTTACCTGCACCATTCCCTCAACCACGTCCACAACAACCATACCCAGGCCAACAATATCCACCACAACAACAATATCCACCACAACAATACCCACCACAACAATATCCACCACAACAATACCCACCACAACAATATCCACCACAACAACAATATCCACCTCAACAACAATATCCACCACAACAACCAGCTGTGCAACCATACCCAGCTCCACAACCAGCTGTATCTCAACCCGCAGTTCCAGGCAAATAAATGTAGCGAAGTTTTGAAATTCTAAGCTATATTGTCACGGTGAAGATTGTGATTTCTATGCATTCGATCTTTTAGGAATTAAAGAGTCTCCTGCGACCGTAATAATTGTCTTTTTGAATTAAATACGGCGTTGATCAAACACAAGACTCCTCCTATTCGGCGCTGTTATAAATTAATTTCTTCCGAATTCTTTTCCTTTTAATTCGGTTAAATAAATATCTTAATTGGTCTCATGTTTAAATATACACGTATCTCTAATGTAAGATTTATTTACCTGCGTGCTTCATCCAATATTCGTTGAAGGAACGAATATCTTGTACTTTTATTGTTATTTACATTATCCATGATTTCCCGGGTTTCCGTAATACTTGTGTATCCCTCACGATGTCTATTTATATCAAACAAAAAATGAACACAACACACACTTTCACCTAACGAACGTTTATGCAGCTAACACCGAAATTTTTATTTATCTTTTCATATCTTTATCACACTCAGTTCATGGATCAATGAATTCGTTCTTTTAACACTTAATGAATTATACAAACGATTCAGTTCTTTTCAAAGAATCAAAAATGAGTCAATTTGATGTTTTATTAATTGGTTACACAGAGGGAACATGTGAATCGATATAATCGAGATTGTCTTCCCGACTAGACTAGCTGACATAATATTTCAGTTTAAGCAACAAAAACAAAGTAATTTTGAGAAGAATTTGGTGAACAACAGAGGATAGTTAAAAAAATGCGTCTGCCCACTACATTAGATATGAGATAGTAAAGTATAAAAATGACGAATACACTCAACAGAAGGCGTCTTTTAACCGATGAACGTGCAGTTTATACTGAATGGTTATTTTTAAAAAAATATTTAAAATCGAGACAATTTTGCCTTGTTCTCGTGACTTTTTTTTATTGTTTTTATTTCTTTTGCGTATCTTCGTGCTTTGCCGGGTCGTAAACTCGTGAGAAAAGCTGCGCATTGTGTGACTGTTAATCTTAACATCTCAAGACATATTTAAAAGTCTTCTGAAATGATGTAAGCTCAAGGAAGTAATTCTTTAGGTTACTACATATCGTTATGGGGACGGGCGTGAATAATAATAGTTATTTGTGTACCTAGGGAAGAGAACAGGAAATTCCAACAAGAGTTTAAGAGCGAAGTACACTCGAGTTGGAGTTTCCTATTTTCTTCCTGAGGTGAACACAACGTTTTTCATATGTTCGACAAGTGATTTACCGTTTTTCTCCACGAAACAAAAACATCAATTTGTTACACCACTGCAATTCAAGCAAAAGTGATAATTGTCGACAGCTGCCAAAGTGAGATCTTTTTGTAGGAAATTAATTTTTACATTTGTTTGATAACTGTCCAGCTTTAGTACCCCATTTAGAGTACCATGTCTGAAGTGCGTTAGTTACACCATTTTTCCAAATAAAATCAAATGTGACACTTCGGGGTAGAATATTTCTATTTTCTCCACTGTCAAAACAAGATCGCCCCTGCTCTGTCATCAGACAAAGCGTCAATAAAACATTAAATTCTGATTCTCATTTGAGTGGAGGAAATTAGGTTAATCACACCGCACACATGAAAAGGCGTTCAAATCACTTCCTCAAATGTTAAATGCAGGAACGTAATAAATAACATTTGAGTAAGAAAACCGGTATTTTTGACAACAAAGATATTATTGGGTTCCTTAAAAACGAATTTGCATTTTCAGTACCTGCTTTATTATCAATGTGAAGAAACTAAAAAATTGCGATTGCATTCTCGTACTTGCCAACTCGCAATCGATAGTTACTCTACATACGTCATCGATTTCGTGGAAAGATAGTGTATGTGTATGAAGTGTTAATATGAATCGTGTATACGATTCATATGTATATGCTTTGGTCCCTCATAGTTAGAGGCAGTAAAATTTCAGCATGAATTTCCTTCAGTTGTTTTTCAGCTGATTCACACAAACAATCAAAACTTATTGTACGGCGTGTGCGTGTAGCTGTAGCAGCTTAAACTGTATAAACAGTTTTGATTGCATGTTTGGATCAGCTGAAAAACATCAAATCTATTCTGAAATTTTACGGCCTCTGACTGTAATCTAAATCGAATACATAAGTTGTTGTCGACAGTAACAACAAAATTAACGATGACCTCCGGTTAATGTGGTCGTCCAGAGGGGAAAGTAGTTCAAAATGAAGTAAAAGAAGATAATTGAACAATAGAAGTAGTAGATTCAAAAATTGTATGATAACATACACAAGCCGTTTCTGAAAGGCTGACAATTAACAATCGAAAGGCGAATCAACTATACTTCTAAATTCAAAATTACTATCGCAATTTAATTCATTGATGCAAAAAGAAGTTTTATTAACTAATTTCCCCCATTTCATCTTCATTACGTTCATTACTGTCGGATAATAAATATTTTTAATTGCTGTGCTATTTACAATCATGCATACCTCGATGAGGTATTACCTCATGTAAAGGATATAGCAAGATTTATTTATGTAACCTGCGTGCTTCATCCAATATGTTCGTTGAAGAAACGAATATCTTGTGTTTTTATTATTATTTACATTATCCATGACGTCTCTGCGTGTATCCTCCTTTTCACGTCGTCTATTTAATGTCGAACTAATGTTATTGCGTGTGCACGAGACCCACTTTCTTCTTAAACGGATATAGTTTTGTGCAGATTATATACACTGAAAGTGGTTCACTTTATTCTCATTTTTGTGGACCGATAAAATCTTTTCTTAGCACTAAATTATGGACACTGTGGGTTGACCCAAAAGATTTGTCATCAAAATAAAATGACCGATGGAAACAAGGGATTTCTATGACAGAATTCGAAATTCTTCGCTGTTTGGAGAATCATATCTCATCGATTCAAAGACGCAAGACAAATAAAACAAATCAAGAAAAATGCAAAACTGTCTCGTTCTTCAATGTTTTCTTAAAACATTATAAGAGGCACTCAGTATAATATGCGAGTATTAGTCATTCTTGTATATCTGATGTGGGCAGACGCATTTTTCACAGTCTTGTATAGTTCTCAAAAATTTTCACAAATTTGTTTTGTTTTTGTTGCATAAACTAAAACATAGTATAGGGTGTGCGCACCAGTCTCCCGACATGTACCAGTAGTCGAACACTTATTTTTCTTCAACGATAAACTTTTTTATGAAGAAAATAATAATAGGTGTTCGACTAATGATACAAGTTAGGTAACTGGTGGCGCCACTCTCGATGCATTACAATAAAGGATTCGCTCAGTTCCCCTGAATATTTTATTTAATTCGCTGTCTTGGTTAATTTTCCATTGAACACTGTCAGAGAATGAGACCAACACCCTGGTTTCAAAATTCCTAGTCTTACATCAATAGACACCTTCTCCTTTACTCTTTTAATAATTCTCTGTTTATCGATCTATTACCGCGCTATCAGTCATCGATTGGAAAGCGGATCAATGCAACTGTTTGGAATCGATGTTTTAACCACCCAGCCCGCCCTTGGCAACTAGGATCCCAACAAACCAGAAAAAAAAATATTTAAAAGAAAACGACCCAGCCCGAACTTATGTTTTTACTCTAACGAAAAGTTCATCAAAAGTATATCCGGGCTGGCTAATCCGGTACAGAAAGGTTCAACTTTTACAGGTTAGATCAAGCACAATAAATCAGATCGGATTTAAATTTGATTTTTTGAACCGCCCGAATTAACTTGAGTCTTGAAAAATCCGAACTCAGTCTACGACCGTGCCGGATCGGGCACTATGTTTTCGGCGGTCTGCACACCTCATTTTGGTCAGAAATTTCATCATGCAATCACTACGTTCGGCACCGTTTGAACGTGCTATTTACTGTAGGTATTGAAAGAAAACTGAAAAAATTGACTTTTCATGTATTCACCCCGGATCCGCTCCGGATCAATAAATTTTGCACGAAATATGACCTCTTCAATTTGCATTGATATTTCAAAGTCAACTTTTTATAAACAATCATTTCTTCAACATTTACATTCTACAGCACTGTGCTTCGGTTTATTGATGATGACGTGATATCTGAAGTGTAAGCACATTGTTTATGTTCACAATCAACTTTAAATGATTATTAATTGAAGAAGACTTTAAAAGAATTTCGATGAATATCTAATTAGAATTATGTTTGTGCAAACAGACGTCAACTATCTTTTCATATTACAATATTATCCTGGTCTGCACTTTATGGTTAACAAATTAAAACGAACGACGCAATTTTGTTAAAATCCCACAACTATTCACCCGGAGTGAAGATGAGACAATGCCGCGTCAAAGCCGAAACCACAGTCGGTCGACTTAGAACAAAAATATTTTTTTATGGAATGTATATAACAGCACCAGTGAATTAAACTGGAAAATAAAAGAAAAACGCATAGGAAATTGGTTACTTGCGCATAGTATTCGATTTCATAGTGGAAACATTTATCCTTTTATAGACATAGACATACTGTCGTGCCAAATGATTTTTTTTTTACTTGAGAAAATAATTTGTTTTGGCAAAAAAAGATATTTTTTTGCATAACAGAATTTCTTTGAAATCTGATAGTTTATTAACACCTCGACCACAAACATAAGAGAAAATATGAATATGAGGGTCATAGGGAAAAGATTTATTTTTATTGGGTAGAAATAACGACAATTGTGTGGTTAACCTGGGAATTGTGAGGCTTCCGTATCGCATAACAAGTATCCAAAAAAATAAAAGATAAAATTACTGACATGCTTTTGCACTTGCAGTGCATACAAAAATCAAGAATATGGTGAATTTTTTTTTGAATCGGACACACCATTTTTGTTTTCGGACGTTTATGGTGCTATCGATAGGGAGTTTCAAGGTGATTATTTCGTAGAAGAAGTTTTTTTTTAAACGACCTCTCCTCTCGGGGCGACTCTAAGAAAATTTGAATATTTCAAAATCATGACTTTTTCAGAAAAATTTTCTCCGAAATGAAACGACCCGGCCGGTTTTGATCTAATGGTAGTTTGTAGAGAATTGACAGACGATTCTAATAAAAGTATCGTCGAGTCGAAAGGTTGTAGCTGTGTGTTAGGGTGAGGCATTAAAGTACACCCAGAAAAAGAAAATTCATACAATACTCCGGGTATGTGTAAAATTCTACGGAAAGGTGGAATATACTTCATTAATGTATATGATACATGGTCAATGTCTTCTATACGCGGAACACGTTGAAAACGTAGTTACGTATTTCGATTGTCAGATTAGAATATTCATGTGTTACGTATTGTGGTGATACACGTGGAATATGAATAACTTACGAGTGGGACGGAAGCTAAACGCACATCAAGTATGCTAAACGTATATAGTGGATGCTGGTCTCAGACATTAAATTTGGATCATATTTATATTTCTTAACACGTTGAAGATAAACGACAAAAAAAATATTTCAGTAAATTAGAAAAATTCTCGTTAAAATACTTTCATTTTTTATTAAATAATTTCATTTTGATAACAAGTGTCCATAGCTATCTTGTCATCAAGTCGTAGCTAATTATGCGTGCTATATGAACTGCAATTCAATTATGTTAAAAAACGACATATCACCATTTGTGTGCGCAACGTTATAACGTGCTCTGCGTAACTTATACGCCACACACGTTTATGGCTTTCAAAGTACGCTTCAACAATACGAAATGTCCACCAACACTACTGTACTTCTACATCAGAAAGATCGTTGGCTCATGATTAAGAGGTCCCCGGTTCAATTCCCAAAGAAGTCAATTTTTAATTTGAGATATTTGTTACCAATAGCTGCTAAAATACATAAAAACTACTATAAACTGGTTAATATAGTGTAAATCGTAGGTAAATTCAATAAAATTCATATTTTTAAATCTCTGTCAAAGCGAAATACGTCTCCCACGTATTATATTCGAGCCCGCTGTATAACTACCTTACCACACTTTTTAACAGGTGGCACGAATGATATACGCATAGCAAGTAAGAAATTTCGCTCAGTGTACAATTTTATGGTTTTGTCAATGAGCACCCCAACCGATTTTTCATTTTATTGGCTTAAAATAAAGGCTAGCACATCCCATTTAACATATCAAGAAATTGGGAGGGATTTTTTTTCATTTTTTTTTTTAAATTTAAAAAAACTTTCTTATGGGTGCCCACATTCGTGAGATTTTTTATTTGGAATTCGATTAAAATAAAACCGTATGAATTGGGGGAATAAGATCCTGAATAGGTTTGTTAGAAAAGAGTTCTATTCATCCCACGGACCAACATAATGAGTTCGAGAAATGACATAATTGTCTTTTCACGACATAGTTATTTACTTTACTCTGTCGAGGTCTTTTCTATTTTGTGGAATACTTAGACATAAGTGCGCTTCAGCTATTTTTCAACTGGTACACTCATACAAACATTTGATAGTTGATTCGGAGCCTGAATCTGCTACTTCTTTTGTTGGTACAAAATCTTTTACTTCGTTTGTTTAAACATTATTTTCACTGCATAAGGTTATACCACTAACACGCGCGTGTGTGTAAATATTTCACTCGTTTAAGCACCTTTGTTTGTATGAGTAGACCAGCTGAAATACAGCTGAAGAAAATTCATATTTAAATTGCACTCACGTCCCTATAATACGCTCATCTTTAATGTAAACTTAAACTCTTCTTCTACGGCGCTACGTCTACTTTTGCCTTGGTGCAACAAAACAATAAAAGTACATCCAGACGTTCCATTGTTCCGCAGTATTATATCTAAATTTCTACTATGCGAATGTAAGGGAACACCGATCCACTCAATTTTTTTCAAAACCGGTCTTTGATACACGTCCAAATAAAATTGAGCCTCACTATTATTGGGAAATCTATACGCACGAAAGAGCGAATATTACAGGCCCGTGTACAGGCGATTAGTCAGTTAATTATGAAAATATTGTTATTGATTCCGGAAGTCACGTTTCTTTGATTCATTTTACATTTACATACGTGATGACCCGTCAACGTGAACTCTATATTTCCCCGCCCTCTGGACAATGAAAACTAGGTCAAGTCGAAGGTAATATTTCACCTGTTTCGACAAAATGTCTCTGAATGTGTGTTAGGGAACGAAACAATGCAACAAATTACGACAACCGAATATTTCGTTGATAAAAGGAATGAAAACAACAAACAACACTGAAAATTCACAATCTTACCGTCTTCAATTTTCCATAAAATCAATATCTATCGTATTGTTGTTGTAGGTTGTGGGTGTCTGGATCAATACACAAGGCTGTCTTTTCGGAATTTTTCCTTGACTTTGTTGTGCAATTCAATGCAGTCGCGTATCACTATCCGTCGTCGGTTGGAAGGTTTTCACACAAAAATAACAGACCGAAAATTATTGATAATTTGAATAAGTTCTTTAATATTAGAGGTGGATACACTCTCTCACGACATTTTTATTTATAATTAAATCGAATTTCGAAAGTTTAAACCAGTGACAGTTCTGAATTGTCAAATTGCTTCGAGAGGAGGCATATAAAATTAATAGCCGTGTACGTCATTGCTGTCAATCGCTGTAAAGGTCTCAAGGTTATATTTCACAAGGCTATAGGTTTGTTCCAAGGCCATATGAATTGTCAAATTTCATCCATATAACCATAATCTCAATAATACCTCCGTGTAGATCGCATAGGCGACGTTGGTCGATTTGTATGAAATATCACTTAAGCGACGTTGCTATGGATGAAATTGTCGTTGTTCGGGTTGTCAAAGTTCGGGTTTACAGTTACTTGGAACAAACCTATAGACGGTTGGGGAGGTCAGGCAGACCGTTATTTTATTAGATACGCGGGGACACACAAAACAGAATGCACCTACTATGAAATTGTTAAATTTCTGTGAGTCATCCGCGTATCTACATCTGGGAGACCTAATAACCAAAAATTATTATTGTTGACGAAATATTCGCAAGAGCGTTGATGTTATGGCTCTGTAGATGCTCTTGTTCGATTTCGGCCTGTCAAAAATCGTTTTTATAGTACGATGGAACAGACCTACACTAACTAATACACCAACTACACTTTTGAAGTGATCTTTTCCGACAATAATATTGTAGTTGAGTGAGTTAAGTTCTGAAGGCAGCGGGATTCGAACTTCAGTGGATTTTTTCCGCATATAAAATGTTTAGCAGACAATCTGGGTAGTTCGAGGAACCACTAGACAATTTTGCGGCCACTGAAAACTAGGTTCTAAAATAACAGGTTAAGAGGTCTCATAGTCTACTACCAATGACAATGGTGCCCAAATTTTCTAGTAATGCCTCCAAGATTTTGGAAGTGATTTTTATGTGTACTCAAAATCTCTAATGGAAAATATTCATTGAACCGTTAAAATTTGGGTGTTGACTACATTTGTAAGTGTTTTAACCTGTTCTTGCAGAACCTAGACTGAAGGTTACAATGTGTATGTATAGAAGTACATACTTACCTTTTTCGAATCGGTT
The DNA here is from genome assembly GCF_014529535.1 of Bradysia coprophila. Lineage (NCBI taxonomy): Eukaryota > Metazoa > Arthropoda > Insecta > Diptera > Sciaridae > Bradysia > Bradysia coprophila. Next base: position 12,916,461 of record NC_050735.1, read on the forward strand.
GGTAGGTTTTTATCATAGAATTACATTCGAGAGGTATCATGTCAACGTTGTCATCTTATTGGCTCCCTTTGATCGACTGAGAGCGCTACTATGTCCTTCTGTATATTATTGATTTAACAGATATGACAAAACTTTTATGTTAATAATTCCTCTAGCTTTAGCAAAATGAATAATCCGAAAAATTTGTGATAACTTTGAGAGACCATCTCAGTAAGACAGTTTCCCAAAATTGTTCTTTACTAGGTTGAAGAACATACGCCACTAGAAACATAAGTTTCTAAGACGATTTCAAATAAAATAAAATCTTTCAGTTGCCTTCGTAGGTGTCTGAATTTGTTCTTTTATAACCTTGCTGTGATTGCTTATTCACTTTTGGTACAAACCTTACACAACCAACTTCAATCCCATGGACTTCAACTCATTTCGATGATTGTGGGAATTGTCATCCTGACAACCGCAAATTTCAGCGATGGCTCAGCCTGCGAGTCGGGCTTCTGAGCTCCAAAATTTAAAAAAAAAAACATTTGTTAAAACATATAGATTTTCGATCACATTGTCCATTGTTTGAATGAAGTGACAGAAGACCGACTTGCCGGTAACTTCAATCATTGACAGTCCTGTGAAATAATGCCCAAATCCACCCTTGTTTCATTAAATTTGTACACATCTCTGCCATTACTTTCGCCAACTGAATTGATCTATCAGAGCCTGAATTCGTTTACGGCATGCAGCGCAATGAGAGCAGTGTTTATTATCAAGGCTGTATACTTTAGGGAGGTCAGGCAGATACAGATACGCCGGTTACACACCACAAATGATGATAAAATGGCCGATGGTGAATCTTGTGATGATTCTCGTCGTCTTGTTGATGTGGTGAATTTGTTTATATGTAAAATCATCAGAAGTGGTGTGTTTGCGCGTATCTAATAAAATGCCGATCTGCGTCAATGAACATCAACACAAGGTATGGTCGAATGTCAAACTGTGTATGGAGCGGAGGACATGGTGATTTAAACAAACTCACCTCTCATGAGAGGTGAGTTTGTTTATATGAAATCGCCATGTCCTCCGGTTTGTATGAACAGACCATACCTGGTTTATACTTTCATTGATCTGCGTGACTCCGGTGACTCCCCAAAGTGTACAGCCTTGGTTTTTATGACATTAAACTTTTACTCTGGTGTACTTTTGAACGTTGCTTGAAAGCAAGACGGCTGTACAACATTAATTGATTTTGACAGTTTTTACTACCCGCAATAACAAACATCTCAGTTTTTGTTTAAATAAATAAAAGTTACAAAGTAAATACATTCAATTGTGATATACAAAATGGACTTTGACAGTCCCGATCCCGACGTAGAAAAAGAATTTCCCGGCTTATATGGATCAGATTCGGGTGGAAGTCGAAAAAGAGATGATGAAGATTGTGAGAATTGTGACTCAATTTCTGGTTTCTCTTTTGTGTTGTACTTAACACCCTTTTCGTTAAACCATATTCTAGTTAGTGAAGGTGACCATGAGAAGATTAGCAAAAAAGAAATACTTTTGGGACGACGGAAAGAGAAAAAAGATAAGAAGGACAAGGGTTACGCTGCCTTAGATGGTGAAAGTTCACAAGAGGAGGACCTAGATACGAAGTAAGTTTTTAACAATTTCACTTCACTTTCGATCGGATTTTAATGCTTTGTTTCCTTGTGCAAGAAGTCCGTCTAAGTCAATTAAGAAGTCGAAAGCATTCAAATTTCCATCAAAAAGCAAAGAGAAACGGGAAAAATCTCGAGAAAAAGTCGAAGTGAAGGAGAAAGATTGTAGCGACGTCAAGGACAAGAAAAAGGACAAAGAAAAGAAGGAGAAAAAGGAAAAATCAAAAGAAAAAGAGAAAAAGGACAAAAAGTCGAAACAATCCAGCGTCAACGAGGAAATCTTAGAGCTGGGTGGTAAGTGCGCGGGACATTGTAACACATCTGTTGGGATATTAAATTTTCATTTACTCCTTCGTCAAGATGCACAACCAATATTCGGCGTATCCATTGGGTTGTCTGTCCAGCGAAATCGTTGTCATGATGACGTGCCATTACCGTTAGTTGTTCGGGATTGTATCGACTATCTGCAGGAGCACGGTTTGTCTAGTGATCAAATTTACAAAGGCGATGCAATCAAAACAAGGGTCCAGCATTTGAAAGCGCTTTACAACAACAGAGAGACGAGCAGTATAGACGACTTTGATGTGGTCACCGCATGTTCTCTTTTGAAACTGTTTTTCAAGTAAGTTCCTCTATTGTTGGAACGTTTGAACTGTGTGACAGTAACGAGACAAACTATTTTTTGTTTTCAGGGAACTTCCTGAACCGATACTAACCACAGATCTAACTAGCCGATTTGAAGAAGCCGCATCTTTGCCAGTCGGCCAGCAAGATCGTGAATTGAATAATCTCATCAATCAACTGCCCACTGCGAACAGAACGTTATTATCGTGGATGGTGATGCATCTGGATGCAGTTACGCAGCACGAAAAAGCGAACAAAATGAGCGTACAGAATGTGGCAATATTGTTGGGTCCAACAATGCAGATGACACCACGTTTGCTATCGGCTATATTGAGTCATTGCAAGCGCCTGTTCGGCGACACTGTTTTAGACAAGTGAGTACGATCCTTTAAATGTAAAGTTCACTTGTAGAATATTGTAGTTTCTCTATATATCAATGAGCTCGAACTAGTAAACCGCACTAGTTTTCCGAAGCATATTATATTTGCTGTAGTAGAGAACCTATTCAAGATTAAACATCCAGACCTATCAGGCTCAGGATTCGATCTATTGTCCGTATCATATTAGATGAAATGAATTCGACCTCTTTCAAGCCTTAGATCACAATACTTATTGATCAAAATATTGACCTCTCAAATATGTCGAAGAAAGTCAGAAATCCTTCAAACTGAGAGCCTCTAAGCCACTATGAATCTCTCTTTGTTTTAATTAATAAAAGATTGAGCAACAGCAAAGAAAAGTCAGGAGAGGTAGAAGCGGTAGAAGTGAATGTATGATGCTAACATGCTATATAAAATCAGGAATGTTCATTCAACACTTTATTGATTTCTATAATAAAAATGGCTTGACCTGAACCTTTAAAGGTGTGAATGGGTGCTTCATCCACGTTCCTAAATGTTCGGCAATTTTTTTTTTCAATTTCCTGCGCTTCGTCAACCTGTTTTTCCATTCTCTAACGCGCGAACCTTTCATATCAATTTTGATTATACCTAATGTCAATCAAATTTGCAGCTGTTTTAGCAGCTGGACTATTCTTTATACATAGCCTTATTGAGGGAATGTGTTTTCTTGAATTTTCTCGAACTTTTTTGAAAATACAGAAAATTCGAGCAGTTTGAGCAGAAAATTATCTTTTTAGTTTTGAGAATAAGTTTTGCTCAGATAACATCAGCCACGATAGTATTTGAGACAAACTCTATTTTCTTTGTTGATGATTAAACGTCAACATATAACAGAAAGTAAAACACCACAAATAATAGGGAGATTACGATTTTTACCTATAGTTCTAAGTTGACACACAACTTGAAAATTACAAGTTTAATCTCCAGTCATACGGAATAGTTCAGCTAAATTGTGACATTCCGAGCTATTTTTATTAAATCTGAACCGATTTTGGTAAAAAAAAGTCTCTGTGAGCTTAGTTTGAGCCCCACATGAGCCAAAAGATGAGGTAATCGTCGCATCTATCTCGATTCTAAACAACTTTTCGAGTGATTATAATCAGAACGATAGTTTTTGTGTGGGGTAACAGCATTCGGTTTCGAAAAGTTTTTTATAGCTGGGTACCATAAAACAACTTTTATGATCATGCCTTCCTGAGATTTTGGAATATCGACCTCATATAGATCTCAAACTGTGCGTCTTACGCGGTTGCAGAGGAAACAAATTACTGAAATCAGTACAGATTTGGGAAAAGTATCTCGAAATGTCAGAAATGTGTTGCGAACTGCTTAATCGGCAGGTTTACAACTTAAAAAAACTGATTAAAATAGTAGAACATCTTTTGCTGAGGATAAGAAAAATGGCAGTTTGATTGCCAGTATAATGGAGAAGTTAAATACAATTTTCCAATAGTTCAGTTGACAACTTTGAAATAAGTGACGTATTCCGTTTCAGCTGATCCCACTCATACAATCAAATATGGTTTTACGCCTTTAAACGGTTTTACCATTACCACACGAATGCGTGTACTTTGTTCACCCCTATAAACAAGCATTAGCAAATTTGTTTATATTTTTGCAACGTCAAATAGCTTCCAAATTTTCAAATGTATACGATTGCAGAGTGGATCAGCTGCAAAACAGCTGAAACAAAATGCATGTCTTATTTGAAAGTCACAGGTTTTTTGTTTCTGTCACAGAGGTTAACTCCAACATAATTAAGCTCGATCATCAATTAGCGCAACGATTTCAAGATGTATTTTAATTGTTTGATAGGATGATCCGAATATATGACCAGACAGTATGCAAATTAAATAGTCAAGTAATTATCATTAAATCAGTTTCGTATGCACATTTTTATAATTAATAATCTAATTGTTAGTTCATGATTGAACATGCTACTCATCTCGTCTATTGTGTGTGTATGCAATGAATTATGTTATTTTATCCGTCCACTAGAAAATTTCCATTTTATTCCCTGTTAAGTCAAGGGTCATATATCATAAAATACGTTCACTATGATCGATTTTGTAAAATGTACCTGAAAATGTATGAAATGTTAGCAAAAAACGGAAAATACTGAAATGTATGAAACGCTTGATAGCACGATAACTTGAGTATTTCTGAAGTAATTCCAAAAAATATTGTTCGGAATGAGGCGAAACCTATAACATTGGTGATGAAGTGAGCATTGTAAATGTAAGAGTGCACTAGTTTGTGCTAAAGCCCATTGTAAAAGTAAACATTCTGTGAGCTTATCACTGGTCGGTTCTGTCGGGGCTACAGTTAGCATTGTACAATTAAGAATCCCGTGTGTTTATCACTGGTCATTGCTAACTTTCCTCATTTCAATAAAAAAAATCAATTTATTTTAATTTCCCTAAATTTAAAAAGGCAGTCAAGGGACCCGACCCACAAACAGTGGGGCCTAGTAATTTTATACTGCAATCTAACGGTGATTTACACAGTAAAGCGGTTTGCATAACCAGCTTAAGAAGACAAGCAGTTTCCAAATTACTTTAATTCCCTTGACTGTAAGTCATGGGTTTTACAAAAGAAAATACACCGTACGTAACACGTTCACTATGATTAAAATTGTATGGAAATGTGATGATAAAACGTTAAATGTTAAAATTTTGTGCCCTTTGTGCCCTTGAGTAAATCTCAACCGATTTTCAAAAACTTTTTTTTAATCGACGAAGTATTGAAATCCCTAGGTCAAGTTCGAAAATGGGCGGTATCGTTTCAACCATCAGGTAGTAGTTCTCGAAAGAAGCCTTTTCTTCAATTTCCGTCAATTTTTTCCAGGGACATTTTATATACAAAGTTTCAAAGATTATTAAGTGAAACTAAACAGAATTAAATCATCGATGAGAGATTTATTAGACCGTTCTACTAGTTCTTCTTCTAAATGCCTTTTTGTGGCCATCAACGAACAAAGTTAAATTTCATTGAAATAAATCAATAAATCATTGCCAATGAAAATACTATTGAGAAGCTCAGACAAACAGTCAAGGGATCTGACCCACTCAACAGGTGGGACCTAGTTACTTAAAAATTAATTTAAATTACTCGCGCAAAAAAAATAATTTCTTGTTAGGGGTCATTCACAAAGAAAGCACGCTTCAGAGATGAAGAGGCGGTTTTTAGACAAAAGCGTATATTTTCGAAAAAAAATAATTAAAAACATTTTTGAGTGTAACTGGGAAGGTGGTCGAAAATTCCTCATTTTTAGCATGCGCACTTTATGAATGGGCCCTTATATAATCTTGAGTTGATTAATGATTAATATTATAGTTCTCAACAACGCAACGGTGCATAATAAGTAAATTACACCCAATTAAATACCTTTTAGGCACCAGGATGTGTTGATTGGCAGTAGAGGCCGCATGCGTTCACAAATGACTTTTTACTCTATAATGGAAGCAAGATTGACGCGCAATGTTTATGAACAGTTGTTAGTCTAAGAGAAAATGTGAATTTTTCTTGAAAATACTTGCCAATGATTGTATATATTATACTAGTCATTTAATAATAAGTTCAGTTTGCCGCTCGGTTCGTTACGTGTAATAGCTGCTTAAGCTTAACATCTGAAAGTAATATCATTTGTGCAACATGTTGATTTTAACTTTGGCGTTTGTTCTGCTGTTTGTTTTGTTTTACCAGCGGCAACGACAATTGACAATATTTAAAAGATTGCGCATTCCCGGTCCGGAACCAAATTTTTTTTTGGGTAATTTAATTGATATTAGTCGTGAAGGGTCCTACTCTATATTTCCCAAGTGGAGTAAGAAATATGGACCTATCGTCGGATTCTTTTTTGGCGGGCGACCTCAAATATTGGTCAGCGACATTGAATTGATTCGTTCTGTGTTGATTAAAGATTTCCACAAATTCACCGATAGAAATCAGGTCATACCGGTAAATACATATCAGTTCAATGAACAAATTCAATTCTAGAAGAATTGGTTAACATATAACTTTGATTTTACTATAAAAGGGCGGTATTCATCCGGTTCCAGTATTAAAAAATATGATTATTTGGTCTAATTACAACGCTTGGAAAAATATACGTGCCGCGATAACACCATCGTTTTCACCCTCTAAACTGAAAGCTATGGAGCCATTGATTATGGAGTCAATAGACAAATTCGTCAGCAAAATTGGTGATAAGGCGAACAGTGGCGAAGAGTTAAATTTGAAGTCTTTGATTTATGAGTTCATGTTTTCCTGTTCGACTAAATGCGTTTTTGGGCTTGATCTTAAATTAAAACATGAAACTAAAAACTTCTTCGAAGCTTCTAGTCCACGCTTTGATAGATCAATATTAGCAAGCATAATGATCCTGTATCCACCGCTGTCATTTATAGCTTATCCGCTGAGGGTTTTGTGGGAACAATTTCGGTTTTATATGCTGTGGTCACCAGAAGGCTTTGTCTACGATTTCACAAAAAAGATAATCCAAAAACGAAATGTTACAAAAATTCAGTCTGTTGATTTTTTGCAATTATTGATGAAAACAAAGAGAATTAAGGCATCTGGTCATACGGATTTAGAGATGACATCCTTAGATGTTAAGTCAAATAATAATTTAATGAGCCGAGTATTGCATGGTGAAAATGTGTCAAACGAAGAGATTGTGACAAATGCAATGGTTCTTCTTCTCGCTTCTTATGAAACAACAGCAGTAACTTTTCAATTTTGTTTGCACAATTTGGTGAATCATCAAAACATTCAAGAAGAATTGAGAACTCAACTTCGAAAAGCTGTGGACAATGGAACCGTCAGTTTATCTACTGTTTCTAAAGTCCCACTGCTCAATCGCATAGTCATGGAGACGCTTAGGATGTTTCCACCGGCATCACCGTTTGTGACAAGAGTAGCCAATGAGAATTACGAATATCAAGGTACAGTCATACCGAAAGGAATGCCCGTAAGTATAGCCGTTTCTTCAATCCACAATGATCCGACATTGTGGCCAGATCCCGAAGAATTTCGACCGGAAAGATTTGAAAGTTCTTTCGATAAAATGTCGTATTTGGCATTTGGCATTGGGTAAGTGGAGTGCTCCGTATTGGTTTCAACTTTCTTTAATATTTTTTGTCCATTTACCAAGACCAAAAAATTGCCTTGGATTGCGATTTGCTTATATGGAGCTTCAATTGACTATCGCAAAACTAATCTTGATGTATCGATTGGAACCTGGACCATCAACGGAAAAAAAGATTGAGACTAAGGAATTGTACGCAACTTTATCACCGAAGAATGGTGTATTCTGTAAATTAACTAAACTCGAAGAATAAATTTGCTTCTAAATGACGTTGGAACAGGCATCACAAAGCAAAGCAATCTTTGAAATCTTCTTTAAAAACAAGCTAGATGCTAGATGTTAGAAAAATTATCTACCGAGTTTTTGTTGACCAATCGAATGTTTTACAATGAGGTACAAAGGTAAAAAAAATCATTTGAACTGATGGGCATTCAGATGGCGAATAAATAAAACCGCGTAAAATACTCTTCAACTTCCTTCGTCGAATTTGTCTTAGTTTTTCAAGTTATTTCTTGGTTTTTGTGGTTTGTTTGTTTTTAAAGTTGTTCACAGTTGGGTCCTATTGTTTTCGCGAGCGATTATTGTTTTTCCTGAATAAAATTACGACGGTGAAACGGGACGGTTACCAACATTTTTGCTCGGCAAGTTGTAAAATGGAATTCATGGAACTCATGAATTTGAGGAAAAATGCCGAGAAATAGAGGCCGAATGTCAATGCGGAAACTAACAGGAGGGATATCAAACGGACCTGCATCCAGGTCAACCAGTGAAACTCGATGATGAACGAAGGCTCTGGACCTGGTGTCAATGTGTCTCACAATTTTTTCTTTATCATATTTCTTATAAGGAATATATATACGCTGTTGGTTTGGATGTGCCGCTTTCCCAGTTTTTTTTAATCAGATCCTTAACTGATAATCAGGTACGATTAGAAGCCCCAGTCTTGTTTTCGCTCTTCATACGTGTGCAAGTGCAATTGGTTTGCAATTGTTCGTGATTGCTCTAGTGTCCTCTTCTTTCCGTGATGTTGCTCAATCCAAGCTGCAGTTTGTTGTAGGTTTTAATTGTTGTCGACGTCTGTCAAGTCAAAGTTGTGATTCGTTAACCTTCAGTTTTCCTATAGCGTTTCTTGAAGGGTACATTTGCCTCGTTTGGAGAAAATATTCTTTAGGTAACGTTAAAGAGTTTAGCTGCCTCTGCATTTCTTGCGCGTTTCCTAAAAGGAGCGTATCCTTTGCACGTATGTGTCGTTATTTACGTGGTGTGACCAACACATATGGAGCGTATTACGAATCGTTGAAAAGAGCGTTCCCATTTCGCGGTGTCTGTCGGAATAACAGGTAGTTCATTTGATTCCAGTTTTTCTCGGGCGTTTCTTGACAGGAGCATTCTCGTTTCTTTGACTAGCGATAGTGTAAACGAGTTTTTTTTTTTTTAATTTGGCTGTGTTGTCTTCCGCTAAAGATCTTATCTGATCTTAATGTTATCTCTCCTGTTTCACGCGCTAATAGCTTATTGGAGGAAGCTTTTTCGAATGATACGAAAATCAAAAGAATGATTACCAACAACGTGTGAAAATGGTCCTACGATGAAATATCGGTGAGTCTGAATGTACGGGTAGGACAAGATGAAACAAGTACAAACACAAGAAGTAAAATGTCCAACGAATGTAATTCCGACACAGTGCCGGACTCGTCCTATGGGCGTTCGGGCGATTCCCGAATGGCCTTTTAATTTTTTTATGGATAAATGACAATGAATGAAAAATGTCTTCATACAACACCCGAAGGGCTTTTTTGAGTCAATCCGGCACTGTTCCGACACCAGATAACGTATGTGCCAGTAAGCAGATAATTGATATTGAACGAAGAACGATAATGTTATCAAATTAGTTAGTCCGTCCACATAGATCGAACGACGGTGGTTGAGTTAGTTGCCTTGGTTCATCCTTGGTATATAAGTCAAAGTAATGCAAGTAGTGGCCCCATCACTGACAAAGTTCATCGTACCAAAGGCTCTATACCAGGCAAAAGTTGACCGATTTTTAAACGTTGGATTCGTTCCTTACATCCGCCGTTTATACAATGACAACAAATGAATGAAGGTGATATGGATTTTTATTGTGCGCGAAATTTTTGAAAACGCAAATGATTTTTGTGGAATTTTTTTTTTTTTTAATTTTTTTTAAGGTATTTCAGGTTTTAGGTATTTAGGGTGATCAAATATATATCACTCACGTCCTCACGTCCGATAATCTCATGGATTCATGCTCCCACAGGGGCAAGTTTGTTTTTACAAAAGTCAAGTCGCGTTATTGCGCAAAAAAACATAGCTAACGCCGACCCGTACGAAACACCTATTCGTATCAAAAGCCTTTAGTGTGAAACTCTTTATATCTTCTTCTTGATACTCTTCTCCACTGAAAAGCTATTTGCCCTTTAAAATCACTTACATTATCCATTCTTTTTCTTGTTATCATACACAAATAAATTGCCGGAGGCAATATAAACAAACGTATGCGTAAACCTATAAGACCCCAGTACTTCGTACGGTTCTAAAAACTGTTACTAATATTTGCTCAACGAAACAGATAGCCAGATTTATTTTACGTAAATTTCAGTTGAAACGATAACAATTGTAAATTAACTATAGCGAATACAGCGAAAAAGCGCCTGTAACATCAAAGAATTTTCAAGAATTTAAGAGTCAATTCGCCAAAACTTCGAACAGCTTATATGGAATCGGGATTCAAGCCGACTGCGATCCGATCGAGGTATGGCTCAAATGAATCGTCGTTCAATTCTGAGAATATCGTGGAACATGTTTTTTTCCCGAAAAAACTTTGTTGGGCTGTCATGGCCCTTAGAAAAATTTTCTCCGAAGTGGTCGCGAAAATCGTTTTTTATTAATTACTCCAACATGCGAAATGTGAATAATGTCAAATTGTGCACGTTTATGAAGGTCAATGAGCTGAAGCTGAATATTATTGATTAATATTATTTAAAAAAGTTGTTCCACGATATTCTCAGAATTGAACGACGATTCATTTGAGCCATACCTCGATCGGATCGCCATCGGCTTGAATCCCGAATGTTCGAAGTTTTGGCGAATTCACTCTTAATTCCCTTAAAATAGGCCCTCGTTCAACGTCAACATCTCTCAGATTCACTTATCACATAACACACTTTACTTACCTGCTTCCAAATTGTTCGTAAGTATTTTATTAGTGAAAAAGCTTTCTTCATTTACTTCCTTTTAAACTGCTAAAGCTGCATTTCAAAACTGTAAAACTCAGTATTATCGGAAACCGGTTTCCAATACCGACTTTGCTCATAAATAGTCTAATCTGCATTCTAATGCACTTTTTCAGACCCGATAATAATTTTATGTGATTAGCATTGAGAATAGTGCACGCGATCAACTTCTATTTCTTTCGCACCGACAATACCTGTTCGCAGTGGAATGTTAAATGTTTGTGATACATTGCGCAAAAAAAAACTGTTACTAATATTTGCTCAACGAAACAGATAGCCAGATTTATTTTACGTAAATTTCAGTTGAAACGATAACAATTGTAAATTAACTATAGCGAATACAGCGAAAAAGCGCCTGTAACATCAAAGAATTTTCAAGAATTTAAGAGTCAATTCGCCAAAACTTCGAACAGCTTATATGGAATCGGGATTCAAGCCGACTGCGATCCGATCGAGGTATGGCTCAAATGAATCGTCGTTCAATTCTGAGAATATCGTGGAACATGTTTTTTTCCCGAAAAAACTTTGTTGGGCTGTCATGGCCCTTAGAAAAATTTTCTCCGAAGTGGTCGCGAAAATCGTTTTTTATTAATTACTCCAACATGCGAAATGTGAATAATGTCAAATTGTGCACGTTTATGAAGGTCAATGAGCTGAAGCTGAATATTATTGATTAATATTATTTAAAAAAGTTGTTCCACGATATTCTCAGAATTGAACGACGATTCATTTGAGCCATACCTCGATCGGATCGCCATCGGCTTGAATCCCGAATGTTCGAAGTTTTGGCGAATTCACTCTTAATTCCCTTAAAATAGGCCCTCGTTCAACGTCAACATCTCTCAGATTCACTTATCACATAACACACTTTACTTACCTGCTTCCAAATTGTTCGTAAGTATTTTATTAGTGAAAAAGCTTTCTTCATTTACTTCCTTTTAAACTGCTAAAGCTGCATTTCAAAACTGTAAAACTCAGTATTATCGGAAACCGGTTTCCAATACCGACTTTGCTCATAAATAGTCTAATCTGCATTCTAATGCACTTTTTCAGACCCGATAATAATTTTATGTGATTAGCATTGAGAATAGTGCACGCGATCAACTTCTATTTCTTTCGCACCGACAATACCTGTTCGCAGTGGAATGTTAAATGTTTGTGATACATTGCGCAAAAAAAAACTGTTACTAATATTTGCTCAACGAAACAGATAAGCAGATTTATTTTACGTAAATTTCAGTTGAAATAATAACAATTGTAAATTGTTTTTTCATTACGACGACATCACAATGCAATGCAACCGAACAGTTTCTACATATCTCAGTTTTAATATACACATTAAAATACTTATAACCAGAGCTTATGAGTTTAGTATACCTTTCGTCGCGTACCTACGAAATATTTTAATAAACAATAAACCAGCATAGAGAGGTTCTTTTTTATTGTTGACTCAAGTGTTTTGACTTTCGGTCGGTTTACAAAAAATATATTTCACTGTTTATACAAATTGGAAACGCACGAATAAAATAGGTTCCAGCGAGTTCAGAATTTTATTCGTAAACATTTCATCTTCATAATTATATTGGACAATGTCGTGCAATCTGTGGAAATTATCTCGATCGTTTTCGAAAAGGTTAACAAAAAAATAGTAGAAAAAAACAACCGATACCGGCGGTGTCTCATTTCTAATTTATTGCGAAAATTGAAATGTCTGTCGGTGCTTATCAATTCAAATACATTTCTGTTTTGTAGATATGTGCCGCCGATAACGTCAACCAGCCCAATACCAGAAACACCAGATGAAATTAATGCAGAGCTACGGAAACAAGACAGTTTGCTGAATCAGATTCATGCCGAAATGAATGCTGGATTTGTCACAAAGAAAAGGGAAGAACAACTCTGGGAAGTGCAGCGAATTATAACACAATTGAAGGTAGGTGTTTAGATGATTGCGGTGTTGTGTTTGGAGGATATGTTACTGGTCTAGTAGATTCGGATAAAATGATTCGATAAGTTCAATCCGTCATTTGTGTGACAGTAGTGCCATTGGTGCTTCCGCATTCACCTCTCCACCCATAAATTTGAAAAAAAATATGTTGATCCTTGAGAATACTTTTCCGAGGCAGTGTCATAAAGTGAAAAGTACCTGATTAGCGCTTGGTTTCACCTTTTTTTGGTGTTAATTGAATTTTCATCGAATTTTCGAATATCGATGGAACTGATACTAGATTTTGTTGAAAATGTTGACTATGGTGACTGAATCAAAACTTGCACCAGGGAAATACCCATTGGTATAATTTATTTGAAATTTTATCGAGAAAAATGGGGGAGTGTCACAACTATTTCAGTTCCAATATTATATGACATTGATCGGGTTTAATGTATTCGATACGAACATGAGAGAAAACTATCAATTTTGTCAATGATTGAAGGCTAAGTCTTTATAACTCTATTAAATGTAACGACAAGTCTGCGTGGGTGACGAGGGTCGACCTAGTGTATATATCACACATCGTAGAAATTTCAAATTGATGACAAAATTAAGGGCCAATTAAAATAATGAATTTTAAAAATAATATTTTCATTGGCAGGTGTACCTGGCAATTTTTTTTTTTAATTTTCGACTTGTCCAATAGCCTTACTCACGCTAAAAAAAATTTGGTTCAGATCCTTTGGAGGAATGTCGATTTCGTTTCATTATCGGACACTAAACAATTCGCTAGAACATCATAATTGACAAAGAATTGTTTCTGAGTCGAGCAACGCAATCGCATGCGTTTCTATGCGTTGTCATGTAAACTTTAAATGCGTTGCGCGACTCAGAAACAATTTTTTGTCAATTATGATGTTCTAGAGAATTGTGTTGTGTCCGATAAAACGAAATCGACATTCCTCCGAGAGATATGAACCAAATTTTTTTAACGTGAGTAGGGCTAATGCCCAAGAAAATTTTTTGTTTTTCAATTTACACGCGAACCATGGGTAGCCGGGCGATGCCGGAAGGGTTTTTTCGATTCTTGTATGTATGAATGCCTGTTTACAAATTTTCTTCGTACAGCATCCGATTGACTTTTTCGAGCCAGTTCGGTGCTGGGACCAATTCCTTCATTTTGCCAACAATTTTGATTTTCTATGACAGCCGAGATTTACAATAGGCCTTTACTGATTAGGGTGCTTCTAGGGCTCAAAACAGTACGTCGTAGAAAAAAAAATCATGATGGGTACAGGACCGAACTGAAGTCGAAATGCTGGCGACACCTGATCGACCATTCCGGACCTGGTTGTGCAATAATATGGTATAGGTTTGAAGTCGGGCCTTATGATGTGATGAAAGTGTCTGGTCTCTGTGTTGTTATAGCAAGTTAGACTTTTCATTGTCTCACCCAAGCATTACGTTCGTGATTCCTCTATAATATTCTTTAAGTGTCACCACTAGAAACCGCCTACTCCCAGTCCTATGTTTTATATGCGAACTGACCTAACGTTTAATTTTGCAGAGAAAACTGCGTACTTTTGAAAAGAAAAACGATCCCGTTCATAAGAGCTTGGACGACACAACGGACGGTGAAATTCAATTGGAAATGCAAAAACCAAAATCAGTATGTTCAGATGATGAGTCTGTTAAGACAATAACAGTATTGCCTACGGAATCAAATGAAACCAAAACCACCGTTCAGGTAAGTCAGCCACCCTCATCCAACTCATTTAACGCAACCGACACACTTTTCTTCAGGTCACAACCAATAAAAGCAATACGATGGAGCGACCGGTTAAGCGGCTACAATCGTCAGAAAGTCATCCGAATTCCGATCAAATGTACGTGAATGAATCCGGTTTACTAATGTTACCGGAAAATCATCCCGAATTCGAAACACTCGTACGCCTTCAACTGGAAAATCTCGAGCTGGCTAAATGGAAGGCTCAACTTCAATCGCGTCTCATTGGCGAACGAAATGAAATGGTTTTGCTGCAAGAAATGTTAAAGAAATGTAATCTGGCGGTTGAACCGAATTTGAAAGAGGACGCTGTTAATGAATTGATATCGTCATCGGACGATGAAGTGGTAGTGTATCTGTTGAAGAAGAATTCGTTGCTGGAGAAGAAAAAGAATCTGTTGGGACGTGAAATTTATGACCAGCATGTTGAGCTCATTCAACTTCAGGTCGAATTGGCGGTAAGAACTTTAAAAGTTTAAATTAATTTTTTTTCATAATTTATGTAACAAAAGTGAAGTAAAACGGATCTGATTTCATTTGAAATGTTTACTTAATCAAGAGGCACTTAATGGCCAAGTTGGCAGAAACGAAAAAGTCTTATTACAAACCACTGCAACGTACAACGATAAAGTGATAGAACCAAAAGGTATATTTACATCACAAGGAGAGAAACCACGCAATGACAGACTGCGCGTGAATTTGTAAACCAGGAAAATCATTCTTACGTAACTGTGTGAGTTTGTGTTTGTTCCGAGGGGAAAGCTGCTCCGGAAAGTATTGGTGCACGGCCCAGAAAAATCACTATACAAATACATGTAAAGTCAAAGTCATTGGCTCAGCTCTATTCAACTTCGTCATACGCTTTCGGTTCTTGGGCTGTTAGTTCGTACTAGTAAAATTATTGACACTTCTAAAAGCCGATGGTTTCGTAACATGGCGCAAGTAAAAACAAATTCTCGTCAGTTTTAATAAGCACTTGTAACTTAGCAACTTCGGGCTATAGGGCGGCCGAGAGCGACGAGTAGATAAGTAATGACAGGCCGCAGAGAATGAATGACTCGTGGCTCTGTAGTGTTTTGGTCGAGGTGCAAGCAGGAAAGTCTTTTGTTTTGTAAATTATAAAGCGACTAGACCTGGATTGAATTCAATATCCGCCGGATATTATCCGACTGCTGGCTATGGTATGAGGCTAGCGATGAGGTCGGAAACCCACAGGAAAGTCATATGCTTCTATAAAATGTAGAGAATGCGACTAGACCTGGTAGTACCCGTTAGCAGGCTCTTTTGCTAGGCTTGCGACGTGGACTGGGCCTATTTTTGAGAGAATTCTGGCGAGTAAAGAAAATCAATTTTCTAAAAGTCAATTCCCTCAAATAGGCCTGTGTGTATGGGTTAGGTGGAGAAGAGGTCCTAAAAAGGGCTTCTAGATTTTAATGATGACTGGGTAGTACAAAGGGTCCGTACGTGACCTGTGTGCATTGATCAGAAATGATCAGCCCAAACTGACGAAATCTAAAAAAAAAAAAAACTTAGCAACTTAATAAGCTCGAGCGTACCTGTGATTCAATGAAATGATTCAAAACATTACGAAACTCTTCAATTGGAATTATCGCCGTTATGCCTTCGAACATATTCAACAGCTGCCAGCATAATTACAATCATGTGCTGGAAACGGTCCATTTGGTTTTTGTTCTCGACGAGACCGACCAGACCGACCTGAAAATCTTTACTTTGATTTTATGTAAAATTTGTGATAAAAAGGAATTAACCTGTTACAGACGGCTACGGCTGTCACCTGTTATCGACAACGACAGCAATAATAAACGACAAGCTCTGACTTATTAGGTCTTATATAGCAAAAAGATTGTTCGTAACAAATGAAGTAAAAGATTTCTGAAATTAATCCCTGAAAATCTTCGATCAAATGAAGTAATAGATCAGATTAGTAAAACTGTTAAAATGCTTGCCGTTTGTGATAAGTTAATAGCTCTCGACACACATGCGTACGACGCTAAATCATTTATGGAAAAGCGTTTTAAAGTTTGGGTAATTGTTCAGACTCACTACTTGTTTCACGCTACTAACACTGGATCGGATCCTTTTGTACGTATTTTCTGCTCTATCTGTGTAAATAACAAACTGAGCTCTTCCGTGAACATTGACTTGACATTGTTCACTGCATTTTTTACTAGAAATTGATTCGGCAAAATTTTAAAAAATTCCTAAAAATTCTTAGATTTTATAATTTTTAAGAATTTTGCGAATTTCAATAATTTTAAAGTGATTAACGCGAAACTGTTTTTTGTCATCAAAGTAAAATTATATCTGACAATGACCTTTTTGTCAGTTCGCTGCACACCAGTTCGCTGCGAGAGTTCACCAATTATGCAGATTTTGTAAATTGATGATCAATTTCTTCCGTTGATCGTCAATTATTACAAATTCGTTCGTTTTAATTTCAAATACAATATGAGGTGAAGTAAATGTTCCGCACAGAGCAAGAACGTTTTACACTGGATTTTATCATACCTCAAGTTACTTACTTTTAAGTGGAATCCACAGCATATTTTTGGTTCTGGCCTTTCAGTTGCTGGAATTCAGTATCCTCTTCTAACCAGACCTATTCTTCGTCAACGCTCTCCAATCATTTCCTCTTAGTCAGTGCTTTCATATCCGAATCAATGGCGTCTTTCCATCTCATTTTTGGTCTGCCTGGGCTTCCATTGGGATTTGTATTTAGCAGTTTAATTAGAGCACGACCGCTCTGCATTCTTCATAAATGACTATATCGGGCTATTCGTAAGGCTGAATGCTTCATGATTCAATCTTCTTCCTTAAGTGTAATCCCACTTTCACGCCTCCATTGACTGACGAATTCTTCATTCTTCTTTCAAGCACCCGAAGTGTTTGTTCATGTCGTTGGGTCATGCATCAAGCCTCCAAGCTGGACTGGCCATATCGGGTCTATTGAAATTCCTATTTTGGCGACTATTTCACATAATTCTGCGACTTTAGAAGCCCTGGCTTCGGATCTATAAGCTGCAATTGGTTGTACCAGCGTTCTGTATGGTCCTGAGA
The DNA here is from genome assembly GCF_014529535.1 of Bradysia coprophila. Taxonomy (NCBI): domain Eukaryota; kingdom Metazoa; phylum Arthropoda; class Insecta; order Diptera; family Sciaridae; genus Bradysia; species Bradysia coprophila. The sequence goes on from NC_050735.1 coordinate 12,934,266, forward strand.
TTGACTGCAGTTCCTTCTTGTACTTCGATCTGCAGTATAGTTCAGTTTCCTTTTATCAATTCGGCTGCTTTCCGATAGAACGAATATCGCTTTAAACTTTGACTGATTGAGGTATCTTCTCATGTTTTGTTTGCCATTTTATTCACCACCATTCTCTCTCCACTCTTTCCCCTTCGGATGTCGTCTTCTTAAAGCTGTCTTGATTCTATCTTCACAAATCTATAACTTGAAATCTTAGGATTAATTTAGACAAAATACCAGCTAAAATGTCGCAAGAATTTTATTGATCTGCTGTAAACTTTTAAACTTTTTTTTGTTGTTGTTTTTTTTGTTTTATAAATTTTTGTCTTTACAAATGAATTGAATTTTACGATTAAATCATTTAGGGAGCATCAGAAATTGATCTCCATCGGTCATTATTTCTATGTGTGTGTCTTTGATTTTGTAATGAATGGATTTGACATTATTTCAAGCATGCGAAACGAAAATGAAAATTTTCTATTTGATAATACGAGTATTTTGTTTCAACTTTTTTTTTGTGTGTGTTTCGATTGCGTTTCGGTTCTGATTTTTTTCTTCACATTATTCAATAAATTGATCGATTGATTGATTGAAGGAACGGCAATTTAAAAATAAAATAAAAAACAAAAAACAAAAACCAATAACAATTTTTTCCAAGTACTTCTCTCGGTTCACAGTTTCTCTCTCTCTCTCTCTCTCTCACTCTCTTTCTCTCATTACATTCATCATAATAATTTTGTTAATTTGCAATCATCGGGGGAAGTGTGTCGTCAATTAATTTTGCAGCACTGAGCCAGCGTTTATCGTACAATTTTTTCTATTATTCTTTCTTCTTCATTTTTCTTTTCTTTAAAATTCCTCATTTTACAAAAACTTTATGTGTAGCCAACCAGTCTTCGAATTAGACTTCGGACATTACTGACGCTACAACGAAGAAGAAAAGAGGATTTTTGGTTTCGATTTAATTGATTATGTAACGCAAAACATCATACTCTTCAGACAAATGGGTCGCCATACTTAAATAAGCTTCCAATTTGTCAACGGCTCCTAAATCGTTCAAGACCATCAATCGACGGGATGTGTTTAAATCATTTTTGTCTATGAGATTTTTGATGGCAATAACGGCTCCCTTTTGGAGTTTGCAGTCTTTGTGGGTCTGGAAGAGAAACAATGAACAACAAATTACAACAATGTTATGTGGGCATGGATTAGTGTTGACGGTGAATGGCAGGCGACGGACTCGGTAGTATGGACTTGATACTGGAGTGAAGTGAGAGTGAAAGAATATGTTATGAAACATTGACAGACAAGCCATGCAAGTGAAGTGTAGGTGATCAGGATGCCAGAGCAATATACAATATTGCATCACGAACCGGCAAATAAGCCCGGTTCTGTCGACCAGTACATATAAACTGTGAATATGAATCAGCATCAAGTTGACGTATCAGGCACTCCAGACCTACCGATTGAATTCTTTATTTTGTCCGAATTTGGACTTTCTGCGATGATGGTGTTATGACTACTCTCGTTAGGGTCCTAGTGGGTCCTTTTAAGTGCTTTTCGTATGGGTTAATGTAACGATTTAGCACAGGTTTTGAACCTTAGCCTTAGAAGGGACAGACATGCATGTTGGCTCCTATAAGGAGTTGAATAAGCTTTAAGATGGTTTCACACGTCCACGACGTTCGATAAAAGACGAACTAGTTTTTCGTGTCATTGCAATCAAATAAATGCCAACTACCCTCAGGTCTAGGAAAATTTGCTGATAAAATGAAGAGTAAATCGAAGATGCTAGTGATTGTTTTTACTGAGGTCTCAAAGGGGTGCTTGGGGTCTGATCAAATCAATTCAGAAACAAATGACTGATTGTACTTACGACAAAATCCAACACTTTCTTCAAAATACTTTCATCTTCCATAATATAGTCAGTGGAAATGGCTGCATGGGCAATATTGCCAATTATGCAAAGCGCTTGTTCTTTCACTTCCGACGAATGAGTGGAGTCCAGCACCAAACTAACCTGTAATCACAAAAAACATTTTTGACACCGAGCATGTTTCTCAATCTTCCCTAACAATTGGTCCGCCTCTTCTTACCGCTTGCATAAGTTGCGACGAATGTTTCTTCATTATGTTTTCAATGTCCATTGATTTGCTCAGCAAATTTCGTAGCAATCCTAACGTTTTCATTATGACCCGTGAATCGGAATCGCTCAGCAATTTCAATACTCGGTCCGTGCCTAACGTGTTTATGATTTTGTCTTTTATAATTTCGTCCGCCTGTAAATGAAGTAACTTGAAAGCGAACCATTCTTTTGCTTGGGCTGGCAATTTTTTTATAAAAACCTGAAAAGCCATATTCATCAGAGCCCAGCTCCCATTTAGTCGAAGCGCCGCGTCCGGACTTTTAGTTAGTTCGCAGAGTAGTTCACAACAGCCGGACTCAACCATTGGCTCTTTGGAAGGACTGAACTCCAGTAGTAAATTACAAATGGTTGATGTTACAACGGTCAACAGTTCATTCGATGGTGTTCCTTGCAATAATGTCATTAACGGTCGCCAGACTGAGTGGTCCTGTACAGGCGAATCAATTGAAATTTTCTACCTGTATTCGGAGGCTTTGATCACTTACTTGAAAAGTCGTTCGAAGTTGCTGTACAGATCTTGATAACGAGTGCAAACATCGAACGGCCGCTAGACGAACCTAAAACGAAACATTTTAGTTAGCAAAGATCCACCAAAATTTCTAAAAAAAATCAACTAACGTCTGCACTGGGATCTCCTAGTCCAAACAAAACTTCTTCCATTAGACCTTTCGTTTCAATGATACGTTTACGGATGTCTTCGTCATTCGCGCCTAACGACGCAAAACATCGAAAGGCACCGACGCGTGGAAGAGGCGACGATTTAATTTTCAGTAATTCAAATAACGAACTGATCAAATGATTGGATATTGCAGCTAGCCTTTGCAGTTCGGAATCGATCTGGAAAAAATTGCGTTGGTTGTTATGGCATATGCCAGCCAAACGAATGGATTACAGTACCTCTGCTAAGTAGGCAAGCGTTTCGGCGGCCGTTGCTCTAGTTTCTTCATCGAACTCATTTGTACAAAGTCGAGCAAGACATGGAAGCGTGCGATAAACTATTCGTGGATCGGTTGATGTCAGCGAATCAGAACGATGGATGTAGGTCAGACCTTCGTTTGTTGTGGGTGAAAAGAAAACGTGAAAATTAAACAAACTGAAAAATTTGAGGATTAGACATTGCAATTACATCTGGCGGCAGCTAACTGAATATCAGATAACTTAACCCGAGACAGTAGAGCGGTTAAAATGTCCGGTAATTGCTTGTTCTCATAGCTGAAAAATAAATAGAAATTTAGGCACACAAATCGGTCAGACAGATTAGGCCAAAGCAGAACACAAGTTTTGCGAGGTTCATGAGTCTGATTCTTGTCTTTCACGTTTTTTTTTTCATATTCCGTCATTCGAATGCGGCCTTTTGATTTTGCCATAATTTCTTAGTCCTTTGAACACTTGGTTCTTCGGAACTTTCGACCTATCAACATTTCGATCTTCTGATCTACTGATTATAGATTATTCGTTAAGAGGAATCAACGTCAATCGCTAGATGTTTAAAGCCCAAAACACTTACGTAAATCCGCACACAACATCCGAAACCGATCGATTTGTAAAACACATTGCGGCAAGACATTTTAAGGCGGGAATTTGTAGAATTGAATAGTCGGTTGTGATTAGCCTGGCCAGAAATGGAATCGCTCCGGTGTGACACAAAATCATTTGTTCGTTGAACGAGTGACACAACGGCACCAAAATATTCGCCACACAGGACTGACAATGAATGGAGTTGTCTGACGCTGCAATGCCTGGAGAGACAATTTTTGTTAATATTAATTACGAGTGGATTGCCTGACACTGCCGCTTGTCGATATTACCAATTATGTCTTTGAGGAAGTTGGTGTTTGTATTTATTTCGACGATCGGTGCAAGAGGATGCTGAAATATTGACCTGAGCACGGATAATGCAATTTCAACCAGTCGCTTGTCAGTGCTCGGATTTGAAACTATTGCCAGCATAATATCAACGATTCGACAGTCAATTAACGCACTAACATGAGACTCTGTTCCTTTAGCAAGTGATCCTGTGGGAGCAACACAACACATAATTGTCACACAATCGTTACACTATCTTGTTTGTGTTCTATATTCACCAATAACAATTGCTGCATCCAGTTTAACACTGAGTGGCACCTCGTCTAAGGTAATGAATGAAATTAATTTCGGCAAAAGTCCTTGTGATATGACCGATCCCTTTTGTTTATTGCTGCCAATAACTTGATTTTTCAACGTTATCAATGCGTCCTGTATTTCCACATAGTCAGCACTGTATAAAACATCCACATACGATCTAGAGTTTTCAACGTCCTGTAATCAAATAAGGGCATAAATTTGCATACAAAAATTTGATCGGTGGGTATAGTGAAACGGATCAAATCGACGCGAATGGCTATCATATCACTGGATAGTTCTGAACGTTCGTTATCGTACTAATTGAAACAAGCCTCAACGATGGTTGTTTGACCACGAAAATCAGTAATATTTTCGGATAAATTGTGAAAAATCCCAATTTAATGTCACATAACGTTTGAGGTTAAATAGGTTTGATTACGCGGGCTAAAATCCGCAAGCAATCATAAAATACCAAATTGATATTCACCATGAAGCAAGTAAATGGTTGCATCTTTGTTGTTATTTCTATTATTCGAAGATTTCACCGAATTGTGCAATTTTTTCGTAAATATTTTATTTGCGGCACGTCGAACACCTTTAATGTCAAATACATTTAATATATTGGCTCTAGTTCTCAATTGCGTCACCTGTCAGTAGCCCATACACAGGGAGTCGTTACTGTCGCTAAGAACGCCACACTTACATATCACGCACACCACAAAAAGCAAAACTTTTCAAAATTGACGCAATTTTGCTTGAGGCGCTTTTGTATTGAATAAATGTAAGGAAAAAAGAATTCAGCCATGAAGACAGTATGTTAGTACCACACTTTCAAAAAAAATCAAAAAAAGGTCATCATTGCACTCCGCCGCGACTCTAAGTTTGGGGATTTGGTATAAGGATTTTTATAAATTTTAGGAATTTTAAGGAGATTTGGGGTACAGGAGTTTGTGGAACCAAGGATCTGAAAGAACCGGTTAAGACCAAGGTTCTGAAAGAACAGGTTAAGACAACTCTGAGTTGATCACGAAGGCGGTGACACACAATTGCGACAACGGCTGCGAAGTTTATATGTAAAATGGAACTTAACAAAAACAAAATTCTGAATTTTCGAGAAAAATATTTTCTTTAAGTTGATTTCTCCCAATAACTGTTTATAAAATTTGGTGTCAACCGCCCTCGTGGTTGTCTTAACCTGTTCTCTCAGAACTTTGGAGAAATCCGCTTAAATATTTTTTTAGAAAATTTAGAATTTTGTTTTTATTAAGTTGCATTTTTCATATAAACTTCGCAGCCGTTGACGCTAATTGTGTGTCACCGCCTTCGTGATCAATTTAAGTTGTCTTAACACATTCAAAATAATTGCGGCTTGTCAACTTTCGGCACCCTGGACTTTACTTAAATAGTCGAGGAATGCCTCCAAATAAATTTCTAAAAATCCAAAACTGAATTCTAGATTTTTAGAAATTTATTTGGAGGTATTCCACGACTATTTAAGTAAAGTCCAGGGTGCCGAAAGTTGACAAGCCGCAATTATTTTGAATGTGTTAAGACAACTTAAATTGATCACGAAGGCGGTGACACACAATTAGCGTCAACGGCTGCGAAGTTTATATGAAAAATGCAACTTAATAAAAACAAAATTCTAAATTTTCTAAAAAAAATATTTAAGCGGATTTCTCCAAAGTTCTGAGAGAACAGGTTAAGACAACCACGAGGGCGGTTGACACCAAATTTTATAAACAGTTATTGGGAGAAATCAACTTGAAGAAAATATTTTTCTCGAAAATTCAGAATTTTGTTTTTGTTAAGTTCCATTTTACATATAAACTTCGCACCCGTTGACGCTATTGTGTGTCAATAGCCTTCGTGATCAATTCAGGGTTGTCTTAACCTGTTCTTTCAGACTCTTGGATTTCTCACACTATCTGTAGTGAGTGCGTTTATAAAATGTGGTGTCACCCGCCTCCGTGGTTGTACTAACCTGTTTATTTGTGTAGAACTAGATTCCCAATGTTAGAGCCCGATTGCATCACTCATCGAAAAGTTAGAATTTATGGATGACCTAGACCTACACTCGTCGTAGGTGTTAAGGAATCTCGCGCCGCGTCATTCACAATAATTCACAAAGTGACATCTTCCTTATACAAAATGTGTCAAAAAGTGAATTATTGTGAATAACGCGGCGCGAGATTCCTAGCAACCTCGTCGTAGGCTCATATCTGCTGGCAAACTATAAAATAACTACAATATCTATATCTCGGCTATGTTACATGTGCACTGAAATTGATGTGTGACAGTTCTTTGAACTTACTCTGCCGTAATTTTCATAAGATTTTCCAAGTTTCTGAAAGAACAGGTTCAGACACTTTCGAGTTGATCACGAAGGCAGTGTGATCAAAATTTTCCTGTAGCGCCAACTAGGTTTGGAAAATTTTATATGACGATTTCAACTCAACAAAAAAAAATTGTTTTCAAGTTGACTTTTCGAACAATATGCATGTCTAAATTGTCAATAAATGTGTTTCACCTGCCTTCGTAAGTGTCTTAACCTGTTCTTTCAGAACCTTGAGATTCTCCTCTATTCTATGTCAACTCTACGATTTACTATTTCACTGAAAGATGTCGCTGCAACGAAGACAATTTCAACAGAAAAATAATTAATTTTTATTCGACGGATTTTAGTTAAATAAAATGCCATAGTACAGCGCATGACTTCAGGACTCTGAAACAGTAGTTACTTTTTCAATCGGCCTTATGTTTCCTTGGAGATAAGGGTTTGAGAAAACGTTTGCTATTGTTTCATCGCTTTTTAAGACTCTTCTGCCTCTTGTGGCAAAGCTGATACAGGGCCGATTTAAAAACTAATTACTATGGTCCAGAGTCCTGAGATCATATTTGCTTTACGAAGGCATTTTATTTGACTAAAATCATGGAGTAAAGAACCAATTATTTTTGACATTCTCTTCGTTGCAGCGACATCTTTCAGTGAAATAGTGAATCGTACTCTATCGGTGGAGTTAAAATAGAATTGAGAAAAGAGAACTGATGCCGTAATACCTCTCCTGATCGTGGAGTCATAGACTCGTCTTATCATTTCAAAAACTGGTTTTTGTCTCTTGTCTTCAAATGCAGATAGAGGAATGGAATCTGAAGAAAATATTGCTCCAAAACGTGCAGCAAATTAATGTACAACAATTTTTTGAAACATGATCTTCGCCTCTAAAAATTCCATATGGTTAAACTAATGTGTCTACTTACGGTGAATGTTTTAGCGCACAAAAATCTGAAACATTTTCGAATAATGTCAACGAGAAATACAAGACATCGTATATTACACTAATCTCTTCACTTGTGTCTGCGAGGTTTTTTTAAAGTTTTGTTTCTGTTTATCGAAAATTGCATTAACCGTCGAGATAAGTTCTTCAGAGCAAACATTTGGATTGTCTCTGTCACAAATTAGTTTACATTAACTTTAGTTTAGCTTAAAAAGAGGCACACAACAGTCTAGATTTTAAGTGATTGTAAGTGGTTCGGTTTGTTTAATTTTAGTAACAGCAAATTAGAATTTAATGCGAGGACCAATTTTGACTCACCCACTCTATTCACTGCAACTATGCCAACTATTGAAAAGTGTGTGAGAGGAGACATTGGGATGTGACGGTATCGACGTTTTCTTGAATTGATCCCTCGTTCTGTGCATTCGAGGCATTCGACGAGAAATAATCGACGGCAAAATTCTTTAAAAAAAAACTAAATGTTAGCACGACCCGCAGGATCTACTATACGAAAAATGTGCGAGTTTTCGAAGGAAGCTGTATATTGAAGTCAGCCAAAAAATATTTCTATTTTGCACAGAATCTCTACGACATAGAATTCTAGATTTTATTGAGCCGTAGAAAGGTGCACAGGGCTACGTGTATTCAAGATTTCAATTAAAAAAATGTTGAATTTGCCACAGCCAAAAAGTAGAATTTGTTTGCCAATAGTAATAGTGCATTGGATGCTCCGAAAGTAATCCATTACATGGGGTAACAAAAATACACGAGTGAATTTAGGAGAATCACAAAGCTATTTCCGAATTAATGAATTACTTAGCAGCATCGAATGTATTTTGGTTTATTACCTATCCCACGCAAAAGTTCATTATCACAAAGTTGGCGCATAGTTGATAGTTAATTGGCACACTTTTCAACATTTGGCATGCTATTTTTAGTAGTTAGCAGACGCATTCCACTTTTACCACACACATTCCACTTTCAAATAATTTGGCACATATTATCTCGTACACAAAATCCTCCATCCAATGAGGAGCATAACGATTGAAATACATCGCTCGCTCGGTATAGTGAAGTCGGGATAGCAGTTGGATAATATCGTACACTACTTAATCCATTATATATTAGATTCACCTGCTTTTGAGCCCCCATTACCCAAATCGTCCGTTCCTTTCTATTCCTACACATTATTCCATTAATCCAGAAAATCCACAAGGAAATATGTCGACATATGTTACCGAAGAAGACAACCTATTAAATGGTAATCAACCTCAACCAGAAATCGTCAACGCGAAGCCAACAACTAAAAAAACCATCAAATGTCGTTCGGTTCTATGGCACGTTACGTTTTGGGGATTCATTATAAATTATATGGTCAGATGCAACATCAATATGGCCATCGTTTCAATGGTCATACCGAGAATAACTACGAACAAAACTGATGTTAAAGTGTCGGAATGTTTTAACCATTCTACAGTGGCCTTATTGCGAAACACATCTTCTGTGATGAGTGACGAAGACGACAAAACGTTCCGAATCGAACGAAATATGATGGATCATTTAGGCGTAATGTTCACTTTCACTTTTTAGTAATGAAATACAGAGAGGAATGGTAATATCCGTATCTATAATGGCAGATAGACTATAATAGGGCTGGATTCCAGTGGAACGAATATCAGCAAAGCTTAGTTCTTGGATCGTTTTATTGGTTGTATTGGATAACGCATATTCCAGGTGGCTTCTTGGCGAAGAGATACGGCACCAAGCTTATATTTGGTTGGTCCAATTTTCTATCTTGCGCCACCAGTTTTCTGATACCGTTTAGTGCCTACTTGGACCTTAACGCACTTCTATTTTTGAGAACGATGCAGGGATTCTTGAATGTAAGTCTTTACATTTTTACTTTCTCTATTCTTAGATTGGTTGAAAATGTGATAGAAAGAGATGCAAATAGTCGTTGTGCGTGACATGCTTTATAAATGATCCGTCAACCCTTTGTATTAGGGTTTCAGTTGGCCAGCTATGCACAATATTATTTCCGAATGGATACCACCAAATGAAAGAAGGTCCGTTCCACAATCGTAACGTTTCTTTATTACTCTCATCTAATCATTACTTTTCCTATGAAGTCAATTTGTCAGCGCATATATGGGAGGTTCCGTTGGGCTAGCTGTTTGTTATCCACTGTTTGGATTCATTATATCGATATCGTCGTGGGAATGGATATTTCATTTCTCCACTGTCGCTGCGATAATTTGGTTCATTTTTTGGCAATATTTAGTCTACGACAAACCATCCCAACATCCTCGCATCGATTCTGATGAGCTTCAATTCATCACTGAGTCGCTGGGCCATTCGGGTCATAATGACAGCAAAGTAATAGTTTCATGAAGAGAAGAAATGTTCAATTATTTGGAACACCAATTTCAGGACAAAATTCCTTGGATAGCCATTCTGACCAGCATACCATTTTGGTTAACTGTTGTTGCTCAATGGGGTCGGGCTAAAAATGTTTTCTGATTAATTTTTAAATAATGAGAAGGTTGTCTCCCTTCAACAGGTGGCGTCTGGGTGCTATTCACACTGATGACTCAATTGCCCACTTACTTCAAGTTCATTCACGGATTGGACTATCGAATGTCAGGGTTTTTGTCCGGTCTTCCTCATATCCTTCGCATGATATTTTCGTATGTTTTGTCCATATTTTTGGACTACTTATTACGGTCTAAAAAAATGACTAGGACTAATGTTCGGAAGCTTGCCGTGTTCTGCAATTGCATTATTTGCGGAATATTCACAATTATTTTGGCATATGCCGGTTGTGATCATATCATTGCTATTATCTCCGTTTCATTGGCCATGGCAATGTTAGGTGCTCAAGCTTGCGGTCCACTGTCAAGCTTCGTAGATTTGGCATCGAATTTTTCTTCAATTTCATTTGGAATTTCCGCTACAGTATGTGTTCTAACTGGAACATTTTCATCGTACATCGTTGGAATATTGACATTGAACAATGTTAGTTGGTACAGCCATGCGGCTATGTAAGAATCAAAAAATATTTTCAATGAAAATTCCCTATGTCTAGCAAACTATTCAGCAATGGAAGTACGTGTTCCTCATATCATCTGCTATGTCACTTGGCACAGGGATAATCTATTTGCTGTTCGGATCGTCGGAGGAACAACGTTGGAATAAATCGTCGTCCAAGGAGAGGGAGATGAAACCATTGACGGTTATTGCAAACATTTATCCACAATACGATGACAACAATGGAAGGAAAGATTCGATGTGATGAGTAGATTGTTGTTTGTTTATAAACAGAAATTTATAAAAGAATATAGTGTAACGAAGTGGAGTAATTTTTCTTGCGACTTCCGTGCACGCGGAAGTTGATTTGATCGAAAGATATTTCACCATCCAATCTTGTGTTAATTCATGATTTTATTCAGAAATATTTAATTAAGAAGTCTTGGAATTTTAAGGAGATTTGGGGAATTTTTTGGTGGATTTAGTAGAATTTCCAAATTTTAGGGCCCGATCGAACCGCTCATTGCAAAGTTGGGATTTGTGGATTTCACTCTTCATCGACGTAGACAAGCCGGATATCTTCTGGCTAACCGTATATCTTCTGGCAAACGAAAAGAATCGCCAAAGAAACGCCAAGAAAAATCTTCAAAGTGTTAGAATCGCTAAGAAAAATCCCTAAAGTGTGAAAGTGTGCGACTTCGCCTTAGGATCACAATCACCAACTCGTCAAAATAAACAATTGGGCACAGGTGCATAATATTTCCTTTTCTCTTTCTTGTAAGGCTTGTTAGTTTGTTGTTTTGGGTTGGCAAGTGTGAGCTTTGCGGAACGATCCGAAGTCGACTGGAGTAATCACAAGCGAAAACCTAAGAGTAATTATACCTAGAGAGGAAATTTCGAACAAAATTACGTAAAATATGTAGTCCCAACATGAAATACGAAATGTTTATTGGTATGTGTGTTTACCCTCTTAGTTAAGAGGGCAAATTGAATTATCAAAAGCGAAAAAGCGTCAACGCATACATGTATTGGTGTAAAATTATACGAAATGTGCATCTTATGCTGCGAAAATTCATTCATTTCGCCTTCGGCTCAGCATACAAACTCCACACTCTTCAAAACAACGATTTTCCGCACAAGTATGTAATCTACTGTTACATGCTTGTGTACGGTAAGCGCATTTCATTGTCGCAAAAAGTGACGCTAAGTGCACTTTACATTGCATAAGCATGTAAAAAATTGAAAACTCTACTCGGTATAAAACGTTTCATAATTTATGATTCACGAATGAGCTATTGAGAATTCTGGTGTTGAGGAATTTCGCGTCGCGCCATTCACAATAACCCCCAAAGTGACATTTTCCTTATACAAAATGTGTCATTCTTTGAATTATTGTGAATGACGCGGCGCGAAATTCCTAGCAGCCATTATCGACCCTGCTTCGGGCCATTTACAATTCTACTAACAAAATTTTAAGCTTTTGTTTACCAGAAAAAATCGCCAAAGTACAAAAAGGCGCCAAGAAGCGGTCAAAGTGTGAAGAAATGTAAAAAAAGACGGTTAATTCAAAGTTCTGAAAGATGAGTTCCCCCAATGTGTTTGTCTTCACTTTACAATTCACGGGAGTTGTAAAGATGAACTTCGAGGTTTTTGAAACTTGCGGGACGAAACGGAATCTTTAGATACTTTAGGGATAATGTGACTATGACAAATTATGTTTTTGTTGCTATTTTAACTTGTCTTGACCATGACAAAAGAATTGACCTTTCGATTTATTTTATTTTCTTTTTCGTGAAACATGATTGTCTGGATTCATCACCAAATTGATGAAGGGTGCTAACACATCTAATTTAGATATTCCAAACGTCCTGTATGGGGAAGGATGCAACGTTTGATCTACACAGGATCCTCAATCAAGTGTCAATCAAGTATTAATTTGGAATCTTGCAACAGAAGATGACAAGTATAATACTTGCTCGGTGAACTTCAGTGAATTTCTCTCAACAAGATTTTCTTGTTTTCATCGTAACGCTGGCGGAGTAATACCGGTATTCAAAATGTGTCTAACGCTTAAAATGCTGGGAATGTATCAGTATCTGAGGAACGATGTTTGCAAGTAAAACCAATTCTAAAACAATCTTTCAGAACCTTGGGTTAATTGGCGTCTCTACACACTTTGGTGATTTTTCTCTTGTTTTATATTTGTACTAAATTTTGGAATGAATATGTCGAAGGACCTGCTTAATGATCAATAAATAAATAAATAACTCGTGCCACATCGTTTTTGAAAACAATTTTATAGCTGAAAATGATAAAAAATGCATCGAAGTGATTTAGAGTAATTGCACTTATTATCTCTAACATTTGAAAATCAATAAAGAAATACGTAAGTAATGTAAAACAGTTGTCATACAGTAGGGAGACTCCGATTTCCACTTACAGCAACGCACTTCAAGCATAAGTGGTACTGCAAAGAGGACTCTGAAACTTGACAGTGTGTCAGTGACACTGTGTCACGCAACTGCAAAACATTGTAAAAAACCAATCCTTACAAAATAGTACTATATATGGCAGCTGTCGACTATGATCACTTTTGCTTGAAGTGCGTTGCTTACAATTAAAATTTGACGTGAAAACTTGAAAATCTAAGTTGACCCACCATATACTCTGTATGGAAGAGTTATTTAAAATTTTCAGGACTTATGTTGTAATTTGTGACATTTATGTATATCCATTCAATAAATAATGCGATGCTTTGCCTTTCTTGAGGTGTTACCTTAGCAATAAGGATTGTACTTGCGACCGAGTAATCAATATATCAATTTTTCCGGCGAAGAACGACGATAACAATTGAAATTGTCCTTGTCGCTTTTATTGACAATGAACATGTTAACAACTTTTATTATCAAAATCAAATGCAGTGCATTTTCCTTACCGAATCATTTAGTCGCATAACGTTTAGTGAAGTAGAAGTAACGTTCGAGAATGCATAAAATTCAAGTCCATAAAGCAATAAATCTGTTGATTTCTTTCTTTTATCGCATCGGGCTTTGGCATCGTAGCGATAGACCGACAGTTGGAGAACTTGGTATCAAGTGGTTCTACCTCATCTATTATTCTATGTTCTTCGTTTCATTGTTGTGCGGAATCATTTCCACTTCTAACGCCATACACGAGTCCACGTTTACGGTGTCTGTGACGGTTATCATTGCAGTTTTGCAAGTCAAACTTAACATTCTTTTATGGAAGCAAGAGATTTTTCTGGGATTGTTGAAACGCATTAGTGTTTATTCGATTCGAAACACCGAAACTTTCCTCATCTGCAGTAACAAGCTAGAAAGTTTCATAAAATTTGCGGTTTTATTCTATGGTGCCACTTTCGTTACCGCAACTTTCGCCAGCTTTGTGGTACCATTTCTTGCAAAAGAGAGAATGTTTATTTTCCGTTTTGCATTCCCTTTGGATTGGAAAAACGATAACTTTGCCTTTTTTTGGCAAATGCTTTTATTATAAGTCAAACGTACCTAACGATCGTGATTGTACTATTTACGATCATAATTTGGTATTTATTGATGCAATGCTCGTTAAGATATGAAGGTCTAGCAGGAGATGCACGAATCATGGGACGAATAACCGTACAAAAAAACGAGACAATGACAGAGAAGGAATTACACAACGTTTATATGCAGGACTTGAAGGAATTGATTACTGCTCACCTAAACTTGAGAGGGTATAGTATACTCATGTCGAATCAATGCAATTCCATAAATATTTCAAATTTTCATTTCTGTAAAGACTAATCGACGAATTCGGATCATTGTCATCGAATATGTTTTTTCTTCAATTTTGTACCAGTGGTGTATGCATCTGCATATCAACTTATAACCTGGCATTTGTATATGAATTCAATCAGCCGTCGGGTCTATTTCTAAAAAAAAATGGGACCTGAATTGATAAGGATTTTGTTGTCGCTTACATTCAATTATTTCTAGGATAGCAGTGACAACATGATACAACGCTTCATTAACGTCTATATGTTTGCGTACAATATTGCCGAATTGTTCATGATTACGTACTTCGGGAACGAGATGATGCTGTCGAGCTCTTCTGTCTCCTATAGTTTGTTTGAATCGAATTGGTTCGATCAACCACAATCGACCAACAAGTACATTATCATTTTTGGTGAATATTTAAAGCAACCACATGAGCTGTTGATTGGTAAACTGTTTCCGTTGACTTTGGAAACTTTTAATAGGGTTAGGATCGAGCGTTAATTGAACAGATTTTTGTTTATTATGTAACCCTTGTTGCAGATTTCACATTCAGCTTACAGTATGTTCAATATTTTGAAAAGCACAGCGCAGTAATAGAGATTGTAAATGTAGTCACAAATTGTGGAACAGCTTCACATACGCAGTACTTTTTAAAATGTAGATATATTTAGTGATAAGAGTCAAATTAATTAAATATGTTTTAACGTATTATATCATGGCACTGAACAGATTTTTTTAACGGATATAGGTTTGTTCCGAATAACTGTAAACCCGAACTTTGACAACACGAACGTCGAAGATTTCATCCACAGAGATGAACATAACCTAAATGTCAACAAATTTCTTTGTAAATTTTTCGTTAAAATTTACGTCAACCTGAAAGTTGAGGTTATGTTGCTTTCTATGGATGAAATTTGACATTTCGAAATGACCTTGGAACAAACCTGTTAGATTAAACTAAATTTTAGCCTCTCTAATATGATCCGCCACAAAATAAGAAACATTTTTTGAACCACCACAAGTATAAATTTAATGAGAGCTCTAAAGTGGCACACATTTAAAAAATTTAGTTCACTTTAGAACGTAGACAAGTATAGGTCATTTCAAACAGATTTGTAGAAATCTCACACAAATAATATTCTTAAATGGACATTTGTCAATAAACAATCATTATTCATTAATTTAATTATCTCGAAACCAAAATACTGTCAACAACTGGAGCATGTGTGTCCAAAATATAGTACATCGCAAACTCTCATCTTTTATAATTATAGGGTTGCATACGCAGGTAGGGATGGGAGGCGTTCAAAATTATCGATAATATCAATCGAAAGAAATTATCGATAATCGATTAATCATATCGTTATCGATAATTTAATAATTATCGATAATTATCAAAATATCGAAATTCGATAATTATCAAAATATCAATATTTTGATATTTATCTGAAAATTCATGATAATATACCGATATATCGGAATATATCGATAAATATCGGATTTTCGGACCGAAATATCGATATATCGAATTATCGATATCTTGATAATTATCAAAATATCAATAATTATCGATTATCGATATTTTTTTTGATAATTTTCGATAAAAAAAGTCGATAATTATCGATTATCGATAATTGATAATTATCGATAATCATTTTCATTATCGCCCATGCCTATACGCAGGTAGCATCAAAACGAAGTTTCTTTGCTAGAGATGGTATTGATTGTTTACCGTCTATGTAAGAATCAAAAAATATTAACAATGGAAATTCCTTCTGTCCAGCAAACTGTTCAGCAATGGAGGTGCCGAGGTACGTGTTTTCATATCATATGCTATGTCCTTAGAACATGGATAGTCTATTTGTTGTTCGGATCGTCTGAGGAGCAACATTGGAATAAATCGTCGTCCAAGTTAAGTGACATGAAACCATTGACGGTTATTGCAAACATTTATCCACAATACGATGACAAGAATGGAAGGAAAGATTCGATGTGATGAGTAGATTCTTTATTGTTTATAAACAGAAATTTATAAAGGAATGATGTGTGACGAGGCGGGGTCATTTTTCAAAGTTAGGCCTGGTGAGTACTCCAATATTCCATTCACAGAAAGAATTTCATCACAAGATGTCTCACCAGTCATCGTTCTAAAGCTAATTAAAAAAATCCAAAGGTCCACTTTCGTATCTAAGCGGTGTGAGGGAATCTCGCGCCGCGTCATTCACAATAACTCACAAAGTGACATCTTCCTTATACAAAATGTGTCAAAATGTGAATTATTGTGAATGACGCGGCGCGAGATTCCTAGCAACCATCTAAGCCCATCTTGGGTTAATCCAACGCACTGTCAGGGCTTTGGTTAATCTATACATTCGCTTAAATCTGCACTGAACGAAGGTCATGGGCCATTTTTTTCGATACAGACGTTACAATTGAATTGCAACAATTGTTGTTATCCAATTCCATGGGCGGATCCAGCTATTGCTCTGACCCAGGCGGATAGAAGACAAAAAAATGTCTGACTCAGGCGATTTTCGCTTGAAAAAATTTCCTTCAACTCTTTCCGTTTAGCTTTGTTCTGACGACTCAGTAAGAATGAAGCAAGCATACACACAGCAGGGTTGAGGTTGTGGGACGGATATTAATAAATTTCATTGACAAAAATTTTGATTTTGATGCGGAAATTGCAATAAGGTCCAGAATTATAGCCGATAAGAAGAACGAGATTTCTGTGAAGCGCGGTTTCAATGGTCCGAAGATATTCCGGACTGTCGGGTCGTCTCTTTTCCGTGTGATAATAAAGCAATTTATGGAAGGGCGAAATGTCACAATGTGAGATGTCAGGTGGTTCCGAAGACAATCAAATCAAATAGGAATTGCATTTACTCAGTTACGGAGGAAGAAAATAGTTTGGTTAACATAAAATTCGGCTGACATAAAATTGACATAGTTGAGGTTGTGGCCATTGAGACTTCAAAGAGTATTATCGCACGTTCAATCTTGATGTGGAACGATCAATTAAACACGTTTTACTGAATCCAGGATCGGAAATGTCAACGCATGTGAAACAGTATCCCGGCCTTGAAATCACTAAAAGACCTGGAGATGTGTTTCAGTATATGAAGGCCGTCGATTTGAAACGTGCATACAGCGGAATTAAGTGCCTTTAATGTTACCCCGTACGTACAGCAGAATTAAGTGCCGTTATGTTACCCAGGCATATGTAGTGCCCCTGAAAACGATGTTTTTCTTTGTCGGAAAGTTTTCTGCATGGATAAAGAAATTGTCATCGAGTTTACTGATTTGTTAATGGGAATGAAGGTGCTATTGGAATTCACGAGAGAATGCCTCCCGGTTCTGGTAAGGTGCGTGTGAATGAGAACTTAAAGCTTTATATTCCCTTGATTTTAGTTTAATTTACTTGAACATTTTTTATTTTATTTTGTTTTTACTTTTGAGTTGCTTATAAATTTTGGGTTTCAAAATTCAAAATGCTTTCTAGTGTTAATGCGTAGCCCTTTTCATGCATCGCATGACAAATTGATTTATTTCATCGTGTTGCTGTCTTGTAAAGGAAAAGTATTGGAACAACTGATGAGCCGCCAGTACAAAGAAATTTCCGAGGCCGAAACAGCTCTCTCTTTGCTCGATAGTTTAACTATCAAAATGATCTCTACAATAAGAAAGGTGGGAAAGGGAAGAGCAACAGCTCTGTTAAGAATTACTGACGAATTGTCATAAGCCTATGTTAGAGTACACCATCCCTAGATTGATCAATACATCCAGGCTAAAGAACAATTTTGTAATTTTGGCCAATTATGAAGTGTTTCTTAAAAGAAAGTCCTCTGGGTACCTATTTTCCAGGCGTCCCACTTGTCCGAAATGTCCGAAATTTTACACATTTGTCCGAAATTGTTCGAAATGTCCGAAATGTCCGAAATTTTCTTCAAGATTTGACCGGAATGACATATTAAAATTTATAAAACCGTCTATACAAAAAAAAAAATCGCCTGCGGCGCGCTACACAAACTTTTAATTGTACTTTCAATCTAACAATATTTTCTACCGAACTTTTCATCGTAATAAATATTTGAATAAATATTTTGCATCAATTTCTGAAAACAGTAACATTGAGGAAACCCTGCTCCTGCATCAAATTTTGGCTGACTTTTTTAATATTAAAAGTTGTCAAACTACTAAATACATCTAAAATTCTACCAAGTTCTTGATTTGTTCTTTTTTGAAATCTTTTCCTTGAAGTTTTAAGTACGAGACATACTTTCTTTTACAATGAGAAAATTTCTGGATCTAAATAAGTTTTGCTCGCTTCGCTCGTACTTGTTATTTCACATTTTTTTTCAGTGACTAATAAGTGACTTCCTTAAGAGGAACCGGTACTTTGCTGAAAAGCATACATTTGGGCGATTTTTAAATACTGGAATTTAGTTTACTTTTGATGATATCTTTCCACGAGATTCCTTTTTCAAAAATGTACGACCGCAATTCCGACCACGAATGTGTTAGCTTTCAACAGAAAATAGATTTGGTTGTAGCAGTTTGACCAGCTCTGAGAACAATTAGCTGTTTATGAAAATTTCGTTAAACTGCTCACTTTTCTCAGAGCTGGTCAAACGACTACAACCAAAACTAATTTTTATTTAAAGCTAACTAATTCGTGGTCAGAATTGCGGTCGTACATTTTTCAAAAAGGACCGGTGCCTCTTAATAATTTTTGACTAAACGAAGCAAACTCTTGCGAAAAATTTCAGAGAAAATATGTTTTGATCAAAGAATTGAAAATCGTACATAAAATACGCTTTATGCTTTCGGCAGAAACTATTATTATCCCGGTATGACGGGCTTTTTCATGTTTTCCCCGAAGCTCCTTTTGGTAGCCAGTTCGGCACTGGACAATCTTGAATATGTTCGGCCAGGCTTCAGTTAATTAAAGAATTTAACACTAACTTTTGTAGAAAGCTGTTAGATTTCGGGTCCCTATTCTGGTCTCACGTTGAGAAAATCTTCTACTTTAAAAAAAACTTCAGCAAATTTTGTGTATATCCTGCTCATTTCATTTAAAACCTTGGTTTTTGTTGATTGAATGGTTTCAAATGACTTGAGAGCACCTCGGTTTGCGATTTTTTTGTGAAAATTAAAAAAAAATTGTTCGAAATCTTTACAGTAAATGTCCGAAATTTTTCTGAAAAATTGTCCGAAATGTCCGAATTTCGGACAAGGCAAAATTTAGTGGGAGGCCTGCTATTTTCAATTATGGGAGATAAATCTCCCTGGAAAATGACGTCACTCTTGTGATTTATCCCTTAATTGAAAATGTACCTACCCTAAAGCTGTGTTGGGTGTAATATTATTACGAATTATTATGACTGTAGGGTGGGCGCACCAGTCTATGAAATTTTTTATCCATTTTCATTCGGGATATTTTTTTGTCCGTTTACGTCGCGGATGCATTCTTAAAAATGGGAACGCGTTAACATTTTTGACGGATGAAAATATATTTTAGAGAAAACTATTTAAATATCTTGAAGTACATGTCCGGAGACTGGTGCACCCATCCAACTTTTTGTTAAATAGAATAATGTTCAGCATCGACGATGTTGAAATAGCCGTATTAAATAGAAAATTTTATGCTGAGTAACGTCACAAGTTATATTCCAAGCCATTTTTGTTCATTTAGATGTCGTAATTTAACGCAGCTCAATTGATGTACCAAAATAGCTCACGATTGTTGTTTTTTTTTGTACATTTTATTTCCGAACAAAACTCATAATACAAATACAATTTCATAAATTCACACATCCTACACAATTAAATTCAAAAATATTTACTCACTAAGCCCCTGGTAAATCAGTCATTATTGCATTGACATGAATGTTAGAACCCATTTCCCGGGGGCTTAGTGCGTAAAATAACTTAAGTATTTGTTTGAAACTTTGTATTTTGCCTGGCGTGGTAACCACACTGTTGTTGACAAAATAGAAAGTTTCAAACAAGGAGATAATCTACTATCGTTTCGCCTATCGATGGCGTATCTTTTTGTTGGCACTAGCTTTCTTTGTCGAATTCACAGCCAGCTTATGTTTGACCGAACTGAGCGGGGTGGTAGTCGACTCTTTGCTCAATTCTTTGGATGTGGGCGTACTCGGACGAGCTGGAAATTTAAGTTTTTTGTTGTTTCAATAATGTCAACGATTGGAAAAATATATCCAAAGGCCTTACAGGTTCGCATATCTGGAGTAGATGTGAGATTCTTTCCAGCAAGTCTACTCAGTGGCAGCGATGACATCGGTAAATCGTGCGACGTTGTAACGTTATTGTTACCGCCAATGGTATTATCGCTGGAGTCTTCGTTTAACGATTCGGATTCGCTGCGCTCATCTGTGAAATGAATTCATTTTGTCACATTTTGATCTAAATGAACGGCTCGTCGACTAACTCACTTTTTACTTCGTGTCCATCATTCATTTCCGTCACGGCCTGAGAAATGAATTAAGGATTTATAAGGGCGAATCACAACAGAAACACATTGATTTGAACTCACAGCTGACGATGTTATCGATGATTTCGAGAACAAACGTTCGGCTTCCTTGAATTTCCGGTTACGTTTGTCCGCTTTCGATATGATGCTTTTGTTTGATGCCAAATATCGGTCCCATCCACGAATTATGTTGCCGTATAGTTGAGTATCTTCCAGGTACGAACCTTCGAAAGCATAAATTTGACGCTCGAGATTGGCCAGCGTCTCCTAAAAACGTGCAATTTTCAGTTAAAATCTCATTGTTTCTCCAATTACCGGTTCATTCAGCCGATGAAATGAAATGAATTTCCGATCAACAGTTGATTGAACTCACCGATATTTCAGCTTTTCGTTTCACCAGTTCGGCAAGCTCTGTGCGCGAATCCGAATTGTTTGTTGTTGATTTTGGTGTAGCTTTCATTTTACGTTGTTTGTCGCTACCTTTTGGTAACGGAGAGCTCATGACTTGTTTTATGTTATGGGAAAGAATGCCGGAATGCGTTTCACTGAAGCGAGCTTCTAAAGTATTGACACCTGCACCGAATTCGATTAGTGATATGAAAATATACAAAATGTTTGACAAAATGTCAATTAGAAGTTATGGCTACCAAAGTCGTATTACAAGTGTAGCAAAATTAGAATGTGTATGTCAGAGTGACAGACAGAAGAACTATGACAACTATGAGTATGAGCAACTGCAGCGCCAATAATCAAGAATGCGTTGAGAGTGTGGACTACTTTACTTTTGAGTCTTTTGAGCGGGAATATTTGAAATTCGAATGGAGTGCGAAATATAAACAAAACTCATCATCAAGAAAATAACAATTGGAAACTGTCAGGGTTTTAGAATTACAAGACCATTAGGAATACGGAAACATGCGCGACTAGGTCATTTTTTATCAAAATTTAAGGACGCAGAATTTATTCATATTGGCACACTACGTGGCACACTACAAAGTTCTAACAGAACAGTATTTGATTGCTGTCGCCTTCGTGATATACTCAGATCAATGAACTTATAAAACAGTCATGGCCACTTTAACAAATTTTGCTGTTTGTATACAAGCAAAACCCAAGGTTCTGAAAGAACAGGTTGAGACACTCACGAAGGCGGGTGAAATTAAATTTGTCAAACGCACTCATTACAAGTTGTGTGAAAAGTCAACTTGAAAAAAAAAATTATATTAAGCTGAAATTGTCATATTACGTTTCTCAAACCTAGTTGGCGCCACAGGAAAATTTTGATTCCACCGCCTTCGTGATCAACTCGAAAGTGTGTTAACCTGTTCTTTCAGAACATTGGGAAAAGCGATGAATTTTGACCAATTTCGGTCCTCCGTGGTAACATTAGATAACACAAAAACACTTTCTATCAAAGTGAAGGTCAACGAAAGCATGAAACAGGTATGGGCTACTGTTGATCCAGAGGACATGAAAAGCACTCAATTACATATTATTTTGACATAAATTCCAAGTGCGTTGAAGATAAATCGGTCAATGAATTGAATATAAAACAATAAGTATTACCAAACCATACACACACGGATTGTGCTTGTTTTTGCTTCGAATCGAATGTACTCACTGAAAGTTATGTTGAAAATTCGTCCAACGAGTACAATTTCGAGTACGTTCTACTTAATCTGATCTTGCCAGATTAAATTTTGTCATTTTGCCATAGGAAAATGCTGTTTGGAAACTAGTAATAGTTTTTGTATAATTATATTACATTCCATCATAACTTTGCTAATGTTAGCGATATTTTTTGTGAAACAGCTGGTCATAGCCTATGACATTTCGTTGATATTTGCCAAAGTGAAGTTTTTATATCAGAAAATAGAGCGCATAGAATGAAGTACTTAAAAAAGGGTGGTGCATCTGTAGGTCAACGGAGGTTTCATATACCAAGTATTTTGCATTCATTGTTGAAAGTTGCTTATGTTGTTCATCGTCAAGATGTGCTCATCCTCTATAGGATTCCTCGGTTCGCCTCGTTGGCCTATAGAGGCGTCACATTTTTTTTTTTCAGTACTGCGGTCTTTGCGCTCTATTTTCACGTGAAATAACTTCACTCTGGTAAATATTCATAAAATGTCATAGCAGTGAAGTCAGTTCACAAGAAAATACATCGTAAATTTAAGTGCCAAACCACGTCGCAATTTTCTGGGCGTGAAGTGACAGTTTTGACATTGACATTTTTGACGTTTTCATTTTTGACATCTAAAAAATTTCGTCGTAACCTCAATTGAAAACGTGAACTGAACACAAAACTTGTCTTTAAACAATTAATTTTGAATAATATTACAGTATTATCGTAAATACTACAATAAGGCTACTATAATACTGTTATATTGTTCAAAATAAATTGTTTAAAGACAAGTGTTCAGTTTACGTTTGCAATTGAGGTTATGACGAAATTTTTCAGATGTCAAAAATGAAAACGTCAAAAATGTCAATATCAAGACTGTCACTTCACGACAGAAAATTTCGATGTGGTTTGGCTCTAAGTAGACGAAATTTAGTATCGAAATATCATTTCCTTATCAACACTTGAATTTTTATAATAATGTCGGTCGTAAATGATTAACAACACCATTTTGTAATAACCAAGTTTCTAACATTTAAAAAATGTCTTTTAAACATGGTTATTGCAAAATGCTGCTGTTTCCCTCCAAAAACCAAATACCGCCATCTGGTTGTCGGTCCACATAATCGTAATGGCGGTGACATTCTCTGTTAGTTTTATTGGGTTGGTAAAACCGTACACAAGTCATGTCTTCCATTTCCGCTAAAAAGCCGCTTGCAAGCAGACGGAAAATTTGTATAACAATTTCGCTCTCTTGAAAATTCGTTTTATTCGACATCATCCGCTAGTAAAACCTAGTAATAATAGTGAAAAGTAAGTAGCATTGATGTAAACTTCAATTTGATCGTAGAATTTTTCATTTCGGCAAACGAATTTATTGAGCATTCAGGTATCTTCAGAGCTTGATATTCAATTCAGGTTACTGCTCGTAGTAATGCTTAGATTGAGTTCTGTTCATTCATCGTTTGGTCACACTAAGCACCACACTGTGACCATGGTATTCCGAACAGTACACAATCCGCCAATTCCACGATAGTCAAACTTTTGCATTTTTCGTGAAACATAACCTCAATTTTCATTGCATTCTCTCTCTATTTCCAGATGAAGTAAAAACATACACAAAAAGCTATCAAATCATGTTCTTATATAATCTCACTCTTCAGCGTTCCACCACCATCACACATGCCGTCCACGGTAGTTTCTCTGGGACAAAGTCCCAGGAAATACTCATATCACGAGGCAAAAGCTTGGAACTGCTACGACCCGATCCAAATACCGGCAAAGTGTACACACTGCTCACCACCGAAATATTTGGCGTCATCCGATCGTTGATGTCATTCCGATTGTCGGGCGGATCGAAAGGTGAGCATTTTTTGATTGATTGATTTGACAATTTGATTGCACTCTGTGGTAACATCAGCTCGCCCATTATCCATGACGAATTGATGAATTTACATTTTGTAACGAGTGCAAAGAGGAACAATTTGTAATTCCTTTAGTCGCATTCGTTCACAATCTCATTTTTGAACGAATTGAAACTAGAGAGAAACACGTGATCCGAAGACGGCACAAAATGGTGCTGTTACGATTGCACAACCGGATGTTTGATAGTAGCCACGTTGACGACACGATCGCTTTGTGTGGTCAACTCGTTTCAAAATTTATTTTCTGATCATTCCGATCAAGTCTTAAGGACTCAATATTACCGAGCCATTGTAGTAAAGGAAACTAATAGACCAATGAATGCTCAATAATGCTTTCGGTGTGTCCACTTAACATTTCTGTCAGGACTTTTGGAACTTCGAGCAAAATTTTTTCCGTCACTTTCAAGCCATGTGCTTTCCACCAGTAAATCTCCCTCTAGTCACCAAGACTAATTTTAGAGAATTTTGAACAATCGACTTGAATATCAAGATATCGGCAAGGCAACCGCAATTAAAGGGGTAGGTTTGTTCCAAGGCCATATGAATTGTCAAATTTCATCCATATAACCATAACCTCAATAATACCTCTGTGTAAATCGCGTAGGCGACGTTGGTTGATTTGTATGAAATATCACGTAAGCGACGTTGCTATGGATGAAATTGTCGTTGTTCGGGTTGTCAAAGTTCGTGTTTACAGTTACTTGGAACAAACCTGTTGGGCATGGACAGATCGATGACCTGTGTCTGACAAAATAGTCAGGAACACACGTCAAAGAGCAGCTCAATTGCTGATGACTTGGATACGAAGAGGAAATTGAAAAAACAGGATTTTATATCCTCGAATAGTACCCTCCCTCCCTGACTGATAAAATACTGTTAAAATGAAGTAACAGCTGCACACACCAATTCCTTTTCGCCACGCTTGTTGTTGATCCAATTTAACGATGAGTGCCAATACAAGTTATTGTACCGAAGGAAGAGTAAATGCTTTGGATATAGGAAGCCCCAATAAACAACAACCATTTTATATGGGGTGCCATGAAGAAGCAACAACACTTAGATTTCCTCCGCCAAATTAAATTCACAAAAAAACGAATCCGAATCGCTAGATTAAAATTTCGAAAACAAATTTCAATTTCTAGATTATGCTGTCGTCGGTTCCGATTCCGGTCGTATTGTCATATTGGAATATATTCCGGCAAAAAATATTCTGGAAAAAGTCCATCAGGAAACGTTCGGCAAATCCGGATGTCGTCGCATCGTGCCGGGTCAATATTTGGCCATCGATCCGAAGGGTCGTGCTGTTATGATTGGAGCGATCGAAAAGCAGAAATTGGTCTACATTCTGAACAGAGACAACGAGGCTCGGTTGACCATTTCGTCGCCACTGGAAGCTCACAAATCCAGTACGTTGACTTATCACATGGTTGGCGTCGATGTTGGCTTCGAGAATCCAATGTTTGCGTGCTTGGAGATTGACTACGAGAAAGCCGATGCAGATCCTACAGGTGAGATTCGAATGTGTTGCTTGAGAGTTGGGATGGTGTGTGGCACACTTCACTGTTTCGTTGTTGAAATAAATTCCGAAATTTTTTCATTGATGTGCCAGATAAAAGTCTTTGAACCATTGATTCACCTTTTCCATAGGTGTGCCTCACTGATCGAAGTACGACATTTTCCTCCAATCCAAACCTAGTTTGGTCCGCTTGACAAACATGGAATTAAATTTCTTTTTTACCTTCTTTCAATAGGCGAAGCAGCTCAACGAACACAACAGACGTTAACGTTCTACGAACTCGATCTGGGTCTGAATCACGTCGTGCGCAAATATTTCGAACCATTGGAAGAGCACGCCAATTTTCTGATCTCCGTACCTGGTGGAAATGATGGACCATCCGGCGTGCTAATTTGCTCCGAAAATTATCTGACCTACAAAAATCTCGGCGATCAGCACGACATTCGTTGCCCGATTCCTCGGCGACGTAACGATCTGGACGATCCCGAGCGTGGAATGATATTCATTGCGTCGGCTACGCATCGCACCAAATCGATGTATTTCTTTTTGGTGCAGACCGAACAGGGTGACATATTCAAGGTGACGCTGGAAACGGACGATGAAGTGGTGTCGGA
The DNA here is from genome assembly GCF_014529535.1 of Bradysia coprophila. Classification (NCBI taxonomy): domain Eukaryota; kingdom Metazoa; phylum Arthropoda; class Insecta; order Diptera; family Sciaridae; genus Bradysia; species Bradysia coprophila. The sequence continues at coordinate 12,960,786 of NC_050735.1, forward strand.
AATCAAATTAAAGTACTTCGATACGGTTCCGCCAGCCACAGCAATGTGTGTGATGAAAACGGGTTTCCTGTTTGTCGCTTCGGATTTCGGCAACCAGTGAGTCTCAAATGAATGTTTTCGCTGCGGCCTCTGTTTTCTATTAATCGAATTTTCACTTCAGTTACTTGTATCAAATCGCCCATCTCGGTGATGACGACGATGAACCCGAGTTCAGTTCCGCTATGCCATTGGAAGAAGGCGATACATTTTTCTTCGCACCAAGAGCACTGAAAAATTTGGTCATGGTCGATGAGCTACATTCGTACGCGCCAATTTTGGGTAGGTTTCACATCATTTTTGAATTTTTTGATGAAAAGACAGACTACCCCTTTCCGCCACGCTGATGCCTACTTTTGATGGGGTGATCAGTGCCAAAAAAAAAGAACATTTTTTTTGTTAAGGGAATAGAAAATGCTTTGGACATAGGAAGCCCCAATAGAAACTCCATTTCATATGGGGTGCCAAGAAGAAGCTACAACTAAAACGTCTTTCAACGATCAATTTGCCAAGTTATTGTCGCATCGTCTAACGAAAAATTCTTATCTATTTCAGGATCCCATGTCGCCGATTTGGCCAATGAAGACACACCGCAAGTGTATCTGTTATGCGGTCGTGGACCCCGATCATCGGTACGTGTTTTGCGTCACGGTTTGGAAGTATCCGAAATGGCTGTCTCAGAATTGCCCGGCAACCCCAATGCTGTGTGGACAGTGAAGAAAAGAATTGATGGTAGGTACACACTATCGAAGCCGTTGTTGCGTTCGAAATGAGAGTCAATAGTTTGTTTGGTAGATTGATGACATAGGATTAAGACCCACGACGAAAGTCCGGTTGTTCTTTTTGCGCCTTTTGCGTCTGGAGTACTGTAAATTGTTGTTCATTATTACCGTGACCTGGCTGGTGTTCATTGTTTTTCTCACTTCCCTTTCTTAACCACACTGGCTGTTAATGGATGATGTAACAGTCGGTGCCTAACAATGATGAAAGAAGAGAAAATGCTTACAATATCCACTTCAACAAACATCGATTTTATTGGGGTGCCACACAAACAAGCGACAGTTTGATTTAACCGGAGAAAAACGATGAAAAATATGGAAAGCCTGACTCAGGGTTCTGAGTGATTTAAATTAACGAAGATTTTAACGACCAGCGCGGTTCGATTTGTCCTTTATTAAATTTGAATTTATTTTTGAAAATCGTGTTGAATTCGGAAGCGACATTTTTGTTCAGAGGAGTCTAACTACCCTTAAGCCCTTCGTATGCTAACATTATCTGACAAACTAGATAGAATCAAGAAAGAATCAGAAATGTGACGTGACACGGGTCACTCCCATTTGAATTGAACCCAAACAATCAGTCAAACAGTACTAATCAAAACTGGTGCCCATTGATTTAAAATGATGTATCAAACACCAGTTTTTCTATTTTCAGATTAAATCTGGCTAATAAATTGTTGCGATGACAAAATGTAAATCGGATTTGATAAAAAATTGAACCCCGGGGGAGGCTAAGGTAAGCGACAAACGTTCCGACTCCGAATAATGCAACTCGACAAAGTTAAACCGAGACGGTAGCTCTCGCGCTGTGCATTTTTAATGATGTTACTTATATCCGTGTTTCAACTGATATACTGTGATTACAACCAGAATTTATTATCTGAAAATATGCCCCGTCCAAAACAATTACGTCATTCGGCGCACACAGATCACTTTCTGCTTTAACGAGGTTTCTCTCTTTCTTTGCAGATGAGTTCGACGCTTACATTATCGTATCGTTCGTCAATGCGACTTTAGTACTGAGTATCGGCGACACGGTCGAAGAAGTGACGGATAGTGGTTTCTTAGGCACAACACCGACACTATGCTGTTCGTCATTGGGAGACGATGCTCTTGTTCAGGTATTTTAATTTGTCAATTCAAACCAAAAAATGCAACGTCCGGTGACAACAAATTGAATTGCGTCATGGAGTCTTGTGTTGCACGAGAATCCATTTAGCGAATCTTTCAAGCCTAATTCACGGGGTCACATACGAGTTCCTGGTAACTCACATTTACCCTGGGAAAAGTCCCCGGGCCTAGGATAGAAAGTATCAATGCGTTATGCATCTATTGCTTGATTGTCTCGTTTTTCGGATGTGAGGTCATCGGGGCCCGAAAGGGTTTTGTGGCTGATCTGCTAGAAAGATGAATGTCATGCAAATCGGCCAGACATATAGACATGATTAGGATACACTAACTCAATGGGGCTTACTTTGAAAGATTTGCGACCTTTTCGTTTGCGAAATCACCGATTCGTTCTGGATCGGAGTCGAATCTGGATGTGCTTATCACATCCGTGTTTTGTGCTAACAAGAGAGAAAAACCGATTTGTTCTGTGTTGGTAGGTCTATCCGGATGGTATTCGTCATATCCGAGCTGACAAGCGTGTCAACGAATGGAAGGCACCTGGGAAGAAGACGATTACCAAATGTGCTGTCAATCAGCGTCAAGTTGTGGTTGCTTTATCTGGCAGAGAATTGGTTTATTTCGAAATGGATCCGGTAAGTTCGAACAGTTTCTCAATTGTACGCAATGTGAATTGCTGGAAAGTAAGCCATGACTTTCCGTAAAGTTGTAGTCCTTTACTGTACCACGAAGAGTCATTCAACGGCTTCACACCAGCAGTTTACACTCAAGAAGAAATTCGATTCATAAAATGAGGAAAAATGTCACTAGAATAATTTATGAAGACGGACCTTGTGTCCTGCAGTACTGATTTAACTACCCAAAAACTCTGATCGTTTCCACACTAAAAGCCGATACTTAACGAGTCACATTTTATTCCTTCCAGACGGGTCAACTGAACGAATATACCGAACGGAAAAAGATGCCATCAGATGTGATGTGTATGGCATTGGGAACCGTGCCATCTGGCGAACAACGTTCATGGTTCCTCGCCGTAGGATTGTCTGACAACACCGTTCGAATCATATCGTTGGATCCATCTGATTGTTTGGCACCACGATCGATGCAAGCGTTACCGTCGTGTGCCGAATCGTTGTGTTTGGTCGAGATGGGTACGTCTGACAGCAATGAAGAGGGAAAAACGCACAGCATCGGTTCGTTGTATTTGAACATTGGTCTGAACAACGGTGTCCTGCTGCGAACAGTATTAGATCCAGTATCCGGTGATTTGGCTGACACACGAACGCGATATCTTGGCTCGCGACCGGTGAAACTGTTTCGAATCAAAATGCAAGGGGCAGAAGCAGTTTTGGCAATGTCTAGTCGTACGTGGTTGAGTTACTATTACCAAAATCGATTCCATTTGACGCCATTGTCCTATGAAACATTGGAATATGCGTCCGGATTTTCGAGTGAACAGTGTGCCGAAGGTATTGTTGCCATCTCGACAAACACTCTGAGAATTTTGGCACTGGAAAAATTGGGCGCCGTATTCAATCAGATTACATTTCCGTTGGAATACACTCCGAGACGTATGTTGGTGCATCAAGATACGGCAAGGTTAATCATAGCTGAAACGGATCACAACGCATACACGGAAGAGACTAAGACAGTACGTAAGGCTCAAATGGCTGATGAAATGCGAGAGGCTGCCGGTGAAGATGAACAAGAATTGGCCAATGAAATGGCTGACGCCTTTATCAATGAAATTCTTCCCGAGGATGTGTTTTCCGCTCCCAAAGCCGGCAATGCAATGTGGGCCAGTCACATTCGAATTATGGATCCAGTACACGGCCATACACTGAACAAATACAGATTGGCTCAAAATGACGCCATTATGTCGATGGCTTTGCTGAAATTTCACGCTGTAATGGATGGTCGCTGGTATCTAGCGGTCGGTGTTGCCAAAGATTTCCATTTGAATCCACGACAGAATGGTGGTGGAGCAATTGATGTGTACAGAGTTGATCCAACGTGTTCAAGTCTGGAATTTATTCATCGAACTGAAATGGATGAGGTTCCCGGTGCATTGTGTGGTTTCCAGGGACGATTAATTGCCGGCATTGGTAGGATTCTAAGAATATACGATTTGGGAAAGAAGAAGCTGCTGCGAAAGTGCGAAAACAAACACATTCCCAATCAAATTGTTAACATACAAACGATGGGCCAGCGCATCTACGTATCTGACGTGCAAGAATCGGTATTCTTCGTCCGATACAAACGACCTGAAAATCAAATAATAATTTTCGCCGATGACACACACCCACGATGGATCACCGCCACGACACTTCTGGACTACGATACTATTGCAACGGCCGACAAATTCGGAAACGTTTCCATTCTCCGATTGCCGCATTCCGTAACCGACGATGTCGATGAAGATCCTACCGGCACAAAATCACTGTGGGATCGTGGTCTGCTCAGCGGTGCATCCCAAAAGGCCGAAAACATTGCAACTGTACACATTGGCGAAATTGTCATGTCGCTGCAAAAGGCAACGTTGATTCCGGGTGGTTCGGAAGCTTTGTTGTACACAACACTCAGTGGTGCAGTCGGTGCATTGGTTCCGTTCTCAAGTCGCGAAGATTATGACTTCTTTCAGCATCTGGAAATGCATATGCGAAACGAGAATCCACCGTTGTGTGGACGAGATCACATCAGTTACCGGAGTTATTACTATCCGATTAAGGTGAGCGATTCTTTTGTTATTTGTGTGACCTGACTGTAGGCATATCTTTTAGTTGACCAATTTCAAAATTCAATCAATATTTTAAATTGGGGGTACGATATGCTAAAGCAACGAATGCGCTCGTCGATTGTAAAATATTTCACACCAAAATGGTGATCTATTTTCGAACGGGTTCATGCGACATTTTTCGCTTCGATCGAAACCTAATTGATGACCGAATCGGGATGAACGAAAACTAATTTCCAAATTTTTTATTCTTGCAGAACGTAATGGACGGTGATCTATGCGAACAATTCACTTCGCTGGATATTGGCAAACAGAAAACAATTGCCACCGATCTGGGACGTACACCGAACGAAGTGGCCAAAAAGCTGGAAGACATTCGTACCCGATATGCGTTCTAATTTATAAGGTAAGTCGGAACCCGTTTCCATTGACACTCATGCCATTCCGAGTTGTATTTTCATGATGATATTTACCTATGCCTTGGGACACTTTTGACGTCAAGTGATATTACTCAATAATCTGAAACGTTCACGTTTATACTAAATTGACCTGAGCTAACCGTTCGATCGCTAACGAGAAATGTTTTCCTCTCTCTTTACAGATGTGATTTTTTCTTCTCCAAAACAACTGAACTTTGTACATCCAACACAACCAGTAATTTAAAAGGTAATTTTTGAGTCGATTTTAGTGGCAATTGATGATGTGGTAGAAGGTTAGGTTGATCGATTCCAATGCTTGGGATGCGAAAGTCAATCTATCAACCTACTTGACTGCCTCTTCCACATCATCCGGTAATCTGATACATAGTGATGAACCTACCTTTTTTACACATGTTAGACTATGACCACTGTGATTCCAAACTTAAATCTGAATTTAAAAACAAAACAAAATTCTTCACCAATTTATCATCAGAACCAGTCGACTAACATTTCTCTTTTGTTCCGGTTTTACAGGAAGTTCTGTGCGCGTCCACCGTTTATATGATGTTGTGACGACAAGAGATGACCCTGCGTTAATAACAGGTAAACAATAAGACCTTTTGGATTATATTTTGAAGAACCTTCCCATTGCATTTGTACTGTGTGATGCGTGTACACCATTCGTACAATTATAAAATTCTGCAACCATTTTAATTTACAAATTTGAACCCAGTACGAAGCAAACAGTGATTCACTAGATTTATTTACATCATACATCACTATAGTGGGAAGATCAATATTTCTTCTACCGTCCGTCTGTCCGTTATGAGTCTAACTCAACCCACACAAATCACCTTTCCGATTTTGACTATTGGTATAAAGTCCGTGTAGTGACTTCAAACTATGATTGCCCGTTTTTCTAAACCTTTAATATGCATCCGTCCTTGCAGCGATTCCTTACGTTGATTGCTTGTCTTTCTAAGCAATGAAATTGAGTCTGAACGTTGATTCCCTTCCATTTTTCTATACTCCTAAGCAAATCGTAGACTCAAAAATTCAGATTCAGGCACATCAACTGCTTACCAACTACACGCATCATCTGTTAAGAATGCTTTCGGTCGAGTAAATAAATTCCGTTCGATTTAAATGATGACAATTCAATGAAAATTCAAATAGGTTAAGGTCTATGAATTGAACTTTGATTTAACAACATTGAACTGATTTTGCATTCAATTTGAATATTGATGGAAATGAGTTTCGTGATGTTGAGTGATGATTACAGTTAGAGTAATGGATTTTTGTTTTATCGTTTGCAGGGGGTGATTAATAATATCTCTGCCAACAACAACTAGACCACAATTACCGGTAATGTTTTTTTTTATTATTTAAATAATGGTGTTTCACTCTTGACTTAAGAACTTACAATGTAAAACAAAAAAACTTTTTTTGTCAATAAAATTCACAAAACTTTTTCTAAGAACAAAGAAAACCAAAAACTCTTTTCACTAAAAAAAAGTAATTAAAACTCTGCCATCGATTGGGACTAATAATGCTATATACCGACTAGAAGGTAACGTCATTTTACATACACACAAATTCATCGCCTCATCACAGCATTGGTGATCGTCAGGGTAGGTAGTTTTTTTTTACAACGCAGGCGAGGAAAATGTCATTTTCAAACCTCAGCTGAAACTTCGTGAGCCTTTCTTGTGAAAAACTCGGGTGACTTTTGAGAAACTCGGGGGACTTGTGAGAAACTCGGGGGACTTGTGAGCGACTTATGAAGTAAACAGACTTATATACAGGACCAACACTAACCTAGGTCAGAAAAATATAATAGAAGCCAGGAGCTGTAAAGGCTTAAAATATATTCCAGATTCAGAGTTTGTTGTTCAGGATAGTTGAGTCAAACGACAGAGTATTTTCATAAATTGTTGTCACATCATTTTTAAGGTGAAGAAGTTTTACATGTCATGGTGAAAATGGTAAGACTTGTCTTTTTACAAGAGTATTTTAAACAACTATACAAAAGAACGAAGAAAAATAGTAATTTGTTAACCTATGGTAGATAAAAGGAAATCAAGCGCTCCCACAGTGCAGGCCTCTCACACCTCCTTATTTCCTTATTTTTCCTTATTTTTATAAAAACCTCCTTATTCCTCCTTATTTTATTAACAAATCCTTATTTTGCTTATTTTTCGCATATTTCATAGACGGAAATCAAAATTAAGAAAAAAAAATTCGCTGCGCGGCAAAAATAAAAATTGTGTGTATTCAACACAAAGAACTCTAATAGTACACTCACTATGAAACAAGGTGTGGGAACGGGTAGGTCGACAAAATGTTATTGCTGGAATCTATGGCAAATAGGTCACTGATAAAGAATAGTTTGGGTGATAGGCTTGATTTTTGGAAATTCTCGGGTTATGGGCATCCTAACCTCAAAAATTGTATTTTTTACAAAATACAAATTAAATTATAGTTTCTTCAGGGTGGTCAGTACCAAAATCGAATTTTTCTTATTTTTTGATAGATTTGAGCATTTATACTTCAGATGTCAACGGCTAATCGTTAGATAATTAATGACCGGTTTAACATATATTTTTGTGGTTCCACGTCGCCTCTCGTCTCGAGAGTCTCGAGTAGAACTATTTGATTTAACATGTAAATCACCCTTAACATTGTCTTAGGCATGCGTCCTTATTACAAACAATTCAAGGTTTTAGCATTATTTACAGTTAACGAGATCAAAATCTAATCCAGCAAGCTTTTAAACTTGAGGGTGAGGTCAAGTAAGAATTCATTCCGTAAGTACGTTTTAAATTTCAAAAATTTTGTCGCATCGAAAACTGATTGAAAACTGCTACCCTAAAAAAACGATAGGTACGTCAAAATAAACAATGATGCGTTTTATTTCGAATTTTGAAGCGCACTTACAGTGATAATTGGTGAAGCTAAGCTTTGCTTAAAATCTAATTCAAACCTTAAACCCGCCCAGAATATTCAAATTTGCATCGTGATAAAAGTGAATTTTACGATACAACTTTAAAAAAGCGATACGTCAAAATAAACAATAATGCGTTTTATTTTAAAGTTGAAGCGGACTTCCGATGTTAATTGCTGTATCTTAGAATAATTTCGATTTTTATCGAAAAATGTCTCCTCATTTTTCCTTATTTTCAACTAACAATTTCCTTATTTCTCCTTATTTTTGTGCTAAAACCTCCTTAATTCCTTTATAAGGAGTCCAAATTTAGAGTGAGAGGCCTGCCACAGTGTCCTACTTTCCTATTTTGCACTACTTGCAAAAGCGTGTTTTTGTTTGAGCTACGCAAATTCTGTATTCAGCACAAACCTTCTGCAAAATAAAGAGTCGATACAAGGAACAACAGCCAGTCAAGGATGCTATTGATGCATATAAGGGTGTTATAAATATTCCCATAACGGATCGTCTGCTGTCATTTTGTCGTAAACTATCAGGTTTATTTAGTTAGACCTTCAAAAATTCTAAAGGAAGACAATGTAAGGGAAATCGATAGATCGATTGGTCAGGATTCAGGAATTAACGCTAAATGTGGCGGAAAAATTGTTGATCGACAGTAACAAATGTTTGAGCAAAGCTGTAAATTCACGGCAGAGTAAAATAAACCAGGCAGGAGCGGTTCATTTTTAAAACGTCAAATAAGCAAGCAAGCAAGCATCTAATTACACTGTATAAAAATGAACTCAAATGGACACTGACATAAAAGTAAGACAACTATATTATTCAGGTCCCTAGTCAAATCAAGAGCTCCTGCCTGGTTTACTTTACTCTGACGTTTGTAAATTCGAACGGAACCGTGGAAATAAGTGAATTGATTAAGGCACATGCAGTTATAACAGCTGCAATCCAGCGAACGAAGACGAAAATCGAAGAATTGAAAAAACCGAAACCGTAAATAGAAAAATTGTTATTTATGCAATCGAGGTGCAAAGTACTTTATTAAAGGGCTTAGGCCTATCTAGTTGATATTTTAGAATTTAAAATAGGGCTTTTGTCATAATACACATCGTGAGCATAATAAACTTTGCATTGAGTCAAATACAACACTTTATGCCACAGAGGCATCTAAAGTTTGTAGTGGCATAAATACTTACTTTGAACCATAGTTGGAATGTCTGTTATTTTCTTTATTAAATCTCAAAAAAATGTCTTCATGTCCTGCGGTAGGACACGAAAATTTTAGTGGGACCACTGGAAATCCCAACAAGAGAAAAGTTTTGCGGCCAGAGTGAAGTAGTGAACACAACGTTTTTCATTTGTGCAAGGCATTTTTCTCCACGAAACGAACGCATCAATTTGTTACTCTATTTTCAAAGTGACAGTCACTAGAGAAAATGCCTAAATGTCATCAGACAAAACGTCACTTTCATATGAGTGGGGAAAATAGGGTTTTTCACAACGCATGTTAGAAAATCGTTTTTTTTCTCCTTCGTCCTTCGCTGAAACTTCAGAAGCCTTTGATGTGAAAAGCGTCGTTAACTCGAAAAAAAAAGTTGGAAATTGTATTTTCTCGAGTGAAGTGTGAAGACAACACATACAATTCCCAACTTTTCTTCCCTGTTGCACAAATAACAATTTTTATGCCGCTGGTCATTTTCTCACCTCAGCTGTAACTTCGGTCCCACTTTTCCTTCTGTATCGTTTAACAAATAAGTATTGTGTTTTGGACAAAGAAGCAATTTTATAGAAGTTCAGACCCCTCATTTAGACAACAATTAGCCAAGTCTTCATTTACCTGAATTGAACGCAGCAACGTCAACAAGTTTTTACTTTGAAATTATTGAACACGCTTTGTCAGTGAGAAGCAAAATACTTCCTAGACCTTATGTTCAGGAAGTTTCTCTTTGATGTGAAAAATGTAACACCAATTGAAGCACCAATTTGGACCTTTAATTTTGAGTATGAAAAGTAGTCAGATTGGGGAGGAAGTCTTCATTCACAACAATGAAGGTGTCCATAAAAATGTATAAATATTAAACAAAATGAACAGCACGAATTATCCATTGACTGCCTTGCTCCTTGGGGACTAAAGTATTCATCTCCTGCAATATTACTAAACTTTTCGTAAGAGTCATCCCTCTCTACAATATGTTCGGTTCAACATCTGCACATATTTTACTCTTAAATGTATAACTGCACGTATACATCTTACGGTAATTTAGACAGACGGAGGTATACCCTCCAAAATATGTCTCTATACTACCATGTCGTCAACAAGAAAAATAGAACGCACCCGAAACGTTTCATAAATAAAAAAAATTTGTAATTTCTTTGAAAGGAAATAAATCCCTTTGCACCACAATATAAGTCGATGTACAACCCTGTCCTATATGTTATTCGTACACTTCATTAAGTTGATGGAATGGAATGAAATGAAATACACCAAATGTTTTATTGGAATTTGTTGTACGTTATTCAGCGGTGTATGTTGTCGAAGGTGCTTTTCTTTCTCTGTTCGTTATTACGCGTGTCGAGCATTTATTTTCGGAAGGAAACAAATATTTGGGTGGAAAGAAAAATACGACGACAAAGAGATTTTCGAATAAAATGTGAAGATGGTCAAAGGAAGTTCTGTTATATACTTGGACTATAAACGTTCTTGTATGGTTAACCCGAGTAAAAATAAAAGTCTCAAAGGTTCGAAAAGAGACGTCTCACAATACAAAGGATTTGAGACCTGGAGACGTCTCCTTTTCGAACCTTTGAGACTTTTATTCGGGAAGGACATGATAATGTAGTATCGATATAACCGTTGCATACTACACACGACAATATCAATTGTGTACTGCCCTTCATCCAAATCGAAAAGAACAGCTTCTGCTTCACTCATTATACTAGGATTTTGAGATTACCATCACTGCCATAAAGCATATTTTCCCATAAAACTGTACAATCGAAATAAATAGTCGATGTAAATACAACTTTCCCATGTTATTAATAACTCCGCAGACACGTGGACGACAGACGTTCCGACTTTTGTTGCAATTAAGGAAAATATTTTTAATAAAATGAAGCCATGCAACGAAATCTATTTTAACTTTCGAACACATACACCCCACAATGAACCAACTTACATTACCTATCACATGGCAGCATATATAATGTTCGTAGCATTATTGTTGTACACATTTTAATCCACGACCCTCGTTCCGGCTATATTGGTATCATATTATACAAGCATTGTGTGTATATATGCACACACAACCAGCGTAATATTCGTACCCACGGATAAAATTCTAATATCGTATAGACCAAGGGGGGATATAAAACAAGCAATCAACTTATTTGAGCACGTGTCGAGATAGAATTTATTAATGAAAATGACGAAAGGAAATTCCAAAATTCCCATAAGAGGCGCAGTTTGTTTTTCTCGTTAATTAGTCGTATGGTTCGTTTTCTGTGCGGCAAATTAATTTAATTTTGTTGCTCAAACGTTTTCAATTGTCATTCAAATTGAAGAGGCGCAAATTGTTTTACGAGAGCTTTGTTTACAGATTTCATTTGAGTTTTTATTAAATGCGTAACACTAGCTACATGACGACGCGGAGGAGACCTAATTAAAATTTTTGTTCTCTCAGTTTTGACCAATTAACAAAAGAAATATTTGAATTAGGTCTCCTTCGCGTTGTTATGTGTATCCTTCAGCTGACTTCACAGTTGACAGCTCTACATTGATAGTAATTTCGATTTCCAAGGAAAATTACCACTTGAAGTATGTAATTAGTTGATTGAAGCCTTAATTAGGGTCACTAATGACTCAGCTGTAATTTCTTTGAACGATTTTCACTTAACTTCATACCAAATGTCGAAATTTGCTTTAGCTCTTCTACCAGATGGTCTTTAATACTAGCTCCATCGTCACACGCGTGGAAGTAGACAAACCATATAAGTACGCATATAAGCTGTGTGATGTCACCAGTTCTTAAAAGAGTTACATCAAACATAGACTTAGGACATGAACTGCATTTTAAATTAAAATTAGGAGACGTTAGATGTTACCTGCCCGAATTATTGTATTGGTTTTGCCTGCGTCTCTAATCATCAGGTTTTATACGATCGTTCTAGTTTCGTTCTCTTCTGTCTTCTCAGTATCAGATTTTCTCACTAATTTGACTTATTTTTAACTTTTGGCTACTTAAGGACTAAAGGTTACAGCAGACATGAGTGAAATTTAGACATGAATTTGCTTAGGCCCGTAAAAGGTAACTCGGCCCGTAAAAGCCTGATCTGTGTTGGTGTTACATCTACACAATTCACGCTCTATAAGTTACGTTCAAAATGTGGTATGATCGAGTTGCAGCTTTGTAAATTGACTTAGTGAGATAAAACGACGTAGAATGAGGTAATATATGGATACGGTTACCGAGTTGGATAGTGTCGAAATTTTGGTACACAACAACGAAGATTGTAAGCGTCATTCGAAGACAATTTTTTCAATTCAGTTGGCAGAGTTCTGAATTTTCATTTCAAGTTATCCCGGAAATGGAATTCCTTTTTTCTTTTTGAATGTCCGGTTATGGACGAGGGACTCTAACATGGGAAACCGTACAATTATGACAGGGACAACCCGTCCCAACTCCAAGAAATAGCCATAATATAAACGACGTCTGTAACCGCGAATGTATTGATGTCTATAGATTCTCTTTTTCTTCGCAAAAAGCCTAAGAATGCCTAACAGTGTGAGTGTTTAGTACTTATTCACTACTCACTATTCAACGTTCTGATTTCTGATTGACCTAATTGCTTTGTTGAAAACAGTTGTTACGGTTCAAAGTAGCTTTTTATCTTGTCGCTCTTTTAGATCTCGGTGGTCAGCCATGCATATTGTAAAACAATGAGATTATTTTGTTCAATCAAAAATGTTTTTAATTAAAAGCAATTGTTTGTGATTGGTTAGGTATTACGTCTGTTACAATAGTTTTATGGTTAAAATTAACAAAATTACACATAATATGCACTCTGCACTCTTTACATCTATTTTGTGTCGATTTCTCCAATACAAGATTGACAAGATTCAATTGACACATTTTGTACAAAAATTAATTCTACAGATCACAGAATATTAAAACAAACAAAAATAAAATATTTCGGGTTGAGCAGTTGATCTAAAGGACTCAGATAAGATGAATAAATTACATTTTCCTTGTAAATAATTATTTTGTTGTGACTCCATTCATGAAAATAAAATCTAAAATTCTCTCCGGAAATTGTCCGGTTAAAATCTCCGACCAGAAATATTGTCGTACATTGATGACGTTGTTGCGCTGCGTAATCAACAATTATTATTTAAAGATTCACCGCAACCTGAAAAGAAATAAAGAAAGATTGTATGAATAGAAATGTAACGTACGTATGTGAATTAAAATGAAGTGTTCATTAGTCCTGGAAAATTTTGAAGTGACATCCTCAGTTAAACATTATTCATTTTCTGTAAAATTACCTCAAAAGAGGTATTTATTAGAGTCAAAGTGTTCCCAAAGTTTCCAAACGTTGTTGACGAAAATTATGGACAAATATCTGCTCATAAAGTGAGCGTCATTTCGGTCTCCAAAACCAAATTCATTGTTTTTATTGTCGTCGAAACAGTTTGTGTTATCGAATCAGTTGATTTTCACACTCACGAAATTGTTTTAACTGTTAGACTATATCTGTGAGCAAATTCCCGCAGCTTCCTCAGGTTTAATTCTCACCTGGGAAAAAAACTAAGATTCACCTATCGAAGTCACTTGCCGAATTAAGGCTAGGGACAGGTCCTGCAAATGGAACTATGGTAAAAAAATTCCTGAACCGAAATTTCAGGTCACCTGATTAAATCAGGAAAACTGAATTTTTTAAACCTGTCAGGGTTGATCTGAAATTTGGGCAAATTTACAAATTTTTAAAAACCAACTTGAAACCTGACCTTACAGATTTACCTAATTACAATATTTCATTTCAGGTCAACTCAGATATATGTCAGATCAGATAAAACTTAGGTTAAAGGTCAGGGTTATGCCGAATTCGTTTGGTTCTTGATTTCTCTAATTCTTCAAAAGCCTGACGACTCGTACAATGAATATCTTTTCCAATTAAATTCAAAACCCGATTCTAAATTCCTTCTGAATATTGGAAAGGGAACTGAAACGGTTCGTGTTGGTTTAACGAAAACAGTTTTTCATACAGTCGAAGGCAGTCAATTTTCAGCATAAATTAGCTTCAGCTGTTTTTCAGCTGATCCATACAAACAATCACAACCGTTTATACGTCTTTATACGGTTTTACCACTATCATGCGCGTGCGTGTAGCAGCTTCAACCGTATGAACAAGGAAAACCAGTTTTGATTGTATGTGTGGATCAGCTGAAAAACAGCTGAAGCAAATTTATGCTGAAAATTGACTGCCTTTGACTGTATTGATTTTTATCAACCAAATTGAAAACATTGAAATACGAGAGTGAGTTGAGGACGAAGAGTTGGGAAGAAGATATTTGTAAATTTCGATGACAAAAATTTTTCAAAAAGACAACTCTCTGTGGATTTTCAAGGATTTCGTTTTCTAAGAAATTTCAGACGGATCTGGACGGATTTTCAAAGATTTTTTTTTCAATTTTCAAGGGTTTTCTTCCTTTTATTTTATTTTCTTTAGCTTTTTAAAGAATTTTTTACAATTTTGAGGGTTTTCTGTGAATTTAAGGATTCTATTTCGTATTTTGAAGGATTTTCTGTGGATTTTATTTGATCCTCGGTTGATTATACATCTATTGACAATACCAAAAAATTTCACACAATTTATTCGTCAAAATCAAACTCATCGAGTGTGACTCTTCGTATGTGATGCTTCACACATTACAAGAATCAAATTCGATATATTGTTGCCACATATTTCGAATAGTTTTAAAATAACACGCACAGGTGTTCCGCACAAAAGCCTTCATATAAATATTCAAAATGTTTCTAATTACTTTTGCAGTTATACACAGACACAGTCCGTTCTCGTATTAATATAATCGCTGTTCTCATACACACTCTGACACGCCTCGAAATCAGTTTCTGTTGCAAAATGAATATATCACAACACAGAAACTCAACGAAAAACCTCTCTTTACAAAGCATTTATAATGAGTGCGATGCAGGTGTGCTTTTCAATGTTCAGATATTTTTTTTTGTTATTTTTATTTATACATTTTGTGTGTGAATTTCGTTTCTTATTTTGTATTTTTAGTTTAGATTACAAAATAGAAGACAGACGAACACTTTGTGTACATATTCATTATTCGTTAAATACATTATAGTAGTAGAGCAGTATAGACCGATATTTGTAATGAAATGATTGCACTAATCCACTCAACAAGACAAAAATGCTTCAACTGCATTAATAAGTCAGCAAAGGAAATTCTGCGTCTAATCTAAATACTCAAAGAATCTAGTGACATCGTCTGTCCTACAGAAATTTATTTAGAATATCTGTTCCCCCAGAAAAATTATCAAAATAGTGACGGTCACGTATACATCTCAACTGCCGATTAGATTCTTAATAACCACTGAACTATTAAGACCTGATGAACTGATTTCAATTTAACTTACCATTCACTACACCCAGAGGTTGTCGTGTAACAAACGATGTTGCTGCCGCACTCGCATCGAAATCAATGCCTGCCGAATTTGTGTTTTTCTGTAATGCACTTTGTAGTTCGCAGATGTAATCGATGACATTCTCTATCACTTCCAATTTCGACAATTTCTTATTCTTTGGCATATATGGCACTAGATCTTTCAGTTTGGACAGGTACATTTGAATTTCAGCATTTTCGCCGACCCGTTGCCGGCCGATCCGACCAGTATGTGTGGATGGTACGGATGCTACGCCTGTTGCACATGATGCATCGGAAATCGCTTTCATTGTTCGTTTCTGTTTTTTTATAATTTTTTATTTCTTAAAATAAACAAAGTTTTGTAAATTCACTGTGTATGCTTTATAATAGAATTCACCGATGCGTTAACATCGTCTGGATCACGATCTTTAGTATATACAAACAAATGAATGTGTTTATTGGTTTAAGAGAAAAATCTACTTATCACGACGAACCGCAAATCAATAACACTGTGCACATTATACATGTACCGCAATTAAGAACCCGATATCGAAATGTTATTATCCTTCATTTGATGCTGGCTTTTCTCGTAATAAGACGACAATATCGTCTTCCGACTCTTTTATATATAAAACTAATGGCATTTACAATCCTCTCCTGCATATTTGTATTATGTCGGTTTTTCGTTTCGCTGGCACGAATCGTAGCGATCCCCACTACAGCGCATTTACATGCCAATATAGCAATATGTATGTACGATGTGTATATGATGTCCCAGTCCCTCCATGAAAACTGTTATATGAGGAGATTTTCCATCGTATAAACGGTACATGTTTATTTGGAGATTCCTTACGATTACCAAAATATTCTCCGCCACCATGTCAACAATTCGTCAAATTGACACAGGAAAATGATATCGCTTCGGGTAGAGATTGTGGTAAATATACAAATTTTGACACGAAATGAGTCTGAAAACCTATTCTCATTCATCTGAGTGGTAAGAAGCCAAAACAATTCCCCGAAGAAAATAACTCGATGAAAATAAGAAGATAAATAAAATCCTCCATCGAGACATTCCATTTCATTGATATATGTAACGCAGGTGTTGCACAGGTGTCTTCATTATAATTTATTTCAAACACAACAAAACGAACGAGATATTTTTGATGTAAAATCAAAGGAAAACTTTACTGTACAACAACTATTTTCTGATTTTATAGTCAGTCGGACTTCGTTTCGATTCAAGTGGGAAGTGTAGACAGAGACTTGGATTTATTTGACCGCAATGTATTATTAAAATAGGTAAAATAGCATCTCTACACCACACCTACCATATACAATATACACTAGAAAGATGTAATAGCTCTGAGTGTAGCTCTAATTTTGATCGATGACACTATGGTTTAGAACAAAATTGTCAGCCTACGAAATCCGATGGATGGTCAAATCGACCTACATTATAACATGATTTCTCGTTTTCAAGGCATCAGCTGCATCAATCTCTTGAAAGAAATTGAATCAGTTGATGTCTTGTTAACGTTTGACCTTATCGACTACTATAGAAAAGGTTAGTAGAAAATCATACAACATACTGTGCGTTGTTGAATGTCAATTGTTCCGTTGTATCGTAGCATAATCATCAAACCAGGGCCTTCTCTTGAGAATTTTTTTTCGCAAATTTACAGCCAAGGACAGTCAAAAAAGGGCATTTTTATGATTTTCGTGTTTATCGATTTCAGCTGTTTTAACAATACAAATTACAATGGCAAAACAGCTGAAATCGATGAAACACGTATAGAATAAAAATGCACTTTTTTGACTGTCCCAGGCTGTATCAAGTTTCTCGAACTTTCGTGAATTTCTTAAATTTTCTCGAATTCCTTAAAATTTCCCGAGTTTCTTTTGAATTTCTTGAAATCATTTCTTAAAAGAAGGCCATCAATAGGCAAAAGAGAAGGGTATTTTCGATTTTAGGTGATGAATTGCACATTTTAGGCTAATTTGAGGTTTTCAGACATCGATCTGATCAGAACCTTGAACCAGGCTCCACAAAATTTTTTTTGAATTTCATCCGTACAGTCGGATGCAGTGGATTGATTGAAGGAAAACTGATGGTTAGAAATTACAATTTTCGGAAGATAGTCGTGAGTAACACGTTTAGTATTGAGTCTTCAGATAATCAAAGAAAAGAAATTACAGTTTGTAAACCGAAGGCTTATGCAGAATCAGCAACAGCTGATTTTCACCAGCTGACACACTCTACCATATACACTAAACACTCTGTATAATGTACAATCAAAACAAATTCTAAACAACGAGCTTACAACAGTGATACGCTTTGCCTTTGAATTGTTTTCGATACAAAGGTATTGTCTTTGTAGACCAGCTGGAGATGTTCAGCTGTTGCTGATTCTGCATAAGCCTTTGGTTTACAAACTGTAAGTGATCTGTACGAGCGAAACAATGGTTCGAACAGTATAGTATTTTTGTATGAAAATTGTCATATGCTGAATCCGGATGATGAGCTGATATGTCCAAAAATCTTCAATTTTTTAATTAAAGTACATTGAACCACGCCGAGTTTCCAGAAACATTGAGTCTCAGAATAAAAAAATTTCTGAAATGAGAAATGAATTTCGAGAGAGCAAATTCAAATTAATAGCTCGAAATCCATCAGACTTATCTTAGAGCACCTCGGAATCTTCCGAATTTAGTTCATTTGGTTGATTAGATGCAATTCCATGAATTCTGTTCTTTTGGAATGCAGTACTACAATTTGTGAATTTGTCTGAATTTGGTCAATTTGGGTTGCTACTCCCAACCAATATATAGAAATTTACATTTGCTCTTAATAGACATGAAGGGCTAAACGTACTTTTATCGAAATATTTTAGAGGACAAGCTTGTACAACATAGCCAAAATGCAATGTCTTCACAGTTTTCCTTGAGACTTTAACTAAAGCTACTAGCGCGATGGGGAACATTGACAACTCCCCATCTAGGATCTTCTTATCTCACATCGATTATCGAACAACAGTAACGAATAACTAAAAAAAAAAACGCAAAACTCATATCCACTCATTCATCATGTAATCGTAAACGATGTTGCGTTAAGAAAGCAACATCGAAAATTGCCTCCTGATGTAACAATTCATTCACTTCATATTTCATGGACTCCTCGTAGGCGTACAATATGCTCGTATCGTACAGCATCATTTTACAATTTGCCAGCGCCAAAATGCAGTTTCTCAATCGTACAATGACCTGACGTTCCGTTTGCGAAACTGGTTCGGTCAAATTCTGTGTAAAGCCACCATCGCCTTCCACTTCACTGTTCACGGTCGGTGATATCCATATGAAACCGTTGTTACCGAGAATAACCGACGCTCCGCAGGTTAAATTGTGAAAATGGGTTTTGCGTCGTTTGACCAGTGATGGGAATACTTTGACCAAGATTCCTTGTGACAACTGTGAAATGGTAAGAATAATGGTGATTACGTTTGTAATGCAGGCCGGATGGTTAGCTTTCGACCTACTTTTCCATATTTCAAACTTCGTGTATGAAGTGAGACGCTACCGTCATCGTATATGCTCTGAACTTCGGCTGAGATCAGATCACCTTCTTGTAAATATTTTCTCATCATGTGTTCATCCTCAACGGATCGTCTCCTCAGCTCACCTAAAACGTGCCATTTCAATAGAGAAAATTCCACGTCCGACTGTTTCCCACACACTACACTTACCTCCTGGCAAATTAACTGATGACAATAACAACACCGAGTCCAAGCGAGAGTTGGTGTCTACTTTCCAGCGTTTTTGTTGCACATCAATTATCCTAGCCACAACAACGTCACCCACTTCACCCACATACCGGCTCTTCAGTGGCTTTATGGAAATCAATTTATTCACCTGTTCCAAGCAACCAGCCAACGATGCTTTTATGTTATCGTCGTCGCCATACGTTCCATGACCCCTGGATGACAATAACTTAAGAGTCAGATCACAAAGTTTGGTCAGACACGATTCAACAAGTCCTACCTCATAAAATTTTGTTGTGATGTGATCACCTCCCCTGGTGTAAATAATCTTGGAATTTTATCTTCCGTCATTAGAGACGTATTCACCCTGTTGGATGCAAGTCGTATGTTGATGGTTGAAGTCATGGTGTTGACTGTTAAGTCCAAAAATATGACAAGAGGTAACGAAATCCGAATGGAAACAACTCAAAAAATAAACACGACAAAGTTGCGGTTATGTTATTGAAGAGATATTATGTTTGACATATTGGAATATGTGTGTGTGTGAGAGAGCCATGTGAATGGAAACGTGAGAGAACCGAGCGAACCGAGAGAAGGTGCGTTCATCGACTAAAGAAATATAAGCGGCGTTCACGTTCTTCGATTTACAATATAAGGAGGGCGATTGAAATTGACAAACTTTAGTATGTCAAATAACAATTTTTGTGCCGACTCTGCGAGTGATTCTTAGCCTCCGTATGGTACTCAGAGCTCACTTGTTGTTTTACTTTAGTAGGGCATACAAGTTATATGTCGACCTCAAGCTATTAACTAAAGATAACTAAGAAAATAAGTCTTGTGGTAATATAAGGCTTTTCAAGGCTATAGGCTGATGAATAGATGGTGAATTATGGTATTTACGCGGACATTTTCTGAATATTTATATGTGTCTAAAAAGATGAAGATCGGAAGGGAACGATCCGCTATTGACCTTGAGCTTTAGAGCACACTGCTAGATACGTTGTTTTGTATGAAACAGGTCGGCTGGAATCTTTTGTTAATTTTTTTATCCGTTCCACACAGGTATTAAAGTGCTTTTACATGCTTTCGTTTTCCCTAGTGTCGAAAGTGGCTTATTACAAACCTAGGGAAAATTGGTTTAGGCTTCAGAAGAATGTAAAATCCAAGGTAGATATATGGGCAGGGGTAATGCGACGTTTTCTTTAAAAACACAAAATTGCTTAGAAACCTGAGCCATTTGTTTTGTGATAAGCACAACATTTTGTGAAACACAAGTAAATCATAGTCAATCATTTCGAAAAAAGGTATCATTAGCATCGAATTATTGTGCTAGACCGATCCTCTAAATGGCATTACCTCCGCCCATATATTTACCTTGGTAAAATCCATTACATAACTCGGTATTAAAATGAAAAGTCTCGTTTCCAGATATGTCTCAGATATGCCTCGGATCAAAAAAATTCACACGAAAACGAGACTTTTCATACTTTTATCCCTAGTCAATGACTAGTAGTCATGTAAAATAATATTCCTTGTGAGCCTTGTGATCCTTAAAGGTGTGATCCTACTCATCTAATAAAATATAGTGGCTCGCTTGGCATCCCCAAGTTTACCGCTTTGCAACACCGTCGGCGTTGCTTTGAATGAATTATCTCTGCAATCACTTTCTACTTAACTGAAATTATTGAAAATAACACTTCAGCCATTAGATTAGTTTCGAGAGACATGATTCAGTTGCTATTAACTGTAAGTACTTTCACCTTATTAGTCCAGGGGGCCACAGAACATCCTGTGACCATGAAAGGGGAGGAGAATCGTTGGTCGTTTTTGGTGTAGTTTGGTGCACTGATTACGAAAAGTTCGGATGCCAGGCTGAGTTCCTGGTCATTCTCGAGATATCAGTCAGTTTTTGACCCAAATTCGGGCTTTTTTCAGTCTTTGCTGTATCGCCCCATGAAGATCAAACATTAGACTAAAACGATCTTTGATTGTGATGCAAGAAAGTTCATTAAAAAAAATCTGAATTGCCATATCACAGACTTCGAATTGCAGTGCTCGGCTAAACACGGTTCGGGAATCATGCTATCAGGTTTGAAATATATTTTACTATGCTGGTGCATGTAATAAGGCTATTACATGTATAGGCAATAACCTTTACATCACTCGCATAGTAAAACGTCGTACTACACACGGAAAATAAAGTGATATCTCGTATCACGATGAGTAAAAGTACCTCGGGCTGCCGCCCTCGGATACTTTTTCTCATCTGGATACGAGATATCACTTTACTTCCCTTGCATAGTAATGTACTATTTTTGTTCATTAAGTCGACCTACTTTTCTTTAAACACTTTTTTTTTGGTGAAAAACTTGAAAAATACACATTTCTTAGATTTTAGAGCAAAATTGTTCATTTTTAACGATTTTTACCTCATTTTCGATCGATTTTTTCGACCGTTACTTCAATTCCTACAAAATTTTCGTCCAAAGAGAAGAATTTAATATCCTATAATTTTCTCAAAGACCGTTTTAGTCTAAAGTTTGATCTTCATGGGTCGATACAGCAAAGACTGAAAAAAAAAACCAATTTGGACCAAAAACTGACTGATATCTCGAGAATGACCAGGAACTCAGCCTAGCACCCGAACTTTTCGTAATCAGTGCACCAAACTGCACCGAAAACGACCAACAGATTCTCCTCCCATTTCATGGTCACAGGATGTTCTGTGGCCCCTCGATTATACAGAATATCCTGAATTAAGGATTTGGCTAATTCAACGTTGCGTCAGGTAGACCCTCCTCATAACTATGTGCTTCTCGCTTTCAATTTCCAACTAACAAGCGCGTTTATAAGCCACCCTGAGTGGTCTTTTTTAAAGCGATTTGGATGGTACAATTATTGAAGTAATAGATTTCGTATCAATTACTGTATTCAAAACGAAGTAATAGATTTTGTACATCAACTTGTTGCGATATGATAGCCGTCTGTGAAATTATAATAAAATTTCTAACAGCTGCTGAAGAAAAACATCGATTCGTTCAATTGATTATTTTTATTTTGTAAGATAAATAACTGTTAAAAGTTTAAACTCTACGCGAATATATTTTGCAATTACAAATATTTATTTTAAATAAAATATTAATTTTAGGTTTCATTTTTTATATAATTTTGTTTTTTCAAATTTATTTTTTAAAATTGTATTATTTAACTAGAAATTTCAACGATGACTTTCTACAAATATATTTTTTTAGAATCGAAGCCAAATTTGTAAATTTATTGGTCAAACACAAAACTTCTGATTTTCGTACCTTTAACGCTTTCAATAGACAGATGATATGACAGTTAGTTGGGATTATCCAGATTTAAAGTAAAAGAAAAACGAAGTTCATTCGACTGAACACAATTTTTCCTTTCCGAAAATTGACAATGTTTTTCCATCAGTTTTCCACAAAAAAGGAATACCATTCCAAAATTTCAGACTGTGTTTTCATAATCACGCGACAATTGCGAGTTAACTATCGTTACGAGGTGAGCTTAAAACGTTTTTGATGTGTAGCAACAAAGTCAATCCAATGTCACATTTCTATTCAGCATAATAATTATTGGTTGTGGAAGTGTGCTTCTTTTCACCACTTCTTTTATTGTCAGCAATTTTCTCATAGCTAAAGATGGCGCTAGTTGTGTGTGTAGTCCTTTACTTCATGAAATATCCGTATATTAAGCTACGTATAATTGACACACAACCAATATGTACTGAATACTGAGCCTCTGTTAATAAAACTGATGCGGAATTGTATTTCTTGAAATATTCGCATGAATTGACAAATCAGCTGATGAATAAATTTCGAGTTTTTTTAACTGAATGTCGTTGATTGGTGAATTGGTGATTTTTAGACGTTATTTCCTTGAGTGTAATCTGTGCCCCGTCAAGGGGTCATTTTTTAATCTGTGATAATCGTTAGATACTGATAGTCCACATGCATATCACTATCACTCTCTTCTAAGGCAGCGGTTTGAAAGCATATTGTTACTTTACCCGATACAACAAAAAATCTTTGATTTTTGAATCTCAGTGTTGAACGCTGAAAGAAAGAGTCTTAACGAGTGTGTCAGTCATAGAGTTACACTGCATAACATGGTGCCACTGTCATTTTCAAACATGTTTGCCCGTGTAATTTTTCACTAGGTCTACCATCATTAGAGTCCCCCTTGCACTCAAAACAAAGTCATAAAAAGAAATGTTTTTCGTATCGGGTAATGTAACATTATGACATAGGTCTCAAACAGTGGCCTTACGAGGGTCAGATATGCATGTGGTCTTTCGGTTTATTATCACTTTTAGGTTATATTATCACGTAATGGTCATGTGAAGATCACTTTGTTATGTATTCGGCCTGTGAAACTATGCATAAAATTATGGCCTGGACTGTTGTTATTTACTTAGGGTTTCACTCGAGCTCCAGAGGTGACCAGTACTGTTGTAGCATCTCGAGTAGAGCCATTAATGCAGGTAATAGAATGAAGTATTTACGTTCGTGATTATGTGTGATATAATAAACATAAAGATCGACATTGAGGTGAATGTTTTTTTGCTTTCGATTATTATTCTACTGTTTCTAATTTCTACTATTTTTTTTAATTTAATTTTTTCTTTTGTAAATTTGATAGAAATCAATTTGTATATATACGTTGTAGAAAAAGTTGTGTGTTCCATTTGTAGTGTATATGCGACAAGAAATATGTTAGTTTTGAGTGTAAAAATATTTCTCTAAAAGAATCCTTAAAAAACTTATGTTAAATGTCTCTGATTCCATCGTTACATGGATAAATATAACGAAAACATTTCCTCTTTTTTTCCTCAGTAGTAACTCGGCATAGAACATAAAGCGAAATGAATTTTTCACACAAAAAAATCTTTGGTCTGTTTGTTCACACTGGAAGTTCTAGTTTGACCTTAATGTGTGTGCATAGAGGTAGACTGCCTATGTTTGTTGCGAAAGTAGTATCAGTAAACTTTTCTAGTTTCTCCATTCTCCTCCATCTCCGCCCGACTTAGAAGAGTCCCTGTACTAAGAATTGTTTAAGGTATCAGAGCTGCGGAAAAAGTTGTATGAAACCATCTTCGCAGAGTGACAATTTAAGGAATTTTAGAGAATTTCCTGTGTTCCTTTTATGAATTTTGTATTGAATTGTCCATTATCTAACGCATGTCTTAAATCAAAAACCGTACATTTGTTGAACACTAAGCCATCCTCGAAACTTCCAAAATGACGGATATCACACAAAAACCTAAAAAGAGGAATAAGGGGACGCATATTGGATCCTGTCCAACTTCCAAAAGATGTGATATCAATTTTTGTGACGCATTCTGCCCTGGAAGCCAGAAATCTTACCCAACAAAAATTGTGCGAAAATTGGTGGAAAAACAGCAGCGCATACATAACTGTTCTTAAAAAGAATTTACGGTCGCCAATATCATACACAATCATCCGCGGGTAAGAATGTCTACATTACGAAACGTATCGTTCACAGATTGTCTTCACCAGGACACACAAACATAGAAGGTTTACGGACACCTCAACTCTTTTCCGGTTGTCGGAACTTTAAACAGAGGCGATCGGAGCGGACACACCTTGTGCATACAAAGCCGAAGTTAGATGGACTTTAAAATCACTCAAACAGTGTTTGATTAAAACAAAAAAAAGGTCAACACATTTTCTGTTGAAACTACATACCACTTTATGTTGCATGCCGAGCTCAATTTCTAATTATAAAAATTGGTTGATCTCAAAAGCTAATTCCCAGAAACTATGTAATTCTGAAAACGTTAGAGCTTTGGTTCAGAGATTTATCGACGATGTGTTTATAACATGTATTATGTAAGGTGTCATTTAGCAACAGATATTATACGATAGAGTAAGTCTTATAACATTGTTTTTGGCCTATTGCCAATTGCTTTTTTTTTGTTTTGTTGTTTGGTTTCGAATCTTTGAGTGTAGCATGTCATTGCAAATAAATCAAAGAGACTCGAGTTTATTTAAATAAAATTATGAGGCTCTGTATAAATGTATGTGCATCAGGGATCTTTAAAAAAAACGAAGGAAGATGAAGGGAGACAAGGGAGTTAACTAAGACGGTGGTTTGAGATGCAGCAATGGCGATTGTAGGAAAAGAGACAAAATTGAATGTTTGATAAAATACGGACCAATGAAAATCCGGATGAACAAAAAATACTGACAGGGCCCTGTGCACAGTTCTAACATCCATACAGAGCCGTTGGGATAATAATGTTGATTTGTGGATAGTTTCTACTGCAATACGGTTACACGGTCCTTATTATTGACTACTTCATCTACAAAAGCGATAACTTTCCGCAAATCAAAAATGAATTTAAAAATACAAATCTCATTTACGGCTAACATCGTTGATACTGAGCCGTCGAATATTAGGCTTATCATACTCTTCCATCGACATTCCACGCGACAATCGATTCGCTAACTGTCCATCCGTTGATCCTCCCGAACTGGTTGAATACGCACGACCACGATCTACGCCGGGCATAGCTACGGATGTGAGAAGACCTTGTCCTTTGCAGAATAGTAACACTGACTGGGCAACCTTCGATGGCTGGTGAAACGGAAAAAAAATATTTCAACAAAAAAATTGCGATTTTTAAAGAATGAAACGTACAGCATCCGTGAGTACGTCACCAGCGCGTTCAATTTTTAACATGGTGATTTTCTCCTTTTCCACGTCACGGTGCAGTTTCTCAACCATCGATGCATATGGGCTCAGCATGCCCGTGATCAGTAGCGTATCAACTTTGCACTCTTTCAGTGATAGATCTTTGCGACTGAGTATTTGGGAAACAAAGCACTTACGGGTCAACAAATAGTTTTTAGCATTGGATGATCTTACCTCATAAATGACTTAAAATAGAGCCCGACATTTTTGCTGTTCAGATTTGTGCGCAAACGAGACTGATACTCCGCCATAATCTTCTCCTTGTCCGGACTGTTTTCGCTAGATATTTGCTGTAAAATAATTTGAATTAATTTTGCGACCAATTCAATCACCACTGAAGGAGGAGTCCCTTATAAGAAACTGCCTACTTGTACCATTCACTTACATGTCCAAATTTATGGAAAACCAAGAAACTTTCCGCCGACGAAGCAACTTCATCTCCTTTCCAATTGATGAACTGAAAATATTGAAATCGTTCTTGACCAACCTAAATTCTATTCCCTTTGATGCTTGAACTCTGTTACCTTTGTTTTAAATGTCTCGACCACACTAGCCGCACTTCCGGTGCAATTAATTAGTATTAGTCCAAGAGATCTCGTAGGATGGGCAATACCGAAACGAGCCAAAACATTGGCTCCAGCTCCTTCTCCCAATCCAATGACATATTTTACATGCAAAAAATCGAGAACAGTTACCAGATCTTCACCGAGTGTCTTCAGCGACGGAAATTGAAAGCTGGAAATCGAAATTTTAGTTTAGTACCATTCGTAACATTTGTAGGGGAAATTATGTTCAGGATAGTTACGTATCGGGTAGACTTTCAGCATTGTCCGCATGGCCCGTTACATCGATGTGAATGAAACATGAACGCTCCTTGATTTCGGTCATGCACGGACTGTTGACGAATTCTTGAAATGAGTTGTGATTGCAGCCCAAATCGTGAACGGTCATGAATACAGCCCTTTTCTCTTGCTGGGTCAGGTCACCCTTGAATTATATACGAAGCAATTTGACGATTACCGTTTAACAAAACCAAGAAAAAAAAATCTTCAACCTACCTGTACTACGACATGAATTTCGCCACTTTGGTCCGTGTTCACAACATATTTCTGTAAAATTGAGGTGAAATATTTTAGTGAAAAATGTTTATGGTTTTATCGAATGTTATGTGTCTGTTTTGAAAGTACTCAATGCGAACTATTTCGATCCAAAATTATGATTACAATCAATATCAAAATACCAAAAATAATGCGGTGTTGCTCTTGACCTTTTTGGTTAAAGCTTTATGCTGATAAATGGGAGGAATTTATTCCCTTGACTGAAAGTCAGGGTCTTACGCCAGAAAATACCGAAAAATGTCTGTAACCATACATGTACACTTTGATTGAAAATGTATGAAATGTTATGAAAAACGTTAATGTCTGTAACCGTTTTTTTCTTGTGGGCAGGATAACTCGAGTAATTCTTAACCAATTTCAACAATTTTTTTTTAATCGATGTGGAATTAAATTCTCGAGGCTAAGTTCGAAGATGAGCCATGTGGGATTAAGAATCTGGAAGTTATTCCAGAAAAACCTGATTTTACACTGTTGATAACTTCTCTATTAAATACGATACGATTACTTTGATGAAATTTGATTTTTTTTGGATGTGTGTGTAAATCATGTGAATTTGTTTTCGCCAACGATTGATATTAGAATTTATGGTAGACTATCAACTTGATAGTTGACTATCAACTTGTGAAATGTTATGAAAAACGTTAAATGTCTGTAACCGTTTTTTCTTGTGGGCAGGATAACTCGAGTAATTCTTAACCAATTTCAACAAATTTTTTTTTATCGATGTGGAATTAAATTGTCGAGGCTAAGTTCGAAGATGAGCCATGTGGGATTAAGAATCTGGAAGTTATTCCAGGAAAACCTGATTTTACACTGTTGATAATTTCTCTATTAAATACGATACGATTGCTTTGGTGAAATTTGATTTTTTTAGGGTGTGTGTAAATCATTTGAATTTGTTTTCGCCAACGAATTATATTAGAATTGATGGTATACAATCAACTTGATAATTGACTATCAAATTTGACAGTTGACTATCAACTTGCTTGATAGTTGACTATCAAATTCGACAGTTGACTATCAAATTTGATAGTTGGCTATTTGAATATCAATTATGAATTTATGTATAAAAAGAACGCATTAGCTATGTCTTTTGTCACTCCAGAATCATCTTATAAAGAGTACACATCGATCTAATGATCTATGATCTAATACCATAAAATGTTTGTCGCCTAACAATGTACAATTATCAAAAATTAAAAAGTATCACATTTTTGTTTTATGTGTGTTTTACCTATTGAAAACGAAAATGTGATACTTTTTAATTTTTGATAATTGTATGAAATGTGAAGAAAAACGTAATTGTTTGTAACCTATTTTTTTTTGTCACCACGATAACTTGAGTAATTCATAACCGATTTTGATGATTTTTTTTAATCGACGAGGAATGGGATTCCTGAGGCTAAGTTCGACGATAAGCTATGTGTGATCAACGCTTCGGAAGTTATGCCAAAAAATAGAAATGTAATAAATGAACAATATAGTTGATTTTCGATAATTGGTATTTGATAATTGCTATTTTATATTTTATTAATTAACAAGCAACATATACCTAAAATTACATATACACTACTTCTTCTTCTTCTTCTTCTTCTTTTTCAGCCTGTTTCTATCCACTGCTGGATGTAGGCCTCTCCAACTTCTTTCCATTTCGTACGATCCATTGCCATTTGCTGCCAGTTTGTACCTGCAATATTCTTAATTCCGTTTGTCCATCTCTCTGGTGGTCTACCTATAGCTCGTCTTTTATATGGTCGCCAGTTCATGATCTTTTTGGTCCAACGTTCGTCTGTCCTTCTTGCAATATGTCCCGCCCAGCTCCATTTCAGAGATGCTATTCTTTCCATGACATCAACGACCCTGGTTTGTTGTCGAATCCATTGATTCGTCATTCTGTCTCTGAGTGTTATTCCAAGCATACTCCGTTCCATGGCTCTTTGTGTCACTCTCAATTTATCTTCGGATGCTTTCGTTAAAGTTAACGTTTCCGCTCCATAAGTGAGCACTGGAAGGACACAAGTGTCGAAAACTTTGCGTTTCAGACTATTATTCATTTTGCTTTTGAAAATTAGTCTGAGTTTTCCGAACGCTGCCCATGCAAGACCAATCCTACGTCTTATTTCTGCAGTCTGGTTGTCCAGACCTAACTTCAGTTTATGTCCTAGATATACATAGCTGTCGACTCGTTCAATGACAGTGTCACCAATTTCGATTTCTCTATCGTCCCTGATGTTGGTCATGACTTTTGTTTTCGATAAGTTCATCTTGAGGCCAACTTTGATTGCCTCTTCACTTAACTGTTGTAGCATAAGCTGAGCCTGACCTATATTCGCTGCTATCGGTACAATGTCATCAGCGAAGCGGAGATTGCTCAGGTACTCTCCATTTATCTTTATTCCCATTTTACTCCAGTTTAACTTCCTAAAAACACTCTGCAGAATCGCCGTGAGTACACTACAGTGAGTATATAGTATTACAAAAGTCAAGCAATTCTAACATTAGACAACTTCGACGAGTTACGGTATCGTAATGCAATATTAGACAGCTCGGACGAGCGATAAGTTTGATATTAGATCAAACCTAATATTGGACAACTCTGACGAGTGTGAAGTTTGCGGCCCGAGCGAAGCGAGGGTCGTAATTCACACGAGTTGCAGTATCGTATTGCAATATTAGACAGCTCGGACGAACGTTAAGTTTGCGGCCAAAGCAAACCAAACATTAGACAACTACGACGACTGAAGTTTGCGGATCGAAACCTGGGTTGTAATTCACACGAGTTGCGGTATCGTATTGCAATATTAGACAGCTCGGACGAGCGAGAAGTTTGCGATTAGACTAAAACTTATTATTAGACAACTCTGACGAGTGTGAAGTTTGCGGCCCGAGCGAAGCGAGGGTCGTAATTCACAAGAGTTGCAGTGTCGTATTGCAATATTAGACAGCTCGGACGAGCGATAAGTTTGCGGCCAAAGCAAACCAAACATTAGACAACTACGACGACTAAAGTTTGTGGAGCGAAGCGAGGGTTGTAATTCACACGAGCTGCGGTTATTCCCTTGACTGAAAGTCAGGGTCTTACACCAGAAAATACCGAAATATGTGGGTAACAAAAAAGTTTACTGTGCTTGAAAATGTATGAAATGGCATGAAAAACGTTTAATCTGGGTAACAAAAAATCGTTCAAGGCACGATTTTTTTTTAAATATATGGAAGTAAAATACCAACGCTAAGTTCGAAGATGGGCTATGTGGGACGAAGGATCTGGAAGCTATGCCATAAAAACAGGATTTTACACTGTTGATTATAGCCTCAATCGAAAAAGATTACTTTGATGAAATTTGAATTTGTTGCGTAGTGTGTGTAAATCGTATAAGTATGTTTTCGATGATGTGCATGAAACAAATAGGAAGAAAAATTTCGTCAGTACATGCCCAGCCTCTAACCGGTAAACATCTCTTGTTAGTGAACTGCTAACAACTTGATAGTTGACTAACAAATTTGATAGTTGACTAACAAATCTGATAGTTGACTAACAAATCTGATAGTTGACTAACAAATCTGATTGTTGACTAACAAAAATCCGTCTACTAAATACCAAAGAAAGATGTTTTTACTGTCTTACGGCAGAAAAATGCCTGCTTTCAAATGAAATGTGGTACATGTCGCGAGAAGGCGTTTTGTTCGTTCCTAGGGAATTCATCCTTCTACGAAATGTAATGAGAAGGCGTTTTGTTCGTTCCCAGGGAATTCATCCTTCTACGAAATGGGTTTTTTTTACATTTTTTACCAAAGTGAAAAGGCCTCTCATCGTTCCATATTCGTTAAACTTCGCATCTACTCTGATTCAATTCGACAAAATGGCAATCAAACAGAATAATACATAGCTCATACGAGTTTGATTGGTTGATTGAAAATCTTGCTGCAAATTTATAAGAAACATAAGAACTCAAAGATCATTCGGTCTTACGTTCAAAGATTTTTTGAAGAATTTTGTTGTAATGTATAGAGTAATCGATATATTAATGTTCTAAATTTGACAATTTTTTTAGGAATACAGCATATGTAAAAATAAATTAGGATCAAATGTAGGCATTTGTATCAGTGATGCTTCGGAAGTTCAACAATGAAAATGATCAAAAAGATATTGAAAAAAATTATCAGTCAAGGGACCTGACCCGCCCAAAAGGTGGGACCTAGTTTGTGTGGCACTGATTTGGAAAGAGAGTGGTTGTTATATGGCCGATTTAGTTATCAGATACAGTGTTATCTAATCATTCTTTGTATTGGGTTACTTTCCCGAAAATTAATGACCAGTGAAATATGTGGGTTCGATTAGGGAAAATATCTCCATAGAGTGAACCACGCAACGTCAGATGAATTTTATAGTGAGAAGAAGTGAAATAGTTTTCACTGATCTACAAACGTTTCCTTTTTGAGTTGGATTTTCTTTCCGTTTTATCATTCGGTAATCTATGACAGCATCCACGGCAGAGTAAAATAAACCGACTGAAACGGGCGCGCCGGGTTTTTTTACGTTGCGATTTAGCAACGGACTAAATGCAACAGTAGAACTCATCCACAGCGCGAAGCTATTAGACTAAAAATATTAAAAGAATTTTTGAATAGATTTGAACAAAATAACAGAGCTGAAATGTCTACAAAGAGGTACTGAAAGGAGCTGAAATGCCTATAAATTTAAACAACTTAAGCTGAAATGCCTACGAATCAAGTCTTAAGAATTCACAGCCGAAACGCTTACAAATAAAAAGTGAAACAGGTATACAAGAATTCAAAGGCAAAATGACTACAAATTTAAAGGTCTACAAATTTAAAAGAAAAATGTCTACAAATTCAAAGAGCCAACAGTTACAGTCCTTACAAATCCAAAAACCAACAGAGCAAGAAAGCTCTTAAGAAAGCTCACATGGATCACGTAAAGTGAAAACAATGAAGCAAAGACGCTGTTTCGACCACGGGATTCAGTGGCGGTCTGAGGCTAGCGTGATCAAGCCATCATCAGTTGCTTCCACTGATCCCTTCCCAAGACAGCCGTGAGTCTGCAACGTTGAACGAGTTGCTGAAAAACTCACTAAAAATTGCCATCTACTGATGGAAACTTTGGAAAGTTGTGGGAAAACTGCTAAGAAATTCAACCCAAAAAAAGCAGCGAAAACAATAATTCAAGCAAAAATCACAAATTCAGACAAAAACTTAAGCTCACATACGCATGCCAAAGGTCAGGTTAACTTTACTCTGTCGTTCGGCATCGGATAGCTAATCAACTCATTGTGTTATTGTTAGTTATTTTCATAACATATGATAAAAAGTTGAAAATTCTAGTTTTCGTGCGAATTCTGTTGATTCGAGGCGAAGCAGAGGTCAATAATCACACAAAAACTCGACTTTTCAACTTTTTATCTCTTGTTATGTAATGAAGTAGACATACTAGGAAGGTCGAAAGGAGCGCATAAATGATGAAAAGTCGTCACAAAACTCGTGACAACAGTTGAAAAGTCAGCTTCGCCTCGGATCAATAAAATACACACAAAAACTCTACTACTTTCAATTTTGTATCCCTCATGTATCCCCCTTTTTTCTCAACTCTTCATAACCGACGAGATTGCTATTGTTAACAGTACAAAACATTGAGAAAGTTTAAAACTTCACTGATAATTCCAGTGAATAGGTACTGCATAACTATAGACCCTATGTTTAGTTTATACGGCAGCAGAGCTATATACTTAACATATCAATTCTTTGATTAAATAGACAATCTGCATGAGTTTTTGAAACTATTTTATTCTGATAGTTTAGGTCTCAAAACCCATAGATACGAAGTTTTATAGCTCAATGATGTTAATTAATATTTTTAATTAGCTGTTAAAGTTTTCGCGAGTCACTGACGTCATCATTTTCGCAAAGTTGTAGTTGGATTTGTTTGAAAGTGTTAGTGGACATGAATAAGTTATAGTTGGGTACCTCAAACGGTACATATTTTCATATGACTTAGTCACATCTGCCTTTTTGATATACAATGTTTCACTATGAAATATCAAATATTAACAATATTAAGAAAACAACAAAAAAAATTAAATTTATAACTCAAATTTCCCTTTTTTTTAATCAAAAAAATATTCGACCTGTAACACTTGACTAAAATGAAATATGTTAAAATCAGTACCACCAACGTAACACAAAAAAACGAAAACTTAAACAAAATGTCACCGAAATACTGTTTTGTGCTTTCATGCAGATATAATTCAAATAAAAATCCAGATAAACTTTTTTTAACGTGCCGAGAAATGTATCTACAAGAACAAATTGGTGTATTTCAGTTGGACGCAATGTAAAAAGTATGGATATTAACTCAAGGGCCTATTGCTGCGAAGATCATTTCAATGTAAAAACATAACCTCAAGTCTCATCGATCAACACGAAAAGATTATTAAATCCTTTTATCCCTTACAGATCGATGAAGACCTCGAGGATAATCCAGATCCATCATCGAAATCCAAACTCAAAAATGGTGTCATTCCGTGCTTAAAACGTCTGGACAATCTTTCACCCAACATTGTTTCATTCACGTCGTTCGTTTCAAAAAGCAATGGATCGATTCATTCTAAAAGTCCGGAAGGTGTGATTTTTGCATTTTCCAGCCTTGAGTTTCCAATCTTGTGTTCACTGAGTTTGCTATGAAATCCATAAACATTTCAAAATCTACTTCTGGTAAATTGTTGCACGTTGCTCATTTTTAAAAACGATTACACAACCGGCATTAAGTAATTTTATTGCTTGCCCCAAGCGAAAATTGATTCTTACATATCAATTTGGCCCCTGCGAAAATGGTCGATTACATGAGGGATATTTGTGTGACACTATCGTCAAGGAATCTCTGTTTTCGCGGGGTGCACAGTCATTCACGTAAAACGAGTTTTCGCGGGGTGCAGCCAGATGAAGGAGAATGCATCATCTGAAATATTTAATGCCTTCCAACAGAAAAAAAGAAAATAATTATTGATGTTTTGTGTTTTTGAACACAAATTTTCCAGTGGCGTGAGTTGAATGTCGCAAAAGCATTTGAATTATTTCGAAAAGAAAATCACAAAACTGAAAGTGTCAGCCATTTTTTGCTCCAGCAATAAATTCAATGTTTGTAATGAACACATGGCAAACACTTTTAGTTGCGTATTTTTCACTTATATTCGAGAACACTAAACACTTTGCTTATGTTAGACATTATTCACTTCACTTCACTGCAAAATTTTTATTCTAAATAACGAAAACAACAAAATTAATGCATTATCCTGAAACGGAAAAACAATTCAGTGACAAGCCGACTGTTGTGACCGTTGTGACGTGTATTGAGATTACTGCTGTAACAATACCAACATAACATTAGTGTTGTTTTCGGGATTTTTTTCTTCGTAGACGTGTGAGCCAATTTCGGAGGGTTCGGCGGTATACTAGATTCGTTGTTACTGCGTTAAGGAATTGATATGTAAGAATCAATTTTCGCTTGGACAAGCAATAAAATAGAATACAGTGCAAGCTGCTGCCATGATTCATTACTTGGGGAAACAATTTTGAAACTCGCAACTCACGCGGGTAGTTACATACCTCGCCTTCGGCTCGGATATGCAAACTATACCCTTGTCAAAATAACAGTTTTCAAACCTTGGCGCTTAAACACACACTTGTGAGTTGCTCGTATCTCAAAATTGTTCCCCCATGTAATGAATCATTTTCGCAGCATGCACTGTAACCTACTATTACACATTTACATGACATTCGTTTGTTTACTTTTTGATTTTTAAAGTTGGTAGACTGATAAACTAAGAAACAATGACGTCATTGATGATTTACCGATGTGTTAGTGGATATATTACAAATAAATGCTCGTTAGAGTATGACGTCACACTTTACTCCTTTAGTAATCTTTTTAATTAATTTAAAAAAAATAGGAGCAATATTTTGATTATGCGTAATGGTGAATGTTATTTATTTCTATGTTAGTTTTCGTCTAAAAATGGTTTGAAGTGATTCTATAAATATGCAGATTGTCTATTCACTATCTCCTATTCTCGACATTTCATTACTTAACATTGTTTCAACTAAGAATTTCATGTTTCTTAAATTATTTAGTTGCTATACAGAGCCGGTGTTATTGATCGAAAAATTATTCTCGCGTCGTTCGCAATTTGTGTTTCGATTTGAATTTTCTTCACCAAACGCTAAAGCATTGCAAATATTATTATCACATAAAATTTACATTAAAGGACACTTCTCAATTTCGCCGGAAAAAAAGGAATGAAAAATTGACTCGAAGACATCCCGCAAGTCATGTGCTATTCGTTAACTGAAATCAGCTCTAATTTTAATATTCCATTTGACTTCGAGCAAAGATAAAGCTTTTCATGTTTTCTGGTGGCTGAAATGAATGTTTTTAACTTTATCAACGCATGTCCTTGAGTGTATTTATACAAATTGTTCAGACGAAACAATTTAACTTTATCCAGATTCAAATCACTCGATTCATGATTGGATCGAGTACAGTCGACGTCAGTTAGATTTAGACACGATATTACTTCAGCTGTTTTTCTGCTGGTTCCACTCAGCTGGTATAAAGACGTACTATCAAGCGTTTTGTTTTTATGAGTGGACCAGCTGAAAAACAGGTGACACAAATTACTGTATAAATTTCATTGACGTTACGTCCTTGTTTATAGATTTTTATTCCGCCGAGAGGGAGTGTTGCAGCCTGAACCGAAGGCAAGGGTTATAATTCCTATTGACAAAATATCAATCTTCAAACAATTACGTAAGGTATTTTACTTGCGAAGCCCTGCGAAAAATTATCGCAAATGTCAACGGAAATTTCGAAAATTGCAAAAAATTCATTCTAAGGAACTTATTCTTCGGAAATCGTTTTCACAATTTTTCCCAAAAGTTTTCCGAAATTTTTCAAGACCCATATTTTCCTGAAAAGTGGTTTTGAGGAACTTGGGAAACAAGAGGAAAATTTTCACATTATTTGGAGAATGCTTTCCCAAAAATAGTCGCTGGGAAAGGACATTGATAACTCACATCTTAACGTGCCATCGTAAGATTAATATTTTTATCATATCACAAGGTAAAAGCTACTTATGCTACGAGAAAAAGGCTCACACGTTAGCTCTACAGTCGAAGAAAAATAAGAAACTGGCAATACAATCCAATCAATGATATTTAGGTGTCGGGGAATCTCGCACACGCGATCATAGTATGCGTCCTTTTACGACATGTAACGAAAAGTCATGACTGTGCGAGATTCACCACTTAGAGGTGAATCTCGCACACCATGAATTTGTGTGGTGTGCGAGATTACCCTACCCCGATATTTATCCCACATGCATTACCAATGTTACGAAATCTATTTTTCTTCGACTGTAATAGAAATGTTTATAACGATATGTTTCGAGCAACTTAACACATTGAAATTAATTGCATCTTGCCAACTTTCGGCACCCTGGACTTTACTTAAATAGTCGAGGAATGCCTCCAAATAAAATTCTAAAAATCCAAAACTGAATTCTAGATTTTTAGAAATTTATTTGGATGCATTCCTCGACTAATTAAGTAAAGTCCAGGGTGCCGAAAGTTGACAAGCCGCAATTATTTTGAATGTGTTAAGTTATAACGTCCTGACTATTAACCTTTTAGAAACTGCAAGTGTATTGCAAAAAAAAAAATCAGTTAGGTACTTCATTTGTGTAAACTATGTCCTAGTTGGTTTTACAGAATCTATTACTTCAATGTTTTTATCATACATTTCACTATCTATAAATCTTCCAGAGCTCATCCCTAATATGTTGTCGTCGTTGTTGTTGATTCCTAGCCATTTCTATAAGGATTGGTTATCGAACTTGACACTTCTCACATTTAGAGATAGTAATGTGTGATTGATTGAACTTTTCCCATTATGCAAAGGTGTCGAAGCTAATTTTCTTATCCTTTCTTAAGTTCTTTCTCTCACTTTTTGTACACAAAGGTCATAAAAGGTCGCATAAACCGTTAAAAAATCTCTCTTTCATTTAACGTTATAATCAAAAATGCAACAAATACAACTTAACCGATGAAAATATATCAATAAAAAACAACGACCCACTCCACTAATGACACAATAAATTTCGTTTTATTTAAATTGGCACGAACAATGAACACCCATATTTAGTTTACGGTTCTTTTGATCTCGTTAAAGTCCATAAACTTTTCCAAGTATATCCCTAAGTGCCGCAAGCGTTTCCTTGTTTATTCAAACTTTATTCGCGACAATGCTTTTGAATTGAATCATTTTAACTGAATGTATAAATGTTTTATGAAGCACAAATCTTATTATTTTATCCTTTTGGCTTCGCATCGAAAAGGGATGCTCTGATTTATTTGAGCGAGCGAAATTTCATTGAATTTTGCCAATGGCATCACGTTTCACTAATGGACACAGATTCTACGGAATTTATAGAAATATTTGAAGAAAAAATGCAGGCTGATGTTACATCGATTTATATAACAACTTGCGGAAGCAGATCACTTAATTTCCTATTAATTGGGAATTACAAGAGAAATCAATCGCTGAAAGAGTTAATTGAGCTGTAAAGTAGATGGCTTTCGCTATTGAATTTCGCTAATTTTTTCAACAAATTTTAAATTTCTAAAAAATGTTCACCGGAATCGATGCTGGATAATGCAACGCTTCATACATAGGGTACCTGCAGTACTGGTTGCATAATCCATAATCGACTACAATGGACGTCTTTAAAAAAAAATCAAATGAAACGTAAAAAATTATCAAATCCTTTTACACAACAGTAAATGACAACAACATTGTCTCACTATACCACACTGAGGCTTCATTTATGCGAAAACATATATATATACCCAGTTCCATTCTAGCTACGCATATTATTACGGGAAAAAATTAAGACGAAAAGTCCTTTTCGTCGAAATACTAACTTTAATAGTTTCACTTTGATGCGAATGATTGGAAATTGGACTGAGCTTTTTGCTATCCATTTCGGTTGGTTCTTTCTTTACCGTTTTTATGCAACAATGTTAACTGTTATTTCGAATGGAAAAGCACCAAATTATTGTTTATCAATTATTCGATTCAATTTTAGGCGCGGTATTAAAACAATTCCGATTGAATATACAACACACGAGAAAATCAATGCAACGTTTTGTCACAATTTATTGAAATGAACTGAACCCGCTCTACATCGGAGATATTACATTCAGTTGCAAATTTTCCTTCCTTCTATTGCGCTTTATTTTACTCTTCTGGCTCCCGATTGCTATAGTAACCGCTCGCTCTGAAGATAATGGTACTGATGGCGACGTCGCAGATTCAAAAAGGGATTTTTTTGTGTCGATAAATATAAATGTTTTTGTCTTTGTATACGTTTCGCTATGGTATACAGACGATGGTAATAAAATGCCTCCGGTTAGGTATAATAGAGAAATTATTGTGATCGCTTGAAATTGTCATTGTGTGTGCGTTTGTGAAGAATGAAGACTTTTCAGGGTAAGATTAGAAAATTCATAAACTATAAGAAACGATTGAAACTCATGCCCATGGGCCATGGTGAATGGAACTGTGACGCAAGTTCTCGGTAAAATGTAGTGAGAGAGACTTCTTCACTATTATTCGATGGGTCTCAACGACTACTCAAAATTGTGTGCTCACTTCATCGTGCTTTTCATGAACAATACAGACATTGACTTTTTTGTATCGCACCCTTTGTCGGTACAGAGTTAAGAGCAATTGTTAAGAGCCTAGATTCAGAAAATTATTCGTTTTTTGATGATCTCTCTGGACCAAAATATTTTTTTAAAAGTAAAACTCGCAAGTTTGATATGTTATGTGTGTTGTCGCCGTGCGGTCTCGAAAATTGCCTAAAAATAATAAATTAATATTTCACTCGGCGTGTATTACAGAACATGATTGATGGCAACGCACTTCACGCAAAAGTGCTATTAATGACAGCTGCCAAATAGAGTACTATTTTGTATGAAATTTTATCCCCACTCTTTTTACCGTGTAAAATTTTGTATGGAGCACTGTCAAGTTTCAGTACCCTATTTAGAGTACCACTTTTGCTTGAAGTGCGTTGTTGATGGTCAAATTTCACAATTTCTTTTTTATGTTGGCTCGAACAAGCATTGGTAAACGAAGTAATCCGCGCGTAAAATAAAATCAAATACTCGAATCGTAGCAATCGACTGCATTTCTTTACTTTACTCTGATTAGTTCAGAAAAATCTATTCGACTGAAAAGCCGCATTTGAAAATAGTCTACGCAATTATTGAAAAATGAGTTCATTGAAGAAAACAGTTGTGATTTCCGAAAAGGCTGTAAAGCTTCCGCCTTTTATGAGGTAAACATTTTTCGTTTCGTTTTTCCAACAGAAATAAACGGAAAAAAATCGATTTGCTCACTGCTAGCCAAGCAGTTATAGCCGACCGTACGGTCTACGTATCGGGATGTCTTGGTATCGACAAAAACATAAAGTTGGTCCCAGGAGGTGCTGGTCCTGAAATGCGTAGAGCTCTTGAAAATATGGTTTTCTGTTTGGAAGCAGCTGGTTCCAGTGTGGACAATGTCGTTAAGGCGACAATATTTATAACTGATTTGAAGGAATCCGCAATTATCAACGAGGAGTATGCCAAAGGTTTGTAAATCGAAATGTTTTCTTTGTTGATAGTGAAGTGGCAGTCAGACGTCGAGAAATTTTCCTTTTATTCCCCAGTGAAAAAGAGACCAACGAAAGTGTCGAAATGTCGAACCTCACTAAAAATTCGTTTCGTCAATTTGATTATCTATTTTCACCTAGGTTTCACATGCAATTTGAGCAGCATTTTTCCTCTACACCTTGTTTGATCCTCTCCCAGTTTGAACCAAAAGATTTTCAAATCTTTTTTCCCAGTGTTAGCGATGATGATAGTCATACATTTTTCCGTTGTTTCAGTTTTCAAGAAGCACCCACCAGCCCGTTCTATGGTGCAAGTAGCAAAACTGGCATTGGATGCTAAACTGGAGATAGAAGTTATTGCACTGGTTGGAGACGTACAGTGCGTTGAGAAGCATTCCAATTAGCGAATAATTCAAAAATTAAAATCAAAAAATCAAATTAATTTTGAGGCTGTCTTGACTACAAAATTCTAAATAAAAAAAACTATTTCGGCACGGACGAGCCCAGATTTTTCAATCGAGAGTAGAAGTAGCGCAAAGTGAAGACGTCCGGAGATCGGGGGAATTGCAAGCGAATTCAGTAAGATGAAAATTCTGATTGCAGCATTTTGAACTGATTGACCAAACTGTTGTGTAAAATTCTTTCGTTAAATAATGAATGGAAAACTAAATAATTGTAAAAGAGGATTTTCGAGATTTTGCTGCGTCTGCGACTCGTTTCAACTATAACGCCTCGGTGGAAATTCTTTCCAGAAATTGCTAGAACTATGAAACTACCTCCGTAATTATAAATACCATCTCGTTTCCATCTACCGTTTTACTTCTACACATGTGAAGTTAGGTGCTTAATTAATGTCTCACCAAGGCCGGACATATGCGCATACGTGGAATTGTTTGACACAGGAATCGAACTCGAATCCTTTCTGGTGTAGGCTAGACTTATAACCACTGAGCCATGACGTCCGTTTTCCGACTCTGGTCAATTTTTAGATCATCACAATAGAATCCCATTCTTAGCAAGAGAATCCCAGTCATCACTATAGAATCCCAATCTTGGCAAGAGAATCACAATGGAATCTCAATAATCACACTAATCGTACTCATATACCATTTCCAAGATTCCAAGATTTTAAAGTGAGATTCCTCGCTATTCACTGCACATACTCGGTGGTGAAGATTCCATGATTGTCCTTACATTTGTCCAGTTAGTAATAAACTGACAATACACCAACTAAAATACACGCTCTACTAGACCGGCTCTGAGGAGAGGGCTATTCTGACAAAAGCCGTACGTTTCACACATTTTCGAAATTTTCTCAAAATATCGTGGACAGGGAGATGAAGGTTTGAGATTCGTAAATATTCGCATTCGTATGAGCTGAAACATTTCTGACAAATGGAATTCTCAAGATGAATGATTTTCTGTGGAATATCCAAACTTCGAAAGAACTAACTGAAAACACTTGACCATTATTTGCACTGGTGTCGCTCGCATGACAGACATACCTAGTTCTGTTCAAATCAAAGGAGTAAACAAAATATTCGGTAAATAAATAACAGACTCAACCCTTCAAACTAAAGAGCAAAAGACACATTCGGGAAGGTAAACAAAAATACGCAAATATTTAATGGGACCGGGGGGGATCAGATTGTAGCACGTAATAATATATTGCCACAGTCGAAGATGTTCGATTATTCTTTCCATTTTCTTTTGTTGAATTTTGCATAAATAAACTGAGTGTTATGCAAACGTGAAATGTATGATAACAACAACATCAACAAATTGAGAATTATATATCGCATTGACGGTTGATTAAATTTTTTCAAATCATAATAACTGCCGTTGAATTGAAACATTTTGTTTATCGCATTCATTGATGTTCCACACACACATATCACTGTCTGCAGCAATCGCTATTAGATGTGTTTATGGATAAACATTTAATTGAACTAAATTAATATGAATTGAGTTTTAATTACGAATAATTGGTTACAGTCTGCAATGAACGTCTCTGTTCCATCATCTCAGACCATATTTTTGTACTATTTGAACAGTTTGCGAGTTGGGTAAATATTGCAAAACGGGAAGGTCACCTTTCAGATTCCTATAAAAGACGATAGCCCGGTTTCAGACCCGACAAATACTTCTTTTTTATTTTCTGATTCGTAGTTCATTAAATTCGAAGGGACTGTTTGCATCCCAGGTGCAAAAAGTGTCGGTGTTATTGTAAATGCTATTAGTACCCTGGTGCAAATAGTCGCAATGATATTGTAATATCCAGCCCTTCGCTTTTTAGCGTTGGAAATACTAAACGATTGAAACAACGAGTTGTATGAATAGCGTTGGAAAGAATACTTAAATACACCCGAGTACAAATAGTATCTACACATTGAATTTGGGATTCACTTCAGATAATTCCGATCCCTAGTGAAAAAAAATAATCTCAAAATGTGAAATAAGCAACCTCCACAAAACATAATAGAATACCAGGAGTGAGTTTGCTCATTTCGACCTTTTGGGGATTTTATTTTTAAGAGGCCTCGGTACTAGCTAAAATTGTAGACTACATGTGTATCTCATTTTTGATGATATCTTTCCATCAGAATACTTTTTTCAAAAACGTGAAAATTTCGTTAAA
The DNA here is from genome assembly GCF_014529535.1 of Bradysia coprophila. Lineage (NCBI taxonomy): Eukaryota > Metazoa > Arthropoda > Insecta > Diptera > Sciaridae > Bradysia > Bradysia coprophila. The sequence goes on from NC_050735.1 coordinate 13,003,481, forward strand.
CTGCTCACTTCTCTCAGAGCTGGTCAAACGACTACAACCAAATGTATTATCTGTTGAAAGCTAACACATTCGTGGTCGGAATTGCGGTCGTACATTTTTGAAAAAGTATTCTGATGGAAAGATATCGTCAAAAGTAAACAAAAATCCTGTATTGAAAAATCACCCTAATGTATGCGTTTCAGCAAAGCACCGATGCCTCTTAACAAACACTCTATTTACAACTAACAAAGTAACAAAAACTCTATGATATCACATTCAAAATAATTGCGGCTTGTCAACTTTCGGCACCCTGGACTTTACTTAAGATTGGGCTACTTTTTACTTCGTGCAACTTCCTGGCCTGCAACACAATTTTTCTGAGGTTTAGTTTACGTGGGATGATAGTGAGTGTGTCCAGCTACAACACCCCATAGTCGGTTTCACGGAAACGTTCTGTTGCAGGCCAGCAGTACTGTGCGAAAATCGACCATACTTTCATTGTTTACTCCCTAACGTACAGTGGTACCGACTCGTGCCTATACTCTAATGATAGGTCTTTTAGAGGCGCACACTCACACAACATTTCAACTTTTAAAAAATCGTCTACCTCGAGTAAATACTAAAAAAGTGTTTTCCCTACCCTATGGCATGTGCCTGCATTTTACCAATTTACACCAAGAGTACACAATTAATAAAAAAAAGATACGTATTGTCTAGAATTGAAAGACGAATCCAACGCGCTATAGCTCGCCCGGATCGCCGAACCCTTGTTTTCAAATTGGTTCAAGTTTTGGCGAAATCACTCTTAAATAGTCGTGGAATGCCTCCAAATAAATTTCTAAAAATTTAGAATTTAGTTTTGAATTTTTAGAAATTTATTTGGAGGCATTCCACGACTATTTAAGTAAAGTCCAGGGTGCCGAAAGTTGGCAAGCCGCAATTAATTTCAATGTGATATACCACACTGCTGCCCAACAACGTATAAAACACTTTGTACCAAAGATATACACAATTTTGTCATAAACTTACTCCCTCACCTTCACAAAAAGTTTTTAATGCTTTGTGGAGCTATATATCAAATCATTGAATCTTTTATTTATTCAGGACGAGGGATCGCGCACTTCATTTATACCATTTGTTTCATATAATCTATAAATTCTAGAAGTTCGTCACTCATCGAACAGGCAGGGACATTTTGTTTTCTATAATGGATTAACCGAATTTCATTGCAAGGTAAACCAAAGTTAAGGTTTTCAAGATAAAATAGGTCGAACAATTAGTTCTGCAGCAAGAGATCATAATACTAGATTATTTACATATGCTAGACTGTGCCAAGATTCGGTCTGATACCCACTTTATCATGAAAGTGTAATGAGACAATAAACAAAAAAGTGAGGAATAATTATGGATTTATCTCTCTAGACTAGATAAAAAGAAATGACGTCACACCATATGAACTTCTTAGCAACCGTCACGCGTTAATGATAAAATCTGTTTTTCCCAACCAGACAAATCCATCAATAATAATTAACAAGCTAGTACTACTGACTACTTCGTGAAACGTACGATACAGATTATATTGCTGCTGTTTTTATGGCCGTAAGCCACGAGTACTGATACTGTACAATATGATTTCGTCAATTTGTATAGAAATGTGACTTAAATTTTAACTCTAATGAAAAAATCAATTGTGACCACTGCCACAATCCACAATTTGTACTGTTCAATTGTACAAGTTCTCGAGCAAAATATGTTTAATTGTTTACATTACACCAAGTTAATGCGAGGTTTTATATGCATATTCAATGACAATTGAAATTATTTCGGGGAAATGTACATCACATTACTAACGTATTCTCGAAAAGTCATGCGCGCATTCCGAAATTATATTTATGAATCTCAGAACAAACGGAAATAAAATGAGTATGAAAGAAGATCATCTTTCCGATGGTAAATGCATATATAGTGTGCATGCACTTGCCGAGCGAAGTGAGTTTGGTTGCACACAAATTATCGCTTGGCGATAAAGACGATTTAAGAATTACACACATTTGATCGCATTTTTTGTCTTAACAAAATGTCCCAATAAAATTGCACACTGCAATATTAGTCATGCAGTTAACCACGGCAGAGTAAAATAAACCAGGCAGTAGCGGTTCATTTTCGAAACGTCAAATATAGGTACACTGTATGAAAATGAACTCAAATGAACACTGACATAAATTGAAAAATTTTATTCGCAAAAAATATAGGGCTACTAGATTATTCAGGTCCCTAGTCAGACGTCCACTCCTGCCTGGTTAACTTTACTCTGCCGTGAGTTAACTGAAGTAATCCGTAAACGCATTGACAAACGGAATATAATAGTATTGGTTATATTGATTCCACATTAGATAGTTCTCATTGTAATTCTCACCCTCTCCACTAAGCTTTCCGCTCGTCTCGAAAACGCCTCTCGCCTTTCTGCTGAAGTTGTCATTTCTGTAGTTGTCATGATCAAAACAATCAAGTGTTTTTGGTAAGCACTTTTACATAAAACTAAAACCGTCTTAACTCAACTGATATTGTCCCTGGTGTATATTCGTCTTGATTGTCTTATTTATTCACATATCTTTTTAATGAAATCATCGAATGGAAGTCTCGTATCAACACGTAGAACGGTAGAACACACTTTTTATTTTTAAATATTTTTTTTTATTTTTTCTTTATTTAATAATTTTGTTTACTTTATTTTCAGTAGCACTTTGTTCACCTACTGAAAATGATTTGGCTGTGAAACGTTCTGTAACTGCGTTTTTACCCACAACGCAGCCATACACATATATATATATATAATCTATGGCAACTCATATACTTACTTCACCTAATCAGTGTATTTTATAAAAACATATTACGTTCAAATGAAAAACAACAAAAATTTGGGAGAGTAATAGACAGACATGTGCGCGGTTACAGCTCCCAATTAAATTAGGCATCTGTGCTACGAGTAGAAGGCAAGTTTTAACGCAATGTTCATCGGTAAAAATCGCTAAAGTTTCAAGTGCACGGCATAGCGGTATCAACTGACCAAGTAGTTGAAATAGTTGGAGTTGGAATTTGTCTGAGTTTTCACAGATTGTACAGACTGATAAGATTGTGGAATGTGGAACGTGGATGTGTCTTCTGAATAGTATTTTACATAACGAGCGATGAAAAGTTGAAAAGTCAAGTCTTTGTGTGAATTGTGTTGATCAGAGACGAAACCGAGGTCAACAACCGTACGAAAACGAGACTTTTCAACTTTTTATCTCGAGTTATGGATTGTACATGCTCAAAGTAGTTCTAAAAACATGAAAAGTACGGATTACGGCTACCTTTCATGTAGAGGAAGGTAATGCTTATTTGCAAGCTACATATGTCGAAAACCGTACTTTTCAAGTTTCAAGCACTACTATCGACGCTATCAGCATTTAAAATCCATCTCTTCATCCCTAGTTATGTAAATGACTATTTCATCTCCATTTCACTCAGAAAACTTTAAGTTAATTTTTAAATCACAAATCAATTTAAAGCACACCTAACACGTACGTGCTTAAAAGTAAATACAATCAGACCCATGGTTGAATCGTTTTACTGTTGTGCTATTTGCCGTTTTAATATTATTTTAACTGCTCCTCTGTTCTAAGCATTATAAATAACTCTCATAAGTAATAAGTGGTATTATCACAAAGCCGAATACGAAACGTAATGATGCACCCCGGAGCCATTTATGGTATTGTGTTGAAAGCACTATGATATTAGGATAATTCCTAGTGCTGACCGATGTTTCATTGCAAAATAATATCGACGTGAAATCGACGATTGTAAAGGTATACGGAGAAGAGGAAATATTTTCTGGTTTGCATGGTGATGGTGACCCTTTTCGTATGGATATCCGTTTAGGCAGTGGATAACTATAAATTTTATAGGAAGAAGTAAAAATAAGAAAAATTGTTCTTCTCTTCGTGGCACAGTCATATTTTATTTCATTTTTATCGCATTGAACGCGTTTATATTTTCATCTCCCTATAGACATTATTGCCCTCATATAAACGATTTTCGGTGATTAAATTGCAAATTTATTTTATTTTTGAGTATCGAACGGGTTCGTGCTTGTAATAAATGGCGCACAGGTCTGGATGTGTGTTCATGATAACTTTTCGTAGCGTGATGATCCGTGATAAAAGAAAAGGTTACCAGAGTGTAGCTTTTGCAGTTGTATGGGTTTTTAATTGAACAGAATTATGTAGGAGAAATAAAAGGACTAGGCTTCGAAAGTACGACTAGCTACAGAATGAGTCAGGGACTATTTTGAGAAATCGGTTTTTCAAATCTTCAAGTTTACCAAAATTTTCCGATTTTTTTCTTTCTTCAAATTTATCAAAACAACAATTCTAATATAGAATTGTCATCCGCGGCTAGAACTGCACAATTGGAGAAAAAATTTTAATTTTGATAGATCAGTAGATTGAACAGATGGATCAAAAAGTAACAAATCACCATTCAACACAGGTTTTGTTCACTGACGAGTGGCATTGGATTCAGTCATAAATTACGAAACGTTTTTTCAGTGCTGTCATCTAAACAAAATCTTAAATTAACTCGAGAAATACGTGCTCTGCGAATTTAACACTTTCGTCTGCACCTTCACTCCCATTTCAGGGGTTTAACATAGTCCTAACTTCGCAGAGCTTGTATTTGTCGAGTTATTTGACAATTAATTTTGATGGCAGCACTGAAGAAACGTTTCGTAATTTATTAATGATCCCATATGTAATACATCAGACTCGTTCAGCGCCAACCGAAATGTGTGGCATACATAGAACATCAATGCTGTTCAATGGAAAAAAAAATTCTTGAAATTCTTCAACTCGAAAATAGAACAAAATCAAAAACGCAAAACATAATTGAGACGCATATCTGCACCATTGCCTGCGAAGACCGTCTATTCTCTTCACAGGTAATGTCACCTGCAAATATCCAATGCTGTAACGTCTTTAATGTCGGCACCTAGAATTCTTCTAAAGCCTCTCACATAGACTTCTTTTTGGCCGGCTGACCGGCTATTCAAGTTCATTGAATGTTTGATTTTTATGCAAAAAGATATAATATACCTCCACGGATTAGATAAAATTCATTTTGATTTATAATATTGACTCTCAAAAACCGATGATAAGATACTCGTCGTTTCGATACCATCTATCTTGTGGTAATAAGTACACTTTTCAAACTGCAAATAATGATTGGGTTTATTTTTGTCACTTTACGATTAGTTATCAGTGCTCATCTTGGCATTCGAAAGATTTATTTTGTTTTGCGATAAAGAAACCTATAGTTTCTGCGTACATCACGTTTTCACAAAAATTGATTGAAAACGTGGATAAATCAATTGAAATCCGACTAGAACAGGTTAAACCAATTACTCATAGTCATATCGTGAAATTATTGATTGATTTTTTTAGATCCACATATGCGGAGACGCACCGCTAGTGGTATTTATACTCCGAATTTGTAGTTAGCAGACCAACGATCTGCGGTCACAAATATTTAAATTAAAATCGTTGTTACAACACTGAACAATGGTGACGTAATTGTTTTGGTATCAATTACTCGATTAAATTGAAAACGCATTTCAACAATTTCACTGCGTCAACACCACACACTGTTAGTAATTTGAACGCACTAAATTTTCCATTTTCAATAACAGAAAGAAAAAACTAATCTAAAAATATAAATTTTCTTCAGACCGACGAATGAATGATCAAATCCAAGTGCAGTGCAAAGCCGCAAAATTAAAACTAGGAATCACTTTTCGTTTCGGTTTTATTTGCGCATCGGGATTTATAAAATTTAATTTGTTTTTCTTTTGGCAGCTAACACACTTATGCTTTTCATGTTGAGTACGCACATGAAACCATATGGACACATCCGTACACAGTAGCGTGTACGATAAATGAAATTGTATTCGGCTCTGCTCTGATGGGATTCATAAGATATTTTATTTGCGGTTAATTGATGAAAGAGTAGTAGTTGTGTTGTAAAACAATAATCGCGAATTATGGGGCATGAATAAGCTGATGAAGAGCATAAGATAAAATGAATTGATGATTAAGACGCGTATATCAATATGATTTCACTGACGATGCATCCGTTTGACTGAGAAAAATTTTTTATCGACAACGATGATGATTAGGAGTGCCAGACAATTTACCAAGTACTTCAGCCTATATGCCCTATATGGTTTAAAGTGCATTATACTTAAGTCGAGCGTCTGCAATGTTTGGTTCAGCTTATTAGCATATAAATGCAGCGTAATGAAATTAGCTAAAGCGGTTGCCAAGAAGAAACATGAGAAGCCCGTAGGAATATAATGTGTACCTTGAAACTACTCAACAACGATATACATTTTAAAGTCTTTCCTTTAGAATTTCTCTTTAAATTTTACCCCAATAAAATTGCAGGTCAAGTTTCAAGTTGACCTCGAAATTTACTTACATAATCGTAAAAATTTTCAGATCAACCTGAAATCTGACCTCACAGGTCGACCTAATTTCTATATTTAAGGCTCTAAAATTGGTAGGTGCTATTCGTGCTATTAAAAAACAAATCACACTGTCTCCATTTAGAAAACGTTTCATCCTTATAGATGACAATTTAACAAAAGCCAGTGAATCAAAATGTATTGTTTTTGGTATTGTGCTATTGTGCTCGTGTGATTGGCTGATTGCATGAGGATGGAGTAAAATAAAGAAATGTGAAAATGAGTGAGATACAAATAAACAGGTAATTCATCGCCGCGGCCAGACAAGAGGTAATTGACAAAAGACAAAAATTAAGTTGCATCCGCATTTAGTAGCTACTCCGATCACTTTGTCGAGCGACGGTAATTGTTGTTAGATTAAGTTTCAACAAACCTCGAGTAGCGATCCAGCGCTGTTCACGGTAAACGTGATTTGTTTAATATACTATGAACCGGAGAGTAAAGAGGGGGCTCCAATTGGACAACTCATACTGTCAGTGGCTCAGGCCCGAACTGGTTATACTGAGCAATCGGGCGATGCCCGATGCGCCTTTTGCTTTTTGGCGCTCCTCAGACCAATAAAGTTTATTTAGGCGCCTCTGAGTCTTTTTCAGCCAATTCGCCTTTTGGTAGCCAGTCCGGCCATGCAGTGGTTCAATCGTTCAACGTTCAAACTCTACTGGGTATGTGCACAGGCACCAGCTGTTGATATGTTACGGTCACGATGTTCAATTTTGTGCTTAATGCTTAATTTTCACTTACGTCGTTTTTCCTCCGTTTAGCTAAGCCACGATTCTTTTTAATTGTTTAAAGAGTAAACGGAAAACAAACGGAGCGTAAACGGCGTAAGTAGAAATCAAGGTTAAGTTTTGACATCACCCCCTTCTAAAAAAAACCATTTGTAAAAGTCCAGTGTCAGTCTCTTCTACAAACACTTTCTAAAAGGAAACATAATGTTCTTCTACAAATACTTTGTCAAAGGAAGCGTCACACTCTTCTGCAAATACTTTGTAAAAGGAAGAATAACTCTCTTCCACAAACACTTTCTTCTACAAACGTTCTGTAAAAGAGAGTCTAACTATCTTCTACATACACTTTGTAGAAGTAAGCATCACTCTCTTCTACAATAGGGTGTAGCGGTTTTTACAAAATGTCTTACTTCTTTTACGGCTCAGCCGGAAAAATCCACTCAGCTGGTCCATCTGATCAATTTATGGAAGAAAATTACCTCAAATCAATAGTTTTTAGCTTAGAATGTATTCCCAGGTTCTGACAATACGATACCTTTAATTTTAAACGTTTTCTAACCTATTGTTGTTGAGAGAGATAGATTAAAGGATTCTGTGATGCAAACCCAACGTTCTATTGCACCCTAAAAACTACAAAAGAGTCATCCTTGTTTGTTTTAGCTGAAAACGGTCGTTTCTTAAATTTTTATCGCCTGAAAACTACAACATCGCCATATTCAGTCACAGAAGATTTGCTGACAAGTGGTGACAACAACGCCAACAAGATCCATGGCCCATTGTAAAACAAAAACTTCACCAATTTAATTGTAAAATTAATTTTAATTGAAAAAGTCCTTAAATGTCATCCTCTGTAACAAATTATCACAATCAACTGCAATCTTAATCCAAAGAAAATAAATTAATTGGGAAAACAGAATCCATTTTCCTCTAGATGATCGGTTCGTCCATGGTTGGTGGTGATGTGACCTTACCAGCCATAATGATAACGCCATCGGTCACATCACGCACAAAGAACACAAACGGTCTATTTACGACGATCGATTGTTCGGGCTGTGCGTTTGAGCGCAGAGCATTCGTGGCGGTTAAGAAGTTTTCGCTGCTCGATCCCTCGTCGACGCGTAACGCAACATGTTGCTGCACTTCTTCGATATGCAGTTTCTGTTCGGTTGTGATGCCACTCAGATCAGCCTTCGATGTGAATATTGAGGCCAGTCCATTTTTGGCCAGGTTTTTCTCTATTCCACCGGTTGTATCGATGGAAAATTTCGGAATGGAAATATCGATAGACTCTTCTTGAAGTTGTGCAATGACGTCAGGTATAGCGTCCGTGGACAGATCATCTAACAATGTTTTAAGGCCATCACGTGTGTTCGGTAATAGCACCAAGAAAGAGTAGCGTTCATTCTGCAAAGAGAGAGGGAGAGAGAGAGAAAGGGAAAACCGGATTCGATTCACACACTCCGTTAGCTTTAAGATTAATTCAGTCATAACTCACGTCGTACGGCAGATCAATGGCTGTTGCTTTCAGATTTTTACACTCGGCAATTCTGTAAAATCCACGAGCTCTCATCATCTTGACTGGAATCTTTTCCGAATCCGATGTGTAAAAAACGCTTTCCGTATCGGATCGTAGTTGCTGTAACAGACATAGATACGGTCAGTAACGAATTTTTATACTAATTATGTGTGTGTCGGTCTACTTGGAAAGGAATCGCCCAATTTCCTTTATAATACAGTCCGTTGAACAGCAACATTTTCGACTCATTTTCTTTGTCTGGCTGACGTGAGTTGGTTTTTCTTCCAACAATTGAGTTTCCACTTAATGCTGACGCAACCTCACCGGTGTTGGTTGAGCCGAACTGTTTGGTGAGAATTGTTCAGTGTGAATTAGAACAATATTACACGTCCATACAGTACCTGTCTTTGTCCCAAATTTCTAGCTTCAGCTTGCATGATCTCAAGTTTTTCGGTTTCTTTCACAAAGATTTCCTTTTTATCTTCAACAACTTCAGCTTCTTTCGCCACAATTTTAACATCTTCTACTGCCGGTGTTTTCTTTAAAATCTCTTCCTTAATTACTGGCACCTCCACATACTGTCGATCCTCGACCACCTCATCGAATTTAGAGCTGTCCTCTTGCTCATCAATCAATCTTGTCTCGTCCGGTGTCTCGGCCGGATGGGTTTTCTTCAATGTTTCGAAATCGGGAATGTCTTTGCTGTTCGTTGTGTCGTTTGTTGCTGCTATTGTTACCGAAACTTTTATTTCCCGTTCTTTTTCATTCTGTTTTGCATCTTCCACGTAAGCTAGATCAGAGTTTTCAGTTTCGGTCACTGTTGAGATGGATTCCTCTTCATCGTCATTTTGTCGATCGATATCCTTCACTTCAACGAAGTAGTTGTCGTGAATGCTTTTTCTGAAGTCATCTTCGACGGTATTGTTTTTGTATATGTAGAACCATGTCTTAAATTGAGGAGCAATCGATGGATTGTCGCCCTGTAGACCATTCAGGAAATTTTTATAGGCCAACCGTACTGTGTGAATCCAGATTTTCAGATCAGTTAATATCGTACAAAAACTTATTGTTTCACCAACCTCGACTACGCTCTTCCGGATGTTTCAGCATTGAAGAAATGTCTACCAGAGTGTCGCCTTTGGCCCCCTCGCTTAAAATTGCCAAAATCGATGCATATCCTAGGGGTGAAACGACAAAGTTTCTGTTGTGGTCCGCATTACCCTACAGAATAGAAAAAATTTCCAATTTTCATGCAAAACCAAATTTCTTTAACATTCTCGAACCTTTAGCACATTTGTTGTCAATATATTTGTGGCAGTGGCGATGATATTTTTTTGGGACGTGTCTCGTTCATGCCGATTGTTCGGATGTGCATATGAAAATTGTGCCAGGGAAGTGAGCACTAGGTCTGCAAAAGAGAATTAAAATTCAAAATCAACGGGCGAATCAACGAATCGGTTAATTGCACACATTATCGATATTCTCATATTGGAGAACATTGGTACGGTTTAAATTCAGATGGAGTCAGGAACGAGTTCTTCCCACTTTTAGAGAGTGATTAATATTAGATTATGCAACTCAGTCCTAAATGTTTATTTTTGTCGAATTGGAAGTTATGTATTGAGCCGAAGACGTGGTACATAATCCAAATCGTCAAAATAAACATTTAGGACGGAAGTGTATACACTATTTAATCTGTCGAGAACCGATATATCGAGATAAACAGTTAGCCCAAGAGTTAGACCATGAAATATCATAAGGAAATTATGTTTGGAAACTGACGCTTAAATGTAATAGATTTTCGTAAGTTTCTACTACATTTCTAGTACGTTTCGTCATAAAATTACTGATGTCAGAGATCTATTTTTTTGTGAACTAACTTCACTGCAATGACATTTCATGGAAATTTACCAAAGTGAAGTTATTTCACCTGAAAACAGAGCACAAAGAATGAAGTACTGAAAAAAATTGTGGCGCCTCTACAGACCAACCGACGTTTCCTATAAAGGACAAGGACAAGCCATCATAGAGTCAAGGAGGTACACAAAAATTGAGCTCTGACATCAATAATTTTATGACGAAATGTATGTAGTAGAATTAACAAAAATCTATTCCATTTGAGCTATAGTTTTCAAACAGGATTTCCCTATTATCATCATTTTAAGGTGACGTCCTTCAACTCCATCGCATGAAATCACTTCTACTTCTTGCATTATTGTCTAAAAATAACAAACGTCTGCCAATATAGTAACTAACCGACAATAAGCTGTCTAGAAACGGTTCATTTATCAATTTCGTTCCAATTAAATTCAGATTTTGTAGTCCAACCGAACTATAATCAAAACAAAATAAAAAGAAAAAACGAATTGACAATCACAATTTTATTAATTAACCGTGAGAGACTGTGTGTATATATAATATAAAGGTAAATGTACCGTTAAAATCTTGATAATTTAAGAGTAGAACCATCAATCGACTAATGTATTCTTTTTGCTGTTGTTGTTCAATTTCCTTCATCACCAATGTCAGAAACTGTGTATGCGACTCTGTCGGTATTATGCTAATGCGTTTGAGAATGTTATATATCTCCGGCATAAAATGTTGTGAACGATTATAGACTCTTTTTTACTTGAATTATTTATTTATTTAAAGCTAAAATACACCGAAGAGTAGCTATATAAAAACGGGTCGCTATATTAATTTGGACCATCTTGATAATGTACCGTTATTATACATAATATTCTTGATCGCTTTGGTTTAGTGTTATAGGTTGGTCTTGGTTGCAGAATAAAAGAATTATAGACGACGAATTGGGTTGGATTCGGTTTCTGAAGCTTATGAGTAAAGTAATAAGATCGTTGCAGCAAATTTGTAGATTATTGGCATGATATGCGATTAGAAAGCGTTAGAGCTTTCTAGAATTTGTATTAGTATTCTGAAGCGAAGATTGGTAATAGATTCATCTAAACTTACATTTGGTAGTAGATTAAAAACAGAAGAGAAAACTTTCCGAAATAAACGGTCCCGAACATGACTATTTTGTGTCCCTTCTGGACTTTTCCGACTTAAACGGAATTGTCTGGCATGCATAGTGCATAGTGCAGTATTAGTCACTCTACTCTTAAAAATGGTTATCTCGGATCATGATGCGGTAAACTCTTAATCGATATGAGATAGGGAAATGTTGTTTTGAAGCAGAAGCTCAGCGCTCAACTTTATGTGAACCTAATTCACTTCTGTGACATTTCGTGGATATTAACCAGAGTGAAGTTATTTTGCCAGAAGATACATAGCAAAGAATGAAGTACTGAGAAAAATTGTGGTGCCTCTACAGGACATACCATTTTACAGTTTCAGTAAGGGGACGATTCGTAAATTTCAAACTTTGGAAGTTTATAGGTTCAGCTTATAGTTTATAGGCTGAGCTTTGACCGGAAGTTACTGATAACGAGATTTCGTAAGTCCTAAAAAAAAGTTCTGAAAACTAAGGAACGGCTGATGCTTTTTTGCCATTTATCGCAAGGATGGATAAAAATGCACCATCAGTGTTGTTGAGATTTCAAAATTTTCCATCCGAAGTTCAACGTACTTATGTGGAATAAAAGCAGTCCGTTACGTCTACTCAGAACTTATTCAATCCCGCTAGAACTCAAGTGCTGGAATTCTTAAATTATGCAGTAAGATGTTTGAGCAAAAGTAGTTTCTTGAATGAGACAAAAATTACTTTGCACAAATATCATCTGATCTTACTGATGACAATTCTGAACTTTCCAAGAATTAGCTTGGGTATATGAGACTCTGCGTATTTATTGTAAGGGTGCTTTAAATGAACTAACTTATCGATGGATCTTATCGACAAATATTTCAAAATCGACATATCAATAACTGAAGTTTTATCCAAATTCAATCTCTAAATTCACATTGGTTTGAATAGATAAATACTTAAGTCTTCGAAATGTGACTTTGCACTGTAAAAGTAACACTCTTACAGTGAACATGAATAACTGTTCACAAATAACTCCAAGTAGTCACGTTTCACTACTAAAAATTCTTTTTCTTAATTAACACTTTCTTACTCACATAAAACGATTCTTAGCATAGTGCTAATTTTGTGGATGTCAATATCTTTTGAAATTGATTTCTTTTCCCCGACTATTCTTCACTTATTCTTAGTTGTTCACCACTGAAGAACTCAAGATTGAATGTGCAAATGTGTCGTTGGCTGTTGCGTTTTTATATTTCGTATGGTCAATGAAAATGAAAACAAAACGAAAGAGGAATGACCGACGATGGACAAGAGGAAAATTAACCAACAGTTTGTATGGATTTTTAGACCATAATGTATCTGATGAGATAATTTCAATGAATACCTGTGTAGTGTAAGATGTTGCATGTATGACAAGCACAGAGTGTTGCTATTTGCTGCGCGTTGCTGGGTTACATCTTTGTCTATTTAATACTTTTTGATGAAGTAGTCTCAAGTCATTGCTATAATCCTTAAAATTTCAGTTCAGAGCTAGTGGTCAATAATAAATCTTCCAAGGGTCTTCCACACAATGGGTTTGAAAATAACTTAAATGAGGTCACGACATCACCTCTTCCTTTTTTTCATATTCTAAATGAGACAACTTTTGAAGCATGTAATGCTCTACCAATATCGCCATTCAAAGAGTTTCAAACTCTCTTTGTCGTGGGTCTAAAGTATGTATTTAAACGCTGAAGGTAATGCCAGTGCTCAGTGGATCACAGAAATTACGCGACCCAACTTCGGGTGAATTTCCTACGATGTCAATACATTTATTTGCAACACGCTGGACGTATATGTATCTATATACAATAAATTCACCACAAAGTAGGGTCCCGTTTGTTTTCTTGTATTTGCATTACCTTCAGTGTTTACATACTTTGTTGGGGTCGTGGCCGTGTTACCGAGACAAGACATTTTAACTCAAATTAGTTTAGAATTAGTTGAGATTTAGTGACATGATCGCATTCGATACAAAAGCAAGAAAAGCATATATCATCGACCCAACAATCCGATACGAAATCAATGATCCCGATCAAGATTCAAAAATTGTCGAAGAGAAGCGTGTGATTTACGAAAAGTGTATTCCGTTTTATAAGGAAAAATACAAAGGCGATTATGATTATGACGACTGGACCGTGAAAGGATTATGGTTCGGTAGCAGAGGAACGTTTGGAAAGAGTTTTTTACAATTTTTCGACCATTTCAAACTTAACAAGTCAAAATTAAAGTCAATAACCGAAGAAATTTTAAGTAGCACAAATCATATAATCCATAACCACATTTAACTAATTTATAGAAGAAGAAAATCTAAATTCGACTTATTGTTATCAATTCAAATATCTTTATGACCGATCGATATGCTGTGTATGTAAGCAGCCTACCTTAAGTGGGCAGCTCATTTATTGTTTCAATAAATATTCTTCTATTCACTTCAAAAAAACATCTTCATTTTTTCGAAGATACCAGCTGATGACCTTAAAACTACCTTTAATTTTACACTAAAATTTTTGTCATTTTTTAGTGTATGAAATACCGGTCTTCTATATTTTTATGTCATTGGTCGTATTACGATTACTGGCCATAACATGGTGACTTCTGAACATACTTCCTCATTCTAATTTGTCATACCGCCTTCCAAATTAAAATGAAGAAGACAAATACTCAATTTTTTATTTTCAAACATAAAGCATGTGTGACTCCATCTCTTGCTTAGCACACAGGCTAAGAATGTTGAATGTCTTCTGCGTATAATTTGAATTTATTATTCCTAAGCAGTATGTGTGTGTTGTATGTTTACAGTGTTATTTAGTATTACAATATATTCCGTACACCGAGCATGGACATCGTTCGGTGGATTTAAATTGTTCTTAATTAATGGCTCACATAATTAACACACTGCAACCATAGAATTAAAAGTGCGCTTTAAGCTAATAAAAACTTCTCTTTAGTTAATTAAATTGAACCGTTCCTTATCAGTTTGTTGCCGGCTGCAATATTTACAAACATCTCAACTGTGACATCACACACAATAAATATACCGAGAACGAGACAGCGAGTGTGTCTTTTTTAGTGTAAGATATTCGTTTTGAGCAAGGCTGTGTGTGTAAAGAGAGCGTTTTCCTATGTGGAGAAAATTTGGTGTAGACAATCGAAATGTATTTACCGAAACCGGAAATTGCAGTGTATTTGATTGTTTATGTTTTGTTTCTGTTATATGGCATTTATCAGATTTACATGCTATCGGATGGTAAGTTCGTCTTTCCACCCTTTATATAGGCTATTGTAATAATCTGTTTGTCATCGTACTATAATAATTGAACCATTATTAGAGATGGAGCTATCGTTATCTTAAACAAATGAAGTAAAAGATTCGAGGTTCTCAGTTACAGTCGGTAAAAGGCTAAGAAAAGAAGTGAAAGGACCTAGTACATTAACGGGAAGAAGTACGTACGACGGCAAACATACGACCAGTATTATTATCTGGTCTATTACGTCCATCGTTTTGAAACCAACGGCAAAGATACACAACAAACAATTATTACTTCCATCGATCAAAATATTTTTATTCTGTTGATTTCAAATCTTGTACTTCATTTTACATGCATTTTACTATTTATACAAGACCATATTACCTAAAGCTTGTCGTTATTTTTATCGTCGTATTTTTGTCGATAACAGATGAATAGCCGCATGTGACACATTAACTTTATTAACCAATTCAAAATTAATAGAAAACAAGGCAGAAAATGAAACTTCAACGAGTCGTTGTCGTCAAATATCTTGAATGTCGATAATAATTCAACGCTGCATTAGCTAATCAAAAATCAATAAAATCAACGAACTTCTTAGATCAGCATAATAAATGACCTATGTCACGACCCTTGCCCTCCTGTTGACGCAGCCTATTAAGTTACAACAGAGCATTTACAAAGTCATTCCATATTGCACTAACCACTCAAATTCCCAAATACCTCCAGTTATTTCCAGTAAATCAAAGTACATTGGCTTTACGAACGGTTGGAAATTGCTAGGCCGTAAGAGAGACGACCTGGACTTTGAGTGGGAATCATGGAAGTATTTTGTTTGGGACAATTGCCTATGGTTCAGTTTCCATTTGATATTGACGGAAACGGTACGATGGATTGCGCCGAAGGTAATTTTCATTAGAGGCAGTTGGATGGGCCTTATGTGTAATAGAATGGATGCATTTTCAGTTTGTATCCAGAGCTCATATGGGCATCGGTGCTTGTTTCATTCTCGTACATTTTAATCTGAAGGTTCTAACGATTCTTTTGGCGAAAACATTCTCCTTCATTCTGCTGATGCATTTCAATCGAAAACGCGTTGTCTGGTTGTGTGCAACATTTTGGCTGCTTGTGATCATCCTATTTAAGTACTGGGAGCAACACGATCAAATAGGAAAATTGCTCGATTTAAATGAGTCCCAGTGTTACGAGCTCGTTATCATCCTATCGTGGAACGTTTTGAAGTCAATCAGCTTTTCAGTCGACTACATCAGCAACAAGAATAAACAAACCACAGATGTGTTCGGTTTGGTCAATATTTATGGATATGTCCTATACTTTCCGAATCTATTACTCGGACCATTTATAATATTCGGTCGGTACAACGGAATGATGAACAATGCTCCGATGTGGAATGGTAAAAACGCCATCGCCAGATTGATGCGACTGATCGTTGACTTGAGCAGGGCATGTTTTTGGCTACTATTCACCGATTTCGCTTTACACTTCATCTATCTGGGTAATCTTCAGCATAATACTGACGTAAGTACTGATCAATAGGTTCGGATTGGCCCTCTATGGGCATTCGGGCGATGCTCGACGGCGGTAAGGTTTTTGTGTGAGCGAGAAGGGCAATGAAGGTTTTTTTGCATTTGTTCTTTCATACAACGCCCGAAGCGCTTTTTGGAGTCAGTCCGACTCTGCTAATCGAAATCATCTGCAACTCTCGATTTGAGGTTGATAATAATAAACAGACTTCTTCAAGGTCGTGAAAATCTTGAGCCCTTGGTCCCTGTACACATTCGGTTACTTGATGGGTCAATTTTTCCACAACAAGTACGTGGTCTTTTACGGCCTACCGATGGCGATCGCAAGGTACGAAAACATAGATGCGCCGGGACTGCCGAAATGTATCGGAAGGATACATTTGTATTCGAACATGTGGAAGTATTTCGATCAGGGACTGTACGAGTTTCTGTTCTAGTTGAGTCTTCCGATCATCATCAGAAGAAGGAAACATATTTGAGATTGGAATTTTTCTTATTTATATTTTCAGTTACATATACACATCACTCTGCCAGAAGACATCACCTGTGTACCGAAAAGTATTCGCTAGTTTTGTAACATTCGCATTCATCTACCTCTGGCACGGTGTCTACCAATTTGTGTTCATCTGGGCGATGATGAATTTCGTGTGCCTGCAATTGGAACAACTGGGACGGTACATGGGCCGAACGCAACGGGATCGATTTGAACGACACTTTAGTCCATCGAATCGGCATCGAATCAAAGCAGTGCTCGGTACGCAGATATTCATTCCGGCGGTGATATCGAATTTCTATTTTTTCGCTGGCGTTGATGTGGGGAATGTGTTTGTGAAACGGACATATTTGACGGGAAATTGTGGCACTTATGTTAGCTTAAGTTTCTGTTCCTATTGCATCTATCATGTGTCGGAAGTGATTGAACGATGGGAAATTGAAAGGCGACGAGAAAAAACATTAAAAATTGGCTAGACCACTTAATAGCAGAGGAGTTTTGATATTCGCTGGGACCAACTTCCAGGCCACTGAGACATAGCCTTTGAGACACTATTACCAACTATTTCAAAATGTCACACTGTTAGGGTGACAACAAATGTCACAGAGTTAGGGTGACAACGCCTTTAATTTTCCAACATTTAGTTTAGCTTTGAAATTCGGTAAGACCGAAAACACACGAGCAATTTTGCGTTGCTGGGATCGACAATTATGCTGTCTTTTCTGTTGCCTTAAGCTCAAAACACATGGGCAATTTTGCACTTGATGGAATCGACAATTTTCCTACGTTTTACAATGTAATCCGATTTGTAGCATAAGTTGGAAGTCGATCATCTCAGCAACGCCAAATCGTGCGTTTTCTGCCTTCGATTCGTTCTGTAGTTGATGAGATTCAAGTTCTGAACCTAATGACACAAGTATTCACAGTTCTAAAATGATTCCATCGCCTGTCCCATTAAGGCACATCAGACATCAGCTGATTGCTGCCATTGCCGTTGGATGTTTGTTCGTTCTCTCACATAAACGAAGACAATTTCACAAATGAAACTCACAAGCGCTAACACACATCCGTAGTAAAATAGCGTAAAAAATCCTTCGATATTTTGATAACTTAATGCGGATGGAAGACTCGACTGACTCGTCTCCACCAAATTCACATCGATATATTTCGACGTAACGAAATCGATGATGCCAGCAGCTTCGAAATTGTGTATCAGTTCATTGAATTCGTCGACTAAGTAAAAATGTTTCGTGAAATAAAACACGAAGGAATTTGTGTTTAGGACTTCTCGGCAAATCCTTAATGTGAAGTTCTTACGATTGATAAAATTCTCGTAGGTTACGGTACCCATGTAGTCGAAGACAATGCCTTTGAACGACGAATTTAGGGTCTTCATTTTATATGCGATCATTGCAGGCTCACTTATGACTGCGTGCCTGTGGAATTTAATGGCGATTAATTTTATTGCCTTAGGTCGATTTGATATGGAGATTTTCATCGAACCTCTGCATAATTTTCGATCCTTCCAGTCTCATGGCCAATGATTGATAAATGTAGAAGGTGAACTTATGTTCGATAAATTCGTCAATCGTTGTCAGTTCCACCGTCCTCACGTCCCTTTTCAGTATATCAAACACTTCTCCCTGATACAAACTTCTCATGATCAGCGTAAAGATCAAAAACTTGGCCAGCAGAAATCGAGGAAAGTTACTCCGCGGTAAGATTTTTTGCGTTCCACCCAGGAAAACGTTGAACACATTTAACACGCTGCCCTTTACATTACTACCAATCACATAGTCATGAACGACCTTCGGCGTAAATTCCAACAGTTTCACAATGGAACACGCTAGCAATGCAACCGCTCCGATTGATATCCACGAAGCGAACGTGAATGGAAGAAATATTTTCGTCATCGGATCAATCAAAAACGGCGGTGGCACAACGAGAATAAGTTTATCGGAATGAACGATTCGGGTAGCGCTCATCGCTTCGACTCTCGTTCGTTGCAATGATCCGAAAATAAAATCAATCTCATTCTCTATCACTCTCTTAAGCATCGCCGTTGCGGTTTTGTTCGGGTAAATTACACCGGTAGCCTTTTCGTACTCGAAAATGTTTAAAGTAAAGTTCAATATACCGCTGAACATTACACAGAAATCGATATTCATTCCGGTAAATCTGTTCAATCCACTCTCACTGTTATTAACTAAAACGCCGGGACTGTTCTCATAGCATCCGAACCGTAGCGGACAACGATTCAGTTGCTTAAACTTTTTCGGAAAAAATTCGTTTGTTGTCCAATTCATTATGGTTTTATCGAATTGATTGACCCGAATGGGATTTGTGTTGTTGCACGATCCATTGGAAAAAGGTTTGTAAGTGAAAAGCGACACCAAGTTTGACGAATTCGGACTGGCAACCAGAACATTTACGTTGTAGATGTATGCTTTCCAGAATGTTGAGAACACACTTTCAAGTTCTTGTGCATCAATCACATCATAAATGATAATAAAATGTCCGTCGTACAAGAAGAGTTCCGGTTGGATTTGGACAAAAAACTTCTCAAATTCAACGAAACTTCCGCAATGCAAAATTGATACGTCGATTTTACGTTCCTCCAAATTCAATGGTGTCTTCAGGTCGTGCACTATCACTGTTAATTGTAGATTGTGAGATCTAACAAAATAATCCAGAATTTCACTGTCCAACTTAATTACAAGCAATGTCGTTCTCTTGCTTTCTTCAATTAGTCTAGAAAGCATTATGGTCGTTGCAGTATGTTGCTCAATTAAATGCAAATTTTCTTCTACCATAAAAGAGAATGCACAGACCAGCCATAAATGAAAAAAGCATAAAATTTTCAAAGCCATTACAAAAGCTTTTTCACTATTGAACTGATCTTAAAGTTACGATGCCTTTTCTATTCAGATTTTTAGGCAACGATAGCTTTTCGCTAAGCATTTAACATCCATTCACTGACCGGTAACAAGACAATACTTCAACGGTTGACTATCTATTATTAATTAATTGATTTTACTCGAAACATTTTCCGTTTTGCCTATTGTTTGGACGTGGAAAAATTCTTTTCATTTTCCATTATTTTCGACTGTCCTATTCTAATAAATTCTATTGACTATATTTTATGAATGGTGTCAATTTGACCGAATATTGTTGCAGTTGTTCAATGGCCATAAATATTAAATGATCAAAGGAATATTGCCTAAACCAGCAATGCGTGACTCACACTCAACTTACAATTTATTATGTAAGCACAGATTTTGGTATTATTTTTCACCGAAATAAGTCTATCACAACACTCTTGCAAGTCAATTTTTGTACTGTGAATTTTATATTGTTTTCGGTTGTGGAATCGAATATCAACAGTCCACAGATTATCCACACAACAAAATCTGTGATGGAGTTCAAATTTGTATGGTTAAGGTTACTGAGCCCAGCAAGGAACACAATCACCGAGTGAATCAGATATGTTTTACTCGACAAAGAAAAGTCAACTTTGACAGCATAAAATAATGCCCTGTTTATCTCCCTAGGGAAACACTACGATCACGATGAGTAAAATTATTTTTACGCGTTACGGCATGTTTCATTTTCATTTACATTGCCTAATCACGTAAAGCATTGTACTTACGAGGTTCCAAGTTGTTATTTGACAAGTGGGGAATACAGCCCTCCCCTTCGGGTCGGGCTGTAACACCCCACTTATCAAATACACAACTTGGAACCTCGGAAGTAATATACTATTACCAAATATGCTAAGACAACCATTAAGACGCGGTATATGAATAGCTGAGAAAATTAGTGTGTGGACTGGCCTGCCAACTGTATTACTCTATTTATCGTTTAGCTTTCTGCGCTGAATTGACACAAAATAGTACTCAGCAACATGTGTTGTAGTCCGACATGTTGTATCATAGCAGCTATCTAGCATCGACACAACACAAAAATTATATCAAGACTTCTAAGTGAAAAAATATATTTGTTTTGGGTCAGTGCTTGAGAGCTGCTATGATTGTGTTGTGTTGAATTGAAACATGACAACGCATTAACTTGGGATGGGCTGAATCCTGACATTTTCCTAAGGCCAAAATGTCTTCCCATGGAATGACTTTAGCTTACAAATCAGGAGACAGATTGAACCGCTTAGAATGCCCTTTTGTAATACCACAATTCAACGTCCAAGCATGTAGCGCAGCAACTTTAATTATGTATAAAACAAGAACCTTTACTAGCGTATATCATAGCAAATCAACATGCAGTATTTTAAGAAATCAATTAGGTTACGATATAATAAAGTGTTGTGTAGTTGCTGTATTTTTATTCAGATTTATGAGGGCGACAATGTTGGATATCGTACGCACGTAAATGTTTTCTGACGAAAAAAAAAAAATTCTGTAAGCGGTCGCTTTCTGACAATAGAGTTCTTGTTTACAATCGTCTTCGACTTGGTCTTATTAGTCGCATTTTGTTTGAGAATTTTTAAAGAATCTAAATTCTTAAAATTTCTAAAAATTCTCAAATTTTGGAAATTTTAAGATTTGTAAAACAGTTTAAACACTGACTTGGGCATAAAATGTACCGTGACCTACATCTAATTAATCATATTTTCATATACGGTGGAAGAAATATAAGAAGTTTCATTTTCAACAATTACAATACAGGCTAGTACACAGTTCGTGAAAAATGCATGCAAAATCGACCTCTGCAAAATGCTTGCAAAATATGACACAAAATGTATGAGCTATCTGTCAAATATTTTGCAAGCTCGGTGTAAACCTGATGTTTACTCTGTGCTTGCAAAATATTTGACAGATAGCTCATACATTTTGTGTATGAGCTATCTGTCAAATATTTTGCAAGCTCGGTGTAAACCTGACGCTTACTCTGTGCTTGCAAAATATTTGACAGATAGCTCATACATTTTGTGTCATATTTTGCAAGCATTTTGCAGAGGTCGATTTTGCATGCATTTTTCATCACGAACTGTGGGTTGTGATTTTCGCCATTTTAAGAGGGAGAAGAATGACGTTTCAGGTCTATGACGCTCAGTAAATACACAATTTGTGAAACTATCAATGTTTCAGGCATGTAGTATACGTTGAATAAATTGGTTTATTGAGTCTATATCTCAATTTCAATAGATCATTGAAGTGAAAAATCAAAAAGAAAATGTTGACATTGGTGCTGGCGATCAGTTTCGACGGTCAAACCATGCACTTTCATCAAAACCCATCGACGTTATTCATTCCATACGTAAATGTCGTAACGTTGGTAATGCATTTGAATGAATAGCGTCGATTGGATTTTGTTTTGTAAACTATTGACAAATCTTCAAAGACATGACTTCTTGAAAACATTTTTTTCCAAAGACCTCAATTTTCCAAACTCTTTAAGATATTCCAAAAATAGCTGAAATTCTTTAAAAATTATTGAAGTTCCTAAAATCTGTAAAAAATTCCTAAAATAAATTACTAATATGCCCTCGTCCTGGATGCTACGGTGCATTCATAGAGTGCACGAGACGAGGTAGGTTTTTATTTATACAAACGGTAATAAAATCCCTCTCGAAAATTAAAGCGAATTTATATGATGATAGCGCTATAGTGTGCAATTTCTGAGATATTCCAATCATTTTTTGCCTTATAACCAAACTAGCACTGTTTCCCGGCCTTCGGCCGGGTCGTACTGTTCCCAGGGTTATTTATCAAAATAAAGTTTACTTACTTGGTTATCAACCCTACGTGTCGTATTTAGAAATTATCTTTACAATTCTGGCTTCGCGTTCTGAAATTTAATTCTACGCTTATCGTGTTTCGATATTTAACTCTACACTTCCAGCTTTCCGGGATTCAACTCAAAGTTCTTGCATTCAGAGATTCAACTCTACGCTTCCAGTTTTCCAAACTTCGAATTTGAATTCTACATTTTTAATGTAATCATAATCTCAATCCTTAATTTCGTTTCTCTTTCAAAATCATAATTTTCATTAATTATCACTCTCTTACTTTCTTTTTTGCTCTTTTTAATCACACAAACGAAAATTATCAACAATCGTTTCTTTAAGTAAATTCTAGACTAAACAAAGTTTCATCGATTAAAATGTACAAGGACGCCATGTTTGATTTTGCAGTTAGCTATAGCATTTGTCATAAAATGAAATAAAACTTTTTCCCTCACATCGGCTTTCCTTTTCACCTCTTATATCTGACAATTACCCGCACTACATTCGGCCGGGTCGTACTGCACTGTTTTCTCGCTTGATATATGCACTGTTTCAACCGTATTTATTTTGATATAACTCAACTGGTATTTAAAATAGTACTAATACTTTAGGTAGCGTTAACATTCCGATTCCTGTAATTACCAGCAATCGTTCTGTTATTCTTAATTTTACTGATACCAAAATCATCAATCAATGTCTACATGAAATTGTTCAAAAAATTGTACACTTTTTCTGAAAACTGATTTAGTTTACTTTTTCGTTTTTAAGTTATTTTTTCTTATGTAATAGTTTGCAGAGATTGTTGGTTTTCTGCATAAGATGTTCAATAAAAGTTTTAAACAAAGATTTTTTAAGACGGGACAGGTATCTTTGACATGATTTAAATCCTTCAATCGGGCGCTACAAATAAGCGCCATAATTTCATTTAAATATTCATAGCTAAATGTGTCAAAGCTTAACCAAACACAACGTTCAATTCAAGACAATCGTTACATAAGGGGCCTTTGCAGTTTGGGCACTATTTGAATGACCCCTTAAAATGCTTAGATATTTTTATTACTTATAGTAATATCTGACGTTGGACAAACATTTAGCAATAATTTTAGATTTTGTTTTGACGCGTGCGAGAATTACGTATGCTGCCTTTCGAACTTTACGTACCGAGGCGAAGCATATAAATCTGTTATAAAACTCATCGTAAGTTATTGTTTGATTTTTGACTTCGACTAATCCTCGGGTCAAGAAATTTCTCACGAAAAGACGGTTTCCTTCATCTTACTTCTCCTCACTCTTTCAGACAAAATTTCCGAAAATTCTGTAATAAATTAATGCTAAAGGGTAAGAGATGCACACAATGATTCACAGCTTAAGAATTTGATTTTTAAGGTTTGTTTTATTCAGTTACTTTGAATTGAATTTTAATGTTTGATAGAGTTTTAGTAATTTATCCCTCTATGAAGCACACTTTGGAGAAAAGATATTTATGTCCTGAAAACTTTTTGAAAAACGCACTCTGATGTCTTGCCAGCTAATTTATTTGAGGTCAATTTTGACAAACCGAATGAGGTCCAGATACTGTTTTCGAAAAATGGCATTGGAGAGCGTTTTTCAAAATCGTCCTCGGCGGCGTAACAAGGTGTGCCGTCGGATACCGTTTTTAAAAAACGACTTCGGAGGGCTGACCGGTTGAATTCTCTGATTTTGGAAAACGGTCTCAGAGGGCTGATCGGTGATACATCGGAGGTCGATTTAAAAAAAACGGCCTTGGAAGGCTGAGCGGCTGATCCGTCGGACGTCTATTTTGCAAAATGGCTTCGTAGGGCTGTCCGGCTGGTCCGTCGGATGTCGTTTTTAAAAAACGGCCTCGGAAGGCTGACTGGCTGATCCGTCGGACGTCTATTTTGCAAAACGGCCTCGTAGGGCTCTCCGGCTGGTCCGTCGGAGGTCGATTTTAAAAAACGGCCTCGGAAGGCTGACCGGCTGATCCGTCTGACGTCTATTTTGAAAAACGACCTCGTAGGGCTGACCGGCTGATCCGTCGGAGGTCGATTTTGAAAAACGACCTCTGAGGGCTGACCGGCCGACCCCTCAGAGGTTGATTTAAAAAAATGGCCTCGTAGGACTGACTGGCTGACTTCTCGGAGGCTGGGTGCCCCCAGGTGCTCCGAGGTGCGCCGAGGTGCTCCGTGGTGCTCCGAGGTGCTCCGAGGTGCGCCAAGGGGCGTCGTGGTGCACCGACGTTGGGTTTTATATGTATAGATGAACTTTCAATCATATTTTACACAATCTGCGTATAAGTTTTTAGTTTGAGCGATTAAATTCATTTACATTATAATACTAACTAACTGTGAGCGCTACACTTACTAATACTACAAAGTTTTCTTTAAGACTTGATGTTTCTCGGTGTAGCTTAACTAACACTACGTCGCGTCGTCGTCGTGAAGAAAAACGAACACTTGCATTTTTGTGGATTTGGAGGCTTGTTTTGCTTGTTCTTATTATCCACACACATTCAAAAACGATATCGTCCGCCGGCAGTGTGTAGTGTAGTCATTACATTTATCATTTCAATTTATTGTATGTTCGGTCGTTCGCTGTGCTGTACGTATAAATTGTATAGTGTGGATTCGTCCAATTAAATTTTATTTAGTTTTATAAACGTCGCAGAGTTGTTTTGCATTTTGTAAAAAAATTTCAATTCAAATTTAACTAAACAAAATGTCACTTTTACGTATCGTAAGCAGTGAGGTGAGTGACTAGACAATATTACCATGATTATATTCTCGATTTAGCCACATCAAAGCATTATAAAAGAACTTTTGAGTATTAAAAATTCTCGAACAAATAACTCGAATCGAATAAATTAAACGGCGAGTTGGCAACAATATCTCGTGTTACCATTCAATTTTACCAACAAAACAGATCTATAAATAGCCTGCGTCTTATCACTTCAGCTGGTTTAGATAATACGTTTTTGTGGTGGAATGAGGTGTTTCTGATGAGTATTGATGATATGGATGTAATTTACCGGAATTATGTAATGTGTTTACACACACGCCATACTCACGAGTATCAGCCTGTATTGTGTGGTTCGTTGGAAAACTGCAAAATATAGTTTCCTGTTTTCAATTTCCTTTTTATCATAAAACGATGTCTCGACTGATATATCCACGTACACCACTACATACCACGCGAAACAGATTTATATTGCTCTTTATTTGTCGCATCGTCGTCATTTCAATCAACAATTCAAGTTTAACTACAATTTGTTGTAGAATAAACCTCCAAGGCTACATACAGCGCAAATGCTATTAATGAAATAATTGCCAATTTATTGGAATCAAGAACATTTGCGAATATGTTCAGCGAGTCCGCACCTTACTATGGGAACACTTTAACTTTTGTATGAGAATGGCGCTCGAAAAACTCGAGTTCTGAATGGAAATAGGTCGACTGGATCTGACTTGAACCTCAAATGACTTATCTGATTCAGTTCCTCTCGAGATCAGATTTCTAGAAATAAGAACCTTTCATCACCTGACTGATTCTTGAAAAGCCTGCCAGGTTAGGTGACAGAAATTCGTGAGATTTCGATGAAATTTGCCAGGTAATCCTGCCCTGGTTTCAGTTGATTCCCATATTATTGACAGGATTCAGATCTATTTAGGTCAAATTCTGGTTCAGGTTCAATTCCACCTGACCTCATTCCTATCCCAATTAGAAAGAGTCGTTCAATATATCTTGCAGCTGACCTGCAACCGTCACAATCGTTTTGTAAAAAGACCTGAATGAAAATGCATTCATCAAATGCAATGCGAATTTTTTACAGCTTCGCCATGCCATCCAACGGAACTATTCCAGTTCAACGGCTCCCACAACGAAAATGTTCATCGATGGTAAATTCGTCGAATCCAAAGCCACAGAATGGATTGATCTTCATGATCCGGCCACAAACGATGTGATCACTCGCGTACCAAAATGCACACAAGGCGAAATGGAACAGGCCGTCGAGTCATCGAAAAAGGCTTACAAGGTGAGATTCACTCAATCGGATGGTTCGATACTGTTTGCAATCCAATTTCTAATTTCTTTTTCAGTCATGGAGTCAAACATCGATTCTGACGCGCCAACAAGTAATGTTTAAGTTGCAACAAATTATTCGAGCCAATATGGGTGAACTGGCGAAGAGCATAACATCCGAACAGGGAAAAACGTTAATCGATGCTGAAGGAGACGTACTGCGTGGACTACGTAAGTTCAATTAACGGAATTTTAGTCTCAATCCACCATCCGCATTAACACAGATCAATTAACAAATATGTAGAGGTCGTCGAGCATATGTGCAGCATAACAAGTCTGCAAATGGGAGAAGTTGTGCCAAACATCGCCAAAGACATGGACACATACTCACACACGCTGCCATTAGGTATGTTAGTCATTCGAAATTTCTATCGGTCAATTCAAACGGTGGAAGTCTGTGACACATTTTCTTCCCTTTGACTCTTATAGGTGTAACTGCCGGAATTACTCCATTCAATTTCCCAGCAATGATTCCGTTATGGATGTTCCCCGTTGCCATTACATGCGGCAACACCAGCATTATTAAGCCATCGGAACGGGATCCAGGTGCGACAATGATGTTAATGGAAATGTTGAATCAAGCTGGTTGTCCACCGGGTGTTGTGAATGTGAGTTTAATGGAAGAATTAATTTCGTATGGCTCCAGTTAAGATGCCAAATCATTTATGCATTTACTGTAAGCATCTTGTCGGTATCTCCATGTCGCTGGAGTATGAGAAAAAGAAAACAGTCGGCAGTTACATAAAAACGGATTTGTTTTAAACGAAAATGTTCTCTTATCATCTCGTAATCCAATACCACATGTGTGCTTTGCGTAGATATTCGAAAAAAATATTTTATTTTTTATCAATTTGAGGGTCAAGTGTGATTAGACTTGCTATCGGGGAACGTATTAGAGTAAGCGCCCTGATGTTGAAAATTCGCTTGACCAAATCCGACGAGATGTTGCTGGTCACATTCGATAATTAAAGCAAAAGAATGAAACTATAAGACTGCAACGAGTTATAAGGCTAGGCTTAAGGGTAGGGTCGTGCAAATTTGCAGTAGAAAAATATCTTGAAGCTTTGCTGTGCTACACTAAGAGAAAGAGAGATAGAGGCATTACTGACAGTTAAAATTCGTCAGAAAATTAGTTTCATTGTGGGGTTCCGTAAGCTACTAAAAAATATCTTTTTGGCTGCCCAATGCGCTGCGGAAGGCGACCAAAACATAGCGAAAAGGCTTCATTACATGAAGAATATTTTCGGTTTATTTTACGTGAATTCCTTTCACATGCTGCAGGCTGCTTCGTAATTCATTACTTCGGAAACACTCATGTGTTTTGAGCAGCTTGCACTTGTAACAGTAACTGTTGCTTCAGTAACTGTTGCTTCAGTAACTGTTGCTTCAGTAACTGTTGCTTCAGTAACTGTTGCTTCAGTAACTGTTGCTTCAGTAACTGTTGCTTCAGTAACTGTTGCTTCAGTAACTGTTGCTTCAGTAACTGTTGCTTCAGTAACTGTTGCTTCAGTAACTGTTGCTTCGGTAACTGTAGCTTCTCTGACTGTTGCTTCGGTAACTCTTGCTTCCGTAACTGTTGCTTCGGTCACTGCCTCCGGCTATATACAAATGATATTCATACAATTAGCGTCTACTTGGTGCTTGCGTACCCCAACTCTTGCCATGGAACAAAACTAATCCATTTTCTATTCAATTCTCCCAGGTCATTCATGGAGCACACGATTCCGTAAACTTCATCTGCGATCATCCCGCCATCAAAGCGGTATCGTTTGTTGGCTCCGACACAGCAGGCAAATACATTTACGAAAGAGCCGGCCGAAATGGAAAACGAGTCCAAAGTAACATGGGAGCAAAGAATCATGGTGTTATAATGGCTGATGCGAACAAAGAACATACGCTCAATCAATTGGCTGGCGCTGCTTTTGGTGCGGCTGGCCAGAGATGCATGGCATTGTCAACAGCAATTTTCGTTGGTGATGCTAAGAAATGGATTCCAGATCTCGTTGAACGAGCGCGCAAATTGAAGGTGAATGCTGGTCATGTGCCCGGCACAGATATTGGACCGGTTATCAGTCCACAATCGAAAGAGCGAATTTACAAATTGATTGAATCAGGAGTGAAACAAGGCGCAAAATTGGTGCTGGATGGTCGTGGCATTAAAGTGTCTGGATTTGAGAAAGGCAACTTCGTAGGTCCGACCATTCTCACCGATGTTCAACCCAGTATGGAATGTTACACAGAGGAAATTTTCGGCCCGGTGCTCGTATGCTTAACCGTGGACACATTCGATGAGGCCATTGAAATGATCAACAACAATCCGTATGGTAATGGAACGGCCATCTTCACAAACAATGGTGCCACAGCTAGAAAATTCGTCAATCAAATCGATGTGGGCCAAGTGGGCATCAACGTACCGATTCCAGTTCCATTGCCGATGTTCTCGTTTACTGGATCACGTGGCAGTTTCTTGGGCGACAATCATTTCTATGGCAAGCAGGGAATCAAATTTTATACACAAACCAAGACTGTTACGCAATTGTGGCGAGAGGGTGACGTTACACACTCCGATGCGGCTGTAGCTATGCCAACAATGAAGTAAATTCGATTTTTTTTGCTGGCTGCCTACATCTTCCATTTCGAACACACACACAACGTGCATTTATTGATTTTTAAGTTTAAGAGAAAAATAAAATGAAGGGCCGCTAAGTCGTCCTTTTGTTGAAGTATGACTGGTTTTTCCCTCTTTGAGTAAATACTGAGTTTCTCATGTCATCCGAAAATTGAGCTTTCGTTTTTGATATATATGGATGACTGCCCGTTGGAAAATTAAAGTGTGACGCAACTTCAAATACAAATACATAGTACCAACGCACTTCATGAATGTGTGGTACTCTGAATGGGGTACTGAAACTTGGCAGTGCGAAACCCAACTTTAAAACAATGTAAAAAAAACCATTGCATACACTCTATATCGCAAGTGTAGACTATGATCTCTTTTGCTTGAATCACGTTGATAGTAGACGTACTTCGACTTATCAGGTGTATTAGCATCGTTCAAAAAGATTCGTCAGAAATGGCAGATGATGAGGTAAACTACAAAATGAGCATTGGAGCAAGTAATGTCTTTGAGAGGTGATTAATAAGGGGAGACGGCCTGTTTTTATTACTAGTTTCACCCACGAGAAACATCATTTCATTCATCCTGCTGTAAAGTAAAAGAACTCGTGCTAAACACCCTCCATTCAACAACAGCACATTATCTTATTGGCGAATAATGACCAAGACAATTTTTGTATTTTTGAAAACGGTGAGCTTGACAAAATTTTAAATAAAAAAGCTCTTGCAAATTCACTTTTCCTGTTAGTGTGTCCGCTAAGGCAAAAGATTGTGCATATTGAAGTAAAATTGATTTTATGATTTTATTATGATCTGTATGGAATGCTGATTCCAAAATCATCAGGGGCAACTCCGGCAGCTCACTCGTTCCGCCTGGAGCGGCCGTTATGTCACCTTGGCTTCACTGAATTTTCTTGCCTATTTCCAAACAGATATCGATGTGGAATAAGCTGTAAAATATTCTTAAATGTTCAAATTTTTTTTAGAATAATTTTTTTGTTGACAAAAAAAATCCAAAATTGCCGAAAAAATGGCGGAAGTTGGAGGTTCATTTTTTTCGGGAAGTTTGCAGCCAATTCAAAATCCTATAAATCCTTTTAAAAAAAATTAAATCGGTCAAAAACTTCAATACGTATCCCGCCTAGAGTAGGGACCAGACTGGGCAATAAAGAAAAATTACAGGCGCGTACAAAAAAAAATATTTTTATGACTTTTTCTAAAACAGGGCGACTGTATTTTGTCCCTATAGGGATATATTGCACTGTCTGGTCCTGCATATACATATTCACTACAAACTCGATTTCGTGTGTCTTGTATTTTCCACACCTCAGGCACATTCTTTCTGAGGATTCATGAAATCAAAATTATACCGAAGTTTTGAGGGTCCTGTGCCGCCCTGAATTGATCACTCAACCACTTTTTTTTATCTTTTTCCTTACAGCCTAATCCACTTCCTTCAAAACAATACAAAACTGCACATTTTTGAACAGGAATTGCGTCTTCCGCAAGGATTACTATTGAGGTGCTTTCTCCTTTCGAGTAGCACGACTCTGGGTCGTTTCAGGTTCAGCCAAAAAACCAATTCATGTTCAAATACGTCGTGTGGTGTATCGTTGCAAAGGTGATGAAATACAGTTTCAGATAAAATTAAATTTTGGGCAGTAAAATAAATTGAGTGCGCTACAGGGTGGTTCAAAGTTCGCCGAGATATTTCGGTTTTTTCGTATTCTGGGTACCTAAACATTTTTCGAAAATAAAAAAAAAAATTGCAGGAGATACTTATGTTACCATTACATGTCATTTAAAAACCAAATAACTAAAAAAATTGACAAATTATTTTTGACACTTTTTAAATACCCTATGAAAAAGTGCACTCTAGGCGGGATATCTCTTGAAGTTTTTGACCGATTGAAATTTTTTTAACGCGTAAAGTATAGGATTTTGAATTAACTGCAAACTTCCGAAGAAAGTTTTCGGGATTTTTAGTATTTCGATAGGATTTCAAGGTTTTAAGCAGAAAAAAAATTAACCTTAAACTTCCGCCATTTTTTTTCGATCATTTTGAATTTTTTTTGTCAACAATAAAATAATTCTAAAAAAACTTTGAACATTTAAGAATATTTTCTCAGCTTATTCCACATCGATATCTGTTTGGAAATGGGCAAGAAAATTCAGTGAAGCTAAAGTGACAACGGCCGCTCCAGACGGAAGGAGTGAGCTGTTGCAGTTGCCCCTGATGATTTTGGAATCAGCATTCCATACAGATCATAATAAAATCATAAAATCAATTTTACCTCAATTTGCACGATCCTAGTGTATTTCCCAGCCTAGTATTTCCCACTATTTGCAAAAATGTTTGTGGGGTGGGGTCGAGACAGAACTTTTTCGTTCCGGGACAAGGCAATGTCAACGGTAAATTTTAAAAATAATTGACAAAAACGAGTCATCTCCATACATTTTTGAAATTTTCCAGACAATCGTCTCTTTATTTTTAATCGATGGACAACATGACTCTAATGTGAAAAATCGTTCTACTGTGTGCCTTGCGGTGTGTGATTTTATTTATACCGACAACTTAGTCCTAAATTTTGGCACGCGCTTCGGTACTTCACGTCAGTTTTAAAAATAAAACCAAAGATTTTAGGTGCATAACGCAAAACAATTTTCTACCTAGAATCATGTTTTAACTCATACAACGAAAAGGTCATCTATGATGATATAGGCAAGAGACCAAGTTATCTATTTTTACGAAAGCATTCGAATATTTTCTATGTTCTTGCTAAGTAGCGTGCCATTTTGACATATTTTTCAACGCTTTGCTCTTATTCCCCGAAGAGATTGTAATTTTCTTGAATGGAGGTTATTTCCTCGTTTGTCCTTAGAAGATGGCACCCACTTACTGAAGATGATAAAACTTCGGTAAAGGTTTCTTTATAAAATCGTTATAAGTTCCTTCATACCCAATAAAAGATTTGCTCCAAGGTTCTAGCTTAGCTGTTACATGATGCATAAATTTGTTCCACTACACCACCGACTACATGTAAGTTTCTCGTAGCTTTTCTTCTCTGTACATAAAACTATATATAACCCACCCAAGCCAATACAAAAACCGAAGTCATCAAAGATTTGTATGAACTATGTCCTAGATGTCGCTACCAACTTAATTTTTGTCTCGGCTAATTGCATTTTCTGAAATATGTTATCGCCTAAGAAACTCGGCACCTATTCGAGATTTGATTTCGTCTGAGGGCTAGTTGAAATGCAATGGAAATTATTTACTTTCAGTGGAAAAATTTGTGTTGAAACGATGATTGAGAATAAATTCCAGTCCTGATTTCAAGAGCCAAGCTGATACCAAAGCTCACCGAGCTGTAGAAGAACGAAAATCAAACAAACAAAAATGATATTGTGATTTATGGTGAAATATTTTTTTTTATTGATTCTAGATCAACTAGGTAAAGTGTGCATACAGTATGAGTGTCTAATGCTACATTTATTTCGCAAAAATAAAATCCAACAAAATCACATAATCATGAAAGTTAGTATTTTACATAAAAAGGGATAAAAAGATGAAAAGTAAAGTTTTAGTGTGAATTTTGTTGATCCGAGGCGAAGCCGAGACTTTTCATTTTTATCCCGAGTTATGTAATGCTTTTGAAACTTAAACCAATTTTCTTGCTTTCCCTAGGGTTTTAATAAGCCATTTTCAAACCTAGTGAAAACAAACCTAAGTAAAACAAAATTAATCAGTAGTCGATCTCAAATATTTTTCATTTTAATGTAAACCATAAATCAGGGCACTGTAGCCAAAGTTACAATGACATTTATATTTACTAGCGTATGGTTCTACAGATCTTGCTGAGCCGTCCGTTTCTGAGTAGGCAAGTTTTTCGCATTTCTTAAATAGACCACAGCCGACCGTTGAGCAGCCCATCGTACACTTCAAAATGCACGTTTTTTGACCCGTAATTATTTTACCATGAGCACTGCACGCAAATGTTTCAGCAACATCATCAGTTTGCAGTTGTACGAAGTCCCGGTCGGCAACTACCAATCCAATGGAGAATAGGATGAAGGCGATCCTAATTGACAACATTTTTCAAAATTGTAAAAATAATGGTCTTCAAGTGATAGTGTCAAAATCTTACTGTACTGTTCAGTTGATTGTCACAAGGTTTTATACCTTCTGACACCATATAACGCGAAGACTGATTATCGCAAAACTCTCTCCGAAAACAATCCTTCAATGTTGCAATTTTAATGAAAACAAGATAAATATGAACTGACCTTTTGCAATTAAATTTTCATTTCTTCTTATTCGTAAGTAAATTGTTGCTTTATTAGGCAAACAATGACAATTTTGTTACATATAATCTACATCAACACACTTCAAGCAAAAGTGATCGTAGTCAACAGCTGTCAAATAGAGTACTCGGCTACCCAACAAAATTCATGCAAAAAAAAACCAAGGGCTTTAGCCCGACATACGTTTACTCATCGAGATATCAAATTATTTCACGTGCATAGTACGGTGTTTCACTTTACGAGCGAGAGAAAGTCGCTCAATAGGCTATGAGGAAATTGCGTTTTCTTGACGAATGCTCGAATGACATTTGTAGTCAGAAAAGTCCAGCACTTTCTCTACCGTGGGGAGAATATAAAACTTTTCTCATTCGAACTGTCACTTCGTTTATGTTATCGTAAATGGTATGACGAATCGATGTTTTCTTTTCGTGGAGAAAAACGACAAAACACAACATGCACGCATGAAAAACGTTGTGCTCACCTCTGCAGAAAATAGTAGATTCCAACTCGAGGAAAATTGAGGCAAACATCGCTCGTGTTGGAATTTCCTATTTTCTTCCACCGGTAAACAAAAAACTTTTTCTCAGTGAGAGAAAAGGCACATTATCTCCCTAGTTAAGTAATAGTAGATTACTGCAGAGACAATGTAAATTGGACATGGGAGTGCATTGCATATTAGATGTTAATTCAACGTACCGGTTGCCTGTCGTTAAAATACTATTATTTAAAGTACCACTCATTTAGTGCGTTGTCTACCTACATAACGAACAACCCATGTAGGTTAAGTTGGAACAACATGACTAGCTAGTAATTTGTGTAGGCACAAGAAAAGCGTTCTGAACGGGAATAGATTAAAGTGATAACCCCAAAAAAATATTTTGATGGCCCCTTTAATTGTCAATAAATACTCTAAATAGGAAGGTAACATCACCAATAATGGTTTTGATAACCCCGCAAGATGATCACCGCAAAAAAGAAATTGTTTGTTTTCTAAAAGCAAAGATAAATCTTAGTTCGAAGTAAACAGCAATAGTACGTTATCATTGGCTCGGACTACAAAGTTCTGATTAGCTAAAATAAAAATCTGGATCATTGACCGACCACAAAGTATTTTCCTATTTTGAGGACATCAATTTATTTTATTACACTGTCCGATTTTGTATACAAAGTGTTTGCGTAGAGATCTGCTTTGCCAATACACAACGGAAATTTTCTCATATCAATTTTTGACAAGTATAAACTGGAAATTATCTCATATCATCCTGCCAAATAACGATTTACGATTCGGGATTCATGTCGCAGGTGGGCATATGTGTGTATACGCCACGCCACTGATATTTATCAATGTTGGTAGTTTTAAAGTGGTTTGCTATGAAGTTTTGTGATGGAATTATACCCATCAAACCACCGGAAAATTCTATATTCACCGCAAATACATTTTATTTTCACTTCTTCATGAATTTTTAAAGGTGTGGGTGTCACAAAAAAATCTTTGCCATAGCACGCCTTTCATTTTTTGTTGTTGTACACCCACATGATCTGTAACACCTAAATCCCACCGTCAAATCCCTCGATGAGCATCAGATTTTTTTTCGTCCGGAAATGACTGAGACAAAGCATTCTGATGCTCATTGAGCGATCTCTTGCCCCACTATTCTATAAATACCTTATTCCGTTGAAAAGGTGAGATAATTTCGATTTTTTTTGGTTTGGTTTTTTATATAATGACCCGACCAATGACACCATATACAACGAGGTTCTTATCACAGAGAGAGCACAAAGAACAGCTCAATGTTCTAAATCGAAGTGAAAGCAAGATAAGAAGGAGGTAAAGATGACCTTTTGCAGTCAACTCAATTAGAACATTTCAATTTGTGTACACAAATAAACCAGTCAGATAATTTAACTTTATAAAAGATGATGTGTTTTTCAAAAATAAGCTCAGAGATTCGCAACTTTGTGTTTTCATAACAAACAACTCAACCGAATCCACATTATTATAACCAGTTTGATAATTTTTGCGAAGAAAGAAACCATGCAAACAATAACATTATGAAATTGACCGAAGGATTGACGTCGGTTGATATTAGTAAGCATTGAGATTGCAGCCTTCGTTTGATTCATGACCATCTCAATAGTTACACCCAATTTTCTATTATGTATGGAATTTCTCTTCGAGACATAGACCGAAAGGTTTCTGACCAATATCAATATCTGATTTATTCGCTCACGATCAGCTTGAACCAAGCTACTTGATAAATAATAGAAATCTACTTGTTTTTAATTTCCCTAGGATCGAAAATGGCTTATTACATTAGGGAAAACAAGAGAATTTATTTGGGAAATCACAGCTTGTAAGTTCCACGCGAGGTTCCACGTATATGAAGATGTTTTTATCGTAAATTTATACTGTTCAAGAATATGGAAAAACCTCCTAGTCTAGAAAGCATCTGGAACATCTTTTTGCTTCCCCAAATGTCAGTTAAGACTATTCCGGCTACCGGTATTTGTTTATTCGAAATAACATTCAAAGTAAGGCGAATTCGAATTTGAATGCGTAAACAGATGGAAATATAATCTTAGACTAGAAATGGAATTAAGATCGAGCTGTTCAGCATAAAATATGAGCAATGGAAAAATGTTTTTCTGTGCCTTAGAATCATAATTCGACGTATTTCGTCACTGCACCTACGATCGAAAAGTGATTGCTAAGAAAAGCTGAAATTGTTGTAATGTTTTTATTTTGTTTTTCGTCTCATTATGATCCTTACGGCACAGAAAACGTAGTTCGTGACTCGTGACGAAAGCACAATTTTTTCAGGACACGTCTTAAGCTTGTCCTAACGAGGCGAAGCCTGAAAAATTCTACTTTTCGTCACTTATGACGAAAAATACTATTTTTTTCTGTGCATAAGGTACCGTTGGTGTGTTGTTGTTTACGATTTTGATGTGTTTCTTCGCTGCAGGTTTTACGCGCGGAAACTTACCACTTGACTGTTTAATGTAGCACATTGCATATTGGTCGATCATTTCTAAACACATTAACATCAGAGATAGAAAACCGAGGACTGGTTCTGATTAATAAAAAAACAAACATTTCTCCGGCAAACCATCTACCTGAGTATGTTCGTATATTACATTACAAAATAATCTCATTCTTTTGATACTCCTCCAGTCACAACAGAATAATACAGGACCTACTATAGAAATGAACTTTCAGTTTAATTTTTCATTTACAATAAACTTGGATTCTGAATTCTTTTTCCAGACCTGGAAAATCTGATAAACGCAATGGAAGAATGTAGAGCTCTCATGAGCTGCCTACTTCTTTTATGAACGTCCCCATGGTCCCCATACATTTCAACATAAATAATGTTCGCTAATGTCTGTGAAACTATGTGACATTCTTAAACTAACTGAACGAATAAATGACTAGAATTAGCTGTTATAAGTATAAAGAGTGGAGACCATCTACAATCATTTCCAGACGTAAACAGTCGCTTTTGTTGTTGCTAGTTACTACACACCTTCAATTTTGTTTTATTTACATTGGGCACCGTTGTTGCTTTACAAAGAGGTAAATAATGATGGAATAATAGATATATTCCGAATTCAATTCTACATTAAAAGTGTTTCCCACACAGGACAGGGTCTTAAACGATGCGCTGCTTCGTAGGGAGTGTTTTAATTTTAGCTGTATTAAGTATTTTGTGTAAACAATGTGTGCCGTGTGCAACAGGAAAAGCGACCGAATCCCATTCAACTGAAGCGACAATAACATTCGAAAGATCATGTACTAGTGACTCCGATTGTAGATTCTCATCAAATGCGAAGGTCCGAGATCAAATTCAAATAGCATGCAAACAAGGAAAATGTCATTGTGAAAAACCATTGCGCTTACTTCAGGATGCAACAGACTTTCCAGTACATTTTTCGGATGGTAAGTGTATGGCTAGTTTTGATGCACCTTGTGGAACAACAGATGGCATAACAATTGTGTGTGAGGGTGTAAAAACGTGCATCGAAGGAAGATGTCGATCAGAAATTCGATCACGAACGAAGAACGATTTGTGTAATGAAGACATTGACTGTCAAGAAGGACTAAAGTGTATTGACAAATATTTTGAATTTTTTCCAACTGCATTTTGTCAAGAAGCATAAACTTTGAATAAAACAATGATGACAACTTACTTATTGTGCGAGTATTAATTAACCCATAAAGCTCAATGAACGACAACACAAGGTATGGTTGAATGTCACACTTTGTATGTATAGCACTCATTAGAGATGAGTTTGTTTATACGAAATCTCTATGTCCTCTGGTTTGTATAAACAGACCATTCCTGGTTTATACTTTCATTGATAAAACTGACCTCGTTTCCGGTTGTATGTATCTCAAATACATTTTGCCACATCTGTTTAACGGTGAGAACAGACTAAAAATTATTGAGGACTTTCTTGTTGTGAAATTTTTTAAAATAGTGAAATCTTTCATGAGCATGCTTGATTTCCACTTACCAAAAGTACTTCGTGTGAGAGACAAAATTGATTTTCTTCAATTTTTGCTTTGTTTACTTGACA
Organism: Bradysia coprophila; assembly: GCF_014529535.1. Taxonomy (NCBI): domain Eukaryota; kingdom Metazoa; phylum Arthropoda; class Insecta; order Diptera; family Sciaridae; genus Bradysia; species Bradysia coprophila. The sequence goes on from NC_050735.1 coordinate 13,041,898, forward strand.
GCTAGCTCTCACACAGAATACTTTTTGTTGAGTGGAAACCATACTTTATTGTTCAATTCGTGGTCTAAATATCCTATTAATAGTAGATTACATTGGATGCTGTGAAAGTATTTCATTACTTAGGGAAAGAGTTTTGTGATAAATGCAAACTCACAAATATTAAGAGTCATATCGCCAAAACTTCAGGTGATTTTTTTAACTTTGGGAACAAGCCGTCTCCGATTTTAATGAGTGATAGCTCGTTGGATTCGTCTTTCAATTCTAGGAAACACGTATCTTCCACTTTTTCTAAAAAAAATTTGTTTTCTGTGAAAAGTGTTTAAAAGTGATCACATGTCAGAGGGTACCGAAAACAGTTTTTCGACAATAACTCAAGAAAAAATTATTTTTCTTCCTGAAGTACCAAAACCGTCACATTCACTCACCAAATTTAGTACCGAAAGAGCTACATTCTCCGACACTTTTTTCTCTCAATTTTCATTCCCGCTTATGTCATTTTCGATCCTATCTTTATTCTTTCCCAAATGTGTCATGTGATATAATGAAGTCAATTTAAACTCAAATCCAGCAATTTATTGTGTGAACTGCAATAACATACACTAATTTATGTTCAATATTCATTCTGTATTAATATTAAGCGTTGCTTCACTACATTTCGAATTTCGAAGAGTATTAAATATGATTTTCTTGTTATAAAGAATGCACTAAATGATAATGCTACGCGCGTATGCATTAATTGGTATTGCTACGCGCTGAACGAAAAATGCTGTACGGTCAACAAATGAAAACAACGACATTAAATTTTTGTATGTTGTTTTGTTCGGAATGTGACTTTGGTACTCCAGGAAGAAAAATAGTATACATACCACGGATCAAAAAGGTGTGTTTTAGACCACGGTGGTGAAAACGTCCAGGGATGGAGCGACGCGTCGCTATGTCACGAATATATCTGATTCCGTGTTAGTAATATCAAGAAAAAAATTATCAAATTTTTCTCGGAGGATTTTAGTCAAATAAAATGTTAGCGTATAGCAAATGACCTCAGGACTCCGGAACAGTAATTAGTTTTTCAATTGGACCAATATTTGCTACGTGACAGAGTTTGGAAAAACGATATGATCAAGTGGGAGCGAACGGTTTTCCAAACTCCTATCACGTAGCAAATATTGGTCCGATTGAAAAACTGATTACTGTTCCGGAGTCCTGAGGTCATTTGCTATACGCTAACACTTTATTTGACTAAAATCCTCCGAGAAAAATTTGATAATTTTTTTCTTGATATTACTAACACGGAATCAGATATATTCGTGACATAGCGACGCGTTTTTGTATTGATAACGTAAAAGCATAGTAGACGATAAAAAATGACTGCCATAGTGCCGTTCCTGATGCTATTCCAGCTCTAGAGCCCTCGGAAAGAAGGAAAAAATTTGCATTTTGGCACCAACTTTTTTTCCAACACTTCTGTGGGCTTGCAGCACAAAAGTACTGGGTTCATTTATATGTGGAACGATAGTGGGTGACGCCAACTACAACACCCCATACTCAGTTCCGCGGAACAACGAAGCTGCAGAGAAGGAGTACTCTCCGAACATTCACTATATTTTTAGTCATAACTCTCGTGGATAAACACGCACCAAGCAGTGCGTATACTCTATCTGTAGGTCTTTCCAAGGCCGACATTCGTACAACATTACAATAATTTAAAATAATTTTTTCTTGAGTTATTGTCGAAAAACTGTTTTCGGTACCCTCTGACATGTGATCACTTTTAAACACTTTTCACAGAAAACAAATTTTTTTTAGAAAAAGTGAAAGATACGTGTTTCCTAGAATTGAAAGACGAATCCAACGAGCTATCACTCATTAAAATCGGAGACAGCTTGTTCCCCAATCACCTGAAGTCTTGGCGATATGACTCTTAACATGAACTAAAATCGAAATCTTACTCACGAAAAACAAAACACAAGATTCAAACACCAAATGGTCTTCATTAAATCAACACAAAATTCATTTGCACAATGAAAATGATAACATTCATGTTATGTACCAAGAGCTCGTGCAGTAATAGGCCTGTTCCAAGGTTATTTAAGCTGTCAAAGACAAGGCTGTAAACTTTGTAGAGGTCACGCAGATTTCCATTTTATTAGATGCGCGGGAACACACCTCTTCTGAAGATTTTACATACAAAAAGAATTTACCACATCGTCACGGGGACGAGAATCGTCAAAGTAGGTGAATTTTTGCATGAAATCCGCCATTTTATCGTCATCTGTGGTGTGACCCAAGGCTGTATACTTTGGGGAGGTCACGCAGACCGCCATTTTATTAGATACGCGGGAACACACCACTTCTGATGATTTTACATGTAAAAAAATTCACCACATCATCAAGACGACGAGAATCATCAGAGTAGGTGAATTTTTGTATGAAATCGGCCATTTTATCATCAACTGTGGTGTGTAACCCGCGTATCTGTATCTGCGTGACCTCCCCAAAGTGTACAGCCTTGGTGTGACCCGCGTATCTGTATCTGCGTGACCACCCCAAAGTTTACAGCATTGGTCAAAGCGTCATCCATAGAGCCATATAACCAAAAAATTAAATATTGTTGACAAATTGTTCGCAAAAGCGTTGAGGTCATGGCTCTGTGGATGCTGTCGTTCGTTTTCGGCTTATCAAAAATAATTTTTACCGTACTTCGTTAAGTTTAAACGGTTTAAACAGTGAATTTTGACAAGCTTTTCATAGAGTGTTATGGTCAGAGCGAGAAAACTGAAGACCAGCTAATTATAATTTGCCTTGTGGAACTTGTCAAAGCATTTCCTTCTCTTTCAATATGTTCGTTATGATGTGAGTGAGAAGACCAAAGACCCAATATCAATCGTTCAAATTTATTTGATTGCGTCACTAGAGCGAAATATTTTATCTTAAACTTTAAATGGAATTAAGAGTTAGCTCTTCAATCATTAAACTTCAATGCTCTCTCATCAGTGTAAAAATAGGATCAATTGAGAAACGTGTCTCTGTGTTTGTTGTTAACGATTTTGATGTATTTCTTCAGTGCAACGCGAGGAAACTTCCCACATTGCATATTGGTCGATCGTTTCTAAAAACATTAACATATTTATCAGAGCTGGAAAACGAGTTCTGATGGTAATGAGTAATAAAAAAGAACATTTCTCTGTCCAGTATTCATACGGGCGTTACTGGGGATGTTCGTATAATACGTTCCAAATCACTCTTTCGATACTCTTCCATCACAATGCATAATATTATGCAAATGATCTTGCAATTCCTTTTCTCATTCACAATAAGGCAAGTGTAAAAACAGGAGTGTAAGGCAGACATGAGTAAATCAAGGATATAAAAATAAATTCAATAAAATAAAGGAAAAAGCATTACATAACAAAATTATCAATTAAATGCAAGAAAACAGATCACAAAGCAAAAAGATAAAAAGAAATGTAATCAAGCAACGAAAATCAAGCTATCACCAAACGGTGATTTGCTTAAACTCTCTCCTGTATGACAATAATGACGTTGTTTGATTGGATTGCTTACTATCTTTTGCAATCTGCACTACTTGCCTTATAAACTAAGATTCTCTTTGCTAATTCATGATTTTCAACTTTCTAAATCTATCACTGAACAAAAAAACAAATCGTTGAACCCGAATTCACCTTTCGATTTAGACGAAGCGGAGGCACTTCGTAAGCAAAATTTAGGAGTACTTTTCATGGAACTCCGTTTTTATGTGTAATTTTTCATATCTACAGAGCGAAATTAAAATCTGGATGGAAGAATGTAGAGCTTTTCGTGCTGCCTACTTTTTTTATGAACGTCACCAAACATTACAACATAAATAATGTTCGCTATTGTCAGTGAAACTACGTGAGGAAAGGACTGGCATTCACTGTTATATATAAGAGATCTGCAATATCTACAATCATTTCCAGACAAAGTGTCGATATAAACAGTCGGTTAACACTACCTTCAATTTAGATGTATTTACATTGGACACCGTTGTTTCTGTACGAAGATATTCCGAATTAATTTTATATATTAAAAGTGTTTCCTATACAAAATAGGGTCTTAAACGATGGGCTGCTTCAGAAGGAGTGTTTTAATTTTCGCTGTGTTAAGTATTTTGTGTAAACAATGTGTGCCGTGTGCAACAGGAAAAGCGACCGAACTCCATTCAACTGAAGCGAAAATAACATTTGAAAGATCATGTACTAGTCAATATGATTGTAGATACACATCAAGTGCGACTGATGAAATTCAAATAGCATGCAAACAAGGAAAATGTCACTGTGAAAAGCCATATCACATAGCTCAGGATACAAGAGACTATCCAGTACGTGTTGTGAAAGGCAACTGTATGTCTAGTTTGGATGCACCTTGTGGAACAACAGATGGTATAACAATTGTGTGTGAGGCTGGAACTTGCATTGAAGGAAGATGTCGATCAGAAATTCGATCGCAAACGAAGGGCGGTTTTTGTTTTGAAGACATTGACTGTCAAGAAGGACTGAAATGTATTCAAAAAGATTTTGAATTTTATCCGATTACATATTGTGAATAAGCATAAACTTTGAATAAAGCAACGATGACTGCTTATCGTTCGAGCATTAATTAACCCATAAAACTGAACTGGCTTCAGGTACCTGCAATCATTATTGTAACTTCGATGATCTAAGTGGTTGACGAGTAAAAACCTCTTTTACCCTGCTAGGTGCATACATAGACAGGCATGATTTGTCTAAGATGCCAAAGAATATATACAGGACCTAAAATCAAAACCCGAACACCGAATTGTCTTGACTAAATCAATACAAAATTCATTGACACAATGGAAGAGTACACCTCTGGTCATCAGTTTTCTGAATGTATGTTGATACACAGATTTTTATAACTCAGTGGCTCAGTGGTATCATGAAAATCAAAAAATCCCGGTGACATTAGTACTAGACAAAAATCCTAAAAGCCTGCCAGCCTATCGGAGTGGCTCAGAAGTAGGGTGTATTGGCTTTTACAAAATGTCTTATTTCTTTTAAGGCTCAAAACGTTTGAAATTAAAGGTATCGTATTGTCAGAACCTGGGAATCGCCCAAAACCACTTGCAGTGGAGGTGTGACGCAAGTCCTGTTATCCACTTACAAAAGAACTGATATCGGTGTAGGTGACGCTTACAGATTCTACACGCAAAAAGATATGCGTCACAAATGGCAGCTGATGAGCAAAGTACGCGAAAGTTTTATCAACAAAAATCTTACCAGAAAAATTTTAGGAAGAAAATTATAATAAAAACGTTTGCGTCACAAGTGGCAGATGATTCGGCTTTCTTCCGTTTGAATTCCATTTTTTAAAGGAATGTATTTCACAATTTTAAAAATTTTCCTTCCTCAACATCTGCCACTTGTGACGCAAACTTTTTTATTATAATTTTCTTCCTAAAATTTTTCTGGTAAGATTTTTGTTGATAAGACTTTCGCGTACTTTGCTCATCAGCTGCCATTTGTGACGCATATCTTTTTGCGTGTGGTTTTGGGCGATATCAGCTCCTTTGTAAGTTGTGATTTTTTAGAATTGGGTCGAAGATAATAGACAGTTATACTATGCAGTTTGAACGAAAATATTCTTCTTAGAAAACTGTATAACTTCCTCTTTGATCTCAACCTTCCAGCTTTCATTTGACGAAAATCGAAAATTTTACGGAATTCAAAAATTTGATGAAAATCGAAAAGTCTAAAATCGAAAAATTCACGAATATCGAAAATTTGACCAAAATCGAAAATTTGAGGCACTTAAAACGCTCATAGCTCCCAAATAAGCGACTTTTTAAGAAAACCATGAAACACGTGTCGACTAGAATGTAAAACTCTATCAATTTGTCTTTTAAACGAACTTTCTATCTGCTGTATTTTCCGAGTTATGGCTGACATAGCTCGCACTTAAAACGCCCATATCTCCAAAATAAGCGACTTTTTAGGTAAACCGTGAAACACGCATCGACTAGAATCTAAAACTCTATAAATTTGTCTTTTTTACGAAGTTTCCATCTGTTGTATTTTCCGAGTTATGGCTGACATAGCTCGCACTTAAAACGCCCATATCTCCAAAATAAGCGACTTTTTAGGGAAACCATGAAGCACGCATCGACTAGAATCTAAAAATCTATAACTTTGTCTTTAACACGAAGTTTCCATCTGCTGTATTTTCCGAGTTATGGCTGACATAGCTCGCACTTAAAACGCCCATATCTCCAAAACAAGCGACTTTTTAGGGAAACCATGAAACAAGCATCGACTAGAATCTAAAACTCTATAACTTTGTCTTTTACACGAAGTTTCCATCTGCTGTATTTTCCGAGTTATGGCTGACATAGCTCGCACTTAAAACGCTCATAGCTTCCAAATAGACGTCTTTTTAGGTAAACCATGAAACACGTGTCGAATAGAATGTGAAACTCTATCAATTTGTCTTTTAAACGAACTTTCTATCTGCAGTATTTTCCGAGTTATGGCTGACATAGCTCGCACTTAAAACGCCCATATCTCCAAAATAAGCGACTTTTTAGGGAAACCATAAAACACGCATCGACTAGAATCTAAAACTCTATAACTTTGTCGTTTACACGAAGTTTCCACCTGCCGTATTTTCCGAGTTATGGATGACATAGTTCGCACTTAAAACGCTCATAGCTCCCAAATAGAAGACTTTTTAGGAAAACCATGAAACACGTATCGACTAGAATCTAAAACTCTATAACTTTGTCTTTTACACGAACTTTCTATCCGCAGTATTTTCCGAGTTATGGCTGACATAGCTCGCACTTAAAACGCTCATAGCTCCCAAATAGACGACTTTTTAGGAAAACCATGAAACACGTGTCGAATGAAATCTGAAACTATAAATTTGTCTTTTAAAAGAACTTTATATCTGCCATATTTTCCGAGTTATAGGTTCCATAGCTCAATAGCTTAACACGCTCATAACTCCGAAATTATAAGCTTTTATAAAAATTCCTACAAATTAGTTTCTTAGAATTACGTCCTTAACATACCCTGAAAATTTCAGCCAAATCCGCCATTAAATTCAAAAGTTTCGGTTAACAAAGTGACAAAGTGACAGAGTGACAAAGGTTGGTAAAATTCATCAATTTCAAAATGTATGAAAATGAATTTCTTCATACAAATTTCTGCAAATTTCCAAGTTTTGAAATTTAATATCTCGGCCAAATTTTAACCTTATGAGGCGTGTGATAGCTCGTTGAACTCGTATGGACGCCCAGATTACGAATAAAATACTTTGGGGGTAGTAGGAGCAAAGGGGGAAAAGTCAAAAAGTTCGTGTATATATGTTCCTCAGTCCTGCGGAAAAACTTTTTTGTGAAATTTTTCAGTGTGAACGGACTTGCGTCACGGCCCTTCACTAACGTAGGGCCATGATACATTCTAAGCTAAAAACTATTGATTTGAGGTAATCCGACTTTCGTTGCCAATATTCCATGTACCAAAATCACAACTTTTTATCAGATAAATATCAAATTTACATATCCCAAATCAAATCAGATGTTTTGTTTGACTCACAGCGGTCCATTTAGCATGTTTAACGTTCAATTTACACTTTTGCACCTTTTCATCAAATTTTGCAGCGAGATTAAAGTCTCCAAATCACCATCGGGGAACTTTGACAATCAGTCACGAACTCAAAAAATATTTTTTAGACTCGATCTTTTCTATAAAATAATCTGTGAAGTCTAGAGATTGATTACCAAATGGACCCAACTTTTTATGTACACTGAGCCGTAAAAAATCCATATGTGAAGTGGACCAAAACCGACGAAATTTTCAAAAATCGATCTGGCGGCAGAGCAAAATTAAAGTTTGTTTTTTTTTCATAAAATGATCAGATGGACCAGCTGGGTGGATTTTCGGCTGATCCTTAAAAGAAATAAGACATTTTGTAAAAACCGCTACACCCGAGGGGTGACTCACTTCTAGATTAAATGGATTAAATGGATTAAATGGATTAAATGGTATTAAATGGATTAAATGGATTAAATGGATTTAATGGATTAAATGGAATAAAAATTGGATTAAATGGATTAAATAGGAAAAAAGTTCATTTTACCAAATACTGTAAAAGTCTTAAAAATGGTTGATTTTGATCGAACCACGTACTACAACTCATACTACAATGTTAAAAAGCGAAAAAATCCACTTTTAGGAGTTTTTGGTGTAAAGTGGATTAAATGGATTAAATGGATTAAATAAATTTAATACCATTTTTAACAAAAAAAATTTTCCTATACCTCACGAGTACTTAAACGACCTGGGGATCGTGCAAATCTAATTTTCGTAATTAATTTACAAATTTTTCAGGTGTGTAGCCTAATTATTAAATTTTTTTTGGATTAAATGGATTAAATGGATTTAGTGGATTAAATGGATTAAATGGAAGTGCGTCACCCCTCGGCTACACCCTATTCAGAAGTCACGTTAAGAATCCACTCAACAACCCGCCATATCCAGCTAGCGTGGTGTTTTAAGACTGAATTCGTGGCCTATATCCAGCAGTGGATACAATATAGACTTAAAATCAAGAAGAAGCAGAAAAGTCACAATTATCGATCGTTATTTGTTTACCAGGGAGAGAAAATGGGAAAATCGAGCAAGATCAAAAGTATTCAACCAGAGCGAAGAGACGGTCTTAATTCGGTCGAGTTGGAACTTCCCACTTCTTCCCGAGGTGATAATTTTTTATACGCGTGTGGCGTGGATACCGAGGATAACAGTTTTTATCTACGAAAAAATAACCGAATTTGAGGGAAGAAAATAAAGGCATTCACGCCTCACGTATGAAAATTGAATTTGCGTGGTCACATCAGTTTAAAAATAGGATCAATTAAGAAACGTGTTTTTGTTCCTAAGGTCTCCGTTATTGTGTTGTTGTTAACGATTTGGATGTGTTTTTTCGGTGCAGATTTTACGAGAGGAAACTTCCCACATTGTACATTGGTCGATCGTTTCTTAGCATATTAACATATTTATCAAAGCTAGAAAACGAGTTTTGATGGTTATTAGTAATAAAAAAAACGAACATATCTCTGTCGAGTGTTAATACGTACGTTACTGGGCATGTTCGTATAATACTTACGTTACAAAATAAGTTCACTCTTTCGATACTCTTCCATCACAGTCAATTATCTTTCGAAATGAACTTGCAATTCCAGTTCTCATTCACAATAGGTTTCCCATAAGTAAACACGAATTTTCACTGACCGGACCGAACGAACACGATTTCATCTCGGTTTTCATATAATTGACGAGGTTATATCTCTATGGATATAATATACAATTCGTATGGCCTTGGAACAAGGCAAGTGCAAAAACGGGAAATTTCTCTCTTGTATGGCAAATGATGTTGTTGATTTGATTGCTTATTTACACTAGCTACCTGCACTTGCCTTATAGAGTGAGATTGTGATATGCCACACTTAAGGTATTTGAATATGATAAGAAGAACGTAGACACGGCAGAGTAAAATAAACCAGGCAGAAGAGGTTCATTTTCGAAACATCAAACAGTGTATTAGTATGAAAATGAACTCGGATGAACAATGACATAAATTGAAAAATTTTCTTGCCAAAACACAACAGCTTCTAGATAATTCAGGTCCCTAGTCAAATCAAGCGTTCCCGACTGGTTTACTTAACTCGGCTTTGACGTAAAGCTTTTCGTGCAGCCGACTTCTTTTATGAACGTCACCAATCATTTCAACATAAATAATGTCATTGATATTATGTGACATTCTTAAACCAACAAAGAAAGGACTAGTATTCGCTGTTAGATATGTTATAAGAGAAGAAACATCTACAATCATTTCCGTCGATATAAACAGTCAGTTTTGTTGCAGCTAGTTACTGCACCATCAATTTATAGTTTTATTAAATTGGACACTCTTGTTGCTTTCTGGAGAGGTAATAATGGGTATTCCGAATTCAATTCTATATTAAAAGTGTTTCCCACACAGGATAGGGTCTTAAAGGATGAACTGCTTCAGAGGGAGTGTTTTAACTTTCGCTGTGTTAAGTATTTTGTGTAAAGAATGTGTGTCGTCTGCAACAATAGAAGCGACTGAAATCGATTCAACTAGAGCGACAGTAACATTCGAAAGATCATGTACTAGTGACTACGATTGTAGATACTCATCAAATGCGAAGGTCCGAGATCAAATTCAAATAGCATGCAAACAAGGAAAATGTCAGTGTGAAAAACCATTGCGCTTAATTCAGGATGCACCAGACTATCCAGTACGTGTTTCGAATGGCAACTGTATGACCAATTTCGATGCACCTTGTGGAACCACAGAAGGCATAACAATTGTGTGTGAGGGTGAACAGACTTGCATTGAAGGAAGATGTCGATCAGAAATTCGATCGCGAATGAGGGACGATTTTTGTAATGAAGACATTGACTGTCAAGAAGGACTCAAGTGTATTGACAAATATTTTGAATTTTTTCCAACTGCATTTTGTCAAGAAGCATAAACTTTGAATAAAACAATAATGACAACTTATTGTGCGAGTATTAACCCATAAAACTGAACTCGCTTCTGGTTGTATGTACCTGCAACAATTATTGTATCCTCTGGTAGCTAGATAATTATGGCTAAGTTGTTTCACAAGCCAATTTTCGTCATTGTATACTGTTCGGAAAATCATTACGATCCCTCGTCCCTCATTGAATATCGTGTGAGCTTTGAAAAGTGATTGGTTCGCCTGTCGATAGTTCATAGTACATTACTATGCAAGGGAAGTAAAGTGATATCTCGTATCCAGATGAGAAAAAGTATCCGAGGGCGGCAGCCCGAGGTACTTTTACTCATCGTGATACGAGATATCACTTTATTTCCCGTGTGTAGTACGACGTTTTACTATGCGAGTGATGTAAAGGTTATTGCCTATACATGTAATAGCCTTATTACATGCACCAGCATAGTAAAATAATTTTTAACGTGAGACTATGACGATTTTAAGAACTTTTGAGCTGTACCATTTAAAATTTCCGCCCAGTGAGCGGAAACTAAAGCTCAATGGAAGTTTTTCAAAATCGTGAAATCGCGAATGATTAATTTCAGTTCTATGCCATCGGACGCTGGCTGGTCTAAAATGATGCGAAGCTAAAAGTCGTCCAATTCGTCGTAATATCCCTATAAAAATTATTTATAGCGGATGCTCCAGAGTAAGCGAATAAAAATGCAGACTTTTTATCGAGCGAGAGTTTTGCTAAACGAAGCAGCAAAAACCGTGCTATAATAGGAGTTGTGATGCGAAGAATTTCTTTTTTCTGGAAGACCGGAAAGTGATTCAGATTTTAGAAAGTAGGGTTATGAGATGCCATAAAATCACTAAATCAGAAAATATTAGAAGAAAAAATTTATATTTTTTATTGCTTTTTTATTCAACTACCCAAACTTCAAAGTGTATACATTTAATTCATATGAACACGATAGCACACTCCCGTAGTAGCCGATTTATCGTCTAAAAGACTTTCCACCGAAATTACACATTACCGGCAGCGAATGCAAACGCACTCATTCCAAAGTTGCAGTGACATTTATATTGACTGGCGTACGGCTCTACTGCATCTGCGGCGAAAGTCATCTTCTCACACTTCTTGAACAGACCGCAACCAACCGACGTGCATCCAATCGTACACTTCAAGATGCAAGTTTTCTGGCCAGTAATCAATTTACCATGAGCATCGCAAGATAGTAATTCAGTTGCATCACCGCTGGCCAATTGAATAAAGTCTCGATTTTCCGATGTATCTGCAGCCATTGCAACCGCGAATAGGAGAAAAACAATCTTTACTGACAACATTTTTACGAGAGTTTAGGTTTTTTGTTGACGCTTCAAGAATCAAAATCTTTCTGTGCTGTCGGTTTGGTTGTGACAGGATTTTATATCCCTTGCATTCATCGTGCGAACACTTCTTATCACTAATAATTAACCGCAAGAAAAAATATGACTCAATGTAACAAATCAAATGAAAGCAAGTAAGTGAGTACCACTTGACCTTTTTGGATTAATTAAATTGAACATTTCCATTTCACGCACACACTTTCGATGATTAATTTTATGAAAGTCGGTTCGGCTATTTTTATTTTCGTAAACAGAAGATAATTGTAATAAAAACAAAAACAAATCATTTTTTCCTCTTCTTTGTTGCTGGGGATCTTGCATGGATTTATATCATCAGATTATCATTTCTGGAATAAAATAACACCTCCAGTGGATGCAATAAGAAATTGCGAATAAGTAATAAGACCCTACATAAATTCGTCATATTCACCTCAAAATTTGAATTGTGAGTGGGTGGTGCTGCGGAAGTATGTATTCAACGCACTGCTACTAGCATGAACACAAGAAATATTCGGAGGCTGATGAAATCGAGTAGTCTATGTACTTCATTTGTTAAATTGACAAATCCAAATATTTTAGAGATAGGAGCAATCTGTCTAAAATCTACTCTACATCGAACGTAATTTTTTCAATAATTTTTGTTTCAATTCAATTTTGTCATTTAATATTCATGAAAATAAATGAAAAACTATCATAGTAAGTATATATTTCGCGTCCATATAGCGAAAGTTTTTTAAATAAGTTGTAAAATCGAAAATTTGTCTTTGTGTTTACACAACATAGATGGTGAGAAAATGTTGCGTTCCGTGGTGTACGACTAATTCAAGCTCAAAGACAACTGGAAGTTGTTTCCGATTCCCATCTGATGATCAAAGAAAAGAGGAATGGATTAAAGCAATCCCTAGAGACGATACATTCAACACCGAGTACTCTGGCGTCTGTATTTTACATTTTGAGAGAAAATATATCGTTACGCGTAATAAACTTGGAATCCTATTGGAAACACCACGGTTGACGAAGGATGCGATTCCAAGAATATTTAATTTTGCAGTCGACGGTATTCCAGATATGTTCGTGTATGATCCAGAAATTATCGAAAATATTGAAGACCACAATGAAGATCTAATACGAAATTTCACAAACTTGAAGGACAACTACTCGAACCACATTTATCTACAAGAATGGCTGACATTGATTTCCGAGACTTGCTTAACATTTTATAAGTTGAAACGACAGGCAGATAATAATTTAATAGTGGAAATAAGCGTTACTGTTGAGAGTGATTTGAGCATAAAAAGTTTCAATGATAATGGACTGATAAATCTTGAAGGATATGGCGATCTGTTACCTCAACATGGACATGTAACGTTATTCACGCAGTTGAACCAGATCTTAGTTAAATTAGCAAGTGAAATTCAACCGGCAAAACAGGATATAGTGATATTGTTCAAACAGGCGTTGAATAATATAACATCCGCTCTTTCAGTGATTGAGACTCAAGATGATTTTGAGTATGTCAATTGTGTGAAAATGATTCATGATCAGCTAGTACAACTGACGTCGAAACGAAGAAAATACAATATGAACACGTTGTTGAACGCCTACACTATATTTATACAGTCCAGTAAAACGTATGACTTGATTCGCGATTCCAGTATGCTGATTTTACCTCACCCTGTTCACTTGCGACGAATTGCGAACTATCAAGATTTAAACCCAAATAATAAGTCTTCCAATTTGAACTATATAAAAACGGTGGCTGCAAATTTACCAGAACAAGAAAAGTATGTTGTGGTCCAAATTGATGAGATCTACAGCAATCCTGTAGTAGACTTCTGGCACGAATTAACTGGCTTTGCAGAAAACAAGGATGAAGTGGCGACAACTGTAATGGGGGTTCTAGTTAGTTCCAGCTTCGGTCGAATGAAAGAGGTTGTCAACCTAATACCTACAAAAGATCCATTAGGAGTAGATTTGGAACGCTACGTGAAGGAAGTTGTCAACAGTCTTCAATCAATTGGTAAGTAGAATACAAAAATTCGTAATTATTGAAAGTCTTACGCTAATTACGCCCCAACTCTCTTCTTCAACTTTAGAATTGATTGTTCTATCGGTGATAACAGACAACAATCGTGTAAACCAGAATTTGTTTTCATTGCTTGCTCCCGATGGATCGTATCGTTTTCAAAATCCGTCGTACGAGGAGCGGACGATTCATCTCATTTATGACTCAATCCACGTTTTCAAAAATATACGGAACAATTGGGTGAATCAGAAAGATGAACAAAAGAAAGAAATCGGTGGGCAGAACCAATAAAGTCTTCAGATGCGTATCAAGTTGAATTTTTGAAAAAATTTGTGCAGTGGTTAAAAGCTTGGAGCAATATTACAGAAGAAGTACACGTCGGCGGATTGACCAAAGACACATCGACAGCAGCAATTGTTTGCACCAAAGGCATTATTCAGATCATATTTGAATCATTTATGTCATGCCGAATTGAGTTTTTTTTGCCTGGCAGATTTCAGACAAACGATCTCGAGCTACGTTTTGGACGTTACCGTGGACTCAGTGGATGCAATTATAATGTCTCAGTGAAACAAATTTTTGAATCAGAGAAGAAATTGAGACTTAAAAGTCTAATTTCGAATAACCCACATGAATTAAAGCGCAGCAAAAGTAGTATCCCCGATTCAAAGACTACATGCATCTCAGAATTTACCGATTTAATCTACACGGACTACCTGCAAGTTTTCAAAGACTTCGACCACAGTTCGTTCTTATATGTTTGTGGCTACGCAGTGTTCAAAGAAATTGGAAAGTTGGAATGTCAATTGTGCTGTGATCTAATCGCAACGTCGAAGGGAGAATCATCAGAAACCGATTATTTTGACTATCTGCAACGAGGAGGCTTGATGGTTCCTACTGAGAATTGTGTTATGATCCTCTTTCATATGAATGCTCTCTTTGAGAAACTGAAGTCAGACGTTGATAAACGGAGAAAATTTCAACTCAGTCACGAGCCGAGCAATATTTTGATATCGCTAACAACACAAGCAATTTCTGAAAGTAGGAGTTTCGTTGTTGACTGGGATGATGAATGCCTGTGCGGCAAAAAGTATTCTGATTTGTTTTCTCCACTATTGTCTTCATATGCTAACATTTTGCTGAACAATTACAGAAAAAAAATTAACGATTTCAATGCCCTACAAAAATTTAATAAATAGAAGGCCAAAACTGAAAAAAAACTAACTCAAGCAATAACATTCCAACTGAGAAAGTAAATCCTAAAATAAATAATAAAAGAAAATGTGACGTTGTTGATGATGATGTTGTTGTTGTTGATAACAAAAAACAAAAGAAAAATATTGTAAACTGCTCAAAAATGAACAGAAAAGCCAGTGTTTACAAGAAAATAAATTAAAAACCCCTAATCATTCTCGTCTTTTTATTTCCGGACCAACACTTCCAATTTAATCCCAAAACAACCATGTTTAATCTCATTTAATTCATTTCTATACGCACATAAATCGCTCATAAGAATCAGGTACTGTTTCGATTTAGTTGAAAATAAAATAGAAAATTATTTAATTTGAAAAAATGCGCCTAATGCCGACTCTCATTCAAATTACTTTTGACTCTCATCACGAATTATAAACACTGTAGCTCGTATCACTAAAGCCTCCAAATTTGACGTATGTCAAATGAGTGTTCATGCTAGTAGCAGTGCGTTGATGTATTGCATTAAGGATCAATTTTGTGATAGGAGCCGAAGTCACGAGTGTGGTTTTAACAGGGAATATTTTTTGGAAAACCTTTCCCCACATTTTCTTGAACATTCCCCAATTTTCCTAGATTCTCCCAGGTTTCGTGAATTGCAAAATGTAGCAACATTTCGAAAGACTTAGGAAAATATTGGAAAATGATTTCCCAAAAATATTTCCTGGGGTTTGAGCAACAAGCTGTGGAGAGTGTTATTTTGACAAGTGTAGAGTTTGAACTTGGTAAATAATGAACTTTGAAGGTCACAAAAAATTTATGTCAAGGCTGCTTGAGCGCATCTACGATGTGAATTTCTTTTCCAACGACTTTAATTGAGTTTTTTACTGGTACAGACAAGTAAATGCATTCGGTGAACAGTTTATATACGGACTTTACCAGTAAATACCCATTTTATTCGTACTGACCCGATACAGATACATAGCAAACGAAGAGGCGAGAGACAGACCTAGTCAAATGGTGAAATTGATTGGATGTTGGTTTGTTGAACAGCCGTTGTAAGGTCGAATCGGATTTTTTTTTTGGTGATTCTTCGCATTTTGGCGTGCCTTCAAACTCTTGCTATTTTTCTTGGTTGATTAAATTTGGAGAGTGTGAAGAAACGCCATAGTGAAAATACGCTTTTGATTGCTTGACAAAGACTGAAGTATGCGTAAGAAGTTTTAACCGATTTGTTAATGATTCGAAAGATATGAATCACTAAAAAATCGTTTAAAACTTCTTACATTTCTTACATTTTGTATATGAGATCGAACGCCTTTACGTTACCTCTCGTAAAAGGATAGTTTCCCTTGCATCGAACATGACACTTTAACGTAACTTTTCTTTAAAGTATCATTTTCTTTGGACCGAACAAAACAACTTTTCGTCACTTCTTGTAAAAAAAAATGATTCGCTACCATCGAACATAACGTGCGTTACCTTTCGTATAATGATAAATTCACTAAGATCATGTCCGGAGCGATAGCGGAAGACTTGACGCAGTCTAACTTCCAAAAAAAGGACAAAGAAATCTATGTCGCAAAGTGGCAGATTATCAGCAAGAAAATTTATCTGCCACATGCGACGCAGATTTTTTTGGTAAAATTTTGGTTGTTTCCAGTCAATTTTTTTTTGGTAAAAATTATTTGGTACATGATGAGAAAAACTAAGCCAGCTTGTTTGAACTAAAATTGGGTGTAAAATTTAATTCTTGAGTAACGAAGCTGAAAGCGTCAACTCTAGCGATATCATTCATTTTAGAAATTGTACTTCAAAGACTGTATCACACTTTTCTCGAAGAGATTTTTGTTGGGATCTTCATTTTTCGTTGATTTGTTAAATCACAACGGAATATCGATAGAGTGTGAAGAAACGCAAAGAAAAATCAGCATAGTGTGAAGAAACGCTAAGAAAAAACGTCAAAGTGTAAAGAAACGCCATTAAGAGCGTACAAGGGTTTAGCTTCGGACAAAAACCAAATACTTATACTATAGCGTCATCTCTTTTAATTGAAATGAAACTCATATTGTGTCTTCAATAACAGTAGAAAATCGAACATCGAAGACACCCATCATAGAAATATAGTGAAAACAAAATGGCCGCCGTGATAGAAACAAAATTGTTTATATGCTTCCTACTGCGGGACGAAAGAAAAAATGTAAACCCACGGGCCGAAAGTGACAGATATGTTAGCCCACGCGGCGAAAGCTTCGCTTACATTTTTCTGTCACTTTCGGCCCTTGGGCTTACATTTTTCAACTTTCGTCCCCAGTAGGCAGCATATAATAGTTATTTATCTACCAAGGTAGGTATGAAGGTATTTTTTCGCACTAGATGTCGATTGTCGATCCGAGGCGAAGCCGGGGTCGACAAGACGTCGTGTGCGAAAAAATACCTTCATACCTACCGTGGTAGATACAACGTTTTTCGCAATTTCGGGCCATAATCACCTTTCCAATGCAAAATATTACCAAAATTTCTACCAAACATTCACATGCAAACATGAATTCATTTGAACGATCAAGCAACCTGCACTATATACACATTGCAATGTGATGTATAGAGACGCGCTAAATAAAATCAAGTAATCAATGCTTCAACAATATGTTCTGTATGATTGTGTGACTCTGTAGCCGAATGGCTATGGTCGTTGCTTGGTGTTTGGAAGAATTTTGGTGTTGGATGTTCAAATCCTGGTCTGTGCAAAGTTTTTATTTATAAAATTTAGTCTTTCTTAAAGGTACTGAGCTATGTAGCGTGCGAAAAAATGTGAAAAAGCCCAAGTGCGAAAAAATAATCAAAAACGCACTGTGAAATAAATACCTTCAAAACGACATTAAATGGATGCATGGAAAGGTGATGATTATGGCCCGGAATTGCGAAAAACTTAATACGTAACTCTTTCGACCTCCTCAATCGATACGTAAATAACTATTTTGGTTAATTTCTTAGAAATAAAAACTTATTTCAAAAAATTGAAAACATAATTTCGTGGTTCGTAACATAAGAAACGGTTTTGATATAGTACCTTATGTGATTATTCTCGATGTATGTACTGCCGAAAAAATTTACCTAAAGTGGAAAAACATTTTGCCTTGCAGATGTGTTTTAATTGTGAAAAATATTCGCGAAAATGAAACAATATTATAAATGTAAAAACACATTTTTGTTAAGTAAGATTCAAATGAACTGTTCATCCATTTTTTGTTGTATTCCATCAATTGCATCCTGAGAATTATGTTCCTAAACATGCCCTATTTTTCGCGCAATTTTGGTTCTTGTCCGAAGTTAAACCCTCGTACGCTCTTAAGACCCAATTTCCATTCTTTATGTTTCTGGGCGTTTCTTCACACTTTTGCGATTTATTATTTTTTGTCGATTTGACTTTGACGATATCTCACGGGAATGTTTGTTGAAAGCACTCCAGTTCTTTAACGATCGAATTGACGTACGTAGATTTAGTAGGTACAAAATATTATTCGTTATCGTTCTCTTAGTAAATAAGCAAACGAAAGAGATACACACTGACTAAATGGCAACAATATAGTAACCAATTTTCTAATTTAATTGATCTGGAAAAGGTCATCTTTACTTAAGCGTTCCTATCTCTTATTACATTGTTTTACTTTATTTAAACGATAAAAAGTATTTGCGACATGTAGCCACGCCACAGGGTATAAAACCTTGTGACAATCGACACGACTGTACAATAACATTTTGACTCTGTCGCTTACACGTTCCATTTAGTGAAAACTTTAAATTTTTGCGAAAAATGTTGTCAGTAAAGGTCTTTTTCCTCGTAGTAACGGTTGCATTGGCTGCAGGAATGGATTCTCAAGATTTCATTCAACTGTCCAGCGGTGATTTCACGGAGCTGATGTCGTGTGATGCTCACGGCAAATTGATTACTGGCCAGAAAACTTGCATCTTGAAGTGTACGATTGGATGTACATCGGTTAGTTGCGGCTTATTCAAAAAGTGTGAAAAGATGACCTTCTCTGACGATTCAGTAGAGCCGTACGCTAGCCAATACAAATGCCATTGCAACTTTGGAATGAGTGCACTTCAGAATGTCTAAACGTTACGTGTCTTCACATACTCAAAGTTATCGTGAGTGGGCTTTTTTGTATTGATGTTTTTTTTTAGTTACGATCCAGAGTATCAGTTGATTTATTCAATAAAAATTACAAAACAAATCCAAAAATGTTATCTTTCAACTGCTTTACTGGTGGAGACCTAAATGAATGTTTCCGACATAATCCCATAAATTTTCCAATATGTTGACGTACTTCACCACACCATATGTTTCATAAACTAGAGGTAATCATTCAAAAGGTCCACTTTTCGTTTAAAGTGTGCTCTTTAGAAACAGAGAAGAGGCATACATGAATGAGAGATTATATGCGTCACTCTTTCATCTATGGTACATGGTACAGGTCAAAAAACCATAGTCAAAGTAGCGGTAACATTTGCCTAACTTATGCTTAAAGGTTTCTTTAGCAAATTCAATTCCGAACACTTGATTAATAAAAGCTGCAAAAAGTCCCATACAAAATCCGGAGAACTAAAATCCGGAATTACAAAATTAAGACAAAAAAATCCGTAGGCTTCAAAATCCGGAAGCCTCAGAATCCGGAAACTCCAAAATCCAGATGCTTCAAAATACCAAATTACAAAATCCAGGTTAAATTTGGTGCAAAAGCACATGTGCCTGCACCGACTCGGTACAAAGATCAGGATGGAAGGAAAAAGCTGTACCGAGTAGGTAATACTCCTTTCTTAAAAGAAATGGCAGCTGTAACGACTAGACAACAATCAAGATGGAAGGAAAAAGCTGTACCGTGTGGTACAACTCTTTTGTGCCACCGAGAATTGAAATACGACTCTTTTCAACACTCATTTTAGTGTTGTAAAGTGACTTATTTCAGCGCCCGTTTGATGTGATATTACAACACTCAAAGCAGTGTTGATATGGAATTTGTATGAGTTGTTACAGCATTCGTTTGAGAAAATGCAAAGCAATGTGATCGATCAAATTTGAAGAGTGATTGTTTACAATGAAAATTATGATTTTTTGGGCATTTGTCTATTTCAATTCTCGGTTGGCACAAAGCATGATGTGTTACACGTATAGTAATGAGATTGTTGCAGCACACGACCCAATTTTCCTTACTCGCTCCGCTCGTAAGGAAAACTTGGGTCTAGTGCTGAAAAAATCAACATTACAATAGGTTATGGAATTTGTTTCAAGATTGTTTTTACGAAGGTTACGCTGATTATACTTTGTGAAAAAGCCCAATACCTTGCAAATATGTCACATCTTGGACACTGCAATATCTGCAACATGAAAAAACTAAATGTTCGAAACCCACTGAAACCCCGTGCTTCCATCTACGTAATATACGCATACTAGATGAGCCAATCTTAATCTATACTTGTAACACAACATACTATTCTTTATAGAAATAGAATAAGTCCATATAGTTGTGACAAGTATAAAATTTGTCTCTAGTTGTACCTAATTCATCATAAAAAATCTGTACTAAGCTGACTTCAGACACATCAAAAACACCCCAAGGCCTGCGGCGCTGATATCACACGGTAACTACTAAGCCAAACCTAGCAATTAAAAAATATGTTTCAAGAATAACCAGAAACAACCTCTTATATTTTCACACTTGATATTGCAGCAATATTCAATTTTCAATGCAACTGTGTCAATTACATTCGGTAGCGTCCATATTTTATGTCTTTTCTGTATTTATTTTGCTTATCCCTTCTGTCAATTCTTGACAGCATTTCACGTTTTAGTACGTTTTTTTTCCTGCAGCGAAAACCATATCTCAGCAAAGAAAAATCTATAATTTTTAGCCCCGTACGAAGTACGAAGGGGCTTATAGGATTACGATGCCGTGTGTAATTGATGGAATTCGAAGCAGACGGTAAGGGCAAAGTGTTTGCCTATGTTTATAGATGACGAATCTGCAATAAAAATTTGGGCCGTCTGTCCGTCTGTCCGTCACGTCGATATCTTAAGTAAATCAAATCCGATTTCAAAAAAATTTTTTTCCCTGAAAGATAGTCAAAATAGTGAGGCTAAGTTCGAAGATGGGCATATTCGGGTCGGCCCTTCGTGAGTTAGGGCCACCTAAGTGATTTAAGGTCTTTTGGTGATATTTATGGAAAAATAAACGATGGAAATGTAAATGACACAGCAAATGATAGGTATTGTCAATACCAATCCAGGAAAAAAAAGTTTTTTAAAATCGGGTGAGTGGACCGTGAGTTAGGGCCTTAGAAGTGAAAAGCTACTAGGGCCCTATGCGTATTTTACATACAACTCGAGTAAATTTCATCCGTTTTTCGTAATTTTTGTTTCATTTGAAAGATAATCGAACACCGAATAGAATGTTGTTGAAAAAAAAATTAAATTTGGGTCCTTGGACTAAGGCCGCTACTAGGGCCCTATGTGTATTTTACATATAACTCGAGCAAATTTCATCCGTTTTTCGTAATTTTTGTTTCATTTGGAAGGTAATCAAAGGCCGAATAGAATGTTGTTGAAAAAAAATTAAATTTGGGTCCTCGGACTAAGGCCGCTACTAGGGCGCTATGTGTATTTTACATATAACTCGAGCAAATTTCATCCGTTTTTCGTATTTTTTGTTTCATTTGGAAGGTAATCAAAGGCCGAATAGAATGTAGTTGAAAAAAAAAAATTTGGATCCTCGGACTGAGGCCGATACTAGGCCCTATGTGTATTTATACTCAATAAATTAAAATTTTAGGGCTATTTGAAATTTTTGTTTTATTTGAAAGGAACGTCGTACGGGGCTTCGTAATTGCGCTATGCGCAATTTCTAAGATGTACACATTACATAATAATTTTACTTTAACTACTTTAACCGGCGCATAGGCTTACGGTCAAAGTAGGGTGACAGACGCACTAGGGTCACGTACGCAATAGATATACGGGTTTGTACGGGGCTCAGTCGCAGCAAACGCTCCGATTGTTCTGATGGCTCGTTTATCAAACAAATATCTAGAAATGGCGGGTCCTACTAAGGTGGATGAGGATTTACAGTTTTGGACGCCATTTTTTAGAACTTTTAGAAAAATTTCCGAGGTGGAAATAGCTCTCTCTTTTCTCGACAGTTATACTATCAAAATGATCTCTACGTGAAGATCGAAGAGTGACAGTTCTTTAAAAAATTGTTGAACGGTATCCGTAAGCCTAGAGTATACACCGAATTAATTAAATCATTATGTACATTGACAAATATGATTCTAAAAAATTGCAATAGGGTTGTTCCAAGGTCGTTGGAAATGTCAATCGTCATCCACAGAGAATTAATTGCCTCCGACGACTTTTGAATTTTCACTGCCATGTGCCAATTATGTGACACTGTAGTTTCAATACCATCACTAATAGCAATTTTCAGAACTTTACAAAGTTCCAACATCTTCACCAAGCCAACATCTTCGTCAAAGTTATCCGGACGAAATCCGTAAAGCTTTACATCGATCAGGATTTTGAAGCTTCCTGATTTTGAAGTTTCCAGATTATGAGGCTTCCGAATTTTTTTTGTCTGAATTTTGTAATTCCGGATTTTAACTCTCCGGATTTTGTACGATCACCATGCAGGCCTGACAATATATTAAGAATTTTCCGAAAGATCGTAGTGGATTTTTTACAAACATTTGAATATAAGACAGAGGAACAGAACGTATTATCGGAAAGTTTTTCAAGGCGTAGATTTTTCGCCCACAAAGCTCATAATCTTATGAGCTTCAACATTACGATGATTGATTGATTAAATAATTTTTTTTAACCTTTTACCTTCTCATTTATTAATATAACTGAACAGGTGTAAAAATGTAGTTTACAAGGCATCAATATTCTTTACTCTCACAGCGCAGCTGAAGTTGCTGGAGGCACATTCATATTTTCTTACAATCCCAACAATCCCAACCCTGGAGTAGCCGGATTTGCAGGAGCAGCCGGATTTGCAGGAGCAGCGGCATTTGCTGGATTTGCAGGAGCTGCTGGTGCGGCTGGGGGAGCTTGAGCAGATCGTTTAACAATTGGCGCAGCAGTTGCAGCAGTGGCTGGCGTTGCTGCAGTGGCTGGAGTTGCAGCTGTGGCTGGAGTTGCAGCTATTCAAAAGCAACGTTGTGAGTTTAATTAAATTTATTTGGTTTGAACACATTGTAAAAAATTCAGACTTACCATGCACAGATACCAAAAGTATCACTGCAGCGACCATCATTATTGTTGTATTCATTTTGAAGAGCTTTGGTTTTCTTTTCAGACTTTGTCGTTTCACAGTTAACAAATTACTTAAAGTTTGGCATCTCTGCAGCCAGCTTTTATACAAAAACTTTAACTCATTTTTGTGTTTCGCTGAATTAGTAAACAATTTTCCGAAAAACAAATTTACATTGCGGCTTAAAAGTTAACAACAACAAAAACACATCTGTCTCGGTACTTTAGCATACAACGTGCAACGATACATTTTCCGCTTGTGGTATCAACAAATATTATTAAAAAGCTGGGGATATTTTGCAAAGAATGGGTGTTTTTTTAGAAAATGTATTGTTTGCTAAATGAATCAACAGTTACAACCATTTATTACTTATGCAATGGACTATGGACTATGCTAATGTGTAACAATTTTTCTAACATTTGTTTTTGCATAAATTTGTTTAAAATTGCGAAGATGCGCGTGTCTCATAGTTTGACGGAATATGTTGAAACCGATACGATTTTACAGTCCATAATGCTCAAAACAAACGAGGCATTGAAAACGTGTTTTGGTCCTATTTTTCATGACGAAATTTTCAAAACTGTCAAATGAAGTTAGAATTTTTTCTATTCAAAATCGCGACTGCTGCATCTGTCAATGAAAACTAGGACCAAAACACGTTTTCAATGCCTCGTTTGTTTTGAGCATAACGAATATATGGAGAAATGTCGGAAAATAGTCGCATAATAATTCCAATAAACGAATTATGCGAAAGGATGCAATTTTCACCTTACACCTTTGTTGTGTATTTAATGAAATAGTAAGTCGATTAACGTCCCACCGATGGACATAAAGCGTGTAAAACAGTTTCCGTGTTTCGGGGCCGAAAATGTGGTTTTTTCAAAAGCCTTTTAACTTTTTCGACGCCTTACACGCAGATTTGTTCAACTTTTGGACAGTTAACTTGATAATATGATCAATTAACACCTGGCTATGAAATTAGAAACCAGAGAGACCAGAGAGAAAAAAAGGCTACATTCGCAACATGTCAGGTCACAATTTGTTGTGCTACTTAAATTTCAGGAGTAAATAAAAAAATTCACTCCAATAGTGCGTAATAGCTATTTTCTAACTTGTGCCCTCATGAAAAAGTATGCGTGAAAGATGTGAAACACATCGTATGCATAAAATTCCAGTGAAGGAATAAGGAACAAGTTAGGATTAAGATTTTATGTACAGCAGTGGGATCTTCTTTTTTAAAAATGTCAATTGCCGGCAATATGGCGGCAATCTATATATGAAAATCCATTAAATAGCACGATTTTGATACTATTCCTCAGACCTCATACACTTCCCTCAATACAGTCAATATGTAATTCTTCATCGGTTATTCTCTAGGTCTTGTATAGTATAATCAGACTGATCCACGAAAGCTTATTTGGACAATCTCCCGTCAACGTTCATAAGAATCACATACAGGTTTGTGATGTAATTAATGTGTCACATCATAATATTCCCAAATAATCTTAAAAAGAAGTATCGGTGACCCCTCGAAGAGAAATAAGATTAATAAGAAATTTATAATATAAATACTTTGTGATTGACCGTACATTCTATTACGAAAATACTTGATTTGCTCCCATTTTCCATCCAAATACCTCATAAGGTACACATATTAAGAGCAATCTTCACTTGGCAAATTTGTAGCCTACATTTGGGCACAAAAATGTTTTTTTTGTTGATGATATATTTGTCCTCGCGTGCTTTTTGGAAAAAGAAAAACCATAGTTTGGTGTTGAAATGCGTTAGGTTTTAATAAAAAATAGAAAGGTTTGTGATGATGTAACCTAAATAAGAGAAAACTCAATAGTTCACGAAAATTGACACAAATTTTGAGTTTCCTCGGACTTAAGTTACATCACCACAAACATTTCTATTTTTTATTCAAAGCTAACACATTTCAACACCAAATGATGTTTTTTCTTTTTCCAGAAAGGATGCGAGGGCAAAATTATCGTCAAAAATGTAACATTTTTGTGTCCAAATTTAGGCTACAAATTTGCCAAGTGAAGATTGCTCTTAAGTTTGCAACATAAACTATGGTAATACTTAACCGAAAACTAGTATGGAAAATTCATTGACAATTTGCAATTTTAAACAAATTTATGCAAAAACAAATATAAGAAAAATTGTTACACATTAGCATAGTCCACTGCAAAACTAATAATATATCTACGAATGTTGATTCACTCAGCAAACAATACTTTTTTCTAAAAAAACACCCATTCTTTGCTAAATATCCCCAGCTTTTTAATAACTTTTGTTGATGACAGAACTGGAAAATGTATCATTGCACGTTGTATCTAAAGTACCGTGACAAATATGTTGTTGTTGTTTTGACAAGTTAAAAGACTGCAATGTAATTTTTTTTGTGTAAAATAGTTTACTAATACTACAGCACAAACCAGAGTTATAGTTTTTGTATAAAAGCTGGCTGCAGAGATGCCAAACTTTAAGTAATTTGTTAACAGTAAAGCGACAAAGTCTGAAAAGAAAACCAAATTCCAAAGCTCTTCAAAATGAATACAACAATAATGATGTTCGCTGCCGTGATACTTTTGGTATCAGTGGTGCATGGTAAGTTTGAATTTTTTGGAATTCGCTTAAAAAAGAATCGTATGTTACAGCTACATGAAGTATGTAACGAGACATATAAGCAAGCACACGAGGACTTACCCGAGTGGTACTACATTTCGAGTTATATACTATCATTAGCTGTGTTATATTTTATTAGAAAAGCGAGTGTATGTTGGTGCAACCGACAACTAATATTCATTACCTACTTATGTGATGTTCATTCCTTATTATGTATCGCCATTACATTCACATCATACACTCTCGCACGTATAGTAAAATACATTTAATTGAACATAAAACGATTTTTTTGAATAGCTGCTCCAGCCACAGCTGCAACTGCAGCAACTCCAGCCACTGCTGCAACTGCGGCACCAAAAGTCAAACGATCTGCTCAAGAAGCACCCGCAGCCCCAGAAGCTCCAGCTGCCCCAGAAGCTCCTGCAGCCGCGCCTGCAAATCCAGCTGTTCCAGCGAATCCAGCTGTTCCTGCAAATCCGGCTGTTCCAGCAAATCCGGCTACTCCAGGATTGTTAGAATTGTTAGGAAATTTGCTTAAGTAGAAGTCCTACCTACAATCCGACAACTCTATCCTCGCCACAACGGTAAAGAATATTTATGCCTTTGTAAACTATGTTTTATTAATAAATAAACGAGAAGAAAAAACATTAAAAAATGTTTAATCTAAAAGAGTGTTCTACTGAGCCCAAACTCTGAGCCTCAGAGCACGAAATATAATATTCAACACCATCAAATTCACAAGTATTGAGGAAAAAATTTCGACGTCTTGAAAATATTTCGGAGACTACTTTCTACGGTCTTATATTTGTCGCTAAGCGTTCACACGCCACACTTCCCGTTTTTTTATTTGTGTAATTCTTACGGACACCTAACAAGCTATAAATCGGTTTGCGAGCTGTCAACTACTTGGTATTTTTTTATGTGTCGGCCAGTTTATATAAACTGCATAAAGTGAAATGCAAGTAAAGTCCTAGCGAAACAAACGCCAATATTACGTGAAGAACATGAACATTGAACATTTACTCCGGTTATAATAATACATTTCATACCTAGGACTAAAAGTCTTTTTTAGCGTGTGAGAAGTTTCCAGACAGAGCCGAAGGCGAGGTCTGGAATCGAATACGCTAAATAAGACTTCTAGTCCGTGGTACGTATAGTATTTTTCATATTGGACGGAGAAAAAGTGGGAGGAAGTCGCACTTTTCGGGTCCTAGGTATGAAAAAGTAATTTTACTCGAAATACCAAATCCAACAGATCGAATTGAAATTAAATAATTAAAAATTTTTGAACATAACGTTGCTGTTGATTCGATTGTTATTCTTGCTGGTCACACACTTATCGATCATAATTCTTTTTGCCATATTATTCCACCAATGAGCAGTACGATAAAAATGTCTAGTTGTGAGACAATTAAACTCTCTGTCGAATTATAACAACGAGTAATGACACTAAGTGGTAGGTATGAAATTTGCAAATTTTACCGTTGAAAGAGTGACTAAAAATTATGTCAATTGAATGATGAGAATTTGAACGGTGAACATTGATATACGAGTTCAAAAAACGATGCAATTCTACCGTGAAAAACAGCAACATAGTAATAAACAGGTTTGATTGTTTGTGTTGATCAGCTGAAAAAACAGGTGGAGCAAATTCATACTGAAGATTTTTTTACTCATTTATGTCTCAACTTTTGCTTTCACACGTAATGCGCAAAGCTCCCACTTATGCACTGCACATGTTTTTCATTCTCTTAACTTTCTCTAAAATCCGATCGGAGACAATTGCCGAATTTTCAAAAGTAGCTCCACGCCATACACCCCGGAAAAAGATTTTACCGCATTTATCTTTTCCGTAGATTTCACTGTTTTCAGCAACAATGAGTTCTTCAAATTGCTGACTATTTTAGCCAGTCGTTTACCCCTTGAGAGCATGGATTCATAATGGGTCCCGGAGTAAACTTGCTCATACTGTATTTTCTAATCAAAGTGTAATTATTTATTGCAATAGCAATGCCAATAGGCTCTTTCGACCGTAATAAAGTCGTAAAAACAATAAGAAATCATAGCAATTTCTCATGCATGAAAATCATGCATATACAATCACAATTGTAACTTACAGTGCCATCTGTGATGTCACATAAACATCACACTCATATCAGATTTCAAGTCGAAATGTGTCTCTCGATGCGACGTAAGGATAATAAGACGCAGTTACGACAAATTTAAGGTAAAAGCTTCGTTTAATTCGATTGAATCATAAAATAAAAATTGTTTAACCTTTTTTCTTCTCGTTTATTTATTATTAAATCTAGACGGGTGAGAAAACTTAGTTTACAAAGGCATGAATATGCTTTACTCTTATGACGAGGATAGAGTTGTCGGATTGCAGAAATCCTACTTAAGCAAATTTCCTAATAATCCTAGGATTCCAGGAGTAGCCGGATTGGCAGGAACAGCCGGATTGGCAGGATTTGCAGGAGCTTCTGGAGCGGCTGGGAGAGCTACTTGAGCTGATCTTTTTACTTTCGCTGCAGGTGCTGCAGTGGCAGCTGTGGCTGGAGTTGCTGCAGTTGCAGCTGTGGCTGGAGTTGCGGCTATGAAAAATCAACGTTTTAAGTTCAATTAAATTTCTCTGATTTTGAAAAAACTCAAACTTACCATGCACCACAGATACCAAAAGTATCACGGCAGCGAACATCATTATTGTTGTATTCATTTTAAAGAGCTTTGGAATTTGGTTTTCTTTTCAGACTTTGTCGTTTCACAGTTAACAAATTACTTAAAGTTTGGCATCTCTGCAGCCAGCTTTTATACAAAAACTTTAACTCTGTTTTGTGTTTCGCTGAATTAGTAAACAATTTTCCGAAAAACAAATTTACATTGTGGATTTTTGACTTTTCAACAACAAAACAACACATTTGTCACGGTAGTTTAACATACAACGTGCAACGGTACATTTTCCAGTTGTGTCAAAACTATTAAAAAGCTGGGGATATTTTGCAAAGAATGGGTGTTTTTTTAAATGTATTGTCTGCTATATGAATCAACATTTTATTACTTATGCAATGGACTATGCTAATAACAATTTTTCTCACATTTGTCGTCGCATAAATTTGTTTGAAATTACAAACAAAGATGCGCGTGTCACATGGTTTGACGGAAAATTTTAAAACCGACAAGATTTTATATAAATTCCCATAAATATTCGTTTTGCGCCCGTTTTCATCGCGGGTTCACCTCGTCAATAGTTTTTTGTAGAGATTGCATATCCGAGCCGAAGGATAAAATCTAACCATTTCAAACTTCATCTAATACTGGTTTAATTTCAACAAATGCGGGTTGTTTGGAAAGGTCTTGTCGAATTCTAGGACATAAGATCAAATAAAAGGAAATTAGCGAAAAAATTGAAAAAAAGCGCTAAAAGTGATTAAAGAAAACTACGAAAGTATCCTAATATTTCGTAAGAAACTATTCAGTTTTTTGCAAATGAATGCTCGTTAGACTGATATCGTCAAGGCCTGTTAAATGATGTGATGAAAATAGGAAATCGAAAATAGGCGCATTCAAATTTTGCGCCAAAATATCACAAACTGGAAACACTTACTGTGGATTTACATAGCAACGTAAAAGTGACAGATGCAAAAATTTTCTCATACGGCAACTCGAAATTTCATTCATAATTTTAATTTTATGAATGAAATTTCGGGTTGCAGTATTTAAAAAACATTGCATCTGTCACTTTTACGTTGCTATGTAAATCCACGGTTAATCGACTTTCATCGATGACTTTTAAATCTCTAAAAAATCTCAAATATGTTCAGAACGCAAGAAAACCCACTGTAGAAACACTCTACTTTCTTACCACCCTAATTTTCCCAAGGTTCTGAAAGTACAGGTTAAGACACTTACGAAGTTTCACATCTGACAGAAATAAAAAAAAATGAAATACTTATTCAATAGGTCTCTATTCTAGTGGTAGTTTTCGACGACGTTTTTTTTTTCATTCATTTCAAATGACTTCGTAAAACTTCGTAAGTGTCTTAACCTGTACTTTCAGAACCTTGGGAAAATTAGGGTGGTAAGAAAGTAGAGTGTATGCTGTTTTAGAAAATTTTATACTTTTAAAAACACACATGTTGATTCATGAAAATAAAATAAAATTCACTTAGCAAACAATACACAGCTGGAAAATGTATCATTGCACGCTGTATATTAAAGTACATTGACAAATGTTGTTGTCGAAAATGTAAGACCACAATGTAAATTTTTGGAAAATTGTTTACTAATTCAGCGAAACACAAACCAGAGTTATAGTTTTTGTATAAAAGCTGGCTGCAAACATGCCAAACTTTAAGTAATTTGTTAACTGTGAAACGACAAAGTCTAAAAAGAAAACCAAATTCCAAAGCTCTTCAAAATGAATACAACAATAATGATGTTCGCTGTCGTGATACTTTTGGTATCTTTGGTGCATGGTAAGTGTGGTTTTTTGGAATTCGTGAAATCGAATTCGCTAAAAAAGCCTTTTAGCATAAGTTAGGAACAACTTTTTTCCTAAACGACGTGGGTAATAAGCGACGAAGTCACGATATTTCAACACCACTTAGGAAATAGTTATTTATACAACCGAGTGATAAATGCTTTTTTAGGCACTAGATTTGTAGGTTGTCAATCGAGGCCGTAGCCCGTGTGTGACAATACACATCGTATGCCTAAAAAAGCATTTATCATCGAGTTGTACACAACATTCGCAATAAAGACAACATAAAGTCATACTTTTCGTTACTTATTGCGAAAAAGAAATTTAATTGAACATAAAACCATTATTTTGAACAGCTGCACCAGCCACAGCTGCAACTGCAGCAACTCCAGCCACTGCTGCAACTGCTGCGCCGAAGGTGAAACGATCTGCTCAAGAAGCTCCAGCAGCCGCTCCTGCAAATCCGGCTGTTCCAGCAAATCCGGCTGTTCCTGCAAATCCAGCTGTTCCTGCAAATCCGGCTACTCCTGGTTTGTTAGAATTGTTAGGAAATTTGCTAAAATAGGAGTTCTATAATCCGACAACTCTGTCCTCGCCATAACGGTAAAGAATATTTATGCCTTTGTAAACTATGTTTTCCACCTGTACAGTTTTATTAATAAATAAACGAGAAGAATAAAGTTTTTTTTAAATTGACCATCGTCATTAGGAAGTTTTAAAATGAAAAGAATAATATCAATTGTTGAAACGACTATTTGTTTTTGCCTTAAATTCGTCATAAATGCGTCAGACATACTTTATATATCGCTTGTTTGACACTCAAGTGGGGGATGTCAGTAAGAACATGCATCAGAAATATTGGAAGGTGCTGTAACTTAAACAAGAAACAACCTTTTTTAGTATAATCACGATTCACAAATGATCTAAAACAGTGTTTTACTGAGCTCAGACTCTGGGCCGAGCACGAAATAAATTATTCAACACCATCAAATTCACGAGTATCTTTTGAGGAAATTTTTTGACGCATTGAGCATATTTCGTAGGTTACTGTCTCTTCCGCTGTCTTATATTTGTCTGCTCACACGAAGTACTTCCCGTTTTTTTTTTATTTGTGCAATTCTGATTACAATGAACAAGCTATAGATCGATTTGCGAGCCGTCAACCACTGTGCACTTGAAAAAATATCCAGTGGAACTAAGAAAATCATAGAGTCGCATGAATATTGCTAAGAACTTTTAGTTGAGTGTAAATCGTTTTCCACTGAAATATTACTTCATTTTGATAACCCAACATTTGCGAAAATATGCGAACTGGGAAAAATATGGTAGTTTTCAGATAATCGAAAATGTATGTAAGTAGCCGTGAAACTGGATTTCGGATACATGTTATTGCGACTTTTATTAATTAAGTCTTAGATAAACCCTTATTCAAAAAGTTATTAAATATTATGCACGTATGACAAAGCGGTCGAAGCTTGCCGAGACGGCTTGTCATACGTGCATATTCTTTTTTATCGCATACGCGGTGTGATTCCCCAAAAAAATTATTCACCTATGATATATAAACAAACATTATACTTCTGTAAATTGTCAAAGTGTCATTCGCATATCTTGTTGTCTCGTTTTCGCTTATGCGATAAAAAAGTATATGGGTAATTCCATGGTTAGTTGCGTTACAAATTTCGTTATCTGTGAGTCATAAAGTTAATTGTGTTGGCTATGTTTTGCGGTAACAAAGCAGTCTATAAATTTTCTAATACTCAGGAGACATAGGGCTTTCATACCAACAAGAATTGGAATTTTTAGCCTGCGAAGTGTGACTTGTGTGATCGCAAAAGTCGGTGGTTAGTTGCGTTACACGTTTGTGACTTTTCGACATATTTTCACCAAATAAAAACTTAAGTAAACTTTTTTTTTTCCTGAAAGCTATGGTCAAGACGCGCAGTTTAAGCTCAATATGAGGTTGGTAACCCAAAATTTGGGAGAGATATGTCTAAAAAAAGTGATATTTTTCGGAGGTCATAAATAGCCAGCAATTTTTGTTTTTACAATTGGTGGTTGTTACCCCACAGAAAATGTTGCTTTGGCTCAAAACCGGTTAAAAAAAGCTGTTACAAAATTTTTCGAGATAACCTCGACGAATTAAAATTCGAGGATGACTTTTATCACCGCTGGAAAGCTGTTTTCACCTACTTTAGTCACCCAACTAACCTGATTGACTCAAAGTTATTTTTGTCGTGAAGTCATATGCTGTAGCTTTCGAATGACACCGATTTTCAGTTTTGCGCATAGCGCAATTACGAAGCCCCGTACGACGTTCCTTTCAAATAAAACAAAAATTTCAAATAGCCCTAAAATTTTAATTTATTGAGTATAAATACACATAGGGCCTAGTATCGGCCTCAGTCCGAGGATCCAATTTTTTTTTTCAACTACATTCTATTCGGCCTTTGATTACCTTCCAAATGAAACAAAAAATACGAAAAACGGATAAAATTTGCTCGAGTTATATGTAAAATACACATAGGGCCCTAGTAGCGGCCTTAGTCCGAGGACCCAAATTTAATTTTTTTTCAACAACATTCTATTCGGCCTTTGATTACCTTCCAAATGAAACAAAAATTACGAAAAACGGATGAAATTTGCTCGAGTTATATGTAAAATACACATAGGGCCCTAGTAGCGGCCTTAGTCCGAGGACCCAAATTTAATTTTTTTTCAACAACATTCTATTCGGCCTTTGATTACCTTCCAAATGAAACAAAAATTACGAAAAACGGATGAAATTTGCTCGAGTTATATGTAAAATACACATAGGGCCCTAGTAGCGGCCTTAGTCCGAGGACCCAAATTTAATTTTTTTTCAACAACATTCTATTCGGCCTTTGATTACCTTCCAAATGAAACAAAAATTACGAAAAACGGATGAAATTTGCTCGAGTTATATGTAAAATACACATAGGGCCCTAGTAACGGCCTTAGTCCAAGGACCCAAATTTTTTTTTTTTTCAACAACATTCTATTCGGTGTTCGATTATCTTTCAAATGAAACAAAAATTACGAAAAACGGATTAAATTTACTTGAGTTCTATGTAAAATACACATAGGGCCCTAGTAGCTTTTCACTTCTAAGGCCCTAACTCACGGTCCACTCACCCGATTTAAAAAAACTTTTTTTCCTGGATTGGTATTGACAATACCTATCATTTCCATCGTTTATTTTGCCATAAATATCACCAAAAGACCTTAAATCACTTAGGTGGCCCTAACTCACGAAGGGCCGACCCGAATATGCCCATCTTCGAACTTAGCCTCACTATTTTGACTATCTTTCAGGGAAAAAAAATTTTTGAAATCGGATTTGATTTACTCAAGATATCGACGTGACAGACAGACGGACAGACGGCCCAAATTTTTATTGCGGATTCGTCATCTATGAACATAGGCAAACACTTTGCCCTTACCGTCTGCTTCGAATTCCGTCAATTACACACGGCATCGTAATCCTATAAGCCCCTTCGTACTTCGTACGGGGCTAAAAAGTTTGCCGAAATCGCATTTCAATTGGTGAAAATATTTCGAACAGGCACAAATTAGCTGGAATTACCCATATGCACGTATGACAAGCCGTCTCGACCGCTTTGTCATACGTGCATAATATTTATTAAATATCAATGAACGTATAAAACAGATATGGTATAATGTTGGTACGCAGGACATAGCGATTTTTTGAACACACTCATTGAGGGTGTTGAACATGAAGAAACTGATCAGCCACACCTGTTTTATACTTTCATTATTAAATATGACTTATGACAACATTTTCGCAGTATAGTCAGAAAGCTTGATCATCATGTTTGGCAAGAAGTTAGACGGTATTTGTGAAGATGGGTACACTGAATAATGTCGTTTTCTGCAGTTAACGTATATCATTAGGGTATGACCTTTGTTGGGAATTCTACTTCACTAATGAATTGAAACACTATCGATTGGGGATGCTGTCCCCGTGAATTCACTTTTATTGATCGATCGTACAATTGTAACTGACCTTTTACTTTCTTTCCTCCGTTCGTGTGTACTCTGATGTGATTCATTCTAATGGCCGTCTAGATTAGTATTTCCACGAGTGATTGTGAGATACAATTCTCAACATACTCCCACCTTGACCTTCCATAACCTTGTTATTGAGGTCAACCAAATTGTTCATTTCACCAGGGGTACGAGAAAATCTGATTCCAAAATGTTCACCTACTCAACATACTTCCATGTTCCTCGCTTTTTCGTTGTTCCCACTGCGGTACTGTCTTCATTGAATGTTGCACTGACCAAAACAATCATGATTTCTTTCTGTAATTGCATGCTGCCAAGATTTCTTGTCGATATTACTGCCAGTCCGATACTGACCAATTGGGAGCTTCCCTCGTCACAGTTGCCAGTTAGTTCGCTACTGACCGAGCCAGTTTCGGTGTTGAATTTTGTTCATCAACACCATCTCAGTCCGCCATTGACCAACCAATTCATGAAATTTACTAGCTTTTTTCGTTGAATGTGTTGTGTTCATTCGATGTCGACCACTGCGGCTCGACCATTCACCCATTGCGTGAATTCGCGCTTCCAATTTGATGGCAACCACTACGATTTGACCATCATTTACCGTGCGTTGTGTATCGTTACACTTTCTCTTGCTGTCGACCACTGCGACTCGACCATGTATTACCACGTGAATTTCGTATCTGTGAGTATTCGTCGTCGACCGCTACGTCTCGATCATACATGGTGTGGATTGCATCAGCGCGTTTCCATTTCGATGTCGTCCAGTACACTTACATGTTGCTTTTATCTCATCTCTGCTGCCACTACTCCACTGAGCAATTTCTCGGCTTGTTTGTTATTGCATGTTGTCAGTCTGCCACTGACCAATTCAGGTTTAAAGTTGTTCTAGTCACTGTTACTACTCCTGGTGTTGCGCTTCTCTTCATCGTTGTGATCGTTGTATACTGTCGATTTATTTCTGCTTTGAATGTTGCCACTCTTTGACAGTCCACCACTGTCTGAACTTATTTCGACGTTGTGTTTCTCTGCATGACTGAATGCTGTCAGTTCAGCCCACTGTTGATGCCAACTCCTTTCTACCGTCAGATGTTCCCAGTCCGCTACTGTTCACTACTGCTTGACCAGCAGGCCATTACTGTGCGCAATGTACCTCTGCGCCATCTTTCGCTGCCGACCTACGGCTCGACCTTACATTATCACGTGAATTGTTTCTCTGCTCTCTCATATGTTATGTACCTCTACAGTTTGACCGACCATGGTGTTAACTTAAGTCATTTCTTACGGGTACGTTGCTCGTTCTAATCATTACATGCTGCCAGTACGCTACTAACGAATTTCGAGTTTCGTTGCATTTTCTCTCTCGCTGACTCAGTCGCTCCCACCATCCAACTTGATTTAGTATCACCATTCTTCTCGTCGTGAGACATAGAC
Source organism: Bradysia coprophila (assembly GCF_014529535.1). Classification (NCBI taxonomy): domain Eukaryota; kingdom Metazoa; phylum Arthropoda; class Insecta; order Diptera; family Sciaridae; genus Bradysia; species Bradysia coprophila. The sequence continues at coordinate 13,077,957 of NC_050735.1, forward strand.
ATCGTCGATTTCGCTCTGCATGTTGTCAGACCGCTACTGACCAAACCAATTTCAGATGAAGTATCTTCAAAAATTTTAGCAATTTGAGAAATCACTTGGTATTCTGTCAGGACAGAATTAACCACTGGTAAACTATCCACATTTCCACTGGCTTGCCATTATCGGATGTCGCTAGTCTCCACTGACTAAGGAATTTCGATATCGACCGCTACAGCTTGATCATCATTACCGTGTGAATTTGGGTTGTGATTCGATGTCGACCACTACGGCTTGATACATTTCTGTGAAAACTTGCGCTGTCACTCGACGTCGACCACTACGGCTCGACCATCCATTGTACCGAAATGTATGACACAAACGCTCAAGTTGTTGCAACCGCCGACTGGTTTTCTAGCAAACTCCACCCAATGCATTGAAAAGTCCGCCACGAACGACCTAGTCGTAACTCCTGCAGCTGTCGTTCACTACGAATCTCGTTGAGACCATCTGGACTTGATGTTTTGTAAGCCTCCGTCGTTCCATTTTCATTACTAGTCGTTCAATACAACAACAACTACTCAGCAGCGATAACCATTTGAACGTCCGTCCTTTACGTTACATTAGTTGTGTAGTTGACTGTAGCCATAAACAGTTCTCTCAAAACAGCTGTCACCTCCACACCTTAGCTCGTCATCTTCCAGCTCAAGTGGCAATCTTTGCTTTAATAAGTGCCGCTCAACTATGTCGATTATGCATAACGGAATCATTGATTTACTGAGCATTCTCTGCTATCGATTTTCAGCTTCAAAATTATTTGTCATTGGAATCCACGCTTGATCTGCTAAGATAAATTTCAAGGCTTCTTGAGAGAATATTTACTGCCTGTGTCCAATCCACACTCTGGTGAGCTGACTCCGGCCACATCCCCAGTAAATATTATCACCTCTACTCTTATCAAACATTGTTCGACTTCCAAGGTATCAATGGTCAGGCCTTCAAGAACTTTACCAATTTGCCTTTCTCAATCACATTGATGCACTAGTTGCTACTTTTCGTGTCCGTTGCCGCTTGTAACCATTGTGTGTTACAAACTTATCTCATTGCAGTGGCTCTGTTTTCCGCATACAATCTTTCTCGCACCAGTTAATGTTCATAATCACTGTACGCGTTGCCACAACGCTAAAACAGTTCATTCTCGACCGCTTGTCTTTGTCCACTGTCAATCTAAATCACAGCAACACCTCTCCTTAACAACGTCCACTCCCCAGCCTCCTAGGCGCTAACTCCCACACGAAAACGTCGTCCTCATCAACTGCAAGCTGTCTACATCTCATCCTCTCTACCGATTTCCCCTACTCAAACCCTCCACCTAAGAAATGTCTAAATCGTTCACGCTCAAGTTACAGATTTGTAAAACAATATCCACGGAACATAAATGAGCTCAGCAAAATTACAAAAAAACCGCTGTGAAGTGAGCATGAACTTTTCCATTTCTCTGAAAGCAACTGAAAAACAGCAATCTAACTCAAACAGCAAGCAGCTCCACGTCTCTCAAAGCCCGACCTCAACACCCAGACTCTACTCAACAGGAACATCTCACTCAACCGTAGCCACAAACTAAATCCAATAACGTCCTAGAGTCACTCACCTGGTCGAAAATGAACTATTCAGCGAACCTCCGAGCACAACTTATCCTGCAGCCAATAATGTAGATTGCTTCTATGCTGTATCATGGCCAACAAATGCATAGTGCGACGCTCAACCCATATTGTAAAGATTGGATTTTCAGCAATCAACGAACCAACGACTGATTCGAAATAAGCCACCAACCAACGTATACGGTCGAATCACCGATTCCACTTTGTTGCGACCAACGACTGGATTTTAAGCAACCAACAAACCAACGACTGATGTAACCACATTGGGGAAGGCTCTTTCTGTACTAGCTGTAATGACGTTCCTTATATTTTCCGTCAAAATGCTGACGCCTTATCCACCATTGGCTTAAGCTTTCGCGTAATTCTTTTCTTTTTTTTTTTCAACAAATCCATTTCAAAAATTGTATCCTGGTGCTTCGTCCATAGAAATATTCATCTTGCTTCGGTATTCACAAGCGATGATGGCGACCAAATTTTTTCATCGGCGCGACGCTTTAGTGTAAATCGTCCTCGACACACAACTAAATATTCACTAAACATTCACAAATTGTAGTTGTTCGGAGCTTCACTGACAGGATTATTTTACTGTTGTTTTCAGGCTGCGCCACTTGTTGGGAATTCTACTTCACTAATGAATTGAAACACTATCGATTGGGGATACTGTCCCCGTGAATTCACTTTTATTGATCGATCGTACAATTGTAACTGACCTTTTACTTTCTTTCCTCCGTTCGTGTGTACTCTGATGTGATTCATTCTAATGGCCGTCTAGATTAGTATTTCCACGAGTGATTGTGAGATACAATTCTCAACAACCTTAAAGTATGAGTGTGACGAAGTTACGGCGAATTTAAGGTAAAAACAAATAGTTGTTTTGACAATTGTTAAATTTCATAATGACGATGATCGATGTCGATAAATAAAATAAAAAATTTTCTTCTAGTTTATATATTAATAAAACAGTCGGAGTAGGGTCTGTTTTTTAAACATATGAAAAAGCGTAGTTTACAGAGGCATAAATATAAATATTCTGAACTCTTATAGCGAGAACAGAGTTGCTGCAATGCCTATATGAGCAGATTTCTTACAATCCTAACAATCCTGGAGTAGCTGGATTTGCAGGGTTTGCCGGATTTGCAGGAGCTGCTGGTGCGGCTGGAGGAGCTTGAGCAGATCGTTTAACTTTCGCTGCGGGTGCTGCGGTGGCTGGAGTTGCTGCAGTTGCAGCTGTGGCTGGAGTTGCAGCTATTCAAAACAATCGTTTCATGTTCAATTAAATTTATTTTCTTTCGAATTCCAAAAAATTCAGACTTACCATGGACCACAGATACCAAAATTATCACGACAGCGAACATCATTATTGTTGTATTCATTTTGAAGACCTATTTTTTAACACTTTGTCGTTTCACAGATAATAAATTACTTAAAGTTTGGCATCTCTGCAGCCTGCTTTTATAACTCTGGTTTGTGCTGTAGTATTAGTAAACAATTTCACAAAAAATCCAAACATTGCTGCTTTTTAACTTTTCAACAACAACACATTTGTTACGGTACTTTAGCATACAACGTGGAATGATACATTTTCCAATTGTGTCATCAACAAAAATGATCAAAAAGCTGGGGATATTTTGCAAAGAATGGGTGTTTTTTTAGAAAAAGTATTGTTTGCTGAGTGAATCAACATATATTGCCACTTAAGCAGTGGACTATGCTAATGTGTAACAATTTTTCTTACACTTGTTTTTGCATAAATTGGATTAAAATTGCAAACAAAGATACGCGTGTCTCATGGTCTGATGGAAAATTTGGAAAACGAAAATATTTTACATAACTTCCCAAAATATTCGATTTGCGCCCATTTTCATCCCGGGTTCACCTCGTCATTAGTTTTTGTTTTGAATAATGTCAGACCGTTACAATTACAATTATCAGGTTTAATTTAAACTGTAAACTTTCTTCAAATAACAAATTGAGAAACAAATATATAGGTTATTAGCATAGTAACTGATATAACTGATGATTCATTCAGCAAACAAAAACGTTTACCAAAAAAACATTTTGTAAAGAATTGACAAAAAGTTCCAGCTCAGGGATAGAATAAGAAATTCCAATTTGAAATTCAATAAAATAGCGTGACGTAATTTGTGTACGGCCCCTAAACTATTGTAACCACTACTAGAAATAATTGTGGAAAATGTATCATTGTACGTTATATTAGTACCGTGACAAATATGTTGTTGTTGTTCAAAAGTTAAAAGACTGCAATGTAAATTTTTTATTTTTTGTAAAATTGTTTACTAATACTACAGCACAAACCAGAGGTTCAGTTTTTGTATAAAAGCTGGCTGCAACGATGCCAAACTTTAAGAAATTTGTTAACTGTGAAACGACAACGTCTAAAAGGAAAACCAAATTCCAAAGCTCTTCAAAATGAATACAACAATAATAATGTTCGCTGCCGTGATACTTTTGGTATCTGTGGTGCATGGTAAGTCCGAATTTTTTGCAATGGGTTCAAACCAAAGTAATTTAATTGAACATACGTTGACCAGCTGCAACACCAGCCACTGCAGCAACTCCAGCCACCCCAGCAACTCCGGCTACACCTGCAGCAAAAGTGAAAAGATCTGCTCAAGAAGCAACTGCTGCAACTGCTGCAACGCCAGCAACTCCTGCAACTCCTGCAACGCCAGCAACTCCTGCAACGCCAGCGACTCCAGTAACACCGGCAGATCCTACAAATCTAAATACTCCTGATAATCAGGCAGCTCCCGAAAACCCGGATATTCCCAGTCTGTTAGAATTTTTAGAAAATCTGCTTAAGTGAACACTGCTGCAATGCGACAACTCCAGATTCGCTATCAGAGTAAAGGAATAGTTACCCCTTTGTAAACTACGTTTTTTCACATGTTTAGTTTTATTAATAAATTAACTAGAAAAAAAGGTTAAAAAATGTTTATTTTATTTATCGATCATCGTCACAGTGAAGTCTTACGATGGCAAAAAGAATTTTGCATGTAGTCTTCGAGACTTTTATTGATTCTAACACGTTTTGCAACAGTACTCAAATACTAATAGCTTCAAACAATTTTGATAGTGTCAAGATGGTTGAGCGTTCTAACATTTTTTCTATTGAAAAATCAATCAAATGTTTCAGAAATATATTATCAAACTAGGTCCCACCTTTTGGGCGGGTCAGGTCCCTTGACTGATAATTTTTTTCAATATCTTTTTGATCATTTTCATTGTTGAACTTCCGAAGCATCACTGATACAAATGCCTACATTTGATCCTAATTTATTTTTACATATGCTGTATTCCTAAAAAAATTGTCAAATTTAGAACATTAATATATCGATTACTCTATACATTACAACAAAATTCTTCAAAAAATCTTTGAACGTAAGACCGAATGATCTTTGAGTTCTTATGTTTCTTATAAATTTGCAGCAAGATTTTCAATCAACCAATCAAACTCGTATGAGCTATGTATTATTCTGTTTGATTGCCATTTTGTCGAATTGAATCAGAGTAGATGCGAAGTTTAACGAATATGGAACGATGAGAGGCCTTTTCACTTTGGTAAAAAATTTAAAAAAAACCCATTTCGTAGAAGGATGAATTCCCTGGGAACGAACAAAACGCCTTCTCATTACATTTCGTAGAAGGATGAATTCCCTAGGAACGAACAAAACGCCTTCTCGCGACATGTACCACATTTCATTTGAAAGCAGGCATTTTTCTGCCGTAAGACAGTAAAAACATCTTTCTTTGGTATTTAGTAGACGGATTTTTGTTAGTCAACTATCTGATTTGTTAGTCAACTATCAGATTTGTTAGTCAACTATCAGATTTGTTAGTCAACTATCAGATTTGTTAGTCAACTATCAGATTTGTTAGTCAACTATCAAATTTGTTAGTCAACTATCAAGTTGTTAGCAGTTCACTAACAAGAGATGTTTACCGGTTAGAGGCTGGGCATGTACTGACGAAATTTTTCTTCCTATTTGTTTCATGCACATCATCGAAAACATACTTATACGATTTACACACACTACGCAACAAATTCAAATTTCATCAAAGTAATCTTTTTCGATTGAGGCTATAATCAACAGTGTAAAATCCTGTTTTTATGGCATAGCTTCCAGATCCTTCGTCCCACATAGCCCATCTTCGAACTTAGCGTTGGTATTTTACTTCCATATATTTAAAAAAAAATCGTGCCTTGAACGATTTTTTGTTACCCAGATTAAACGTTTTTCATGCCATTTCATACATTTTCAAGCACAGTAAACTTTTTTGTTACCCACATATTTCGGTATTTTCTGGTGTAAGACCCTGACTTTCAGTCAAGGGAATAACCGCAGCTCGTGTGAATTACAACCCTCGCTTCGCTCCACAAACTTTAGTCGTCGTAGTTGTCTAATGTTTGGTTTGCTTTGGCCGCAAACTTATCGCTCGTCCGAGCTGTCTAATATTGCAATACGACACTGCAACTCTTGTGAATTACTTCACACTCGTCAGAGTTGTCTAATAATAAGTTTTAGTCTAATCGCAAACTTCTCGCTCGTCCGAGCTGTCTAATATTGCAATACGATACCGCAACTCGTGTGAATTACAACCCAGGCTTCGCTCCGCAAACTTCAGTCGTCGTAGTTGTCTAATGTTTGGTTTGCTTTGGCCGCAAACTTAACGTTCGTCCGAGCTGTCTAATATTGCAATACGATACTGCAACTCGTGTGAATTACGACCCTCGCTTCGCTCGGGCCGCAAACTTCACACTCGTCAGAGTTGTCCAATATTAGGTTTGATCTAATATCAAACTTATCGCTCGTCCGAGCTGTCTAATATTGCATTACGATACCGTAACTCGTCGAAGTTGTCTAATGTTAGAATTGCTTGACTTTTGTAATACTATATACTCACTGTAGTGTATATGTAATTTTAGGTATATGCTGCTTGTTAATTAATAAAATATAAAATAGCAATTATCAAATACCAATTATCGAAAATCAACTATATTGTTCATTTATTACATTTCTATTTTTTGGCATAACTTCCGAAGCGTTGATCACACATAGCTTATCGTCGAACTTAGCCTCAGGAATCCCATTCCTCGTCGATTAAAAAAAAATCATCAAAATCGGTTATGAATTACTCAAGTTATCGTGGTGACAAAAAAAAAATAGGTTACAAACAATTACGTTTTTCTTCACATTTCATACAATTATCAAAAATTAAAAAGTATCACATTTTCGTTTTCAATAGGTAAAACACACATAAAACAAAAATGTGATACTTTTTAATTTTTGATAATTGTACATTGTTAGGCGACAAACATTTTATGGTATTAGATCATAGATCATTAGATCGATGTGTACTCTTTATAAGATGATTCTGGAGTGACAAAAGACATAGCTAATGCGTTCTTTTTATACATAAATTCATAATTGATATTCAAATAGCCAACTATCAAATTTGATAGTCAACTGTCGAATTTGATAGTCAACTATCAAGCAAGTTGATAGTCAACTGTCAAATTTGATAGTCAATTATCAAGTTGATTGTATACCATCAATTCTAATATAATTCGTTGGCGAAAACAAATTCAAATGATTTACACACACCCTAAAAAAATCAAATTTCACCAAAGCAATCGTATCGTATTTAATAGAGAAATTATCAACAGTGTAAAATCAGGTTTTCCTGGAATAACTTCCAGATTCTTAATCCCACATGGCTCATCTTCGAACTTAGCCTCGACAATTTAATTCCACATCGATAAAAAAAAATTTGTTGAAATTGGTTAAGAATTACTCGAGTTATCCTGCCCACAAGAAAAAACGGTTACAGACATTTAACGTTTTTCATAACATTTCACAAGTTGATAGTCAACTATCAAGTTGATAGTCTACCATAAATTCTAATATCAATCGTTGGCGAAAACAAATTCACATGATTTACACACACATCCAAAAAAAATCAAATTTCATCAAAGTAATCGTATCGTATTTAATAGAGAAGTTATCAACAGTGTAAAATCAGGTTTTTCTGGAATAACTTCCAGATTCTTAATCCCACATGGCTCATCTTCGAACTTAGCCTCGAGAATTTAATTCCACATCGATTAAAAAAAAAATTGTTGAAATTGGTTAAGAATTACTCGAGTTATCCTGCCCACAAGAAAAAAACGGTTACAGACATTAACGTTTTTCATAACATTTCATACATTTTCAATCAAAGTGTACATGTATGGTTACAGACATTTTTCGGTATTTTCTGGCGTAAGACCCTGACTTTCAGTCAAGGGAATAAGCTTAACGATATAATTACTTGAAGGTTCGGAATCGGAAAGCTTTCAAAAAATTCTGAATCCATTAAATTGGCCAGTGATGAAGGCCAACAAACACTAGCATCTAGCGTCAGTTGGGAATATGATATTTCTATTGTTAAAACCGGTTTTGAACGATTTTAGCTAATTTAAACAATAGAAATATCGTATTCCCGATGACTTGGCACCTCGGTTGCATAACTGAGAAGTACTGAAAAATTTAATTTTTCGATCGTAGGTGCAGTGACGAAAAACGTCGACTTATGATTGTAAAATGATATATGTGAGCAGTGCGATAAACCTACGTATTTACGTCCGTCTTAGCGTCCTTGAAGCGTTGACTAGTGGATCAATCATGTTTTCATTACACCAACTACGAAAGTTGTAATTTTCGCTTCCCGAATGAGAAAATTCAGCTCTCAGTTAGCCACGACATCACAAGAGGTGCGAAAATACTTTCGCCTCCCAACAGAGGAGCGAAAGTACTTTCGCCCCTCAAACGAGGATGCGAAAGTAAATGACAGCAACAACATGTGTTCCGTCTGGTGTCGTTGTGATCACTGTGATTGTTGTGATAGAAAAGAACGTTGCCAATAATTTATAAATTTTTCATGTGTCGGGGCCGAAAATGAGGGAGTTTTGAGATTTTTCTCTGGTTTTCGACCCCTTACATGAAAAATTTTTTGAGTATCTGTTTTGGACGATTGTTTTTAGGCACTTTCGCATGTAGCCCTCACTTCGTTCGGGCTACAACTCACGAAATTGCCTAAAAACAATCGTCCAAAACAGATACACAAATAACTATTTCTTTTACCAGGCCTTCGGCCACGGGCTGCAAACTTCGCACACGGTTGAATTTTTTTACTTTCGTCCCTTGTGATCCAAATAACCATTGCATGTTATAAATCATATATAGGTAGATGCTTTTTACATTCGTTTTGCCAAAGCACTGTCAAGCACCGAAGCTGACTTTGACATCACTCAATTAGAAGGCCAAAAACACACCTGTTGACTATTTTTTTTAAATTTTTGATAGCCATTGTATGAAAAAGAATGGCCAACTTTGATCGGTTCAGTCCTCTATTTGAGTGACGTCAAAGTCAGCTTCGGTGCTAGACAGTGCGTTGGTTTTGCTCATATTTAATCACCTAAAATACAGTACGTACGGGCTTCCAAATTTATATTATTAGGGTCGGCCTATAACCTCGCCCATCGTCAAAATAAAAATTTGAATACCTGTTCTATGTACGTACATGACAATGAAACTAGACACTCGGCCAGCTTTTTTGGGTGTCTTAATCTGTCCTATTTCTGAATCTTCGGAAGTTCTAAAATCAAAGACAAAACGCAAAAAAGCATTTTAAATGATTTACATTTGATCACACACTTGTTTTTCAAATATTTAATCAGATGATTTTTAACGATGCAAATACATTTCTCTGGTATTGATGTAGGTCGTAGGTATACTTATGTAATTGCTATCATTTGTTTAATATATTTATTCGAAAAATTGAAGCAATTGACCATCTTTATCAACTAAAGAATACATTAAAATGGCTAATTTAGATGCAGAAAGGTCATTACCCATTATCTTGCATCCATGTGATTCAGTACATTGAGCTTTGTTTAGTGAAAAAAAATGTTCTCAGTAAAGATTGTTTACCTCCTACTTGTGGTTGCATTGGCTTCACATTCAATTGGCCAACAGTGATGCTAGTGAGTTACTGTCTTGCGATGCTCATGGCAAATTGATTACTGGTCAAAAAACTTGCATCTTGAAATGTACGGTTGGATGTACATCGGTCGGATGCGGTTTGTTCAAGAAGTGTGAGAAGATGACTTTTTCTGCCGATGCTGTTGAGCCGTGCGCTAGTTAATATAAATGCCACTCCAACTTTGGAATGAGCGTTTTAGCAATCGCCGGAGTTGAATAATTTCGGCGGAATATACCAAAAATCGGCTTCTACGGAAGGTTTCCTAATTTTACGCCATCGTGTTCCTAATGCGTGGATTCTATTCAGGCATTTAGTATTGGTTATTACAGTCCACAGCTTTAGTCATGATTTAAAATTAATGGTAAACACACGAAGCAAATCATCCGTCTTTTAATTTGTATACAGTCTACGGGTCCATAACATGATTTCTCGGTCGATTTCCAACTTGCTAGTGCCATTTTAAAGCTACATTATTCAGCTATTAACTCTAGTCAATAGACATTTTTACACCTCACACATGTCAGCAAATCAACGATATGTGCAACCTGCTGCATTGCACAAACTACGGTACAAAAGAACAAACTTATTCAAGCTAAAGAATCAGGAATGGCCTGACTAACACGAAAAAGTCTCTCAAACATTTGTAAAATGCCCAAAAATTAAAAGTTAATTAAAATTTTACATGCGAAAATCCTGAAGGTCCTTGGGGAGTCGCCCCAATTCACAGGATGGTCAGTCCGTTCCTGGAATTAGATAATATTACACGCAACATTGAAAGAAAACAACATGACAAAATCGGTCTAAGCAAAGTGCTAGTTAGTTATTACACAACACTCGTACGAAAATAGATGCAAACAAGGGCTAAGACCATACCAGACATCTGCAAATACGAAACAAATACAAAACCATCTATAGCCAGAAAATAACAAGCTTTGTTCAAAGTGAAAGATAGGTAATATACCACACAACATGATGAGAGAACAGCATACAATAACAGATGTAACATAACAAAGATGATGATTCGGAAAGGAATCGTTTACAGAATCAAATTCAAGAAGTGTTCAACGTTTTACATTTTTACATTTTACATAAATGTCGGCAGCAATCTTAAAAATTACGGAAGCACTTTAGTTTATTTGTTATTCGTTGTATTGCTGGTCGGCGGAAAATTTATTGAAAATTATTTGTTTTGCCTGCTTCGAACTTGTATACATTTGGCACGACAGAGTAACGTAAACCAGGCAGGAGCAGACGACGAAAATGTATTTTCTGTTGAAAGCTACCAAATTCGTGGTCGGAATTGCGGTCGTACATTTTTCAAAAAGGATACTGATGGAAAGATATCATCAAAAGTAAACTAAAATCCAGTATTTAAAAATCGCCCAAATGTATGCTTTTCAGCAAGCAACAATGCCTCTTAATTGAAAACAATTTTAATTTTTCTTTGATTTTACATCATCATAGCCAACCCAGGCTCACAACCAAGTCGTGACAAAAGTAATTCACATTCGATTTGGTTAAATAATTGACAAAAAATTATATTATTGTAACATAACATTAAATGAGATTCTAAATTGATTGGAACACACTTTGAGGTATATTCTCTTAAGTTTTGGTCATGTCAAAATCGCCAATATTTTTTGAAGGTGCCTGGATACTACTTAATTATGCGAAAGTTTTAAGAAAATGGGGTGCTATTGTAATATCAAAGAGTATTGTCAGATTGAAGGTTGTGTGTTGAAAGGTTACGCCAATCGCTGGGACCAAGGCAGCTTTCTAGCATAACATTGCTTACAAACTTATGAGGCCTATAGCTTTCCTCTGGCTTTCGTTTCTTTAGAAGTCTAATGAAATTTACAAGCGGACACCTCTTGGACATTGGGCGTTAAAGGCAGTTTACAAGAAAGTTGCTCGCTTACTCGTGATTAAGAAAGTTCGGTGTAATCGAAAGTTATCTCAAGTGAAAAACCTTGGAAGTGGAAATCTTTGGGTGAATCAAAGAATGAGCAAATGAATTAAAAAATAATTCTCAATGGACATCGCTAATCTAATCTAATTTAATCTTTTGAAACCACAAAGTTATTGTTTTTGTCAGAAAATTCTTCAAATGTTTAACCAAGTGATTTTAACAGATCCAAAAATATTTCTCCAGAATTGATGTAAGTCGTAGATTCTTACATAATACTCAAACAAAAACAGCTGCACGTATTTGATCAATTTACGAATACGTCTACATTAAAATGTTTAATTTAATTAATATTTCTGGTCGTGGCATAACTTACTTATTTTGATCCTGTGTAATTTGTTACAGTTATATTCACATTCGTTGATTGTCTAGTGGTAAGAAGCGTTTGATTAGTATTAATGGGTATAAAATCGTCTATTCGGCCTTTGATTACCTTCCAAATGAAACAAAAAATACGAAAAACGGATAAAATTTGCTCGAGTTATATGTAAAATACACATAGGGCCCTAGTAGCGGCCTTAGTCCGAGGACCCAAATTTAATTTTTTTTCAACAACATTCTATTCGGCCTTTGATTACCTTCCAAATGAAACAAAAATTACGAAAAACGGATGAAATTTGCTCGAGTTATATGTAAAATACACATAGGGCCCTAGTAGCGGCCTTAGTCCGAGGACCCAAATTTAATTTTTTTTCAACAACATTCTATTCGGCCTTTGATTACCTTCCAAATGAAACAAAAATTACGAAAAACGGATGAAATTTGCTCGAGTTATATGTAAAATACACATAGGGCCCTAGTAGCGGCCTTAGTCCGAGGACCCAAATTTAATTTTTTTTCAACAACATTCTATTCGGCCTTTGATTACCTTCCAAATGAAACAAAAATTACGAAAAACGGATGAAATTTGCTCGAGTTATATGTAAAATACACATAGGGCCCTAGTAACGGCCTTAGTCCAAGGACCCAAATTTTTTTTTTTTTCAACAACATTCTATTCGGTGTTCGATTATCTTTCAAATGAAACAAAAATTACGAAAAACGGATTAAATTTACTTGAGTTCTATGTAAAATACACATAGGGCCCTAGTAGCTTTTCACTTCTAAGGCCCTAACTCACGGTCCACTCACCCGATTTAAAAAAACTTTTTTTCCTGGATTGGTATTGACAATACCTATCATTTCCATCGTTTATTTTGCCATAAATATCACCAAAAGACCTTAAATCACTTAGGTGGCCCTAACTCACGAAGGGCCGACCCGAATATGCCCATCTTCGAACTTAGCCTCACTATTTTGACTATCTTTCAGGGAAAAAAAATTTTTGAAATCGGATTTGATTTACTCAAGATATCGACGTGACAGACAGACGGACAGACGGCCCAAATTTTTATTGCGGATTCGTCATCTATGAACATAGGCAAACACTTTGCCCTTACCGTCTGCTTCGAATTCCGTCAATTACACACGGCATCGTAATCCTATAAGCCCCTTCGTACTTCGTACGGGGCTAAAAAGTTTGCCGAAATCGCATTTCAATTGGTGAAAATATTTCGAACAGGCACAAATTAGCTGGAATTACCCATATGCACGTATGACAAGCCGTCTCGACCGCTTTGTCATACGTGCATAATATTTATTAAATATCAATGAACGTATAAAACAGATATGGTATAATGTTGGTACGCAGGACATAGCGATTTTTTGAACACACTCATTGAGGGTGTTGAACATGAAGAAACTGATCAGCCACACCTGTTTTATACTTTCATTATTAAATATGACTTATGACAACATTTTCGCAGTATAGTCAGAAAGCTTGATCATCATGTTTGGCAAGAAGTTAGACGGTATTTGTGAAGATGGGTACACTGAATAATGTCGTTTTCTGCAGTTAACGTATATCATTAGGGTATGACCTTTGTTGGGAATTCTACTTCACTAATGAATTGAAACACTATCGATTGGGGATGCTGTCCCCGTGAATTCACTTTTATTGATCGATCGTACAATTGTAACTGACCTTTTACTTTCTTTCCTCCGTTCGTGTGTACTCTGATGTGATTCATTCTAATGGCCGTCTAGATTAGTATTTCCACGAGTGATTGTGAGATACAATTCTCAACATACTCCCACCTTGACCTTCCATAACCTTGTTATTGAGGTCAACCAAATTGTTCATTTCACCAGGGGTACGAGAAAATCTGATTCCAAAATGTTCACCTACTCAACATACTTCCATGTTCCTCGCTTTTTCGTTGTTCCCACTGCGGTACTGTCTTCATTGAATGTTGCACTGACCAAAACAATCATGATTTCTTTCTGTAATTGCATGCTGCCAAGATTTCTTGTCGATATTACTGCCAGTCCGATACTGACCAATTGGGAGCTTCCCTCGTCACAGTTGCCAGTTAGTTCGCTACTGACCGAGCCAGTTTCGGTGTTGAATTTTGTTCATCAACACCATCTCAGTCCGCCATTGACCAACCAATTCATGAAATTTACTAGCTTTTTTCGTTGAATGTGTTGTGTTCATTCGATGTCGACCACTGCGGCTCGACCATTCACCCATTGCGTGAATTCGCGCTTCCAATTTGATGGCAACCACTACGATTTGACCATCATTTACCGTGCGTTGTGTATCGTTACACTTTCTCTTGCTGTCGACCACTGCGACTCGACCATGTATTACCACGTGAATTTCGTATCTGTGAGTATTCGTCGTCGACCGCTACGTCTCGATCATACATGGTGTGGATTGCATCAGCGCGTTTCCATTTCGATGTCGTCCAGTACACTTACATGTTGCTTTTATCTCATCTCTGCTGCCACTACTCCACTGAGCAATTTCTCGGCTTGTTTGTTATTGCATGTTGTCAGTCTGCCACTGACCAATTCAGGTTTAAAGTTGTTCTAGTCACTGTTACTACTCCTGGTGTTGCGCTTCTCTTCATCGTTGTGATCGTTGTATACTGTCGATTTATTTCTGCTTTGAATGTTGCCACTCTTTGACAGTCCACCACTGTCTGAACTTATTTCGACGTTGTGTTTCTCTGCATGACTGAATGCTGTCAGTTCAGCCCACTGTTGATGCCAACTCCTTTCTACCGTCAGATGTTCCCAGTCCGCTACTGTTCACTACTGCTTGACCAGCAGGCCATTACTGTGCGCAATGTACCTCTGCGCCATCTTTCGCTGCCGACCTACGGCTCGACCTTACATTATCACGTGAATTGTTTCTCTGCTCTCTCATATGTTATGTACCTCTACAGTTTGACCGACCATGGTGTTAACTTAAGTCATTTCTTACGGGTACGTTGCTCGTTCTAATCATTACATGCTGCCAGTACGCTACTAACGAATTTCGAGTTTCGTTGCATTTTCTCTCTCGCTGACTCAGTCGCTCCCACCATCCAACTTGATTTAGTATCACCATTCTTCTCGTCGTGAGACATAGACATCGTCGATTTCGCTCTGCATGTTGTCAGACCGCTACTGACCAAACCAATTTCAGATGAAGTATCTTCAAAAATTTTAGCAATTTGAGAAATCACTTGGTATTCTGTCAGGACAGAATTAACCACTGGTAAACTATCCACATTTCCACTGGCTTGCCATTATCGGATGTCGCTAGTCTCCACTGACTAAGGAATTTCGATATCGACCGCTACAGCTTGATCATCATTACCGTGTGAATTTGGGTTGTGATTCGATGTCGACCACTACGGCTTGATACATTTCTGTGAAAACTTGCGCTGTCACTCGACGTCGACCACTACGGCTCGACCATCCATTGTACCGAAATGTATGACACAAACGCTCAAGTTGTTGCAACCGCCGACTGGTTTTCTAGCAAACTCCACCCAATGCATTGAAAAGTCCGCCACGAACGACCTAGTCGTAACTCCTGCAGCTGTCGTTCACTACGAATCTCGTTGAGACCATCTGGACTTGATGTTTTGTAAGCCTCCGTCGTTCCATTTTCATTACTAGTCGTTCAATACAACAACAACTACTCAGCAGCGATAACCATTTGAACGTCCGTCCTTTACGTTACATTAGTTGTGTAGTTGACTGTAGCCATAAACAGTTCTCTCAAAACAGCTGTCACCTCCACACCTTAGCTCGTCATCTTCCAGCTCAAGTGGCAATCTTTGCTTTAATAAGTGCCGCTCAACTATGTCGATTATGCATAACGGAATCATTGATTTACTGAGCATTCTCTGCTATCGATTTTCAGCTTCAAAATTATTTGTCATTGGAATCCACGCTTGATCTGCTAAGATAAATTTCAAGGCTTCTTGAGAGAATATTTACTGCCTGTGTCCAATCCACACTCTGGTGAGCTGACTCCGGCCACATCCCCAGTAAATATTATCACCTCTACTCTTATCAAACATTGTTCGACTTCCAAGGTATCAATGGTCAGGCCTTCAAGAACTTTACCAATTTGCCTTTCTCAATCACATTGATGCACTAGTTGCTACTTTTCGTGTCCGTTGCCGCTTGTAACCATTGTGTGTTACAAACTTATCTCATTGCAGTGGCTCTGTTTTCCGCATACAATCTTTCTCGCACCAGTTAATGTTCATAATCACTGTACGCGTTGCCACAACGCTAAAACAGTTCATTCTCGACCGCTTGTCTTTGTCCACTGTCAATCTAAATCACAGCAACACCTCTCCTTAACAACGTCCACTCCCCAGCCTCCTAGGCGCTAACTCCCACACGAAAACGTCGTCCTCATCAACTGCAAGCTGTCTACATCTCATCCTCTCTACCGATTTCCCCTACTCAAACCCTCCACCTAAGAAATGTCTAAATCGTTCACGCTCAAGTTACAGATTTGTAAAACAATATCCACGGAACATAAATGAGCTCAGCAAAATTACAAAAAAAACCGCTGTGAAGTGAGCATGAACTTTTCCATTTCTCTGAAAGCAACTGAAAAACAGCAATCTAACTCAAACAGCAAGCAGCTCCACGTCTCTCAAAGCCCGACCTCAACACCCAGACTCTACTCAACAGGAACATCTCACTCAACCGTAGCCACAAACTAAATCCAATAACGTCCTAGAGTCACTCACCTGGTCGAAAATGAACTATTCAGCGAACCTCCGAGCACAACTTATCCTGCAGCCAATAATGTAGATTGCTTCTATGCTGTATCATGGCCAACAAATGCATAGTGCGACGCTCAACCCATATTGTAAAGATTGGATTTTCAGCAATCAACGAACCAACGACTGATTCGAAATAAGCCACCAACCAACGTATACGGTCGAATCACCGATTCCACTTTGTTGCGACCAACGACTGGATTTTAAGCAACCAACAAACCAACGACTGATGTAACCACATTGGGGAAGGCTCTTTCTGTACTAGCTGTAATGACGTTCCTTATATTTTCCGTCAAAATGCTGACGCCTTATCCACCATTGGCTTAAGCTTTCGCGTAATTCTTTTCTTTTTTTTTTTTCAACAAATCCATTTCAAAAATTGTATCCTGGTGCTTCGTCCATAGAAATATTCATCTTGCTTCGGTATTCACAAGCGATGATGGCGACCAAATTTTTTCATCGGCGCGACGCTTTAGTGTAAATCGTCCTCGACACACAACTAAATATTCACTAAACATTCACAAATTGTAGTTGTTCGGAGCTTCACTGACAGGATTATTTTACTGTTGTTTTCAGGCTGCGCCACTTGTTGGGAATTCTACTTCACTAATGAATTGAAACACTATCGATTGGGGATACTGTCCCCGTGAATTCACTTTTATTGATCGATCGTACAATTGTAACTGACCTTTTACTTTCTTTCCTCCGTTCGTGTGTACTCTGATGTGATTCATTCTAATGGCCGTCTAGATTAGTATTTCCACGAGTGATTGTGAGATACAATTCTCAACAACCTTAAAGTATGAGTGTGACGAAGTTACGGCGAATTTAAGGTAAAAACAAATAGTTGTTTTGACAATTGTTAAATTTCATAATGACGATGATCGATGTCGATAAATAAAATAAAAAATTTTCTTCTAGTTTATATATTAATAAAACAGTCGGAGTAGGGTCTGTTTTTTAAACATATGAAAAAGCGTAGTTTACAGAGGCATAAATATAAATATTCTGAACTCTTATAGCGAGAACAGAGTTGCTGCAATGCCTATATGAGCAGATTTCTTACAATCCTAACAATCCTGGAGTAGCTGGATTTGCAGGGTTTGCCGGATTTGCAGGAGCTGCTGGTGCGGCTGGAGGAGCTTGAGCAGATCGTTTAACTTCGCTGCGGGTGCTGCGGTGGCTGGAGTTGCTGCAGTTGCAGCTGTGGCTGGAGTTGCAGCTATTCAAAACAATCGTTTCATGTTCAATTAAATTTATTTTCTTTCGAATTCCAAAAAATTCAGACTTACCATGGACCACAGATACCAAAATTATCACGACAGCGAACATCATTATTGTTGTATTCATTTTGAAGACCTATTTTTTAACACTTTGTCGTTTCACAGATAATAAATTACTTAAAGTTTGGCATCTCTGCAGCCTGCTTTTATAACTCTGGTTTGTGCCTGTAGTATTAGTAAACAATTTCACAAAAAAATCCAAACATTGCTGCTTTTTAACTTTTCAACAACAACACATTTGTTACGGTACTTTAGCATACAACGTGGAATGATACATTTTCCAATTGTGTCATCAACAAAAATGATCAAAAAGCTGGGGATATTTTGCAAAGAATGGGTGTTTTTTTAGAAAAAGTATTGTTTGGCTGAGTGAATCAACATATATTGCACTTAAGCAGTGGACTATGCTAATGTGTAACAATTTTTCTTACACTTGTTTTTGCATAAATTGGATTAAAATTGCAAACAAAGATACGCGTGTCTCATGGTCTGATGGAAAATTTGGAAAACGAAAATATTTTACATAACTTCCCAAAATATTCGATTTGCGCCCATTTTCATCCCGGGTTCACCTCGTCATTAGTTTTGTTTTGAATAATGTCAGACCGTTACAATTACAATTATCAGGTTTAATTTAAACTGTAAACTTTCTTCAAATAACAAATTGAGAAACAAATATATAGGTTATTAGCATAGTAACTGATATAACTGATGATTCATTCAGCAAACAAAAACGTTTACCAAAAAAACATTTTGTAAAGAATTGACAAAAAGTTCCAGCTCAGGGATAGAATAAGAAATTCCAATTTGAAATTCAATAAAATAGCGTGACGTAATTTGTGTACGGCCCCTAAACTATTGTAACCACTACTAGAAATAATTGTGGAAAATGTATCATTGTACGTTATATTAGTACCGTGACAAATATGTTGTTGTTGTTCAAAAGTTAAAAGACTGCAATGTAAATTTTTTATTTTTTTGTAAAATTGTTTACTAATACTACAGCACAAACCAGAGGTTCAGTTTTTGTATAAAAGCTGGCTGCAACGATGCCAAACTTTAAGAAATTTGTTAACTGTGAAACGACAACGTCTAAAAGGAAAACCAAATTCCAAAGCTCTTCAAAATGAATACAACAATAATAATGTTCGCTGCCGTGATACTTTTTGGTATCTGTGGTGCATGGTAAGTCCGAATTTTTTGCAATGGGTTCAAACCAAAGTAATTTAATTGAACATACGTTGACCAGCTGCAACACCAGCCACTGCAGCAACTCCAGCCACCCCAGCAACTCCGGCTACACCTGCAGCAAAAGTGAAAAGATCTGCTCAAGAAGCAACTGCTGCAACTGCTGCAACGCCAGCAACTCCTGCAACTCCTGCAACGCCAGCAACTCCTGCAACGCCAGCGACTCCAGTAACACCGGCAGATCCTACAAATCTAAATACTCCTGATAATCAGGCAGCTCCCGAAAACCCGGATATTCCCAGTCTGTTAGAATTTTTAGAAAATCTGCTTAAGTGAACACTGCTGCAATGCGACAACTCCAGATTCGCTATCAGAGTAAAGGAATAGTTACCCCTTTGTAAACTACGTTTTTTCACATGTTTAGTTTTATTAATAAATTAACTAGAAAAAAAGGTTAAAAAATGTTTATTTTATTTATCGATCATCGTCACAGTGAAGTCTTACGATGGCAAAAAGAATTTTGCATGTACGTTGTCTTCGAGCTTTTATTGATTTTCTAACACGTTATTGCAACATCTCTCTCTTTTT